>NC_091929.1:9814348-10469348 GCF_041260155.1 Ptychodera flava
CAACCCGGCCCTGTGCACTGACAGTACGACGCGGTGCTCGACACTCGTTCAGACACAACATCGGCCAATACCATAAACCATGGCCAGGGTCTATGCCCATACTAATTCTGAAAAGGATATACTGAAGAAAAGTCTGCAATCTAGTCTGTTTGACATAAATGCTACTCTCTTGGTGTCTCTCTGGCGAGTAACAGATGATGGTAACCAATTTAACTATTTAACTTTAAATTTCGAAACATTTTATGAAAAGGAGGGGTCAACGCGACTGTTCTTTTACAACTTGACTGATGTATTCTATACAGAATACCTATATGCATCACCTCAATATATCTTGGAAATTATCATGTTTTAACTGTCATCCATGGCCAACGTACCCTAATTTAGTTTTTATATTATTCGTAGGGGTCACTGGCAACCTTTCAACAAAGTTCCGGGCACCCTTTCTCTTTTAATAATCTCAACTTTCTTTCTCTTATGAAATTTATAGTTTACTCACGATGTGTCAATCAATGGGAAGATCGAACTGTTTTATACCAGACACCATACGTGAAAATAGTGCCACCTTAAACACGCTGCGCATTGATATATTTCACTGTAAGTAGACTTCTTTTCCTAGCCTTCGCTACACTCGCAACACTTAAATACGTAGCGAGGGGGTAGTCTATAAAAGGTTTGCACCTCGGATCTTGCAGTGTATACCTATGGAGGGAGAGTGGATGGTTTTCTCTTCTTTCCCCTAATCTCTCGCCATTGAGACACCAACCTTTTGACGCCCACGTGGCCATATTATAAAATTACTCTCCGAGGAGACAGACCCACCTACACGTCTACACTCATACATACTCATTTACATACATACGCACGTAACCATGGACGCTTGTGGAGGTTGCCAGGGAAATATACTGTGGAACTGCGGTGTCAAGTTTTTACTGGTGGCGCGCTGGCCGCTGATTGGCTAATCATAGGAAAAAATATAAAGTATAGCGTCGCCAATTTTGGACTGTTCGTAGCTCGGTTATTGAACCACTTTTTTAGGCGATCTGGCCGAACGGTTCTAATTGTGCCATCTCCGCTTGGTGACTGGTTGCCGTATGTTGTGAATTCTAGGCCGATCGAAAACTTACCGTATTACCAGAGATTCCAACTGGTACACATGCATGTTGTTTTAATTTGCCGACAACACACGGGCAGATTTGTATGTAAATATCACCTATGATCCTTCCACAGTGTGTAGTATGGGCGTAAGCATATATCCAAAACATAAAAAACCTATCAATGACTTTGTGTACGATATTAATTCTATTTGAACAGAACTTTGATCCCTCATAAAATGTTGACAGAACCATAGACTCTACTGACTATGACAGAACACATAAAGATCAATAAAGTGTTATTACAGCGCCCGCGCACGGCTGGTTCCAGTCTGTGAGCGCTTAAACATTATTGCGTTCAAATAACAGATTTGATTCGCAACAAGAAGAAATCGAAACAGCCGCATGTGAGAGATGGTGACCCAGGTTCAAATACAAAAACCAGAGAGAGAGAGAGAGAGAGAGAGAGAGAGAGAGAGAGAGAGAGAGAGCACATTATAGCTATATATACAAACAAACTGACTTGCACAGACGCGTATCGAAATACGCGTATTTTATGTACTCTTGCGCAAGTGGATTTGTTGGAAACTGTTGTTCATTCGAATTCCGGGTTAAACCCGTCAGTATATGGCGTCTTAATTTTACGATTAAATATTGATACAAGTGTCTTCACATCTTAGATATTGAAATTCACACATACTAGATGATTCTGCGATACAACTTCATACATGGGATATAAAGGATGAACGCCTGTATCGAGGAGACCTCAGTCACCGACCCATCGACTGATTGTAATAGGACAGCATGCACCACCTCCGTTCGGGCAGCAAGAATTTGGAGACAGTGGTACCACATATTTCATTTCAAGTCATACGCTACTAGTAAATTGGTAAGGCATACAAACTTGACCAATCCTTTAATGGCCTTGAAGAAAGTCTGTAAACTATATTACGCTGATGGACTAGACCAACTGGCCCGAGTTATCATATGGTGTGTGTTTTAATCGCTGGTTTGTAATACAGAGGCGGATTATTTTCATTATTCATTAACTATGGTTGTGTCATTTGGTGAGTTTTTTTATTTATGTAAGATAGTGTTTATTAGAAGTGTGAGAGGGAGTGTGTTATCTGGTATTGTCTGCATGGTGGTGCCATGAAGAAAAGATGTGTTGAAGTGTTAATAATTATTATTAATAACATATAGCATAAAAAAACGAGGAACATTGGTGATCATAGAAGGCGTAGGTAAGAGTCATAATGGTGGACAAATAAAAGCACAAGTTAGACAAAAAAATCTGAAGATATCTCTCGACGCTGCTGTTTCGCAAACTTTTAGGAAATATGATTTCAGCAACCTAGTTAGCACAATACATCACAAACATAAATGAAAAGTATTTCACTTTCTTATTGTTGATAAAATAGATAAAATTTATGATAGCACGATGAAGAAAAGTGAAACGTGAAAGCCTAAGGTAGTAGCCCAGGTATTTTATCAGAAACTATTATAGCAATGTGAATACAATGGTAACTGTTCCTTGTATTTGAGGGTGTAAAGACAGCCTCTATTCAAAGAAATAATCTGTCGTTATCTGTGAGTATATCAGTGTAAGCCACGTTGAAGGTCCGTGAGCTGTATCGGTCGGCAATTTATCAATGTCAAAATATCTTGCGACCTTTTTAGATACATTTGTGATATATAGAAATAAAATTCAATAATCCTTCTTGCAAAACAGCCAAGTTCATTTCTGGCACGAATGGCATTCAATAAGACACTTTTTACTTCATTTTCAGAGTTCTTCCCATTCTAAAAACAAATATTGCTTAAAAGAAAGAAAGAAAACGGTTACGAGTCGAATATATATATATATATATATATATATATATATATATATATTATATATATGTTTCATACTAGATGCATGAAACTTCAGTAACATATATTATTACTTTGTACTTGAAGTAATTGTATTATATGTATAATATATATATGTATATATATTATGTATATATATGTAATGATCTTGCTTGTACTATATAATATATATATATATATATATATATATATATATATATAAGATGATCTTGCTTGTACTAGCCCGTCAAGGAAGTTTTAACACTTTAATTTTCTTAAAATGGATTTTTATAACATCGTATTGTTATTGTACATGGCAGAATCTTGACGTAAAATAAGATCATAAAAATATTGCATTGCTCGGCATAAATGTAGTCTTTATATCGTAGATCGGAACCACAATTGAAACAAGAATGCGTTTTTTCGTAACACCACACCCGGCTTGTCGTGTTCTGTCAATAACGGGTTCAGCTTAAAGCTACACTCGCCTTGGAAGATATTCCAGTTTTTCATCATCAACCTCACCACAACATTACTCACGCATAGGGGTTTCAAGTCCATAACAAGACAATTGTATGCACCTATCACGTTTACACGTCATAAATTTCATCAAACGAAAATAGAAATAGTTCAGTACAATCTCTATGGCTATGAAACCGTTAAATATCTAATGTAGTATGTATTTATCACAAAAACAGCGTTGACTAATGTCATTTCGAAAACGTCCGACACAGACACTAAATTAAACAAGCAGATTGGTTATTTCAGTTGAGGGACTGCGACACGTTACAGGTTAAAGTCAGTATCTGCCGCAGGTTTCAACCTTGACCTTTGATCTGTGATCTCTTGATATTAATCAAAGGACTTTCTTCACAGCGTTCCCGCTAAAAGCTTTCACACATTTATTGTTGTATTTTTAAGTTTTATGATTCTTTTTCAGACACAATGCTGGTCACGATACAACTCCGATGGCCTCGCGACTACCAAAAAGGTAAACGTGCGCTTGTAAAGATCTTGTAAGATATCTTTGAAATTGATAATCTTGAACAATTTTATGAAAAACAGTTAATCAGATATTCAAATCGCCAATAGTCGTTGTTCAGCAAATCTTATTTTCTGGTCGTACTTTTGTTGTTCGCTTCAAATGCAAGAATCATTAAAATTTGCAGCCTCTCTCGTGAGATCTGTCCTATAGAATTCATCCCTCGCAGCTACCTTCATGTAATCACATCTGAGTTCAGGGTTAGACTGCGATATACTGCTCAATTTAACTTTCTTAAGTTCATCATCATCATCATCGTCATCATCAATATTACCACCAGCTTGGTTATCGGCAACTTCATCATGACCTTTGACCTCGGATGACAGCTGCTTCTTTTCTTTGGTTCTCTCGGGACTAATTTAATTTGTATGGTGTATTTTGACCAGATCTTTCCATAGAACACTGCCATAGGAACTGCGACGACAACAAACAACGATTGCACCAAGGCATAGATCGCAGGAAACGTCTTCACCATTGGACCAGCATCGCGGAAGGACAGCGCCATCACCGTCAGCGCCACAGCGACGTTCTGCATGCCCGTTTCCACGGCCACGGTGCGACGCTGGGGTGGGTTCATCTTGCACAAACGAGCGAAGAGGTAACTCAAGCCGAAACCGAGGAAAGGTAGCAGAAACGCGGCGGTCCACAATCTCCATGTCGACTGGTAAAGGGCGGTGGATATTATTCCTGTAGGACCAGACTGACAACGATGCCAAGAATACCCAGAATTCCACCAACCTTGACGAAGAAAGACGTAACAAAAGAAATTAACAATTGGTGACTCAGAAGGGATGAAAGCAAGCAAATAAATTTCATGACATAATTTATATCGATATTGGCATAAAGTATCACGGTATCCACGAAGCTGATAGACACTGGGCGACCCCGTATTGTCCATACTAATTTATCACCCATTGATAAAGGTATACTTCTCTGTCGCAAAGGACCGTGGTTACGTTAGTGTAAACATAACAGCTCATGTGTGAATAGTAGTGAAAATGAATGATACGATAACAGGTAGACATTGTAAAGCTTATCATTCAGGCAGACCGGATAAGAGATTAGATAGCGTTTGTTATTAGTCATTTATGAAATAAAGACGTCCACATTTCAAATAGACAATAAAATAAAAGAAGAATATCTTACCTTACTGACAATGCCAGCTCTTTTTTCCCAACGATACCTTATAAACATACCGACAACTACAGGGAGCAGAATGGTTACCAAGGAAATGATAATGTCCATATAAGGAATGGCAGGTACGCCCGTTCTATTGATCCAACTTCTACTGTAGATGAACAAGCAGAGGGGCATCATCCCGAACGCCAGGAACGTGGAACCCGTTGTCATGCAAATGCTATGAAAAGAGAAAAAGAATGAAATCGTACTTATTGATGTATTCTGCAAAATTATCAGTCTGATAGGAAAACAATTGAAAATATTAACGATGATAATTATAACCCGAAAGATCAGAGAGGCTTATAGTTTAACGGCTACTTCAGTATGATGTGTTATTTTTGCTCCGATCAACAGCCTTGCATGCATTTCATACCAGCCTAGCTCTTTTTGTACAAATGTGTACGAGCACAGTTCATAACAATCAACAATATACGCTGACTAAGTGTTCTTCACAGCTTGACAAAACACAGGGCGGTTAATATACATAACAATGCATAATTTGTTTAATTTTTGTAATGAAACTGTATACTTTTGTATAGTTATTTAATATTAAAAGATTCATCCAAAAAACAGAAGGGTGGGCCCACTCCTACGAAATCTCTTCGTGGAGAACCCTGTTACAAGACACCTACTTTCACAACTACCCAGCCCATATGTATTTTGTGTTTTTTTTTGGTTTTTTTCATCAGGGTTGTTGTTTATTTTGTGTTTGTTATTTTATTGTTGTCGGCGATGATTTCACAGCGGATTCAAGTTGATGAAATAATCCAAATGATGGATACTATACCGGTATATTCACTGACAATAAGGTGCTGTGAAAAAACGAAGTAATTCGATAGTCGCGTGAAAAGGCGGCGCTATACCTACCAAATACCTCAAGCGCTAATGAACAATTCCCGTATAAAAATGAGAGGAAAATTTGTATACAACGCTTTTTAGCCGCGCTTCGTCGTCAGGGTTTTCCAATATCACATGTTCGTCTCTGACAAATGTAATCCATACACGCTAAAAGAGTTCAGATTTCGCCCTTTTAAAATGATCTAATTTTGGTCCCTCCAAGCCGTCAAGCACATGAATGGAAAATCCCCATGTACGGTAGCGATCCGCCAACGTAGCGAAAATTTGTACGTGAACCTTGAACCCTGACCATGTAAGCTAATGCACAGATAAGCTATGTCGTATGATGTACTCAACGAGTTGCCATGGAGAACTTTAAAACAACGTTAAAGTGAAACTCTTAAAACCACTTAAGATTTAGCCCTTATGACCGTCTCGTTGACAATGGTTTGGAATTATCATAAACCATAAACATTATAGCGATGACGATAACCATGAAAATGATGCGAACAGATAAATTGCTTTGCCTAGAGTATCAAATATGACGCTAATTTTTTTTACAGAAAGAACCATTCAGTGTCGCTTACTTGTAATATTACATCTGGCAGTATTTGAGCAAAGATAATGGTAAAAATTACGATGACATATGTTAATGTAAGTATTGAATTACAGCAATGTCAAGCAATTAAGTTGCTAACTTTTTTAGGAAAACATGTTTGGCCTGAGGACTCAATCAAAAACAGGGGAAAAGTAAAAATTAATATTAAATTGCGAGTTTGTGTAATGATCCAGTTTTCTGATAAAAAAATAGTGTTTAGTATTGAAAATAAACAATGTCGGCAAATAGGCTTACACCCACGCATTGTTTACAATGTTGTGACTCAACGGCCTTTCTAACTCCGATTGACATTGGGCCAAAGAAACAAATTGTGCTGTTCCGATAACATGATTTTCAAAAATAGGGTAGGTAGGTCAGCAGGGATTTTTATTTCTAAATGCGCATTTTTCAGGGGTTCAGGGTTATCAAACACTGGCCACAACATTTCCAGAAAAAAACGTATCATACAAATAAAAGACATCCTCGTTCAAGCAAAAATAAAATGCCATGTAATGAATGCCTGATTTTACAGGTTTCTTCTTTCTTTTTTTTTCCTTCTGTGTTTGTGTAGCTCTAAAAAGTTTAGGGTCGGCAGGTGAAATATAAGGTAGGTCGCATTATCGGAACAGCACTTTTTTCTCGGCCCAAGAAGAATACATCAATATTGCCTTCACATCGATTCGCGTTTGACGCTATATGCACGCATACTTCCTTTGTGACCATAGACTGTACAGGACATAGATACTATAGACACACAGATCCTACAAAATCATTTTTCTAAATAGGGTCTGTAATGAAAGCGCTGCACTACCGTCCCGGAGGAATGAAAAGTACTGTAAGCTTCTAAGTCTTGCTCAGTATCAAATGACTTCACGTGCCTTGACCTCGGCTGACCTCGGTGTGTAACATATGTCTGTGTTAGTATCGATACAACAGTTCCGTAGAAGACACGTTTGGTTAATGGAAAGTTTCTCTCTCCTTGTTGTGTATATAGCTGCCGTATAGCTGCCGTGTCTTTCAAACCGAATATATGAAAAAGCTTTTTTTGGATAGATACGTGGAGGCTGCACGCGAGTAACGCAGCGGCGAGCCGCTATGTCAACAAGCATTCACGCCCCATTTAGCAGTTGCTCGCCACCGAGTACACGTGTAGTCATGGATATCAGTTACCCTTCTCTTGTGAATTTACACCGTCACTGCTGTAATGCGCCCACACGACAGTATTTTCAGGAAGTATACACCATATCAAATGAGTGAAATGCTACGGACATAAATTATGAAAATGTTGGTCGGTTGCTATGGTGCGCGTGTCATTCATAGCCTAGCGTTGAGTCGGCAGCTGTCTGATGAGGCGTAATTTATTTCACGTGATGAGCAGAGTTGGGAATATTCCAATACTTCACCTTCATTCGACGCAACCTATTCGATTTGACCCTTACGCAAAGACTACGTGTCACGATTGTATTTGTGAAACGCGAAACAAGGCTGTTTAGTCAATTTCCCTAAAAATTCCACGCTTTAAGGTAAACGTAAGGACACATTTCCTGTTAATGTCTTTGTGAGGGTAGACAGCACATTACGAGTTGACGTTCCCGAGTCACTCATAATTTGCTCGAGCCAAGGTCCTACCATTGTGGAGGTACAGTGCTGAGAGACAACCGTTACCCACGGAAACTTCCATCACGAGAAATGTAATGCTTCGGATCGGCTATTATCCGTTGGGATTGCATCATACATGGAACACGAAAACGCAGCGAACTCTTTAAATATTTAATAAATGAACCTATACATAGAAAAATTATATATCATTTTCCAAAATATCAAGAAATTTATTCGATGAACAACACAAGATCTCGGAGTCTGTGCCAGTGCAGGCAGGCTCTCACACGGTCGATGATCGGAAAATACCCAGTCTATTGTAATGTTAATTAAGGTCAAGCTATTGAAGTGGCCATCAATCCCATTGATGGGGTTCGTTTTGTCCACATACCGGTCAATAACACGTTCTTTTAGGCAATTCAGATCTCCTGAAAAACGGTGCATTTTTTAATATAGCGGGGTTATTTTCTATATTAACAAATAAAATATCACATCACAGGGCATACCTTCATAAGTTATTAAACTGAAAACTATAATTTCATTTTTTAATTTTGGGAAAATCTTGCGAATGAAAAATTCTCAAACCTTAGTGAAACGTCTCCATTTATCCAGTAGGTGAGTAAATTGGAAGCCAAACCACCGGGACTGCAGGAAACCACCAACATTCCTATCGCATGGGCGGGATGAAGACGCAGCATGTGAGCGAGCGTGAAAGAGCCGAGCGGTAAAATTCCATACTGGCAGAACACGCCGATCAGTATCCCCCACGGCCGGCGCAAATGTCCCCACAGTTCCTTCAGCGTTATCGCGCAGCCCATACCGATCATCATCGACGCCGAGATTATCGTCAGCGTGATTTGATTCGCCAGTCGAAGTTTCGCCACTTTCGGCGAGATGAGCATCCCTCCGAGCAGATAGTCCGTGTCGTTCAATGTCACGTTCATCGTCATGTTGGCGGCAAGCATTTCGGCGAGTCCTTCAGATGTCTCCATCGTCGTCGTGGCATTCAGATTATAGCTTCCGTTCATCATTATTTCTTCGTATAACAAATACCGGACCTGCTGTGCACATTTATATTTCAGACGAATAGATCGTTGCTAGAGAAGCTGGTTTGTGCTCTTTCCTTGGCCGTTCACGTGAATGTCTGAATGTGCCGGTAGACTGAGCGCTTGGATTATGCTAATACCAGGGAACCCCAACTACGTCACGCCTAATTAACATACTAGTTAAGTGGGACATCACGCTAGCTTTGGCACGTACAGTCTCAATACAAGTGTAGGCGGAGACTGCAAAACAGACTCGCATCTAATTTTATTCATTTGAAGAAAAAGTGCGCATACCAGTATCGATACTCCATATTTAGTGATCTTGTAAGCGTCATTTCATTTCATTTCAAATGACGATAAGAACGTACAACGGAGACACGTCTAAGCTTATCCATGATCACCGTTGCCAACACAATGTCTTGACAATATCGATTTGCGGAAGACTGGGACTTTCCAAAACGATAAATCAGCAATAAACTATCATGAAAACATACCATTTTTATTAAATTAGACTACGTTCCTCTGATCAGACAGGATGACAATCTTGCAGTGAGTTCAAAATGGAAAATGGCTTAAGATTATTTCATAGATTTTGTGTAATAGTTTATGAGTCCAATCCTATGTTCAATGTTGATCTTCAATAATGATTGAACACACATCTCTAAGTTGAGTACATGAACAGTCACAACTTCACTGGTTTTGATCAAACATCTGAAACGATAAGGCGAAAAAGTTTTCATGCAGGTTCCGATGATCATGATCGAACGTCATCTGTACAAAATGTTCATAAATATTATCACATTTATTACAATAATGACAGTGATATACTACTTTGATGAAATTTTAATGTTAGTGATGTCGGGATGTAATTTTGGTCTTATCTCAGTAAGTTACAAATATTCAGTGTTATATCTGTGCGATCATCACCTTGTTTTTATAGAGGTAAAATGAGACTACCAGTGTTATGTGAAAGGGGTTTGCGACATGGGTAAGTGTGCATCGGCTGCAACCGGAAGATGGTGCATATCTGGTTAAACTTCGGGACGATGCCTCCGCCGGAAAGCCGTTAGGTGTTGGCCATGTTAAATCGTATCTCTATATTTAGGATAAAATTTTTATTTTGAGGAAGGCAGTAGTTCGATATATCACACTTTTATTAATTACTTTAAACACAGACAGCTGCCTATATTATAAGCAAACCGTTAGGAATTACCCTTGCCTGGCAGCAAAATAGTTGTAGCCTTGGTGGGTTGGGCCTTGCGGCCAAGATTTCTGTCGTGCGGCTTGCGTGTGGCTTGCGCGCAACTTGAAGCCGTACGACAGAAGCCCGGGCCCGGCAAGGCCAAGCCCACCAAGGCTACAATTACTGAATCTAACCCTTGCCCTGCAATATTAGAACTTTGCATTGTTCAGTCTTTCAGCACGGTTACTCTACCCGTGCTTTCAGTGACGATAATGAACTTGATGATTTAATATTTAACACCCCTATGATAAGATATGATTGTCTGATTGGTAATGTAGGCCCATGGAGGTAGTATGTGTGCTACCTCCCGGCACGGCAGGCCTGAACGCCCACTGTTTGGTGTGTACCGTCCAAGCGTGCACTAATTGCTCGCTAAACCACACAGTCACTGCGCGACCACCGCGTACATTTCAGCAGCGAAAACAAAGAAAGAAAGAAAACCAGGTATTCAAGCTTGTTTACATGTATTCTTTTAGAATCACTTAATAAAGGGATTGCTAAAATAGGTAGGGCAACTTGAAGGTTTGAAAATGTACACCAACGAAGTATCAATTTACGATAAAATTTTGTAACAAGTTGGACCTTTGCCACATTAAAAAACCAGATATGAACTGAAAATGCTCACGTGTTTCATAATATTGCATTTATGTGCAAGTTTGAACCTTTGCTACATGCTTTGCTACATTTAAAGTGTTATGATCAACACAATGAATTTCACCACAGATCAATTCTAAAGGTCATTAAGTATTCAAATATGTAATTAGCTGAAATAAAAATAATTAATTTCTTTGAGTACTGTCATTGTATCACAATATAGCATGTGTAATTACCTTTGGTCAAGTCCTTCAAGCTCTATAGGCCAAACCGTGAAAGCTTGTTAGCTATTTATGCAAATTATGAATTAGCTGACATGAAAATGCAAAATGACTTTCAATACTGTTATAACCTGGTATAATGATCAATGTACACAGCATGTTTCGCCAAATTTTATCAAGTAAATGCCAGTATATATCCCTAATTTGGAAGGTTCATTAAATATGCATATTGGGAATTGGCTGAAAAAATGTCAAATGACTTTCAATAATCTTGTATCATAGTATCTTTAATGTACATAGCAAGTTTTGCCAACTTTGGTCAAGTCAAAACAGATAAATATCGCTAATAAATGCGGGATATCGGACCGCAGGCGGGCGAAGATTGCATTATAAGCGCGCCAACCCAAACTCACTGCATGGACATCACATTTACGAAATCGAAGTCCAAAGTCAACTACGTCATTGTTAGAATAAGAGAGGTTTTCCATCACACGGGAGCATACCACCACAAATTTTGCACAGATGGCGTTGCACTGGCATTGAAAAAGGGTGCATGGGAGCATGGGAACGCGGGCAGTTTCCCTCGCTATGGGTAGGAAATGCATTGAGCAAGACACACTTCCGGGTTCGCAAAAAAACGAGGATCCCATTTACGGGGCGCTCAAATATAACTATTTGCTGTGATACATAGCAGAGGCGTATATGTTTGTGATGCTGAGAATAACATCAGTAAATAAATGACGGGTTTTAAAAGTTGACGTTTTTTTGCGATGAAACAGACTTCTGAAGGTAGCTCGCTTAGGGAACACGTCATCCCGGCCGCTGTCCGCTTTGACCCAGTAATTCACACTGGTTTTGGTCGGCCCCAGGTACCCAAGTCACTTCGACCCCGTCACACTTTTGCCTACATATCCACGGAGACGATTCAACATGTTCCACAACAAAGCCATGACAAAAATTGAAAATATCAATAAAATGGCTTCACAAAGGCTGAAATACACGATACTCGATGAAGTATGAAGTTTATGAAATGAAATCAAAATTGACAACACAAGTGTTTGTCTCGGGTAATACCACTTGAAGTTGAACTATTCTTGACCGCGGAGTGACGTCACTTTCACCTCACGCACGCGAGTGAGGTGAAATGGGATTTGACTTCACAGGACAATGAACAATGCAGAAATTATGTGACAAAGTACAGAACTTAGTGTTTATCATTGACATGATGTTGAAACTTTGAATACTGCTGTAAATGTTGAAAAATCCACACTTCAATATTTTGTTCTCTCGGCAGTGTGACGCAAAAATGACGTAAAAATCCGCCAGTTCCCGGATGTCCGCGGTCAAGAATTCTACAGACTGTTTTTTCCATACAGTGCAGTATTTGTCAGTGACAAATTAATCTTTGCAATACATTTTTTTGCGATGAGCTGGAAATTTGATTAATATCGAGTTAATGTACATAAATATTCCGTTATTTACTGGGACACGTTTATTTTCTCGATCCGCTATCTGCGGACTACGTGCTGAAGTACATTGACTGTTCATGTCAACGATCGTTTCTCCCTCTGCAGAGTTTCTGTATCCCGTTCAACAACGCTGTACCTCGATCACACGATAGTGACGCTATGTAGCTGTGCAGTATTGAAACTTATCATAAAATGGCCACCTCGTCTAACAATAACACGTATTGTCGGGATTATCGTACGGAAAAAGACTGCAAAAGTAAGACTTATGAATCTTCATCAGAATTGAACACATCATGATTGTACACGAGTATCAACCGTGAATGCACGTTGAGCTCGGCAGTTACACAAGCATGGTACGCTACATGCATAGCCCTACGAGTATGGCGACAGTGTCCGGCTTTGGCTACGCCGCCTACCGGAGGTGGGAGGCGGCGTAGCCAAAGCCGGACACTCTCGCCATACTCGTAGGGCTAGCTACATGCACTGCCGCGATGCCGATCGTATGCATTCCAAGGCCTATCCCGGAATTTGTTTCACAAACAACCTCAAGGAGAGCAAACATACTTCTATGGACAATGACGAATACGTTTCTTGGCGAAGCAAAATCAAAACAGTGCAGAAGTACATGAAGTAGGTCATGGCCTTGGACTCTGTGCACGAACCTGATTGGACACTTCAATACCTTTGACCCAAAGTTATTATTCATCAGCACTTCCATGCCATGAGGCTAGGTAGAGAACGTATTAGCCCTGCGTACGATGCTGTGTGTTCCGCTGCAGCTAATAGCCCCGCTCACCACAGCCCTGCAAAGACCCGTACGTAGAGTTGGTGACTTCAAATCCATTTTTTGACTTGACGTAAAAAGCCAAATTACTGCCGAAATTCAGCGTTCTTGGGCCCAAGTCGTATCCCTGCCTACCTCAGCTACTCGATCGCTTCCAAAATGCCAGTCTTTTATTCTTTTTTCGTAAATAACCGTCGATGTCGGCAACTCTCTCTCGCTAGCCCTGCGTACGTACGCAGTGTACGCTGTGTGTTAGGAACGCACACAGGGAATGCACAGCGTACACTGCGTACGTACGCAGGGCTAGCGAGAGAGTTGCCGACATCGACGGTTATTTACGAAAAAAGAATAAAAGACTGCATTTTTGGAAGCGATCGAGTAGCTGAGGTAGGCAGGGATACGACTTGGGCCCAAGAACGCTGAATTTCGGCAGTAATTTGGCTTTTTACGTCAAGTCCAAAATGGATTTGAAGTCACCAACTCTACGTACGGGTCTTTGCAGGGCTGTGGTGAGCGGGGCTATTAGCTGTAGCGGAACACACAGCATCGTACGCAGGGCTAAGAACGTATGTACTCATTTCTGGCGATCGAGCAGCGAGGGAAACAATCAATTACCAAGGATAAAGCTAATTTGCTAAACGATATTTTATCTTGAATAGTGAGTTGAATGAGTAATAAAATATCATATTTTTAATGTTCAATACGAGGTTGAAACACGGAGGGACCGTGGTTGAAACCAGTGCTATCCAGCTGTAGCCAACCTGGACAAGCACATTTCACAGCGCCCTCAAACAGTCGATTGTTTCACTTGTCATACGCGGCGTAACAGAAAAATTAAAACTTTCATAACTTCATTAATATCCAAGCCACGCCCACCAAAACCTTTTCAGTTCTAGCCATTTGAATTCTGAAGATGTCTACCAAATTTGACTGAAATACGTTCAGCCGTTTTTGAGAAAATGGACCAACAGACAGACAGACAGACAGACAGACAGACAGACAGACAGACACACAGACAGACAGACATCGCTGCGACATATGCTCACGTGTTCACACGTGAGCAAAAAACGCATGTGTAAGTTTAAGCCCATGTAGTACTTGGATATCATTTGAGCTTTGGCAAGAACTTTTATTTTTGTCGGTATCATTATAGAAAATACCTGTTCGGTTAAAAAAACACACTACATTCTAATATTAAGCTTAAGTCATAAGCTTACATCAGCTGTTTGCAGGGTCTATGCTTGAATCATCCATATTTTATTTCTTGCTGTCATCATTATCCAGCAGTGATAGACTATCATTTAAGTGTGAAATACCATCCATTGTGAGTATTTGCAGAAGTCCACGCTTCTATCACAAGCATACTGTTCAGGTAAGCTGAAATCGACACAAGTCTGTGCCACATGCAGTAAAAGCGTCACCTGTCATTGACCTCCTCTGCAAATAGCGCCCTCACTGGTGATATTACAAAACTCAAGACCGCTCGATACGCATCATGACAATGTTAGGCTTTCTGAAGAGCAACTCAGCAATTCACAGCACCACAAATACATTACATTTTGCCAAATCTTTGTACTGTTTGACAGCAGGGAAGGTAGCCTTCATTTTTTACCGGAAGTGGATAGGTTGAACATGATCTGCGTCATGAAAAGTACAAATTGATCCGTTCAACTCATCAATTGTAAACTGCGACCAATTTTTTCATTTGCTTTCTTTTACTACTGAATTAGACTATTTGCAAATGACACCATTGTCCTTTCGTTGTCTGCAAAATTAATATTTGCCTGAACGTTTATATTACAGTTTTTGAAATAATAAGCAGGAACAAGTGACACGACTTGATCGGCGACTGAGACTAGTAACAGCTAGCAATTACCGCATTCACCCAGAGAAATGAATTCCCAATGACTGGTTGGATTGTCAAGATCAAAACATGAGTTACAGCGGTGATTTCGCAGCCTATGTTCCTACAGTTGGGAAAACATCGTATATATATTACGCTAGCATTCGAGGGAATGCGAGGACCTAGAGAAAATCATCAACAAGTACAGTCCGTAAACAGAACCGCTTTTAATTTGGACGAGACATACAGGTAACATCGGGTATAAAATAAAAAAAATAAATAAATAAAATAGAATAAAACAAAATAAAATAAAGTCATATAAAACGAAAAGAAAGGCAATTCTATTAAACCATCCAAGTAGCCGTGATAATGGACGTAGAAATGACGTCCGTT
Source organism: Ptychodera flava (assembly GCF_041260155.1). Taxonomy (NCBI): domain Eukaryota; kingdom Metazoa; phylum Hemichordata; class Enteropneusta; family Ptychoderidae; genus Ptychodera; species Ptychodera flava. Next base: position 9,830,139 of record NC_091929.1, read on the forward strand.
ACGTTATCAAATTCAGTGTAGAGAAAGTTGTAGCAACATCAAGTACAATTGAGTAATGTAAGCTTTCGTGTCAACGGTTTAAAATCCTTCGGTCAACGCCACGGTCATATCAACCAACGAGCTTAATACAAGGGAATGGCAAACTGTTTCATGGATTGTCACACGTGCAAATTTTGTGAGTAACCCGACATCACACAGTTTTTCTGGAAAGTTTTAGAATTGTTTTAAAGTTTTTACCTAGTGATTGTATCCTTTTAGTGGTTCTGTATCACAAGGACTCAAAATCAGGTAAATCATATTGCTTTTCTTATAATATCAGAAAATTCCAGCTCTGCTTACCTTTCGTTTGACTTGGACTTATTTCTATTGTGTCACATACAAATTTACGTAAATATGTACCTATATACATACCCTAGTCCAATGCTACAATGATGCTCATATTTATTCCCTTCGTTGCGTGGGAAACATAAATTTGATTTAAGCACGCAATTCTTTACTTCAGTATTTTTATTGTATATGTTTTCAGTGAGTGAGCTTACGTTTGGTTCCCTTTGTTGTTATGACAGTGAATTTTCAAGCTTGTGTTAGGGGGAGATATTTATACATGTACAGTGTTGAATCTTACATTATTATTGTACTTGGGCCTCAGCCCAAGTACATTTGTTTTCATTCCGTGGGAAAAAACTCTGTAAGGTATAACCATTCCTGGCTGAGACCAGGGAGGCAAAATGTCTTGGCTTCATCTTTCTTGGCATAATAAATGGCGTAATGATGTTAACTGAATGGAAGTGCTGCTCTCAGCCAGTCTTGAATAAGTGAGATGTGAATATTAATGCTTCTCTATCTGAGTTTTTGCCACAAAATCTTCTGAATATAATCAAAATGTGCATCGAAATGCAACAATTAATGCACCCTCCGTTTCCTAGGCGATGGCACGACCCTTGCTACACCCACTGGACGAGCCAAAGTGGGAGGGGTAATTTCAGTTTGGTCGAACAAGAGGGCTCGAGACCCGAATTTAACATTTAAACTTGAAACATGTTTAATCGCTGACAAGATGTGGACTAGTGTAATCGAAGTAAAATTGTGAAAAGGAAAGGTTTTATATCCCGGACACAATGAAAAACATTACGACTGGAAACTGTACCCCCAGTTGAGAATAGTAATGCCCACAGCGATGGAGAACACTTATCCTTGAGCTGAGAAAACCAGACCATCATTTCGAAATAGAGCTGCAGATTCGAGAAGCTCGTTCAAAATAGCTAGGTACACCCCATAAAGGGGTGGTTTCGAGTTTTGAGGGCAAATTTCGCCTCCTTCATATAGAAATCGTACGTTTGTTTTTTCCAGGAGAACACACCATTTGACACAAAATTTGCATGTAAAGGGGTCGCCAGTAAGCACGTGGTCAAATCTGGCATAAGAAACAATATGAAATGTTGGGTAAAGCCAGTCCAAAATAAACTGATTTGAACTTTTGTGTTTTGTAATTTATACCACTGCAGTAAATTACCTTTTTTTGACAACATCACACAATGTAATACGTTTGAAACTGAATACTCCGACGTATTCTGTGTCTCCTTTGCTAAAAAATACGGTATGCCGATTACCATGTAAGGAGATGATGACGTCAAGACAGATTTGTAGTGTGTTTGGTCCTGGATGGTGCACGAAGTTTTGTCAAGGTAGCTTGTGTATTTATTTCCTAAATGGGAGAGATTAGGGTCGATCTAAACGAAGGCCGAAGAATGTTATGATACTCTAAGCGAGCTGAACTCTAACGCGAATGGTTGGATAATTTGGAGGATGTCTAGAATGATCTCGTCTCATTAAGATTATTTGGCGGTCAGTATTGAATTTCAACTGCGTCACAAGTTTGCGAAATGAGTATTCCGTCGAACGGTCAACGAACGATATTTTAGAAATCTGGAGACATGGCACATCGCATTTTTATTTTAATATTTTATATTTTACAAAAGATGTAAGAAGCAATGATTTTGTCGAAAATTCTGAAAAAAAATATAGGAAGATTTGATCGCGAACACATTTTCACTTGGGGTCAACTAGCTCTGCGTACGATGCTGTGTGTTCCGCTACAGCTAAATCGCCCCGCTCACCACAGCCCTGCAAAGACCCGTACGCGCACGTAGGGTCGGTGACTTCAAATCCATTTTGGGACTTGACGTAAAAAGCCAAATTACTGCCGAAATTCAGCGTTCTTGGGCCCAAGTCGTATCCCAGCCTACCTCAGCTACTCGATCGCTTCCAAAAATGACAGTCTTTTATTCACTTCTCGTAAATAACCGTCGATGTCGGCAACTCTCTCGCTAGCCCTGCGTACGATGCTGTGTGTTAGCTGTAGCACATAGCATCGTACGCAGGGCTAGGGGTCAACATGGGGTCGCAGCCATGTTGCCTCAAAACTTATTTCTGTCTGCACTCAAAACTCAAAAATGTCGGATATGAACCTGAAAAATTGATGCAATTTTGTCAAACTTCGGCGAAATTTCAGCATATAGACAAAATTTCATCTAGGTAAGGTAAATTTACTGAAATTTGATCGACAAATAATCCTGAGCTTGAACGTGACAGCTCGCCTTCTCCGGGAAGTCAAGCATCCAGCTGCTCATACACAGTTGCCCATATGGCCAGGTTTATGAGATTGTTTTCAAGCGACGGCGGCAGACCGTACGGGGCTCTGGATATGAACCTACCGCCGGTGTAGCTGTAATAACTGTTGCGTTGTTTTTAGTGCCCACGGACGAAGTCCTGGGGGAGTTATAGGTTTGGTCATGTCAGTCCGTCCGTCCGTCCGTTCACGCAGATATCTCAGACATGCCCTGGTCAATTTCTTTCAAACTTTGCACAAGAATAGTACCCAACCCCATACAGATGCACGTCGATTTGTTTCACAATGCGATCGAATTTGGCCGTGTTAGAGGACTTTTTAGTTTACACCTCCATAGACTCCCATGTATAAGGCAGTTCTCCGTAGACTTTCATGTATAAGGCCAAGAAAAATAAAAATTTAGTTTCTCATCGTATTCATATTGCCTAAAGGATGCAGTGACACAGTTTTTTGTCCCCACGGATAAAGTCCAGGGGGCTTATAGATTGGGTCATATCCGTCCGTGAGTCCATCAGTGAGTCCATCGGTTCACGCAGATATCTCAGACATTTTGACAAAATATCATGTGACCTCAATGACCTTTGACATCAAATATACATATTTGTCCACAACTCAGTAACCACAAGTGCTACACCCTTCATATTTGGTATGATAGGACACCTTATGACACCATATATTGTACCTCATTAATTATGCGCATATCTTATTTTGAGCGAGCCAATAGAGCTAGAGGTCTGATTTTTGGTATATAGGATAACTTAGCAATACGATTATTATGACAAAATGTCACGTGACCTCAATGACCTTTGACCTCAAATATATATACTTGTCCACAACTCAGTAACCACAAGTGCTACATCCTTCATATTTGGTATGATAAGACACCTAACGACACCACATATTGTACCTTATTAATTATGCGCATATCTAATTTTGAGCGAGCCAATAGAGCTAGAGGTCTGATTTTTGGTATATAGGAATAACTTAGCAATACAATTATTTTGACAAAATGTCACGTGACCTCAATGACCTTTGACCTCAAATATATATATTTGTCCACAACTCAGTAACCACAAGTGCTACACCCTTCATATTTGGTATGATGGGACACCTTATGACACCACATATTGTACCTCATTAATTATTTGCATATCTAATTCTGAGCAAGCCAATAGAGCTGGATGTCCGATTTTTGGTATATAGGGATAACTATAGAGTAGAAATCTAAATATGCCCATCTAAATATTAGACATCTACCATCGAGAACAAAAGAAATTTGCTGTAATTTGAATATTTAAGGAGTTTAAGCAATTTCCACTATAAATAAAGAACCCCTGCCTCAAACTCCACAAAAGTTGCTAGACATATTTTGCCCTTGTCATGCCATTGCTTCGTTTAATAACCAGTTAATCAAATGCCTCATTGACAGGAGGAAATTCAAGACCATATTTGAATAGTAGTATATATTGTCCTCAAAATTACTCTATCATGGCCCAAGTACTCATTGCCTTCAGCAATACTGCCTTGTTATTATTATTATTATTAGACTTTATTTAAACTCGATAGACTGTTGAGCCGAAGGCTCTTCTCACACAGTGTCGAGATGCAAGAAATATACAATATGTACATTAAAAATATAAAAAAACAGAACAGAGAAAAACAAAACATTAAGACAGCAAGAAACAGACGACAAAATATAAAAAAAACGCCAAAAATGGCTCAAAAATTACATTTTGCCCAAAAGATGAGACTTACATTTCGTTTTAAAAGAGTGAAGAGTAGAGCAAAATTTGACATCTGCTGGTAAACTATTCCATATTTTGACACCGCTATACGTAAAACTCCTCTTAAAAATTTGAGTTCTGTGTCTTGGAATATATAATTCATTTCTGTCTACAGATCTTGTACTACGACTGTGGACGTTCTGGACACTTCTAAAAACATTCAAATAATTAGGAGCCAAATTATTTTGGACTTTGTACATCAAGACTGATTCATTAAAAACAATCCTTTCTCTAAATGGTAACCAGTTTAAAACGTCGAATAAATTACGACTAGGAGTGCTAAAATCTGAGTCTAAAAGTACTCTGGCTACAGCTTTCTGTAGTCTTTCAACACGAAGTAAAAGTTTGTTGGAACAATGACCCCATATGTTAGAACAATAGTCAAAATGGGGTAAAATAAAACAATTGTAAAATATCATCTTAGCTCTCTGAGTTAAAAAGGGACGAATACGTTTTAGATGCAGCAATTTAAAGGCTACCTTACTACAACTGAATTTACTTGCTTTTCCCAATTTAGGGTGTCGTCAATGGTTACACCCAACAATTTTTCATGGGTTACACAATCGAGCTGATCATTGCCACACATAACATTGATGTGATTTTTCGTTCTGGCTTTTTTCTGCGTTGTACCAATGACAATAACCTTAGTTTTCTGTGAATTAACACACATGCTATTTTGATCGCACCAGCGTGTGATCAGATTCATATCTCTGCTCAGCTTGGTTTCAATTTCGTTAATTTTGGGACTGATCACCTGAGCTGCTGTGTCATCAGCATACATATACATATCAGAATTTTCAGAAGCCAGAGGGAGGTCATTTATAAGAAGTAGGAACAACAGGGGCCCTAAAATAGATCCCTGCGGTACACCTGTACTGACAGGAAGAGAATCACTCAGGGTTCCATTAAAGGACACGAACTGAGTTCTGTTTGCGAGGTATGAAGTGAAAAAGCCCATTGTCTGCTCTGAACACCATAAAGTCTGAGTTTCTTTAGTAAAGTAACATGATGAACTAGGTCAAAGGCTTTTCTAAAATCAACGAGTAAAACACCTATTAGATTTCCACTATCGATTGCCTGGTACCATGAGTTGGTAATGTTAGTCAAAGCTGTTTGACAAGAGTGGAACGTACGAAAACCGGATTGTTTATCTGACAGTAAATTGTGCAATGAAAGAAAATTGTAAAAATGACTATGTACATGTCTTTCTAACAATTTGACAGAACAGGAAGGACTGAAATAGGTATGATCTGTTGCAATTCAAAGTTACTCTGTTATATTGATATGCGATTGAGGGGAGACCGGAAAAGTCACAAAATATCCATGACGTGATTGGCATGATCAATCACAACAACTCTGTCAATGGCCGTGAAAAGGCAGGGAAATGACAGAGAATCAAGGCCGCTCGGTGTTAAACTTGTCCCTAGTTCAGATGAATTTTCATGCGTTTCGTGTTGTCCTCCATGATGACAAACTATATCCCTGAAATGGCTACATTCAACAGTAACTTCACTGTATTTCTTCTTATTTACTTTGTAAAGTTGCAATAAAAAGAGCCACGATGAAAGAAGACTGTACATATCTTCGTAAACACAACTGATGAGGCATGACCGTGACGGATGTGAGGGGTATTGGTAAATCTTGCTGAATTTAACCCTTTGAATCTGCAAGTAGTATCTCTTTATCACCATTCTGTCGACGTTGTAAAGGATTTCGATTTTATAAAATTGTGACACGGTATTCTTCTTGAGATGACGTAGGCGTCTCGATGCAATTTGTCTTCACAGAAATTGTTTGTCATGTTTCCTGTTGACAAAATAGCGCACGTTAGAAAGTGGAGTTGTTTTGTATTTGTAATTATGAGTAGGGTCTTGGTGTTTGGTATTCAGGTTGTATTTTGATCACAGAAATTGTATCGTCGCTCATTATCCTCTCCGAATTCGTTTCTCACGATTCAATCGACGAAACCGTAAGGTCCAGGGAGCAATATAAGTCAGCACCTTCGGCAGCTGATCGGTGTGTAGTAGAGCCCCCTGATGCAATATCCGAACGCTCCCTAAACACTGCTTACATAGGGTTGACCCTCGTCAGGCAGGTTACAAGGAAGTGACCTGCCTGGCCATGGTCCTGCGCATAATCAAGGTACCACGACACGTCATTGCGCAGATGACGCAACACATAAGTCCACCACAGGAGGGCGTTAATATAAGTTCGAATGTAAAAGGCAAACTTATACTTTGTCTTTTATGTGTGCTTGTAGAATATGAAGTTCTCGACACTTATGTTACAAACTGAACAGCCACATCGCATGTCAACACGAACGAAAGAACATTCACACACAAACTATAAAATAGTAATATCTTAGACCCAGACTGACATTGTAATATAAATTAAATATTGCCTTTGTCAGGCTATACGGTAGTGGGTTAAATATCATGGTTTAAGGTCAGGGTCACCCTTGAAACATGGATCAAAGGTGAAAACGTGAAATTTAGCATTGTTTAGAACATGGCGATATACATTTTGAACACAATCAAGATTTACACGATAAATTGAACGCTCTTCGCAACTACCTTTTTCTGTCCACCTTGAACGTTTTCCAAAACTGACCTGTAGTAGCATCTCTCTCTCTCTCTCTCTCTCTCTCTCTCTCTCTCTCTCTCTCTCTCTCTCCTCTCCCCCCCGACTCGCAAAAGCAAAAGCAGCCATCGGCCCTCAGCCAACCATATAATTATTTGTGCCCTCCTATCAAAAACCCTCCCCGGATACCCGAATTCAACACTAAGATTTTTTTCCATTTTCCGCACAATAATAGAATTACTCGGCCGGCTGTTGATAAAAATTGTCCGTATCCCATGAAACGCCTTACGATCGCCATTTAGTATTGCGAAGAGTTTTGTTTCCTGCCCCTTTGTATAACTTGCTGCACGAAAACCGGCTAATGCCATGCACTTCTTGTCTGTACTGCGCGCGCGAATGAATGAGTTGCAGTGCATTTGTAAAAATGTGCTCAGAAAGATTTTGGAGAACTTATCAAGAAGTTTCCGGACATATTTATTACACAGCCCCCTGAGATGAGAAACTCTCAACTTGCACTGGGACTTTCTTCTTGTATTATGCGTTGTTTATAAAAAACAAGTGTTTTTTGCAAAAATAATGAAATATTGTTTTCAATAAACATCGGAATGAGCATCTGGCATAGAAAGAACCCGGCGACGGATTTGAACTTATGAGATCGTCCTTCGTTCTGATCAGAACATTTCACCATATATAAAACTTTAACAATGAAAAATGGCAAACAATCACACAATCGCTTGCATGGAATGACATGCTTTGACAATATCGATTGATGTGGAAATGTATGTAGAATAAAAATAAATTTACGGATGAACTGTGAAACGACCAAAATTACAACGTCCTTGGCTAAATGCAAATGAATAGAAATGAATAGAAACCAAACGATACCATCTTTGAATATGAAAAATTATATCTTGTCAACTTTGATCACGGATGAGAAAGACCCTTTCTCTGACAGTCTGTGCAGTCAAAGTCACCATTTTATGACCTGGTCCTCACCTGAAATGAAAGAGTTATATAGGGAGCTCAGTTAAGATGCGAGATATCAATACTTCCAGATTCTGTGCGATTGTTACTAGGCTGCAAAAATTTCCAGGTGCTGGGAAGGGTTGCGGTACATAGCCCATGGATAAACAAAAATGGAAGACCACGATAGGTTACTAGTAGCAATAGTTGTTTGGCCTGTCACTGCTCAAACTATAGAGCTGTAGCCATTTATCATCTGACAACGTTCCAACAACTGCTGACAGCTTTTTACACAAAACTTGTATGATGATTGGATATGGCGCATATATTTACATTTTCTATAGCGTAGTAAGACATAAACTAAGTGCGACACATGATCAATTGCGGTCGATTGAAAGCTGAACCCCTAAACCTCGACGCGATCAGTTGCGTTCGTCATTCAAATGTTTCTGTATCCACGGCCCTTTAGCTATAATAGACTGAAATATACTCATTACAGTACCGTAATATTCAATATCAAACAAACACGAACTATCGAGAGTTACAAAACCATTTATGGTTATCGTAAAGCTCCTGGTAGCTATGTGGCAAGATATTCTGTTGCTAGTTGATTATAAGCCTCTCAGCTACTAAATACATTCCTATGAGTTCTATGACAAGGAGGTCTTTTGACTTAAATGCGGGTACTATAATATATTTTACGCTTTCTATGGTGCATGAGTAATCTTAATGTTAGTGGGCGGTGTGGTCATTTTATTGAGGAATAGCGACTGAAACTGCGAGTCATCCTGGTCAGCCAGTGAGTGCCATACACGTTAAGCATCATCGCAATTGTTGTTATTGACACCCTTCAGGCTTATGTATTTAAATTTGAAATTCTGTAAACACTATGATTTACAAGAACACCCATTGTCCCATAATTGTCCTCACCTACTTATCACTTCGCAGGCCTGAAGACCTTGAAACATTCTCTTTCGCTTCAGTCAATCTAGAATATATCTCAACAGAAAGACACATATGTGTTGCGAAACAATTTCCAAAATCTTATTGCATCTTTTGGGTCTTCTTCCCACCATGAAGAAAACAATTCAAAACAATAACTCTGGATTTAAAATACTTTCATTTCTTCTACTATTCACTATTTTTATGCAGTGGGCGGTATGTTTGTTTACGACTATTCCTGACATCAGCCCACGAAATTTTAATCAATATACAGACCTGAAGTTGTACGACACAATGCAGTAGTCGAACAACATACGTATAAATCATGTCAAAGAATGTCAATTCTGTACCAAGCAGTGCTGGCATTTTCTAACGAAAATTGAAAAGCTAAATATAGAAACACGTAATCTACTTTATCAAAATTTATCTAAAATATAACGTTTTTCTAATCGGCGAGTCATGTTGTATTATGTTTCTTGTCGGTTACTTGACAGGATTAACTTTGGCAGTAACTTGGTTGTTCTGTTGATCGAAGGCACTTAGGCGCACAATTTGCTGCGTCCTGAAATACCACAACCGATTAATCCTACCTTTATACCGTCCTTGTCTGAATTTGTTCAATAACGGATGAGGCCAAAGTACTATACATTATTTTGCTTCACTTCGCGGAGGTTTTTGTTACTTTGAGGGTTAAGCAGTGTTTTTCAATACATCTTTCCTGCTGAGTTTGTCTGCCTACAGATTCGTGTCGAAAAATTTGGTTATTTGAAATTTAAAGAATACTAGCAGAATGTCACACTGTAGTGTATATTATGGAAGTGAAAAAGATTTACTTCTTCGATTCTCAAATGAGCCACTCCTGTTAAATTGAAGTAAACTTATGCGTATGAAAAATGTTCAGTACGAAAGTTCGAACTGCTTATCTGCTACCTTTCAGAATGTTGATTGAACGTAAAACAACGACTTTAATTACTCTGGCTTAATTGTGCTGACACGAATAAACGACGTCATCTTAGCCATACCGCCAACATCAAGTTATTGAGAGAGAAAGTTACATCGTGCAACATCGAATGTATTCGCAAGTTGTGACTCAACTAGACTGATTCTAAACAATCTATAAATATGCCAGGTACAAAAGATAATCTGGCCATAAGATAGTATTCATCCATGATACCGAAAAAAGTCACAATTAAAATTCGCTACATCTATTACAAAACACTTTCTGATAAAGCGCCTGGGATTTTTGTAAATGTGTTTAAAAATTTAAACTATGAAAGTTCGCAGGAGCTTGGAAGGCTTTTGCTACGTAGCCAATAAAGAAACAGAAATGGAAAATCCCAATGTGTCATAGGATAATAATTGCAATTGTGTTTGGCCTGTCAGTGCTCAAACTATACAAATGCAGCCACTTATCATCTGGCAACGCTCCAACAACTGCTGAGAGCGCATTTTACACAATAACATGCAAACACAAAAGTTGTACGATGATTGGATACGACGCATTTGTTCACATTTTCTATGGCGTACTAAGGTATAAACTAAGTGCGACATTAATTGCTATCGATTGAATTTTAGCTGAACCCCTCAAACTAGACACGATCAGTTGCATTCCTCATTCAAATGTTTCTGTATCCATGGCCCCTTAGCTATAATAGACAGATACCCTTTACAGCAGAGTAATATTCAATATCAAACAAACACGAGTTTAAATACCGAACAAGAGTTACTTAACTATTTTTTATAATCGTAAAGCTCCTGGTAGTTATGTGGCGAGATATTTTGGTGCTGGTTTATTATAAGCCTTTCAGCTATTAGATACATTGCTATGAGTTCTGTGACAAGCAGTTATTTTGACTTAGATGAGGGCACTATAATGTATGATTGTACGCTATCATCGTACTAGTAATTTACACTTTCCATGGGGAATGAGTAATCTAAATGTTAGTGGACGCTGAGGTCATTTTATTTTGAGGAATAGTGACTGAAACTGCGAGTCACCCCTGGTTAGCCAATGATGCTTGGGTGCCCCAAAGCACGATAAGTAGGCATGGCACCTTTGTGGGTCCCCCACCCCCGGCTAGCCGGTGATTTATGGGTGCTCCTAAGCACGGGTAAGTATTTAAGAAGGCTTGGCACATTTGTTGAGCCAAAAGGAAAACGTTCTGTTGCGAGCGAAAGATCAAATCAGCTTACAATGTCTACGGAGAGACGCTGTGGTAAGTCCAAGTTTAAATTTGTCTGCCCTTGGTAAACTAGCCCGGTTACGAATATGTGTGCCATATTATTAAATCCCGATTTTGCTTTCCTTTCTGATCATTCGAAATAACAAACTTTGCTATGAGGACGTGAAAACAACATGAAGATATTGGTGTCCACCATAGGACGTATTAAGCCGCAATTAAAAGACTGTCAACCTTTATAGGATTGTGGAATGGTAATTTTATCTTTAGGGACATGCAGCGGGAGAGAAATATTGCTAATTGAAGGCCATCCACGTTAAGCATCATCGCCATTGTTGAATTTCAGATAGTTCAGATGTATTTATATTTTGAAAATATTATTATATTAGATTTATAGGATTTTATAAGAACGACAATTGTCCAATTGTTGTCCTTACCTACTTATCACTTTGCAGGTCTGACTTGAATACCTTGAAACAAGTTACTTTCGCTTTAGTCAATCAGAAATACATCTCGATATAGAGACACACAATATGTGTGGCGAAAAGATTTCTAAAATCGTATTGCATTTTTTGGCCTTTTTACTACTGCGAAGAAAACAATGAAAAACACTACTCTTGATTTAAAATATTTTATTTCTTATACTGTTTATTAATGTGTACGGGGTGGGTGTATGACTTGTAATGACCATTTCTGGCACTACCCTGCCAGATCAATATATAGGCTACCTGAAGTTGTGCAATACAATGCGATAAGCGAAAAATACATATTAATCATGTCAACGAGTGTCAATTCTGTACCAAGCGTAGTCTCGCTTCCAGACCTCGTCGCTTCGCCAGTGCAAAGTGCGCCGCTGGCGGTAGGAACATGAAGTGATTTTTCCACTGGCTGGTCGCTTCGCGACTCGGCGCTCGTCGCTCCGCGACTCGCAATGTCCTACCGCCAGCGGCGCACTTTGCTGTGGCGAAGGGACGAGGTCTGGTAAAACGAGACTATACAAAGCGTTGCTTGCTTTTTCTAATAAAAACTAAAGGCTTACAGAAGCACAAAATGCTAATCTACGTATACCAAAATTTACCTAAGTGTAAACCTTTTATTTAATCGGTGAGTCGATTTGTAATAATGTTTATCGACCTAGCTTGACAGTCCTAGCGTTGAGTAAACAAGAACGGACGACGTTAATAACACCAAGCTACGGCAGAGAGGAAATTGTGTCGAGCCGTAACAAAGGTATTTTCCCCTCGAGTCGTGACTCAATATAACCTAATAGTATACCATCAATAAATATGCCAGGTTTCGTAGATACATTTAATATTGACCTTTGTCATAAGACACAAGCGAGGTAGGGATGTGATTAAACGTTATGAAGTATAAAAATGCTATAAATATGTCAATATGAATAATTATTGTTTTCATCATGTCATCATGCCTGTGTAGCATCCTAGGTAAGCTCCACGCTAGCTGTTTTTGAAATTCGTTGGAGGCGGAGCCATTGACCTGGCTTTCATCTACATGTCTCATAAGAGCTCAGCTATTGTGACAACTACTGAGCGAGGCATCGGTCAGTGGCAAACGCCATCAGCGTTGATTCTAAGCATAGCAGGGTAATGTCACCGAGAAGGCAACCGTAATCGTCTTAAACTGGGCGTTTCATGAATGATGTACATAACCACCGGCGCGCGTTGCATTGCTATATTAGGCGATCATTTGCTGAAGGCCGATAGGCAAAGCGAAAGGCCTAGCCTTAGCTGTGGTACTCACTATAACAAAGGCTAAGCATTCAGCCCCAAATTTGGACAATTCTACGAGCGTCTGTGGAAGGAACCATTGGGATTCTCAACCGGCTCTATTGGACCAATAAATATTGAAGATATTTGCGATTGCCTGTGGTTATTGATATCACCAGTTTTGCTTTATATTAGTTTATGGATTATCATGCAATTATCGTGTCGTGCTGCACCTTCCTTTCATATGCAAATATTAATGTTCACCACATGAACATATTTCATGTATTTCGTCTCACATACCGCGCAAGTAATCGTTATTGCATCACTCTTCAGCTAATAGACCAAGACGCCATAGGTACAAAGTACTCGTGCATCGAACAAAATAGTCAAAACTTGTACTCTGCATTTTCATTTCCGTAGCATCCTAAGCTCTTCCAAGCCTGGCCTTCAACATTTTCACCACATTCTACCAGTACAAGTGACCAGAATTATAATATTTTTAGTCAGAGTAAAGGAACAAAAAGAAGCTGCCTACAATGCATAAATTATTAAGAGGGTCCTAAATTACTGTAAACAATAACCTTCAGCAAAGTTTTACCTCTGGTGATTATTTCTGTCTCTGTTATGTCACCTACCACACTAGTACTCATTTGTGAAATTGCTGATTTTAGTTTATTTTGCATTAGCTAAATATCGATATCGCTTTATGATTTCTGAACACAAACAGCCAAATGTGTCCGTTTCTGAGTTTCTAATTATGATGACATGGTGATGATTGAGTATTGTTCTTAAGCTGCATTAAATATCTTAAACCGCATAAACGACAGAATTGCAGCTCTCGAAATTGAGTTGAATTTCAACGGGGGATTTTGAAACTTTCCCAGAAAATAATCAGAGCGCAACATAGTTACATGATTATGTCTAGGCTAAACTGCGCAATTTCATACGCACCCGAGTCACTATAGCATCAGTAGTTTCTGTGAAAACCAGCAAACAGACTGTACGCATTGCTTTGCATGACTTCAAGGACAAAACCTTGTATGACAAAAACACTTGGAATATGCTGACGTAGATGTTTTGTGCATGCATATTGATTTCTCGGTCATAGTGTCTTTTCTTCTAATTTCATTACCGCAAATTCTAGGTGGGATGAACGACTTACAAGAGAAGATTTTGGATTCTGACTTGGAAAGTTGGGACACCTTAAGCGACCTTGGGGTATTGGGTCAACATGCATAGAACTGCAGAGACGCCAGGTCCATAGGTCAAAAGGATGTCATCCTTTTGACCTATGGACCTGGCATCTCTGCAGTTCAATTGATAAACCAGAGACATAATAGTTTGAAGTTATTAATAATGAGTTAGAGACAATTTCGCTACATGTATTTGAAGATCAATCTGGAAACCTGAAAACTGTCGAAAAAGAAAACCAACGGTCAGAGCTAACAAATATCGATCGATTCAAAGCAATCGGGCATGACACCTCACCAGGACTTGGTAAGGTTAAACCGACAGGAAGTGTTCTTAAGCATTACGCTATGTCTAACGATACGCTGAATGTTGAGTCGCATGACCGAATTTGTCGACTCGAACATATAATTCCTTCACAGGCAGCGACCATCGGCGATATTCCGGAGGTCATTCCAGGTCTACCATATGTAACACAAACACTCAATATGATGTATTCCGCAAAAGGAGCACTTGCCAACGTTTGGTCCACAGTGAGTTGGTCACTTGCCGACGTTTGGGAGACAGTGACTTGGTCAGAGGATGACTCAACATCTCCATCAAGGTCAAATCAACATCATTATTCACAAGGTAAGGCGAATGACAATGACTAAGATTACCTTCGGGAACAAATTAATCAAAAGTCAGCAACAAAGCCTTTCATGATATTGGCATTTGCCAATATGGCGGGTTGGCGTTTTCCTCGAATCAGGAGCTGGCGAAAGTTATGAGGGCATGGCAACCATTTCTCATTGGCGACCCAAGAATTTTTATTCTGTGACCTTTGCTCAACAGGAAATTTGAGCGAAATACCAGCTGATGGGCATAGTAAAAATGACACTTTTACGGGATATTTTGTTTCGCAATGAAGTTCTTACATTTTCAATGAGAGGCATTTTAATTTTTGCTCATCATGTTTTCAATCTTTTTTTGAGTGTCAGTCTTTTAACGGGCCCCTGCCGTTAAAAATGAGGATAGATAATGTCAACGTTTTTGCATATCTCTTGTCCATCCTTGAAGCTTGAAGTTTCTGAATCTAAACAACAAAATCACGTTTACTGTTGTAATGTTTTGGGAAATGCAAACAAATCTCGATCTCAAGTGGATGAATCAAAGGAGAATGATATCGTACATGCTTAAGATTAAATTGTTGGTTGATACATCTGCAAGAATACGTTGATGCCATGGATAAAACGTTTGTTCAAATTTCTTTTCATGAGATCACTTTGCAAATTACAACTAACATAAAAATGTGATCAAATTATATTATTATGACAGGGTACAACACCGAATTTACAATTTGATGTGCATTTTCTTTACGCATACGACCAAATGCTTCTTATATGACCTAGCTTGCAATTTGGTCAATTAAGCCGTGATTTGAAGAGAAGTTCTAAATAAACGAAACTTTTTATGATTAATTTTAGGAAATGGTTCCTCGTCATGCTATCCATCCGGTCGACATTCTAGTTATACACTGGTAAATTTTACTATTTTCACTCTCTTATCTTGTACACACACAACCATATATATATATATTTGTGTGTGTGTGTGGGGGGGGTGTGTATGTGTGTGTGGTGTGTGTGTGTGTGTATGTGTGTGTGAAAAAGAGAGCATCGTAAATAAATAAATAAAGTATAACTTCAAGTGCAAAATCATAAATTATGTATTACTTTGAACAAGTTTCATGCATCCTGTAATCATGAGAGAGACTTAATTAAATTATCCTTTGATCTTCACCCTGATTGATATTGTTTGGACGTACCATTATAAATTATTTTAGGTGATGTTGAAATTGGAAAAATATGACGGCTGAAACATTAGAAGATAAGGATTACAAACATCAACACTATTTGAATCAAGGGTCGTCGATAAATTGTGACACCGAAGAGGTGAAAATCTGAAACTATAGTGATGCAGCTAATAACGCGAAATATTTTATCAAATACCTTAATGGCAAGCACCAGAGTCTCTAATGTTAAAGCTTATACTTATTTTATTGTTTATTGTTTCAGCCCCCTGCCGACCCATCAGTCATGCGAATTCTCCTATTCGACAACAAATTTTGAGTGAAGAGTGACACCGGTACCAATAACGCCAAGGAAACGTTTGGTTTCCTTCGTTGACGTTTGCTTAACTCCAACATATAAACCTGTCTGATATTCGTTTGACACTTAGAGTAGATAAACGAAGTGTACTTTGGTTGCATTTTTCTGGAATCCAAAAGTATTGTAATTTTTCTGGGTTTAAAACTATCATTTATGTCCATTCTTTGTCGGATTTCAATGGAGGTCGGTCAACTAAATGTGCACAAAACACAAAGTATACCAGGCTTTGGACTTTCTCTTATATACTTATGCTCCGTAACAGCTTTGTACTGTTATGATGCATTATATAGAAGTTGGTTTTGTGTTAAATACTTTATGTTTCATATAAAGCGTGTTTTGCCATTTAATACATCTATATTACCTTGGAAGTTATTAAGAAGTAAATGCTACCCCAACAAAATACTGGAAAAATGATTTCACAGCATTTATCTTTGCATTCACTGAGTTCATTTCCTGTCTTGTTACAGACTAAATTTTCTTTGGCTTTTTGATATTATTTGTAATTTCGGGGCCTTTCAACAAACAAAAGATTCACATGTCACGTAGACTCATAATCTATATTAGTATTTTACGGATATGGTATAATTATTGAAATTGGCTTCGATCTCTTCTTTGATGGAATTAGTTGAATAATGTGTAATGACATGTAAGGTGAACGTTATCATTTCCGGCGTTTAACCGATTGTGACTGTATGATTGGAATTCATAAAAGATTATCGTTCCTTTTTGTTATTAAAGACCGCTTTCTATCATATAACAAAATGACAAGCGTTTCTGACTTTCGAAAAAAATGAGAAATTTCGCTATTAAGTCATGGGTTGAAGGACACGACTGTCGGCTGAGCATGAATGTTTGTGTATTATCGTATCCTACCTGTCGAAATAACATGGATTTCTTGGGTTGAAATTCACTAATTACTTTTATCATTTATATCACGTTAATAGTTTATGTAATTCAGATACTTTGTTGAAACTTATTCAGAGACATGCTGTAAAAATAGCAGGCAAACCCGTAGTAGTATATATCCGGGCATATTAGACAAGTTAGATTTACATTGGGTGGCCTCGGAAATGTGGTCATAGATGATTGAAAGTAAAAAGATTGGAACTATATTGGGATAATTGGATTTTCCTATTTTCAAATTTCTCAAAGTGTTAGGTGCCGTATAGCTTAATGTTGTAATATTGCAAATTACTCATAAAAACAAGTGCGTGATGTAAAAAGAAAAGCAGATGAGATTACATGTGTAGATTCAATCGACATTACTTCACCATTCAATTATCCCAAATTAGTCCAATCGCGTTGGAAGTAGACTTTCGGGTGAATCATTGTTTGTTTGTTCGTGTAAATGGGTGCCAATTTCTTGACCCTGCGAGTTACATAACTCTACTTAATGTTGAGATTCTAAAATAAGGTCAACTTCGGAAATGTTATATCGGAAGATGTTTTTCCCGTTCGAAATGGATGAATTTGTTGAACCGAATGTCTCAATTGAATTACGTCCTCCACCCCCCTCCCAATGAAGAAAGAGTAGGGAAAAGGTCGTTCTCATAAATTACTTTATTATTTTCACGATATACATTCAGTTTTATATTACATGTATGTTTACCATCTATATTTTAGTTTTAACATGTATTGTATGGAGATTTATTTTTCTTAATTCAATTGTACGTTACACAAACATTTAATCAAATATATAATCTTTCTTACAGCATTTATTCACTTTAACTAATAATATTTACTAGTATGTTAATTTTTTTAGTGTACTTGAATGCGGGACGCATTCCTTCAAATGAAGGGAGGGCATCATTTTACAAGTGGTATAGCCAAAAACTGATGACGCCAAATCGCCGTACACAATAAATAGTGCCATAATTACAAGGCGTCTCTGTTTTGTGTATGGCGATTTGACGTCATCAGTTTGTGGCTATACCACTTAACACGATTGGAACTAATTTGGGAAAATTGGATGAGGGTAATTATTAGGAAAATGTAACGAAATCGAAATTTTTACAGCTGAAATTTTACAAAATGATAGAATAGTGTAAAATTCGAAATATTGTTCTCATTGAACAAAACAACGAAAACACAACGATTATTGCATACCTCTTTCTTCGGATTCATTTTTATGAAAATAAGTTCATTTTTGTGTAAATGTACTGGAGAAACTAGACAAAATGCTTAAAATTTCTCTAATTGACGAATTTTGAGTCAGGGCACTTTTGAAATGCCCCTGACTTTTTCATGAATATAAGGCTTCATAAACATTAAATTGAGTCAGGGCACATTTTAAAAGACCCTGACTGACTTAACTGTAAATCAATCGAAAAGCTTCATTTTGGTCGAGGAAAAATGACAAACTGAGATTATTACTAGTGTTTCAGTAATGAAGAAACTGCAGACAAACTCTCATATTTTCATTTAAATGTGAATATTGTTCATATGTTTTGAACAATATTGCATTAGATACTATCATGCACTGATTCTTACTCAGAAGATTTCAACAGCATCGTAAATTTTGTATAAAATTTTAAAGATGGAAAGCAAATATGGTGTAAAATTAGAGAAAATTCTAAAATTCTTGAAAAATTCTGCGAATCCAATTATCCCAATTTAGTTCCAATCGTGTTACTTGTAAATGATGCCGACGGGAGTGTTACAGACTAAATTTTATTTGGCTTTTTGATATTGTTTTGTAATTTCGGAATCTGTAGAAGGTCAGTGAACGGCACAACTGGACTATCCAAGTCTGTGTAAGGGTTCATGATCGTTGCGAATTTTCCTCATGTAAGGGTTAATGAATATTATGGAATCTAATTGTCAAGGCAGTAGAGTGATTCTGCGTCATTAACACTTAAATCCCAGACACTACTCTAGGACAATTACATAAGGAAAATATTATGTAAAGATGATGTAACATACGCGAACTATGTAAAATTTTGTATGATCGATGCCCTATGAGAGGAAGTTTAGTAATGTATTTTTCAATTGAAGAATATATTAATCATTCTTATCCAATCAAGCAATACTAGCTTATCAGTGATTAGAGACTTAACTAAAATACTTATGATGCTACAATTTCTTTTAAAAAGGGATGATCACCCACTATCGTCAGCTGGGCATCTCTGATGTGTAAACTTTACACTTCAGCAATAAACCACCATCGATTGACATCCAACAACTTTGTGAGTCTCTACTCTGCCCAAGATCTCGACGTACCTCTCAGCAGTGAGTAAACTCCCCAGACCTACGATTTAACACATAAAGGTCTTGATTGTACACATTTACGTACGTAGAGAGTACAGATATTTCGTATGACCGTGTAGATGGTTTATTATTGTTGTTGTACGCTTTTACACATATTTCGATCCATTATAGTCAGGCAGACTCATAAATAAGCCAAGGCATTCATTTTTGCTGCGTTTGCTTACAAGCCATATAATGCTGTGCAAAATGTTCTTACGCTCACAAAAAGAAATGAAAATATCTGTAACACTTTTTCATCCATTGAATTGCTATCTTTTCAATCATGACAGTAGTTTAGATGCAGTCAGTTACTGTGTTCTAATATGACTAAGTTATAGAAATTTGATTCCAGTCTATCTCGAGATCTTATCTCAATTTTGAGATTGAAAATTTTAATCCCGGTTGCCATACACATCGTTTCAATGTTGAGGGCGCTTTGTTTCGTTGGATGTCATCACTCCCTTTGCAAAATTAATAACCTTGGGTAGACTGGGTGTCGTCTACTATATTGAATGTTACAAAGCGGGAAGTATACACTTGAATTATGTTTTATGCTGATGATTGTGATTGTGATGATTGACGGAATTCATGTATGGAGAAATTTGACATCTATAATTTATCTTTACTGGTCAGATTTCAATGGTACTCGGATATCTGACCTGGATAAGATTTTTAAAACACTGTAGTTCTTCAACCTGCTACACCTTGTTAAGGTAATATGCACCTCGAAAGTGAAAGACTTAAACTTTTGCTCTAACTTTCCTCAAGGAATCTTTCAATCATTCTCTTTCAAAATCAAGAATAAAAATAGGGGGTCACCGTGCAAATTTTGGTACTAGAGAAACAAATTACCCAAGATTTACCGATATTAGAAATTCAAAATGGCCGCCATCCCTGTGTTAACTCTATGGAGAAAAATAAAAATTTTCGAATTTCGTAAAACTAAGCCGGTCAAAAGTTTTCTTTCACCAAGAGCTTTAAAATGAACCCCCACATGTGGTATATCAGAAGAGAATTGTAAAAGTTTGAGAGTCCGAATGTCTGTCCCCGAGGTGCGTTCTACCTTAAGTGGATTGCCATACGATTATCGGAAAAATATTTCTGCATTTAAATATTATTTTCATAAATATTTGTATTATACATGCAGATAAAACACTGTCAGGAAGTGAAAATTAAGTCCTTAAGATACATCTAGCTTGCGTATTTCCAGCTTTATGCTGAAGGCACCTCTCGTGGTTGCTCTGTATACGTGTGACGTTTATTTCAACTTTTCGTGGTGGTTGTTTCACTGAACAATTGGGACTGGTTATAATATAATCATATTTTTGTTAAGATTTAGGAATATAAAATCAAGTGCAAGATGTCGAACTGTACAGAACGAAATCAGTTATTATCTTTCATTAAGAAGAATGACGTAACTGACAGTGTTTACTCAAAATTATTTGTATTTCGAAAGTTAATCAGGCGGACCTGATTATAGAGCAAAAGCTGCACTGAAATGCATTGATTTTGTACTGTCCACATAGAATCACTCATTCTCAGTAGCGAGTGTGACCTATGACTTTAATTTCGTGGATCAGTTTACGGACAAGTACGACGTCGACACAACTGATCCATGATATATAGTTATAGTTCACTCTCATTAACTCATTATATTACTGAGGAGGGACTTCGAAAGTCACTTCAAGATAACCTTGGAACTATATTTTGAGTGACATTGTCTCAAACTGCACCATAGATCAGTTGCTCCAAGGATGCATCGCTCTTGTCGGTGACGCGCGGGATCTTGCCCGGAGATTTTGATCGGGGCGTCCCCAGACTTTGTAGAAACGGCCGGATGAGAGCAGAAGTACAGTCTGGGTAACCGAGATCATTCTACCGTCAGACTGGTGTCTTTCATGCTTGCAGTTGGCTGCCGGTTCTATTCATCATGTTTTACATATCGAGATACTATATGCAGCGTGGACACGGTATTTTGTGAATAATTTATCAACTTGGATAATATGAGTATAAAATGCGCATAGAAGTGTTCTCCACTTTAACATATTCAAGAGTACAATTAGCTGAAGGTGAACTTTTCCTTTAATTGAATGAAAATTGAATTGATTTTGTCTAGAAATACGTGAACATAGTACATACCTGAGCAAATATGGAAGGCAAAAAATCTTATAATCAGCGAAGACTGGTGAATTTGTTCTCAATAAACTTGTCGGGTCCGCGTTCCCAAGATCATACAGCATACAGGCAAAAAGTTATACAAACGAAAGTGAGTATGTACGAAATAGAAATGTGAATATTTTGCTAAGCAATGGGAGATGACTGGAATGATAGCCTCTGTTACATATTTACAAAAACTGTAATTGTAAATAAATGCAAGTAAATCATCCAGGTCAAGCATGAAGAGAGTGCGCTTCCTGTAATTTTAACATATAATTTTGTTAGAAATACGTTTTCTATTGCAAGAGAGTGAGTTTTAGTTGTCTGCAGTTACGCATTTTACACCATTTTTACATTTGGTAAATGTATACCGTCAAACTTTACATCAGTTTTGTGAGGTATTTCTTAATGGAGCTCCTTTTTAGAACATGGTTTAGATGTTGCAATTCTGTGCACCATAAAACAAGGGTACGATCAAAAAGCGGGCATAACTTTTTATTTTTAGCGTCCGGCAAATGAACAATATAGATCTTCACGAGGTCTTACGCAAATGTTGAAAGTTATTTAAATTCGGTTTAGTATTCAGTGTTCAAATTGCTGGTAGATTCTTTGCTGGCTTAAGAAACGCTAGCAAATACAATCGGTGAGGTTAGTACCTAACCATCCATAATCAGTCTAAGTGCAGGGAAATTGTTAGCTTGTCTTGGTGGTCGCTTCTGTATGCAATATACACATATTGACTGGCTATGAGGGCAACAGCATACGTCTGTACCCCGAGGGACTGTGAGTCACCCCCAAAACAGACTGTTTCCCGAGGCCGTAGGCCGAGGGAAACAGTCTGTTTTGGGGGGTGACTCACAGGCCCGAGGGGTTAAAGACGTATGCTGTTGCCCCCATGGCCAGTCAATATGTGTTTTGTAACACACCTCCTCCGTAGCCATGCATAAGAACGTACTATACACAAAACTTGTCGCATGTAGGCCTACGATGTAATATGTTGGAGTGGTTCAGTAAGAAAAAGTTTTTCCCAAAAGAATCTGCAAAACGTTCAATACACCGTTGATTATTATAGTTTTTGTCCGTATCGAGTCCTTGGTGGAAACCAAAGCATTCAATTCTTCTTTAGAAAGTAGGATAAATCAAGAAATTTCGACTATCGTTTCGATCGGCCGCAGACGACATCTTTGTTTACATTCCGGTCCGCGTTCGCGTCAATGTCGTTTTTGACGTCAGCGGGCATCATTTTTCGGAACTGATGCTGGCAAGCAACAGTTCCAACAAATGATGCCTGATGACGTCGTTTACGTGGATCAGCACAAAAAGAATGCATCCCACGTGACTATTAATTGGCGAATTAGAATACAGACTGCGGATGAGGTGTGTTGCAATGTGTAATGACAGGCGCGGTTGCTCATGCGTGACAACGAACAGTAATTAAGGTATGCACAAAAATAACAATAAAAACTGACTGACGGACTGACTGACTCACTGATTATGATAATTATGTCCATACGGAAAGCCAAACTCCACAATAGACGAGAATAGATCTATGGATGATCTACAAATGATTTTATGTAGATCTACATCAGCGTTTTGTAGATGACGGGTCAAAGTAGTTTGTGTTATATGAAGCTGTGTCTACCAATATTGTCAACGCTAAACGTGGCTATGTGTACAGTTCGCACTACCTTCGTCTCCGCTTGCTCTACACTTAGTCTACCATCCAATCTAAGGGAGTTTCATCTACAAAGATCGCTTAGGCAAACAAAGAGTCATCTACGTCTACTTGAAAAGCACTACCTTGTCTACATTTTAAGTATATCTTAAATCATATCAACAGCACTGGCACTTTCTGTGTGTCCAATAATCCAATCCCTTCAAATTCTATGATAAGAAAACTGCACGCTCAATGGCAGAAGGCAGCAGCAAAAAGGCGACGTTTTACGGTATATTTGAATACATTATGTAAACCAGATATGAACTGAATATGCTCACGTGTTTTACAACAGGTTCATTAATAGTAGTACACTTCACAGAATAATAAGATATATGTTATCACTATATGAAGCAGGTTTTTTCAACATCGCACAGTACTCTCAGAGTTTAATCACTAATTACAAAACTTTATTTAATATGCAAATGAGCTGTTAATTAACTTGACACTGCTCAATGCTTCATGGGACAATTAGATATCCATCAGATCACATTTGTAGCACGTTTTATTTAATTTAATGCTGTAATTTTAGAGTAATGTCACTAATTACAAAGTTCATTAAATATGCAAATAATCCCTAAATTAACTTGACACTGTTCAATGATTCATAACACAATTAAATATTTATCAAATCAATATCTGTAGCATGTTTCACAAAATTTGGTGCCGTAATTTCAGAGTCATATACCTAATTACAAAGTTTATTAAATATGCAAATGAACCCTTAATTAACTTTACACTACTAAATGCTTTACAACACAGTTAGATATCTGGCGGATCAGTATATGCAGCAGTTTTCATCACATTTGATGCAGTTATTTCGGAGTTATATGACTAATTATAAAACTTCATGAAATATGCAAATGAGCTAATTATTAACTTGACACTGTTCAATGCTTCTCAGTACAATTGGATATTTATCAGATCAACATCTGTAGCAAGTTTCATCAAATTTAACGCTGTAATTTTGGAGTAATATCACTAATTACAAAGTTCATTAAATATGCAAATGAACCCTTAATTAACTTTACACAAGTAAATGCTCTGCACCACAATCAGATATCTGTTTAATCAGTTTCTGCAGCAGATTCATCACATTTGGTGCAGTTATTTTGGAGTTATATCACTAATTACAAAACTTCATAAAATATGCAAATGACCTATTTGTTAACTTAACACTGCCAAATGCTTCTCAGTACAATTAGATATTTATGAAAACAATATCTGTACCCAATTTCAAAGACTTTGGTGACGTAACTATAGAGTTATATACCTAATTACAAAGTTCATTAAATATGCAAATGAATCCTTAATTAATTTCACACTACTAATTGCTTTGCACTACAGTTAGATATCAGTCAGATCAGTATCTGCAGCAGATTTCATCACATTTGGTGAAGTTATATCGGAGTTATATGACTAATTACAAAACTTCATAAAATATGCAAATGACCTATTTATTAACTTGACACTGCCCAATGCTTCTAAGTATAATTAGATATATATCAAGTATAATTAGATATATATCAGATCGATATTTGTTGCAAGTATCATCAAGTTTTGTGCAGGAATTTCAGAGTTATCTCACTAATAACAAAAGTTCATTAAATATGCAAATGAGAAGGTAATTGACATGTCACTCACAGTATCATCATAATGTTCTGAGATTGTCATCTGTGAAAAGTTTCATGAAATTTTGTGCAGTATTTCTTGATATATGTCTACACTGTCATTACCGTCTCCATAGGGAAACCATCGTACGGAAAAAAACGATATTGCATAACTTCATTAATATGCAAGCCACACTAACCAAAATCTAATCACTTCTTGCAAGTAGCATATGGTACCTGCGTACCAAATCTGACTTGAACCCGTTTGGGCGTTTTTGAGTTATCGTGTAAACAGACAGACAGACAGACAGACACACACACACACACACACACACACACACACACACACACACACACGGACAGACAGACAGACATCGCTATGACATTTAGCCCATGTGTTTACACACGTGAGGTAAAAATGGGAAGAAGACGTTGGTAAAATTTTGAAAAGTATACCATTTTACCAAAAGTAACACCTGTGGAATAGGGCCCAGAGGGGCACCACTACGCTATGGGCTTCCTGTGCTGCTAATGAAGTACATGTAAATTACTGGGAAATCACTAAAAGTCATACTGTTTAGACAAAGGGGAATTATGCTGACTGCTAAAAATAAGAGAGATGTCATTATTTACGGCCTTGGGGGTCGGAGGAATCTGAGGGGATCGCTGAAACAATTGAAAGCTACAAGGAAGGTTGCTCAAAATGCGGAGAGAAAGAAGGGGTTACTCAATTTTTCTGTAAAATAAATTGAAGCACCATCGCACACAGGGGTGTTCTAACAGGTTTCTTTGCTAAAAGAATTGAAAACATCTCAGGTTGCACGTAGGTTGCGCTATTTCGTACAATAATTTATATGTAGTGACTTTTGACTATTTTTCACTGGTTTAGTTTTGCGACAAGTTTTCCCGGTCTATATGTATAACTAGTAACGTGGAGCATGTGGACATCTATTTGAGCTAGTTAGTGGCCCGAAACTTGAAACATATACACCTTTGCCCAAAACTCTCTCATGGAAACCTAAGACTCTTTCCGTTTTCCAATAGAATAAAAACCATCGTGAGCCAACATGCAAAATTTTGTACTAGAAAAATAATTGTTATCCCATATTAACTGACATCTGACATTCAGAATGGCTACCGTCCCTAAATTATGTTAACTCTACTCAGAAATGAGCCGCTGCAGAAAGTAGACCAAAACTATATTGTAAAAGTTGGATAGTCATAATATTTGTTCCAAGACACAATCTTCCCGTGCTGAGTAAGTTTAGCTGTTTAAGCGGTAATTTCTTCATTAACTTTATATAACATTATTAACATTGCCATGTATTTTTGGAGAAGTTCGTATTTTGTGTCGTCTTATTATCAACAAGTTTAATCAGCCATTATTTATCGTGACTTCTGTTTTAGCGGGAAAGTTTGATCAGTTCTATTGGAAATGTATTTTTTCATGATTAATATATGTCGAGAAGGGTTTTTAAAACTGTGAGCTACACCAAAAGTATTGCACTGACTTCATTTCGACATGGGATATCTAGGAAAAAACATACACAGCAAGAAAACTACAGGCAGATTTCATTACAAGGCTGTCACAGGGTCTGATCAGTATCAATAACAATCCTTGAGAAATAACCTCTGTTACGAGATCTGTAAAATTGGTAAGATATCAGGGGTGTATGACAAGGTCTGTATCAGGCCTGCATTAAAGGGATGTATAAAATGTTGACTTGGAAAATATTATAGAGTAACCAAAATTAGAAAATGTATTTACCTCGTGGAAAGATTTTCGGATTCAACTTTTTTACAATTACTAACTGTTCTACCACTTGTAGGGTTTCAT
The DNA here is from genome assembly GCF_041260155.1 of Ptychodera flava. NCBI lineage: Eukaryota > Metazoa > Hemichordata > Enteropneusta > Ptychoderidae > Ptychodera > Ptychodera flava. The sequence continues at coordinate 9,856,843 of NC_091929.1, forward strand.
TTTTAAATATCTTGTAAGAAAATTATTCCCTCATAAATTTTGGAAGAAAAGCAGGAATGCCGGCCATTTTGAATTTCAAATATCGGTAAATGTAAGGTAACTTGTTTTTCTAGTACCAAACTTTGCACGGTGACCTCTGATTTTTATTGTTAATTTTGGGAAGAGTACAAGTGAAAGTTTTATTTAGGAAATTTCGAATAAAAGAGTAAGTCATTCACTTTTAAGAGGCGTACTACATGAAGTTGAAAATTATATGCAGCCCTAGCTGAAAGATAGGCTTGTAAAGACTGGTCTGTAATTTGGCATCCCGGAAGCAATGCATCTCTGGACGAGACAGACAACCAGCGATATTTCTTGATTTGCCATCTAAAAGATGTACCTTGCAAGAAAAATAATATTTAAGTTGCGTCGGGCCACAAATAAGACTGATTCAGAACTACTTTCAATTTTTGTACAAACTGAAAATAAAAATAAACCAAACACATTTGTGGACCGTCCTTAAACACATGTACAACTCTCATATACACAACTTCAGACAACTTTTTATAAACAAGAAACACATAAAACGTAATATTGTAATTTTATTCGCGTAGAATACTATTTTTACGTCATTGCTTCCAAGCGGACAGATGAATGTCATCGGTATTTGAGGGAATGAAATTACACTGTGACAGTTACGACTGTCTTTTTCCACTGTGTGCTGAACTTTTCTGAATTAAATGCCTGGGCAAAACCGCTACCAGCAATTTCTGCGAATCTTATACAAAAGTATATTGTATAGGCCAATTATCATCTAGATAGGTCAGGATGTAGGTGCAAACAACACACAAAATAAATTGGACCATAAATCAAAAGCCCAGGTTATGCTCATTTCCTGTCCATATTGTATCATGACACTTCTATATAATACATGTGGCATATTGTGATACATAATTATAAAATTGCCACGTGCTCTGAACGAACCTGCTTGTCGTTCGGTTTCCATTAAATTTTGTGGTGTCTGTGAAAGAGTCGTTATTTGTCTCAGACATGTACTTCAGATATTTGCGAGAATAACTAATTTCTTTTCAAAACAAGTCGACGAAAATCTTGATGTACGGAGTATTTGCTGCGACTTTGAAGACAAATAAACGTTTTTTTTTCAAATTTCCTTGAAGAAAATTAAAAGCGTTCCCTTTCCAAATCAAGAATAATTAATAAAGAATAATCGTCCGCGTGCAGAATTTGGTACCAGAGTAATAAATAACCTAATATTTACCGACATATGAAATTCAATTCAAATGAGCAATCAATCAATCAATCAATCAAAAACATTTATAAAGCGCCAGGATCAATAACCATGTTATTTTCAAAGGCGCTGAGTTTTTAACATCAGTGTTCATGCGCTTTGGCAAATAAATAAGTCTTGAGTTTTTGTTTAAAAATGTTAACACTTTGGGCCTGTCGAATGTCAGAAGGTAAAGCATTCCAGAGTTGTGGTGCTGTGATGGAGAAAGCACGTCCACCATACGTTTTAAGTCTGTAGTTGGGTACACACAGCAGGTTCTTAGAGTTGGAGCGTAGTGAACGACGGGGTTTATATGGCTTGATCAGATCCTGAATGTAGACTGGGGTCAGACCGTTGAGAGCTTTGTAAGTTAGCAGGAGAATTTTGTAGTCAAGTCTGTACTGAACTGGCAACCAATGAAGACTGCGAAGTACTGGTGATATGTGATCTGTTCTTCTTGAACGGGTGACGATTCTGGCTACGGTATTTTGAGCTCGTTGAAGCAGCCCGATATTGGATCTGGGGAGACCGTACAGAAGTGAGTTACAGTAATCCAATTTTGACGACAATACAGCATGCATTAATACCTGACAAGTTTCCTTGCTCAGATATTTCCTGATGTATCCCATTCGACATAGATGGGCATAAATTGACTGGCAGGTTGTTTGGATATGCTTGTGAAACATATGGGTATTGTCAAAGATAACTCCAATATTCCGGGCTGATTTGACTGGCGTAATAACATTTGAGCCAATGGTGATTTGGCTGACAGGATTTTGAGAATGGTCAAATTTCGAACGAATGAGAATGACCTCTGTTTTTGAGTCGTTGAGTTGTAGCATGTTTTGTGTCATCCAGAGTTTGATGTCTGGCCTCAATAGAGCTGACAGCGGACAGTGAGTCATTGTGAAAGAAAGACAGGTAAATTGGTTGTCATCTGCATACTGGTGAAATTCCAAGTTATGTTGACGAATGAGTTTTCCAAGTGGAGAGATGTATATATTAAACAGAAGTGGACCGAGGACTGACCCTTGAGGTACACCGAACTGAAGAAGATGGGGTTCACTCGTAACTTTTGCAATTACTACAGACTGGTACCTGTCCATAAGATATGATTCGAGCCATTTATGGGCAACAGCTGTAATGCCAAGGTCAGACAGCCGGTTCAACAGTATGGTGTGATCTATGGTGTCGAATGCTGCTGATAGATCTAGGAGGACAAGTATAACACTCTTACCGGAATCAAGAGATAGGCAGATATCATTGTGAACTTTCAAGAGAGCTGTCTCAGTACTGTGATATTGTCTGTATACAGATTGTAGTGGCTCTAGTAAGGAGTTAGTAGTGAAATGGGCATTAAGTTGAATGGCAACAACTTTTTCCAGGACTTTCGAGAGGAATGGTAAATTAGATACTGGACGGTAGTTCTTAAGAGTGTTAATATCCAGCGACGGCTTCTTCAGTAATGGAGCAGATTTAGCAGATAGAGCAGATTTAAGTGGCGTAGGTACATGTCCAGATCGGAGAGATAAGTTGATTGTTGTGGTTATATACTGCAGTAAATTGTCCAGGCATTGTTTCAATACTGATGTAAGAAGTGGGTCAAGAGAACACGATTTGGTAGACGATTGCATGATGAGAGTTTTTATGTCTTCTGCTTTGGCTGGTTCAAATGATGGAAATGTGGAAGTACAGTTGGTCTCTCTATTGATGATCTTTTGAGTGTAATCGATGGAACTCAGGTTTCTGCGAATATCTGTGATCTTGGTGATGAAATATGAATTGAAACGATGAGCACATACCTAAGTTGTATTAGCAAAATCATCATGAGTAGCAGACCGAAACGATAATGAAAAAGGAGGAGTCTGTATATCTAGAATGTCCTCGAGGTGCATTCTATCTGAACAACGTCGACCCAAAGATTAAAATTTTGTAAAGGATAAAACTTACTCGTTTAACATATGCAAATACTGTTAACAATTTAATAGGCCTTGTAAATAATTTGTTATACAATTATCACTCAAGCGAGTATAATTCACAGTTAATTTCTCTACATTGTACAACATTTAAATTTTCACAGTACACACATTTTTATTCAAAGTTAAGCCAGTATTTAGATTTAATGAACCACTACTTTAATGCTCTTGTGTTAAGAATCGCCTAAACAGCGTATGTTTCGAAAACGTCTCAGGCCAAGATGCTGGATACACAAAGCGTTATACAATCTGCTAATCTCTGACTTATTGTATCATGCAGCAAGAAGCTTAATTTTAAAAAGAAACGTGAACTTAATTGCATATTTTAGGAATACTACATAGTTGTTTTGTGCTGCAAAATAATATCTTCCATTCTTATGAACAGGGGTGAACAAAGTACGACAACATATATTATAAGTGTGCGTTCCAGCTCTGACATTTAGTGAACATTTCATTTTAGTTTGACCATGTAACAACCGGTTAACGTTGCGTTCTGTGATTCAATCCTTCTCCAGGTGTGAATCGCGATAATATAGCATTTCTTATTGATTAAGGCATTTTACAAATAGCAATTGGGCATCATCTTGGTAAGATGATGATATCCAGCCTTAGATTAGAAGTCATAATTTTTGTTCGGCATGTGCGATTTCAAATACATTTAGATAAGTTCGCAATGTTACAATGTGATGAAGCATTATAGGTTGCTGTTGATACCACGCGTTCTGTCAACTGAAAACCTGATCATCAAGAAACTTTCCTGTAAAAGATTGATCATCAAACAATCATCTAGTTGTGCATACTAATGAGGTCATAGTTCAGAGAGTCGATGAAATGTAGACCATATGTTGACTAAATGTAGGTAGAGATTTGAAGCTTTTCAGTGTATTTCAACGACGCTTTATTAAAAAAATTAGAACTGAAATATTCTACATGATACACATTCAAAATTCATGTGGTCGTGGTATTAAAACAGATCAACAAAATCTTTCCTACCTTACGGCCCTACCTTATAGCAGTCGCACTGAGGCCGTGTGATGCAAACGATCACTCAACCCGATGCAATTCTCGATTGGTACACTTTATGTGCGTACTCGAATTGATGTCGCTAAAAATATTTCCGAGATGTATAGATGACGAAGACGTCCTTGAAGTAACAGGAGCTGGGAGCTTGCTTCTCCCTCCGATGCTGCAACTGACCGTTGCGTTTGAAAATATGGTACCTACTGATTGCGCATGTGCACAACGTCAATCCACACAGATGAATCGGAAATCGAAGCTTGTTTAGGTCATTTGATTACTGCAAGTGCGAGGGACGTACAAATATGTTGAAAGATTTTATTATTTGATGCTTCACGTCTTTTACCCAATTAAAATAATATTTTTATCCATCAAGAGACAATTTTGGCATACTTGGGTCACAACAAAACTCCATATTCACATATACATGCATGTACTGGTTCAGTTAGGCAAACATTGTGTTTCAAAATCCTAAGTTATATATTGCTTTCTCAGTCTTGAACATGAGGCTAGAGAGCAATTTTGTTACGGCCTAGAGAGTCGGAGGAATTTCGTCGGAAACTATGAAATTTCCAGTACCCCCTCTCTAACACAGACATTTAGACTACCCCGAAGTAGAAAAGTTAAATATCAATATATATTTTTATATAATTCACAACAATACAGCAATAGTATCGACCATTTAAATATTGATGTAACAACAAAATGAAATTGAAGACCACAAAAATATAGATGTAATTGCTTACGCCATAATCAGTATACAGCCACATACATTATTGTTTAAATGGGATTGATATCATGACAGGGTTTTCACTAGGATATCTGACGGCATAATTTGTAAGTACAGTGAAGTTAACAGGCGAGAGGCTGCGGGGAATAGCAGAGAAGCAAATTCTATGGGTCGTGTCTAAATGTGTATGCTCTTCATTAGTTTGAACGTATTCGTAAAAAAGGGAAAATAAATATGACGAGAAGACTTTATATTTTCCAATTTCAACAACTTGCAGATAATTATATGCATTCCCATGGTGTTTATTTATAGCTATCGCATCAACAACGTATTGGTGTCTTCCAACACATCCACTACTTATCCATGTAACTCACCGTCGATTGCAGTATGGCAGTGGTTCGTGATGGAGACCGACAACAGTTTGGACATTCAGAGTCTGACAGACTCTGCAAAAGTACACAAAATGGCAATGCAAGTAATCTTCGACAATGGACAACAGCAAATGCAGACCAGATGACCTCTTATTTGAAGTCCCTTGTTGGCGCCATATCGGCGACGCTCAGCGGAGTTTTCGTTGGTGTGTGTTATATCTTTACACTTCTAGGGCTTCACGGTGGCTTGTCGCCCTCCCAACAAGTGATGGTAAAGTCTGTCGTCTTGGCTTTTGTGACATCATTGGCAATAATAGGTAACTCCATCGACATAGTCCAACTCAGTCGAAGAGATATTCTTTTGAATATCGTCAAGGGGGTGATATCGATCGCTTGTGACATCGCACTTTACTATGCGATTAATTTAATCGGAATGGGAGATGCATCAGCTATTGTGGCAAGTACTCAACCCATCTTTGCAACATTGATAGCTTGCATATATCTTGGAGAAAGGTGTAATAGAATCGACGTTATGACCGTCATCATCAACATTATTGGAACTCTTCTTATAACCCGACCAAACTTTATCTTTGGATCAGCGAGTTGGAAGCAAAACGATCATGGGAGCTTGGGCTACATTCTTGCCATTTGTGTAGGTGCAGCGTTTGCTTGGGGAACAATTCTTGTGAAGTTAATGACAGAAAGATTTCCTGTTTCTGTGATCACATGGTTTGACGGAGTGATGGGTATTATCATAGGCCTACCTGCTTCTTACTTTACGAGCGAAGGTACACTTTATGAAGCGTTGAAACAGCACCATGAAAACATTGGTTATGTAGCAAGCATGACAATTTTTTACTTATTGTACTTCTGGGAGTACAATCGAGCAACACAGCTTGAAGACGTTGCAAAAGTGGTTTTACTGTTCAATGTGAACATTATAGTAGGGTATTTGGGTGATTTCCTTCTATTCGATAAAGCAATACACTGGACCTCAATTGTGGGAACGATACTCGTTATATTTAATTCGTTGTTGGTTTACATAAGTGTATGCTATCGTCAGACTGATCACAAAGAAGGGCAGTCTGAAACTTATGAGTGAAACCTTTTATCAACTAAGCCATGTTTATGATTAACTTTCTACATTAATCTAACTGACCATTTTGAAAGAGACTATGGTTGTAGTAGGGGTGTTTCTGTTGTGAGAGATTTTACTCTTCCAAACTAAAGGAGTGCAAATTGTAACGCAGGATCCAGCATACTTTTATTTGTGATTATATTTTCATTGGAATAAACCAAGCGGATATTTAGTGTGTTGTAATTATAAACTCATTCATAGTTTTCAGGGTCAATGATGGAAAAGGCTTGAAGTAAAAACAAACAAAATGATTTAATGTGAGTTCACATGTTAGTCAATCATTTTTCAAAATTGGATTAATTTTCATAGTATCACACAAGTCTTTCGAAACTTACATTACAATAACGCTTTTTCTGTATTGACCCTTGCCATCTTTATTTGCACTATAGGCCTCCGGCCCTATGTGCTAAATTCATTACAGAAAAAAATACATTTCAGTCAAAGGAACAAGTGAAAAAATTATAACTATTTAAGTTTGTACAGTATCCATTTGAAGTTCACTTCGTGCTTTGAAAGCAAAAAACGAAATTTGCTGACATTACGAATAATCTCTGTGGTCTCAATTTGTAACAAACGTGTAAATTTAGAGAAGCTTGGAGGATTGTGGTAAATGATGGGTATATATTTCACTCTTAACTTATTATATAAGGGAAAAACCAATAAAAAATGGAATTCGTCCTCAACAGTTCTATTGTCACATAAGCACACTCTTTGTATTCTAGGTAAATTTTCGTGTCTCCCCTGTTCTATAGCTAGGCTATGATTGGATATACGGAATGACGTCAGACAGAGTCTAAAAACAGCCTTCATTGAAATACAAAGATACTTTACAATACAAAGAGAAGTTTTATACAATGAATATGAGGCAAGTATATTATAGTTATTGATTGTGTCATGCCAGTTCTGGGTATCAATATCTTTACATTGTTGCTGAACAAGGATAAAAACAATGCCTCATTCCCTACTTCCTGGTTGTACCAACTTTCAGCAAAGCCATAAGAGAACAAAACTATGTCTTAAATTTGATGCCCAGCAATCTTTTCTATTTTCAGCCATGCTATATTGAACCTGATCAGCATGATAAATAAGTCTGTTAGAGTTTGTATGTAATAGCTTAAACCAGTATTAAACAATTCTAGGCAATCTTAATGACCTAAGTGTTGGTCTGCCAAGCTCGCCTCTGGCTGCTACATCTATGACATGCTTTCTTTTTGGAGCAATAACTGCTTACAAAACTTTACACGTACTTTTTTTAAATGTTTGCCTTCAATATAACCCCAAATCTCACTGCCATAACTTAAAATAGGCAGTATCTTTGTGTCAAATATTTTACAACAAATAGTGATTGCACTGTCCCTTAAATTATGTAACTTTGAATGAAGTGAGAAAAAGGCTTTAGATTAGAGGCTTGCTCTGCCAATACCTCTTGCGCTTTACTCCACTACCGCTGCAAGAAAAGACAACACCCAGATATTTAAAATAAGAAACAACAGCTTGTGCTTCTCCTTCATAGTACCACCTCTCGTAGTTACGAAGTGGACCACAATTTCTGAAAACTAAAATTTTTGTTTTGTCGAGATTGACTTTTGTCTTGTACTTTTTGCAATACATCGACAAATGGTTTAACAATCTCTGTAACTTAATTACACTTTCAGCAAAGAGCACCAAATCGTCTGCAAATAATATGTAAAAAAGTTTAACCATGCCAAGAGAGCACCTTTCAACCCATGCCTCTCTACTAAGCTCTTAATATATATCATTCAGAAAAAAAAGAAATAAAAAGGGCGAGAGGATACAGCCTTGCCTGACTCCAAAGGGACAATTAAAAAAATTTGTCATACCATTGCTGCCAAGTACACAGGATTGGACTTAAGTGTACACAGCCATCAAGGCTTTAAACATCTTACCCTGGAGTCCTGATTTACCCAATTTAAAGAACAAAGCCGTTCTATGAACTTTGTCAAAGGCTTTCTCAAAGTCTACAAAAGCACAGTAAAAACGCCCTCCTTTACAGCTTAAATATTTCTGAATAAAAGTGTGCAAAAGAAAAATATTATCGATGGTGCTATACCCTTTCCTAAATCCAGCCTATTCTTCTCTAAGCGGAGCGGCGTTTTCTTCCCAGAAAAGTAACCGGTTGTACAGAACACGTGTATAGATTTTACTAATAACAGGTAAAAGAGTTATGCCCCGATAATTTTTAGCCAGAGATTTATCGCCCTTCTTGTGAATAGGAAAAATAACACCCTGGCACCATGAAACAGGGAATACACCGTTACTGAAAAGATGATTAAATAAAGTTTGTAAAAGGGGAACAATAACATCACTACATTGCTTGAAAAATTCTGCTGAAATACCATCGATACCAGGAGATTTGTTGTTTTTCAGACACTTAATACTTTCAATAATTTCTTCTTGTGAAATGGGTAGGTCAATTGTATCACTGATGATGTCATCAGAGTCATTGATCGGAGTGTATGATGCATCTCCATTCATAATATCCTGCACAACATCATTCATTTTTTCCCAGAGTTGACGATATGTATCTCTGTGCTCAGTCTGTTCCGCATTGAAAAGTGTGTAAAAATACTCAAACCAGTCTTTGTTTGTAATTGAGCTTGGGTGAGAACTCCGTGAAGTCTTGAAAAAAGACCAGAATTTGGAGGAATCGTTGACCTCTAACAAAGACTGAATTTCGTTGATTCTACTCAAATTGAACATCTCTTTCTTTTCTTTGATAAGTTTCCTATAATTCTCTTTAACAACTTTGTAACTTAAAAGAGCTTGCTGACAATGCGTACGTCTATAGGTGTTTAAATTAGCAAACACTTTGTTCCTGGCAATTCGACACCCATTGTCAAACCAGCCATCGTAGGGCGGACGAGGGTTTCTACGGTTACACACGGTTTGGAAGCATTATAGAATAAAGCACTTTATTACATATGTACCACAGATTACTTGCATCGGAGCGCGCGCGTACTACCGGTATTTGCACTGCAGTGCAATACCGAAAACATTATGCCATACCTGTATGCAAATTAGTAATAATAGCCGGAACTAATTTTGTTTGTAAACATCTATTACATAAACAAACCAAAAATTGTCGTCTGCAAGCCTTTTAACAAGTCGCAGTACCGTTTCAACGTTTCATGATGGAGGATTTCGATTGTACAGACGAAAAGTACGACAAGGAAAATTGCATTTATTTGTCACAACTAGACGATGAATTTTACTATCCAGAAGACATGTTATTCACGGTACCGATTGCGGAACAACAACAATCTACATTGCCGTCAACATCATCATCGACGGCCAGTCATCCTGCAGCCGGGTCGAGTAAAAGTACGTCTGCCGTGCAGAGATTTGTAGAAGTGACGGACGAAGAAGTGGATCGACAAATTGCTCAACAGAAAAATCCCAACACGGCCAACAAAACCAGGCGTGAGGTGGCAGTTTTTCACGAGTGGAAAACCCAAATGAGAGGAGATACGCGTCCTGTTCATCAAGTACCATTGAGTGAACTCGATGATCTGCTGGCGTCATTCTTCTGGTCGGTTAGGATGAAAAACGGCAACGAATATGAACCAGACTCATTGTCGAGCTATCAAAAGAGCATCGACAGACATCTACGAGAAATGCAGTACCCGAAGAGTATTATACTGGACGACGAGTTCAAGAAGAGCAGAGAGTCGTTGGCCGCGAAGCGAAAGAAGTTGAAAGCAGAAGAAAGGGCAACCTACCGCTCAAATCGTCCGCGATAACAGAGGCCGACGAATTGAAACTGATCGAGAGCGGGCATCTAGGTACCTCCACCCCCGATTCAATTATTAACACGGTTTGGTACACGTTGACGAAGTTGTTTGGATTGCGGGGAAGCAATGAACACCACCAGATGACATGGGGCGACGTCGTCATCAAGGAGGATCAGCGCGGCGAGTACTTACTGTACAACGAGCGAGTGACGAAGACCCGTAAAGGCGAGCCGGGAAATACGAGAAAGTTTCCACCAAAAGCATATGCTACGCCGGATAGCCCAGCGACATGCCCTGTACGAGTTTTTAAAGAATATGAATTTCGAAGACCGCAAAAGATGAAGTTTCCTGAATCCCCATTCTACCTCGGAATCCAAACAACTTCGTCAAGTGTACAGAGCGGTGTTTGGTTTCGGACGCAGCCGATGGGACGCAACAAGATCGACACCATTATGAAACGTATGTGCACAGCCGCTGGTCTCGAGGGCAAGTTGACGAACCACAGTGCCAGGAAAACGTTGATAACCCGTTTACTACACGCAGGGGTTCCGCCAAACACAGTGGCTCAGTGGAGCGGCCACAAGAACGTAAATAGCCTGAACAGATACGCGATCGCCTCGGAAGACCAGCAGAAGCAGATGAGCGATATTTTAACCGGCGCCCGTTCGAAATATGAGCCACAGCAACAGAGTCACGACCGGGCGCTCCTACCTATTGAAACGCCGCCGCTTTCAGGTAAAGCCATTCTTAATAATCCGGTCCCGAGTATATCGTCACAGCAAGCAAGCAGTGCTGTCGCGAGCATGTTATGTTTGCCAACCTAACCATTACTGGCGGAACTTTTAATTTCAATTTCAACGTAGCAGGGAACACGTCCACCGCAAATTGTGACCACCATTCCATCGAAAATCCCCCTACCAAGAGACGACGTCCTATGGTTTTGTATGATTCGGGCGATGAGTAGCTCTCTGAGATCGGTGACTTTCAAGTGACCCTTCACTTTTCAATAATTTTACTTGCTTTAGACATAATAGAACTCTTCATATGTTTAAAACTTCCTTACATTATCTTTACCGTGTAATGTTTGTTCGGTACGCGGTCAGTTTTCGATTGTTTACACTGCACTGAATATCACTCATCAAATAAAGTTACAATCATCAAAACGACTACGAAAGAACTTATCTCATTCTCAATGTGGATAAAAATATCATCATTTGAATATATTGATGAACCTTGTGGAGTAACGTAGAATGAACCAAGTATAATTGGTGAAGTGCCATTTTGCTCTATTTGCATCCAAAGAGTATCACTAAAACTGCTCTCAAGTTGTTTAATAAAGTCACTAAGTTCCTGTTTAACGAAGCAGACGATACCAGCGCTTGATCTTCCCTTATGTGACAACTTTTTGCGAATTGACTCAAAAGAAATGTAGCCTTCCAAGGCAAATGTGCCCATTTCGCTTGACCATGTTTCTACCAAGCTGACTATATCATATTGCTTAATAAATGAAATAAAATCAACATCATGCCATTTATACTTCAAGCCTCTGACATTCCATGACAAAAATGATAGTTTCGATTTAGGGCCTCGGCAACTTCCCTATGGATTGGGTAACTGTCTGCTTGATTGGTACAAATTTCTCTGTGGGAGCATGACGACTTTGTCAAGTTCTTCATCGAAGATGTAGACTTGATGACCGTTGGTTTCTGATGTAACCACAAGTCTGTCATACGTGACTCTTGCTTTAGCTGTTTTGTCTTTTTCCAGGATGTCTCGTCTCACAGAAAATAGTTTGCGTCGTATTGCACTTGTGCGTGGAGCAAAATCTTCATCGATAGAGATGTTGGTGCCCTTTAACTTGGCTGCTTCACTCAGTACTCGTTGTTTGTCCTTGAAGTATGAGAACATTGCGATGATCGGTTTGCAGCCGCGTATCAATGGGGCGTTCACGATGCGATGGACTCGTTCGAAGGAAATGTCTTCATCGATGCCGAGTTTCTGAAGATGTCCAGTCTTCTCGTTCCGTGTCTTGTTCAGCACCGTAAAATATTAGATTGCAACGGCGTGTTCTATTACTGAGTTCATCATTTTCTCTCCTTTGTTGTCGTAATTCTCTTCTTGTTTGCTTCAGTTCATCTTTCAATTCGTTCAGATTCTGTCCGTTTGTCACACTTTCGAGGTTGTCAATTCTCTCAGAATTTTCGTTTCCCTTCTCCTCAAAGCTGTTCAATGTAACTTCAATGTTGTCTATGCGTGATTCCATGCGTGAGAACTTCTCCTTTATTTCTTTTGAGTCATTTGCTATTTCATCCAACTTGTCAAGAATAGTATTGATGTCTTGTCTTGTAATCGGGCTGTCGGAAGACTGTGATTTTGACCTGGTAGTCTGTGGACCTGGGTTGACTTCAATGTTACTGGCAGCCAGCAGCAAGAAAAGACATATGCATATGCATAAACTTATCTTGGTAACACTGCATAACAATGGGACCTTCGTGTGCGCGTTCAGTCCACTTCGTTTGTTCCTTCGGTCTGGATTACCGCCACCAAAAAGCCCAATTTTCTGTCTGTAATGGACCAATTCTATGGGTCGTGTCTATATCTGTCTGCTCTTCATTGGTTTGAACGTATTCATGTAAGAACGAAAATAAATATGACGAGAGGACCTTATGTTTTCCAATTTCAACAACTTGCAGATAGTTATACGCAATCCCATGGTGTTTATTTATAGCTATTGCATCAACAACGTATTGGTGTCCTTCAACATATAAACTACTTATCCATGTAACTCACCGTGGATTGCAGTATGGCGGTGGTTCGTGATGGAGACCGAGAACAGTTTGGGCATTCAGAGTCTGACAGACTCTGCAACAGTACACAAAATGGCAATTCAAGTAATCTACGACTATGGATAACAGCAAATGAAGACAAGATGACCACTTATTTGAAGTCCCTTGTTGTTACCATGTCGGCGACACTCAGCGGAATTTTCATTGGTGTATGTTATATCTTTACACTGCTAGGGCTTCACGGTGGCTTGTCGCCCTCCCAACAAGTGATGGTAAGGTCTGTCGTCTTGGCTTTTGTGACGTCACTGGCAATAATAGGTAACTCCATCGAAATAGTCCAGCTCAGTCGAAGAGATATTCTTTTGAATATCATCAAGGGAGTGATATCAAACGCTTGTGACATCGCAATTTTCTATTCGATTAATTTAGTAGGAATGGGAGATGCATCAGCTATTGTGGCAAGTACTCAGCCCATCTTTGCAACATTGATAGCTTGCATATATCTTGGAGAAAGGTGTAACAGAACCGACGTTATGACCGTCATCATCAACACTATAGGAACCCTTCTGATAACCCGACCAAACTTTGTCTTGGGATCAACGAGTTGGAAGCAAAACGACCATGTGAGCTTGGGCTACATTCTCGCCAATGGTGTAGGTGCAGCGTTTGCTTGGGGATCAATTCTTGTGAAGTTAATGACAGAAAGATTTCCTGTTTCTGTGATCACATGGTTTGACGGAGTGATGGGTATTATCATAGGCGTACCTGCTTCTTACTTTACGAGCGAAGGTACACTTTATGAAGTGTTTAAACAGAACCATGAAAATATTGGTTATGTTGCAGGTATGACAACTTTTTACTTATTGTACTTCTGGGAGTACAATCGAGCAACACAACTTGAAGACATTGCGAAAGTGGTTTTGTTGTTCAAAGTGAACATTATAGTAGGATATTTGGGTGATTTTCTGCTATTCGATAAAGCAATAGGCCGGACGTCAATTGTGGGAACGATACTCATTATATTAAATTCGTTGTTGGTTTACATAAGAGTATGCATCGTCAGACTGATCTCAAAGAAGGGCAGTCTGAAACTTATGAGTGAAACCTTATATCAACTAAGCCCTCTTTATGATTTAAGTTAACGTTCTACATTAATCTTACTGACAATGTTCATGGGAATAAACCAAGCGGATATTTATTGTGTTGAAATTATAAACTCACGCATTGTTTTCGGGGTCAATGATGGAAATGGCTTGAAGTACTCAAACAAAATGATTTAATGTGAGATGACATGTTAGTCAATCATTTTTGAAAATTGGTTTTATTTTCATAGTATCACACAAGCCTTTCGAAACTTACATTACAGTAACGCTTCTTCTAGTATTGACCCATGCTAGTCTTTAAAGCCATTCAGTCTATGGAAGACACAATGATATAACAACATAAGAACCGATCCGGGCCTATTGGTAATCACTTCAGGGGCAAGGCCGTTCATCGGCATTGATCACAAAATAATAATCCAACTGAATCTTGAAACATCACTGTAACACATTACAATATCAAACTCTTGGTGTCAAATACAAACGTTTTCAGTCCGTTTGTATTTCAATAAATTTATTTTATGATTCACAAAGCTATCCTTTCAGCCCAAGGCCAATCGTGTATTATGGGTTACTTTTTGCATGCCAATAACTCAATAAAATAAATAATTACGTCTTATTTAGCTGAGCAACGTATCATGATATTTAGAATACGTTATATTTTAGGGGTTTCATTTTTTCTATAATGCGCTATGTATGCACAATAAAATGTTATTATCCTAATCTTGCTCGAGTATCCAAAAATGATAATGTCCGTTTAATTTTCATTATTATTATGTGAAATCCTTGATGCCGTGGTATTAAAACAGATCAACAAAACTTATCCTACCTTACAGCCCTACCTAGGGCCGCGTTTAAAAAATGGTGAGGGGGGTTGCTGGAGGAATCTTGATTGGAATTTAATTTTTTTTCAGATCCTCCCCTCAATACCCCCAAAATTTTCAAATTCCCCCTCTACATGATCAAAAATTTTCAAGTCCCCCCCCCCAAAAAAAACAAACTATTATATGGTCAAACATTTGTTAAACGAACAATATTACTAAACAATGAAGTTTATATCCTGGTTTCAGTATTATTGCTCTTTGTATGAACTCCAATGTCTTGTTTTACACCCCATCATGTTGAAATACTCAGTATTTAGCTTTAAATCTCAACACAGCACTGAACACTGTTACTGCTGGGCATTGCATTTCAATCCAGCAAACAATTGAAATGTTAATATGTGAAACATTGATGCATACTGTATTCATACTCATCTTTTAATAGTTACTCTGAATGTATTCAAAAGGAAAGAAGATGCACTCTATCTCCAATGTGTATCAAAGTCAACACTATTTTGTAAACAATGATATACCGTTAGTACCAACTATTGTCCCCTTGAGCCTTGTTCATTGATATAAACTGTCATGTCTCCTGGTCTTCCATGTTGTTGCTCTTCTGCCTGATCTTGTTGTATATATTTCACTATCACTGGCATCAGATGGACCAAACTCTTCCTCAACTAAATCAGAGTCAGAGCTATCTCTGTTACTCTCACTGTCACTGTCACTTGAAGAATCACTAGAGCTCTCTTTACCCTGTTCTTGATAAAAGTGGCAGCGAATCGTTTCGACTTTGTCCCCTTTTGTTAGTCCTGCTGTTGTTATGCTGTGATTTTGCAGATACTTGTCCAGCTCTTTAACTTTCAGTTTCATTATATTGCCACTTCCTTACAGGTCACTTCAGTCATAACTCTCATATGGCTTCACTGCCTCCTTTTTTTCTTTTCCTGCCTCTGACGTCCTCTCATAGCTGCCACCATTGCTTGCTGCTCCATATGCACGACAGCTTCCTTAAGGATAGCAGACTTTACACAAAGAGTTTCACTCAGTTCAGACAGTTTTGTTACGTCTTTACTTGAAAGGTTGCCCCCTTGAAACAGTTTTTTTAGCTGGGCCCTCGGTTGGAAATCATCTGGTAATCTTTCACTGCCATCATCCCTCGTTTCTGGTGTTGAAAAAACATGCATATAGTGACCAGGCCTTTCTGGGTCAGGCATTGGACGTGGGATCCTTGACATGACAGGTCCTGACCATCCATTTGCACAGAAATTGCAAACATCCCTACTGGTACTTGCTTTGCTGTAACATGAATTTCAGATGAACACCAAGTACAGTTCTCAAATAGCAAAAATGTGTTGTGAAGAACTGCAGAGTTTTTGTGATATAGTGGTATCCAGGGGTGGCCTATTTCATCACATCGGAGGTGGCTTTAAAGTATGATTTCAGATTATCTTTGTTACAGAAGAAAGATTCTTCAGTATCATGTGTCAGCTTTGCTTCTATGTGTTCTCCCAACACTGGAGCTTCATCAATGCGATCAAAAACCTGTTCTGCTGTTTTCCATGCATTTTTTTCAGTACGCTTTACTTCATTGTCAGTATGTTGCTCTAAGTCATTGATTGGATTTCTTCATCAGTTATACCGTGGAACACAGGATAGTGTTCCCGTTCCAATGTGCCTCCTTCAACCATAGCATCACCTATAGCACTGTTGGTTCTCTCTGCTTCGTTCTGTCCAGAGTCTCCTCTTGAACGATGCACTCTTACATAGTAATCAAGGTCAAATTGCTGACAGAGTTCTGCACACCTGAACTGTACTTCATGATTATTTACACCAACACCAGGGCCGGCATCTGTGAATTCTGCCCATCTTGGTTTTATTTTGGGCAGATTCATGTCACTTAAAACATCAATGACAGAACTGCACAGGTCGACACATTCTTTGAAAGCTGCATCAATGTCTTCATACTTGCTTTGGGATGATGACACTGACACAGGTGTGCAATTCTGCTGACAGATTATTAATGTGAGGAAATAGTCTAACAAGGACCCTTTGTTCACTGACAGTTTATCAATGTGAGGAAATAGTCTAACAAGGACCCTTTGTTCATTGTCTGATATTGGTACTGTCTGTAGTTTCTCAGTTGCACTTTTCAATGACTTTCGTAGATGCTGAAGTTGACGTGACTCTTATTTTGCATACTGACACTCTGGATCACCTAGTACCACCCGTTTGTAGTCATCTGGTAATGTCATTTGACAGAACATATGACAATGGTCTTTGACTCTCCTCATAAAGCAGGTTGCTCCTTTCGAGTAGTCTGTCCCTGTTCCTGATACAGTAAACTCATCATAGTACTCATGAACAAGGTCAACACTGAAGCCTTCACTTGTCCCTATGCTTTTTCCACAGACAAACTTTTGGTTTTCTTTCGTCTTATTTGACCAGAAGACCTTTTGAATGTTTCTGACATGGGTTCGCTGATGATGAGTGTTTTCATTGTCTTTGTCTTCAGCTTTAGGAGGCTTTTTTGTACAAAACAGTCCTTTATACTTATGGTATTTTCCCTGTATAGATCTCTTGTTTCTTGGTGCACTCCTATGCCAAACTGTTGACGCAGACAGATTAAATGTTTCCCCTGCTGCTTCAGTTTGAAGTTTGCTATTGCTTTGAGGTTACGGACTTTTAACTCGTCTGTTGGTGTACATGATGGGTTGTGTCTTCTACCGTGGTATGTTGTTTTTTCCTCAACACAAGCTGCAACAAACTCTTCATCACTGCTGTCCAAGGCACTTGGTCTGCCGACTTTTTCCCCTAATTTGCGATGTTTTATTCTGTTGTTGGACTCTATTAAGTGGTCAGCTTGTCGTTTTCTCATACACTGAACAGTATATTTCTTCTTTCAGTTCGTTGGTCTGTAAGCTCTTGGTAATATGCTAGTCTTTCTTTCATTGTTTCATTGGCATCTATCAGTTCGTCAATAGCAGAGTCTGACCATATGCCTCGCTTAATTGTAATTTTATCTTCATTTGCATTAATTTGTGCTTGAAGATCTTTATCTTTGCCTGTAGTGGCAAATTTGTTAAGTCTTCTGCTGCAAGCATTGCATTACTCTGTTCTTGCACAACTTCATTAACTTCAGAGGTCCACTGCTTTATCTTGGTGTCTGTGATACCCAGGGACTTTAATTGTGCTCTTGATCTACCAGCACCAAGTAGCACTCGGGCTGCCTTTTGGTCCCACTCACTTTCCATTGTATTCAGAATTTTGTTGAAATTGTCAGAGTTTAATGGTAATCGCTCTGTGATTTGTTATCTCTTGTTGTGCTATGTAGTCTAGAAACACATCAAAGTCAGTATCATCTGATCGAAGAATGACATATCTTTCTGAACTCACTGTGCATACAATAACACAAAGGCCATACTTTGGATGTAAAAGATGTTCTTTAAATGTATTATGCGTATCTGTACCACCAACATGAAGAGACTGCTGTCCAAGAAAAGTTTCATCCGCTTCACTGAATGTCATAAAAGTTCTTGTCACTATCTTGCTGCCATCTCTACTTACATAGGGGCTTTGGAGTTCATCCAACACAGCAAGCAAACCCTTCAGTTTTTCAGTCTCAGAAAAATTGTTCCTTTTTCTGATTCAGTAAGAAGATCCTGAAGAACTTCTTCATTGTTTTGGAGAATACAAGGCTGACAGGAAACACTGACATTGTCAGAGTATTTTGACAAATATCTAATTTCGGATCTACTATGGTTTTTTCCTCTTCTTGGCTTTGTTTGGAAGCTCTTGGTTTCATAGGTGTCAATCTGGGTGCTACTGACGTCCATATTGACCTGAAATACTAAAACAATAAGTGCCTGTGCTATATATTTTTCTGATGTTCATTAATGAGAATTTTTATATAAAATTCTTGGGGTTGTTACATGTATATGTGTACTTGATGTCTAACATTTGAGGCAGTATTGCCCTTAATTTGTTCAACTAGTTACAATTTGACCACAGTCCCCCCTCCCGGTGATTTTAACTTTACCATTGACAGAACAAGACTTCTGTGGCACACTGTGAATGTGATTACATAACAACGTTGGCATAAAATAAACTGAATATTGGCTCACCCACTCACGTGTTATCACCATGCTTAAACTCATTGATTTACTACTGACAGTCATAGAAAGTTCAAAACAAATCTCTTGTTGCTGTGCAGTGTTTACTTCTGAATTCATGGGCAACATTTAATATATTGCAGCAAACACTGGCCCAATGATTTGTTTTTCTTGAAATTGATGAAATACAATATGCACAGCTGCAGTACATTGTTTTATACATTCATTGTTTCAACACAACATTCATTTCAGAAGGCGATGAGATCTTTGAATTATTATATCACTCACCTAACTTACGATTCTTTAATACTACGTGCCAATGATCGCCTGTCAATGGTTGTCTGACGATGACTGAAATTTGACACGTATAAAATGTTCTGTACGTGGAGGCTGTCTGACTCTGAGAACGAACGAAGTACATGTGCTAGCTGTACTGGTAAGCTGCCATATTTGATAACATGGACTCATGGGATATTTGATCCTTGACCCCTGACCCGGGGTCCCGAAGTTCATATTCAGCATGTGAGTGAGTTGACATCGCCAAAGTCATGGCTGAACAAAGCAATGCTGTGTCGAGCTGGCTCAGATCACACAACTTGGCTCAATACATTACTAAATTTGAAGATTATCAGGATTATGGCTACGACGATTTAGACCAGCTAACATCAATGAAAAGTTCAGAAATCAATCTACAGTTCAATTTACAGATTTTTCTCGGAGTTGTTTATCACATTTTAAAACTTTAATTTCAAAGTGTTGACAGTTTCAATTCATCAGATCGTTTTAATGTTTTTACACAGACTAGTCGTTTGACCATAGAAAAATTACATTTGTCCAGGTCATTCTTTTCACTGATTTTACATCATTACATCACATCAGCCAATTACCAGGCAATGTTCAGGGAGTGTGCAAAGTTATTTATTGGAGAATTTTCCGAGTATCCACCTGTGTTGTATTTTATATATTTATCGGAGATCATTAAAATTTATGCCAATCAGATTTTCAAAAACTGGTTTCTTTTTCATTTACAACATGCCAGCAGTATCTATAAGATGATTTGAAACTTTGTGCAAGTAACCGTAGCAATGGTCTAACATAATAATTTTATTCATTTTTCAATGAATTTCTGACCAAACTGTGGAATCTGAAAAAGCAAAAGGAATTGGGTACCAACATATTTTCAGACCCCCCCCCCCTGCAACTTATGGAAAATTTTCAAATCCCCCCTCTACTACCCCAGAAATTTCAAATCCACCCTTAATTCCTCCAGCCCCCCCCCTCACCATTTTTTTGAACGCAGCCTTATACTATAGCAGTCGCACTGAGGCCATGTGATGCAAACTATCACTCAACCCGATGCAACTCTCGATTGGTACACTTTATGTGCATACTGGAATTGATGTCGCTAAAACATGTTTCCGAGATGTATAGATGACGAAGACGTCCTTGAAGGAACAGGAACTAGGAGCTTGCTTCTCCCTCCGACGCTACAACTGACCGTTACGTTTGAAAATATGGTACCTACTGATTGCGCATGTGCACAACGTCAATCCTCACAGATGACTCGAAAATCGAAGCTTGGTTAGGTCATTTGATTACTGCAAGTGCGAGGGACGTACAAATATATTGAAAGATGTAAATATTTGATGCTGCACGTCCTTTACATAATTGAAATAATATTTTTATCCCTCAAGAAACAATTTTGGCATACTTGGGTCACAACAAAACTCCATATTCACATACACATGCATATACTGGTTCAGTTAGGCAAACATTTTGTGTTTTACAATCGTAAGTTATAAATTGCTTTCTCAGTCTTGTACATGCGGCTAGAGAGCATTTTTGTACGGCCTAGGTAGTCGGAGGAATTTCTTCGGAAACTATGAAATTTCCAGTACCCTCTCTCTAACAGAGACATTTAGCCTATCCCCAAGTAGAAAAGTTAAATATCAATATATATATATATATATATATATATATATATATATATATATATATATATATATATATATATATATATATATATATATATATATATATATAATTCACAACAATACGGCAATAGTATCGACCGTTTAAATATTGATGTAACAACAAGATGAAATTGAAGGTCACAAAAATATAGATTTAAAAGCTCACGCTATAATCAGTATACAGCCACATACATTATTGTCTTAATTTGATTGATATCACGCCAGGTTTTCACTAGGATATCTGACAGAATAATTTGTAAGTAAAGGGAAGAGAACAGACGAGAGGCTGCGAGGGAAATGTCAGAGAAGCATTCCCTTCTCTAACGTTGAAAATTTGAGAAATGTAACCTTAATTGGTACAAATCACGCAAAATGTTTGCTCAGTAGTTGTACTTTCCTGTTGAAAAAAATTTTTTCGAACGCAACCACAGGTTTTTATGACGCTGAATATAATAAAAAAGGTAACTATTATATAAACAAAACTTGAGGCATGAATTGTTAGTTTTGGCAACATTAAAAAAGTGCAGCATTTTAATTACTTATAATCATAATACATAAATATAAGCTTCAAAATAATCGTACAAAACAAAGGTCATTGTCAGTAACAGATATTACTTTCAGATAACACTCAACACAGTCGACTCCTGAGTGCGCCAGAGGTAACCCTGAGGTAACCCACAGTGGGCGAGAATGCGGAAGAAAAATGTCATTAACGACGAAACTCTTATAGATTACTGTAATAACTGCTCTATTAAGCCAGATATCACCCGGACACATTCTACCCACAAAGTGACCTGAACTGCTCTGCGCAATAACTATATAATCTTTCTCGGTGTATCTGAAATTGAAAGTCTCAAGAAATAATTAGTTTTGGGGTTATTTAAGGCTCTATCGTAAATAAAATACCATCTTACACTCGATTCCGTCGTCTTTATGATACTCATACATTATAACCGTAAAAAGGCGGATTTTTAAAAATGGGCAAAGAAAGAGACTACTTTTGGTCGCTACTCTGATAAAGGTAAGGATTGACAACCTTTTACACAGATGAAACATTACACTATGCTGTAGGTCTTCTTTTTTGTATAAAAAATTAATGATGCGAAACCGTTTGGAAAAATTAATACAGGCAGATTGCAGTAACCATTGTGTACAGACCTATTAATGATTCGGAAGTGTTCCTTGGACACTGATCTAGATACTGCTCTTTAGTATCTAGATCAGTTTACCCACCATTCTGACGCAATGGTAACTTTTTCATGCATTATTCGATTGTGAAGGAGATGTTTACCATGTATACTTTCAATATTTGGGAGCTGAACCTTTTTCAACTAAAGCTACCCAAAGTTACCCTTTCAAAGTTGTCTTTTCATCACTAGATCTCCCACTGAATGCTGCAGTAAGTCAGGATTCAGGAAAGCTTACAAATTTACATATTGATCAAAATAAGGGACCACCGATCGCCACGTCCACAAAGTGAAGTGACAGGTTGTAAACACAAGCAAATAGAAGGAAATACTATGGGCCGTGTCTATATCTGTCTGCTTTTCATTGTTTTGAATGTATTCATGAAAGAACGAAAATAAATATGACGAGAGGACTTTATGTTTTCCAATTTCAACAACATGTAGATAATTACATGCATTGCCATGGTGTTTATTTATAGCTATTGTATTAACAACGTCTTGGTGTCCTTCAACACATCCACTACTTGTTCATGTAACGCACCGTCGATTGCAGTATGGCGATGGTTCGTGATGGAGACCGACAACAGTTTGGACATTCAGAGTCTGACAGACTCTGCAAAAGTACACAAAATGGCAATGCAAGTAATCTTCGACAATGGATGAGTGCAAATGAAGACAATATGACCACTTATTTGAAGTCCCTAGTTGCTACCATGTCGGCGACAATCAGCGGAATTTTCATTGGAGTGTGTTATATCTTTACACTGCTAGGGCTTCACGGTGGCTTGTCGCCCTCCCAACAAGTGATGGTAAGGTCTGTCGTCTTGGCTTTTGTGACGTCACTGGCAATAATAGGTAACTCCATCGAAATAGTCCAGCTCAGTCGAAGAGATATTCTTTTGAATATCGTCAAGGGAGTGATATCAAACGCTTGTGACATCGCAATTTTCTATTCGATTAATTTAGTAGGAATGGGAGATGCATCAGCTATTGTGGCAAGTACTCAGCCCATCTTTGCAACATTGATAGCTTGCATATATCTTGGAGAAAGGTGTAGTAGAACCGACGTTATGACCGTCATCATCAACACTATTGGAACTCTTCTTATAACCCGACCAAACTTTATCTTTGGATCAGCGAGTTGGAAGCAAAACGATCATGGGAGCTTGGGCTACATTCTCGCCATTTGTGTAGGTGCAGCGTTTGCTTGGGGAACAATTCTTGTGAAGTTAATGACAGAAAGATTTCCTGTTTCTGTGATCACATGGTTTGACGGAGTGATGGGTCTTATCATAGGCGTACCTTTTTCTTACTTCACGAGCGAAGGTACACTTTATGAAGCATTGAAACAGAACCATTAAAACATAGGTTATGTAGCAGGTATGACTACTTTTTACTTATTGTACTTCTGGGAGTACAATCGAGCAACACAGCTTGAAGACGTTGCGAAAGTGGTTTTACTGTTCAATGTGAACATTATAGTTGGATATTTGGGTGATTTCCTGCTATTCGATAAAGCAATAGGCTGGACGTCAATTGTGGGAACGATACTCATTATATTAAATTCGTTGTTGGTTTACATCAGTGTATGCTATCGTCAGACTGATCTCAAAGAAGGGCAGTCTGAAACTTATGAGTGAAACCTTTTATCAACTATGCCCTCTTTATGATTTAAGTTAACGTTCTACATTAATCTAACTGACCATTTTAAAAGAGCCGATGTTTGTAGTAGTAGTGGTGTTGGTGTCGTGAGAGATTTTACTCTTCCAAATATACTGTTGTGACGACTAAAGGAGTGCAAATTTTAATGTTTGAATTTGTTATGCATCCATCATGCTTTTATTTGTGATTTATTTTTATTAGTATAAACCAATCGGATATTTAGTGTGTTGAAATCATAAACTCATTCACAGTTTTTTTTGGCAATCATGGAAAAGGTAACTAAGCCATTTTATGGCATGAAATGATCAAATAAAATTATTTAATGTGAAATGACATGTTTGTTCGTCATTTTTGAAAATTTTATTTTCATTGTAACACACTAGCCTTTTCGAAACTGACACTAGGATTACGCTTCTTTTGTATTGTCCAATGCTAGTCTTTCAAAGTCATTCAGCGTATGGGAGATTCAATGATATAACAACATAGGAAACGATCCAGGCCTATTGGTAATCATTTCAGAGGCAAGGTCGTCCACCGGCAAAGACCACAAAATAATAATCCAACGGAATCTTGAAACATCACTGTAACATATTACAATATCAAATCCTGGGTGTCAAATACAAACGTTTCAATTCCGTTTGTATTTCAATAAATTTATTTTATGATTCACAAAGCTATCCTTTCAACCCAAGGCCAAGCGTGTATTATGCATTACTTTTTGTATATCAATAACTCAATAAAATCAATAATTTCGTATTATTAAACTGTGCAACGTATCATGATATTTCAAATACGTAATATTTTAGGGGTTTCATTTTTTTCTATAATGCGCCATGTACGGACAGAAAAATGCAATTATCCGAATCTTGCTCGAGTATTCAAAATGATAATTTCCGTCTCATTTTCATTATTATTATGTGAAGATGGGTTAATATTCACATTGCAAAGAAAGTGAAAACTGATGAAATTTTCGACGATTTTAGAGAGATTGGTCGCTACTAGTACTGCCTGCCTCGTACTCTTTGTAACAAGTGTGGCACCATCGTCGCCAAGTCACTTCGTTAATTCGTTTGAACTCGATAAACGTAGATCTGTCAACATAGCGGGAATCATAAATACGTTTACGATTTCACACTGCCAAAGGTTGTCTGTATATGAAAAGAAATTGTAAAATGGTGTATCTTTTCTTTTTTCTGGCTACCGCACTGAAGGTCAGGTGCTTGAGGGCTTTCTCCAAATTGTTGATCGCATTTAGTGATCCTATGACAGGTATTGATGTGTTATCCTACACTTCGAACTTATTGAACTTGTCCATAATATTTCAATATTGGACATGAAAACATTTAATGGAAAATTTAACGACCATCAGTTTTGTGAAGAGGACGTGGCAATTTTAGAAACCATTAAATACTCTGGATAATATGTATCATAATATGCCACATGTGTCGAATAAAAGTTACGTGTTACAATATAGATGGAAATGAGCATAATGTTTGCTTTTGATTTATGGTCCAATTTATTTCTGTGTTGTTGTACCTACATCCTGACGTATATATGATAATTTGCATATACTGAATATTTATCGACAATATTCTCAGAAATTGCTGGTGGTGGTTTGGCCAATCATTTAACTGTAAATCGTTCAACACTTGGGAAAAGAGGCTTAACTGTCACAGTGTGATTTCATTCCCTCAAATACGGATGACATTCATCTGCTCGCTTGCAGGCGATGACGTCAAAATATCATTCTACGGGAATAAAATTACAATAACACGTTTTATGTGTTAATTGTTGATCAAAAGTGATCTGAGCTGGTGTTTATTAAAGATATTTTTAAGCATGACCCCCCTATTGTATTAGGTTTATTTTTATTTTCAGTTTTTTCAAAACTGAAAGTAATTGACGAGTAATTCAGCCTTAGTTGCGGCCCGACGCAACCTAAACATTTGCTTTTCTTGCAAAGTACATCTTTAACATGGTAAATCTTGAAATGTAACCGTTGTTTGTCTCGTCTAGAGATGAATTGCTTCTGGGAAGTTAAGTTGCAAGATAAATGAAACCATCGTGAGAATGAATTAATGGTCATGACCATTAATTCATTGTCGTGATGGTTTCATTTATAGTGTTATGTAGGTCATTTCCCCACACTCATCATGACCTGAGTTCAATTAGTCTAGAACATTCTCAAGGTCACTGCCCTTGATGACCTCACAACCTTGAATTCAATTAGTCATGTTTGGAATGTTCTGGAAAGTTGATTAGTTGTGTAAGGGAGATAATTTTAGAACAGTAATTAGCATGTCAATAAAAGTTCTAGATTGTTCTTATATGCCTTTATAAAAGGGACGCGCTCAGCTTCCAGTCAGACTTTTGGGATCGTGTCTCTTGTGTGTTACTATAAACTCCAGCAGTAGTCATTCTCAAGACTTTTCAAGACCTTCACTGTCACGCTGGATTTATACTGTGGACTTTGTGCAGCTGCAAGCCTGCAAGGACTGTTCATTCATTCAACTGACTGTTACAACTCTGAGACTGGAGCTTTGCCGTCCCAGCTGAGATAAGTAGTCTGTACACTTTTAAAGCTTGTACTCTGTCCCTGACTTAGCAATTAGTTTTGTTTTCGTAATAAATTTTGTTTAAACGGAAACTGCTGAGTTCACCCTTTTGTTCGTTTTCTCTGCACGTAACAAATTGGGGGCTCGTCCGGGAGACGAATATTTTGAGCCGTTTGAAACATTTTGACAGCCTTTTCAAAACTACTGTATACTGTGAACTCAGCGAAATTCAATCATGGCGGAATTCAAGCCAGACGATTTATGGATGACCTTGATCAGGACACATTTAATTCCCTCAGAAAAGACAACCTCATAGCACTGGCAAATTTCCTTAAAGTAGATGTCAAAAGATCTATGCGCAAGCGAGAAATTCAGTTCAAGATTGCAAAACATTTAGTTAATTCTGGCCATTTTGAGGAGTCTGCCTTAAAAGATTATGAGCCTGAGTCTTCCTTCGAACTCAAAAAATTAGAATTAGAAATACAGGCAGATTTGGAGCTTAAGAAATTGGAATTAGAAAAGGAAAAATTGCAAATGGAAGAAAGGGAAAGGCAGGCAAAATTACAAATGAAAGACAAAGAATTACAAATGAAAGACAAAGAATTACAAATGGAAGAAAGACAGAGAGAAAAGGAGAGAGAATTGGAGAACATCGACTACAGTTAGAAATGAGACGTTTAGAGCTTGGACAGTCAGGAAAATTCTTCCCTTCAGACAAGTTTGACATCACTAAGCATTTCAGGCTAGTTCCCCTTTCCAAGAAAAGGATGTTGATAAATATTTCCTTCATTTTGAGAAAATTGCTCAGAGTCTGGATTGGCCTAAGGAGTCCTGGTCTATGCTTTTGCAGAGTGCTTTGGTGGGTAAAGCCAGAGAAATTTACATTCAGTTGTCAGTAGAGCAGGCTTCAAATTATGATTCTGTGAAGGAATTAATTCTCAAGGGCTATGAGTTGGTGCCTGAAGCTTACCGTCAGAAATTTAGGGATTGTGAGAAGGTGAAGGATCAAACTTATGTTGAATTTGCTCGAACAAAAGAACAACTGTTTGATCGCTGGTGTTCTTCTGAAAAGGTCAGTCAGAATTATGACAAATTACGACAGCTTGTTTTGATTGAAGAATTTAAGAGGTGCATTCGGAGTGACATCAAGACGTTTATCAATGAACAAAAGGCAGATACATTGGAGGTTGCTGCACGTTTGGCCGATGATTATTCATTGACCCACAAATCTTCATTTCTCAGCAAACCATCCCAGTCCTTTTCATACAGAAACAATGCAGGTAAATTTAACTCCTCCTTTTCATCCAAGAATTTTTCAAAGGACAGTAGAAAATCAAATGACAACAGTTCACAGAGTTCAAGTAACACTCCCACATCATCAGATCCCAAGTCTCAATCTCCTTCTGACAAACAGTTTGGTACACTTTCTTGTAATTATTGTAAGAAAGACGGCCATTTAATGTCAGATTGTTTCAAATTGAAAAGAAAACGTGAAGGTCAAAGTGGTCAAAGTGGATCTAAGCCAACCGGCTTTATTCTTCATCAACTCAATTAGAGTCTAATAATGTGTGCAACACATTTTCTGAGGTTAAACCCCTCTCATCCCCAATTAATGAGGTCAAGTCAATTCTTCTCAAGATAGCATTATGGGTATTTTCGAACCATTTATTCATGATGGTTTTATATCACTTTCTAGTGATTTCTCTTCCGCTACCCCTGTCAAAATTTTAAGAGATACCGGGGCTTCCCAGTCTCTTTTGTTGGCAGATACCCTGCCGTTTTCTGAAAAGTCATTTTCAGGTTCTAAAGTTCTTATTAAGGGGATAGATTGTAATGACTACATTCCTGTTCCTCTCCATAATGTCTATTTGTCTTCGGACTTTGTTTCTGGACCTGTGGCTTTAGGTATTAGGCCTTTTTTGCCTTTTGAAGGGATTCACCTTCTTCTTGGAAACGACCTTGCTGGGGACAAGGTCATTACTAATCCACTTGTGCTGATAATCCTAGTTTAGATCAGGATCCAGAGCCAATTGAACAAGAGATACCCGATTTATTTCCTTCATGTGCCATTACTCGAGCCATGTCAAAGAAAACTTCCGAGAATCAAAATACTCTCAAAAATAATGTCCAGATGTTGACTTAAATGACACCTTTCTCAGTCAGGTGTTTGACACGGATCATTCCGTTATCCCTCGTGGATTTGAAACTTCCAGTAAAACTTCTGCTGACCAAAGTCAGACATTTTCTAGATCAAATCTCATTGCAGAACAACACAAAGACCCGGATATTTTGTCTTTGTTTGACAGGGTAGATGATGAAGGTAAAACTTCAGGTAGCTCTGTTTCCCATTATACAAAATCTGGTATTCTCATGCGTAAATGGAGACCTCCAGACGTTTTGGTTGATGACGATTGGGCTATAAAACATCAAATTGTGTTCCAAAGCCCTACCGTGCTGAAATATTGCGCCTGGCCCATGAAACCCCTGGGCTGGTCACTTAGGAGTCAGGAAAACTTATCATAAAATTCTCAGTCACTTTTGTTGGCCTAATCTCAGGCAGGATGTAGCACATTTCTGTAAAACTTGTCACACATGTCAAATGGTAGGAAAGCCGAATCAGACCATTCCAAAGGCCCCTTACAGCCAATTCCTGCATTTCAAGAACCATTTAGTAGGATCTAATAGACTGTGTTGGGCCCCTACCAAAAACAAGATCAGGAAATGAGTACATGTTGACAATTATGTGTACATCAACTCGGTTCCCAGAAGCCATACCACTGAGAAATATAAAGACAAAGACTATAGTGAAAGCTTTAGTCAAATTTTTCACTTTATTTGGCCTCCCTAAATGTGTCCAGTCCGATCAAGGCTCCAACTTTATGTCTGGAATTTTTCAACAAGTAATGGATCAGCTAGGCATTAAACAGTATAGGTCATCCGCCTATCATCCAGAAAGTCAGGGTGCTCTTGAGCGATTTCATCAAACTTTGAAAAACATGGTTAGGACCTACTGTTTTGACACAGAGAAGCAGTGGGATGAAGGAATTTATTTTTGCTCTTTGCTGTTAGAGAGTCAATTCAGGAGTCTCTTGGTTTTAGCCCATTTGAGCTTGTATTTGGACATACAGTCCGTGGCCCACTTAAGCTCGTTAAGAGAAATTCCTATCAGACGATGATGATTGTCTGAATATTTTGCAATATGTGTCAGATTTTCGTACGAAACTCTCTAAAGCATGTGAATTAGCCAGAGAAAATCTTGAGTCATCTCAGCAGTCAATGAAAACCAAATATGATAAAAGCACCTCAAAACGGAAGTTTGAACCAGGTCAAAAAGTTCTTGTTCTACTTCCAATTCCTGGCAAACCACTCCATGCTCGTTACTTTGGGCCATATCTAATTGATAAGAAATTGAGTGATTTAAATTACATCATAATAACACCTGACAGGCGAAAACAAAAACAGCTATGTCACATAAATATGCTTAAGCCATATTTGGATAGGGATAATCCTACTATAACTCAGCCTGTCAGTGCAGTCAGTTCAAACCATTATGAAGATAGTGATACTGAAACTGACTTGAGTGAAAATACTCTAAACTCAAAGCTGGGCTCGGTCAAGCTTCAGAACTCAGAAATCCTGGAGAAGCTGGAGTCTACAAAGTTGGCACACCTCCAGCCAGAACAACAACAACAGGCGAAAGAACTGCTCCACGAATATAAACACCTATTTCAAGATGCCCCAACGAGGACAAACGTCCTCTATCACGACGTTGATGTTGGCAACAGTAATCCAGTGGAACAACATCCAGACGGACTGAATCCTGCGAAAGCGGAATATCTCCAGGAGGAAGCCAAGTATTTGCCGAACAATGACTTTATCGAACTCAGTAAAAATAACCGGACTTTGCCGTGCATACTTTATGCCAAATTCAGTGCCATTTCAAGTTTTCCAACAACAAATTGCAAGAAGATAGTCATGGGACATCCTGTTTGCTACTTTTCACACAAATTTAACAAATCTCAGAGAAACTACTCTACAATTGAAAAAGAGTGTTTATCTTTGATATTAGCTTTACAGCATTTTGAAGTTTATGTTACTTCTTCAAATCAACCAATAGTGGTTTATATTGATCACAACCCTCTTGTTTTTCTGCAGAAATTTAAAGGCAAAAATCAGAGATTGCTAAGATGGAGTTTAATGTTACAGGAGTTTAATCTTGATATTAGACATATCAAAGGCAGAGACAATTTAATTGCAGACTGTCTCTCTCGTATTTAGAGTTTATTGTTGTTCACTTTCAAGAAATTTTACTTTAGAGTAAAACAAAATTTGAGTACTTAAATCCTTTTCAAGATTACATTTGTAAAAGAAAGATTTTTCTTTGAAAAATTTTCTTTTTTTGAAGAGGGGTGTGTTATGTAGGTCATTTCCCCCACACTCATCATGACCTGAGTTCAATTA
The DNA here is from genome assembly GCF_041260155.1 of Ptychodera flava. Lineage (NCBI taxonomy): Eukaryota > Metazoa > Hemichordata > Enteropneusta > Ptychoderidae > Ptychodera > Ptychodera flava. The sequence continues at coordinate 9,887,751 of NC_091929.1, forward strand.
GTCTAGAACATTCTCAAGGTCACTGCCCTTGATGACCTCACAACCTTGAATTCAATTAGTCATGTTTGGAATGTTCTGGAAAGTTGATTAGTTGTGTAAGGGAGATAATTTTAGAACAGTAATTAGCATGTCAATAAAAGTTCTAGATTGTTCTTATATGCCTTTATAAAAGGGACGCGCTCAGCTTCCAGTCAGACTTTTGGGATCGTGTCTCTTGGTGTTACTATAAACTCCAGCAGTAGTCATTCTCAAGACTTTTCAAGACCTTCACTGTCAACGCTGGATTTATACTGTGGACTTTGTGCAGCTGCAAGCCTGCAAGGACTGTTCATTCATTCAACTGACTGTTACAACTCTGAGACTGGAGCTTTGCCGTCCCAGCTGAGATAAGTAGTCTGTACACTTTTAAAGCTTGTACTCTGTCCCTGACTTAGCAATTAGTTTTGTTTTCGTAATAAATTTTGTTTAAACGGAAACTGCTGAGTTCACCCTTTTGTTCGTTTTCTCTGCACGTAACAATTTATAGTGTCTAAAACCGGGGTCGAATATAGGAATGGTTGCCCATTTATTCAGTATCTTTCAACATATATAGTGCGAGTGATATACCTTTTTCCAGTCGTTTTATTGCGTTTTATTTTAAAAAGCGTTTTAAGGAATAAAACGACCTCGTAATCACAAGAAAGCCAGAATTAAGTTTATATTTGTTTTTCGAGACTATCGAAATAAAGTCAAAAGATATAACCAAATTACTAGACAGCGAAATATAACCATTTGCCCCTGTGACATGCCCTGTACAAACTTTGACAAGACCTTGTGGTACAGGTCTGTGTCAGCAAAGACGTCCCATTGCTGTGACAGGGGCGGATGTACAGGTCTGTGGCAAGTCGTGTGATAATATCGCCAGATACAGTGCTGTAGACACAAAGATGTGACAGAGTCTGACATTTTTGCATGTCCAATCACTGTATCTACAGGACTGTTAAAGGCAGGGGGAGCCTATAAATACCCCCTATCTCCCTGGGCATTCATAATCCAATATGAGTGGCGTGTGGTAGCAGCATCAACGAATGTTCCCGAAAATCTGGAGCTTTCAACAACCAAAGTGTAAATTAAAGCACTGTTTCATCATATTACGTTTTGTGAATACTTGTTGCATCACCGTGTTGGTGAAATTCTCTCATTTTTTTCCATTTTAAGTTGATTTTTGATGCCAAAACTGCTTCGATGCTGTGTTCGAAGCGTCCAACAAACAATAGATGAAAGCATTCAAACAGCTGCCAATCACGAGGGGACGCGAAAAGGTGCAAACGATCAAACATTTGTTGTGTACATCTGACGGATTACGATGTCAACAATGAATAAACGATTCTTACAACTGAGCAAAATACTTGACCAACGGTTACTGAACACGAGTCTCAGATGAGTTCAGACACAGACGGACTGCTTCATGGTTTCAAGTAGATTGCCTCTCCCTGTTTGTTTGTTGATCTGTGTACCTGTAGGCCTATGAATGGGTGATGTGTATGTTGACCTGCAGTACGATATTTTATGATAGATTTCTTTTGGAAGTATATAGTGGCCTAGCTCTGCGTACGATGCCGTGTGTTCCCGGCGTTATACGGCCTCCCACCACAGCTCTGCTGATTGCCATGGACAAAACCGGCAACATGCGGATCCAATTTGGACGGAGCACGAAAAACTACTTTTCTGACTGTTTTCGGCCGAAATCAACTCGAGTCCGATCCAAATCCAATTGCCTATACCCAAATCACTCAACCGCTCACAGACTACGAAAAATGCTCTCGTGACGTCTAAAACCGTTGTTTGCTGGCGATGCATGGTCAATGGCCGAGGCAGTGGACGGCCATTGGATACGTTCATGCCACGATATTGCAGGTGCCCATGAGCTACATTATTTCCTGTCGGGTCAGGGCGATGAAACTAAATCGCGATTGACTCATCTCTGTCGGATATGACCAAAAAGAGACACTTGAAATAGATTATAGCATCAAATGTTGACCATCAGACTGAAACATGATGAAAGGTCTGAAGATCGCCGTGATGTCATTCTTCTCTATACGTTTTTCTGAGCTTGTTTTTTTACTAAATTGCTCTATCTGACGTTTTTTTTTTATCAATTTTTCCTTCCCAACCAGGGCACAACATTACCTTTTTTACTTTCATAGTAACCTAGGATTCATTTAATTCGCAGATTACATGTAATAGACTCTTATGTTTTCCCTCGATTGTCTGTGACTGATTTTGCTTTCCCGATATCGATATTGCGTTCGCACTCACATGTCTTGAACCTTACGTCATTCACTGAAATAGTTTTCGGACAAACTCAAGAAATTCGACAACTACTAACGAATAGTCGGCAAACTTTACGGAGACTAGCAATAATAATTATGGTCATTTTACCATCTTTACCTAAGCGGATTCGCTTGGCGGAAGCAGTATATAACGATCTGAGTTCCCAGCTTACCCTACCGTGTGAGTGTATTATTCGAACGAGTGAGATCATATGTTCAATATTCCGAGTGGCCTGGAGATTTGTTATAATATACAATAAATTGACTCTATCAAAATTACTCTGTTTTACATTGCTTGGATATTGATATTTTTTCTATACTTTTTTGACTTTTGATTTTTTGATCCTATTGGCGGCAGCACATGTACGGTAACAACCGTCATGTGATGACCGGAGTGCGATTGTAAAGTTGTCGGGAACAGTTGTTGTTCAGAAGAAAAATCATTTTGTATTTAGAGGTTGCAGTTCGGGATTGTTCATGAGAAATAACCAATTATACATTTCCTACATCTTTGGAACGGGGATTACGGTAATCTTTCATGTGATGAAAATTTTTTGAACGTGTTTGCAATGTGTTCCCACGATAAGTGTGAACTGATTCTTTGTCAGTAAAAATCGTCAGAAATGGTCCAGTAACCTGGGAAAATAGACACAGATGAAAAAATCATTGCGAGGAAGATAGTAAGAAATTCACATTGCAATATTTGCTGTCGTATTTCTCAGCAGGAATAACCCATTTTACACGTTGTGTATAAGAAGAGCAAGCAGGTGTTCGGCGGTCAATTGCTTCTATCATAATAATCTTGATCGCAGCTATTTGGCGAGAAGACAGCGGGTACTTATAATCTCGCAAAATTATTGACATCATGTCTTTGTATTGACAATTTTCGATCGGAGGCAGTTCAAATCAACAGCCGTGGTATATTAGGAATCGTGTTTATCACTGGACACCGAACTACCTGCTATCAACAGTACGTTATGTACCATTGGCGGTAACACATTGGTCGTAATCTTGTCTAATTCTGCCCCGCCTTTTGTACCGTCCTGAAATTTCAAAGCTATAATTTTTTTACCCTGACATATAATACAGCGACCTTGCACACTGATGATCATTCCACTGTTTCTGTTGGGGTTTGTTGGCGTTTTAATTTGCTCCGTGACCCCGGTAAGATTTTTTTTAATACGATACACAGTTTGAATTTTTTTTCAACGTAAATTTATTATATTGCCAGTTTGTTGGGTAAAGTTGTCTGGAGTAAAAGTCTGAGTTGACGCTGACAGAGTAGACGTCGAGCCCGGCACAGTTGACTGAGATCCGGTCTGTTTGGGGTCGTTCAGTGGAAACCTGCAGAGTTCTGTATGATCATCGTTCGGAATTTAGGTGAATTTTTTGGTCAAAGTAACAATGTACGCCAGATTCCTTGTGTTGTTATTGTCACCGTCATACGCGTATATGGACGGTTTTTTGATTAAAAACGGTAAAAATATCCAGTGCTCGTAAATGCGTGCATAGTTTATTCAGTGACTGTTTACGCAGCGGTCGTCGATTCGACTAGGATTTGCCACCACGTAACAACTGTAAACACCGCGTCAACAGTCAATACGAAAATTTTGTGCTGAATCGAGTAAGATAATAATTGGCTTGCAGTGGGGAAAGGTCAGTCCATCATCCGAGTCAAAGTCGTTGAGCCAAAAAATCTCCACTGTTGTACACGTAGTTCCATGGGCTTTCCTCTGTCCCTTGTTACGAGCTATGTTCAAAGTGCGTCAAGCTACGAATATCGGTGAAGTACCGGGTACATTGATTTTGTTCAAAGCCACTGCCTGTTTGTTCCCCGTGTTGTTTTTTGTGTCCCTAACGTTGGCTTGCTCTATATGCGTACAAACATAGCAGTCGGGATTAAGATTTCCTGGATAAATAGATACACTCATAGTTTATTCCGCCTCTGACGCAAAGATACACACTGTTTTACATGTGCCACTCCTAGGCCCTGGGATCGATTTCCATACCTTTAACAGCAATATGAATACAGAGCTGCAACAGGATCAATAGTTTTCTTAATGTGCACACAATTATGTCACTCTGTATTCATTTCTGTCATCAAAATAAGCCAATCTTTCTGAATTATACACCCCTGAAATCTGACAAATTTTCAGACCCTGTAACAGGCCCAGTAAATTCATCACGCATGCACACCACTCTTGGTACACCAGTATTTCAGTCATGTGGGCACAGCACTGGATATTAGATACGCGCAGAAATTACTTCACTGTATACACTACCTTATTACCAAGCCTGATACAAACATGTTCGTAGACCCCTGATATCTGACCAATTTTACAGGTCCCGTAACAGAGATTATTTTTAAGGGACTGTTACGGATACTGATCAGACCCTGTTACAGGCATGTACTGAAATCTACCTGTAGTTTTCATGCTGTGCATGGTTTTCTAGATATCTCATGTCGAAATGAAATCGGTGCAATACTTTAAGTGGAGCTCACATTTTTTAAAACCCTTCTCGACATGTGTTAATGAAAAAAATGCATTCCCAATAGAACTAAGCAAACTTTCCCGCTAAAACGGAATTCAAGATGAATAATGGCTGATCGAACTTGTCGATAATAAGACTACGCAAAACACCAACTTCTCTAAAAAGACATGGCAATGTTGATAATGTTATTTAAAATTAATGTAGAAGTTACCGCTGAAACAGCTAAACTTACTTAGCACGGGAAGATCGTGTATTGGAACAAATATTAATGACTGACTATCCAACCTTCACAATATAGTTTTGGTCTAATTCTTGCAGCGGCTCATTTTGAATGCAGATAGTAATATAGGGATGGTAGCTATTTTGAATGTCAGCTGGCAGTAAATATTGGATAAGGGATTATTTTTCGAGAACCAAATTTTGCATGTTGGCTCATGATGTTATTCTTTATTCGAAAAAGTAAAGCATTAAAATACAGTAAAAAGTCACAACATTACAAAATGTAACCTTAGCTTCATTGGTACAAACCACACAAAACTTTGGTTAATTAACTGCACTTTCCTATTGAAAATAATTTTTCGAACGCCATTCCGTGTGTTTATGACGCTGAAGAGAATAAAAATTTAACTATGATATGAACATACGGGAGGTATGAGTTATTATTTTGGGCCAACATAAAAACGGGGTGTCGCAGAACCCTGTACGAATCCTATTTCAGAACGTAGAGTGCAATATGCAGGTAAAACCTTTGCAGGCTCAAGGAGCGCGATCAAATATTGTCAGAGTGACATGAAGCGGAATTTTTTTAATTTCAAGAAAATCTCTAGTTGTGTTGACAGGTTTTACATGTAACTCCATTTTTAACGTATTTGATACATTAGTTAGTGTTGCAGCCTGGGATGTTAAACCGGGGGATATTGTGTCCCACTACCGTTTATTTTTGGGAATATTTTGCACATTGTGAAACCAACGTGCGTCAGCTGTCAATCAAATTTTGCATTATTTTGTAACAAAGTAGTTTCACGCCTGAATTACGGGCAATTGTAGCAGTATAAGGTATCGGCCGCCAACCAGAACTCCTTCGAACTGCAAGCTATCAAGCGGATTATTTAAATTACTTTCAACCACAGCTCTGAATGTACATAAGACTGCGTTCACAAATAACGATTTGGGGGAGGGGACTCGAGGAATCGTGATTGAAATCTTGGGGGTTTTTTTAGATCCCCTCAATACCCTACAAAATTTCAAATCCCCCTATATATGATCAAAAGTCCCTCTCAACTATCAGAAGCCCGTATATAAGTTAATGATGTGAGCACAGAAAAAATAAACAAATATAGCGCCGGGCCGCTTGCAGATGTTCAACACTACCTGTTATTAGCAGTTTGTAAATTCATATTCCTAAAGCAAGTTCTTAAATTAATTCATTTTTAAATGCATCAGTGAACGTTTTGGATTTACCAATATAAGCCAATTTGACTTAATCCAGCCCTGGCCAGGTCCATTGCTCCTGCCAACGAGCACACAAATTGACAACCATGGGAGAGTGGGCAAATCGTGAATTCTGGCAAATTTTCGTATTGTAAAAAGCTAAGCATAGTGACCTACCAAAATTTGTTTCGAATGTACAAGACACCTATGATTCAGATTCAAACAATACTAGGAGGTTAAAATATTCCATCAAATAAATGTTTTCATCTCTAAAATTTTGGGTGTAATAATGGCAAATTCGATTAGAAAATAAATAATTCCATTTAGTCAATATTTTTCGCTTAGTCTTTACTGTTCAATATTTTTCTTTTGTATTATTTTATGATAAAAATGTGAAAATTTATAAAATCATTTCTTAGTATGGTGACTCTGTCTTTTTTTTTAATATTTGATTAATCTCATTTGCCAGAATTCAAAAATCCCCAATAACTTTGAAAGTCTCCTGGTCTTCCATGTGTTGCTCTGGCCTGATCTTGTGTAATAGTGTGTTGCACTCTCATGAACGTTATTTGAACCAATCTTTTCTTCAACTACCATGTACATCAGAGTCAGAGCTATCTCTATCACTGCTCAGGTACCGGTATGTAGTGACAGTGACACTGCAGTAGGAGGGCGGTACTTGATATTGTCACTGCCTGTATGCAGTAGCTGTATTAACTTTCATAATATTGACAATATTTTTGTTCACTTTATACAACTGTGTTCTTGTTCTAGTCCCCTGCAGCATATTGAGCTGTCCAGTATTCAGCTTGCTAACCCAGCCTGTGTACTATGCATTTTCATCACTGAAAACTGACTGTGAGTCTGGACTTTAATTAAATTATCACCTGATACATTTATATAAATACACGCTTTGTCAACAAACTGAATATTGTGTGTTTGAGGATGCTGTAGGAAAACAGCCAGAAACTGTAGTTGATATATGCCACATAGATATTTCAAAAATCATCAATGGTTGCAGCTTCTGCCTTGTTACTAGTCTGCCTTGTTACCAGGCTAATTTTTTTTACGACAAATCAATTATGTTTAGATTTTTTCAAGATAAAAGTCATGAAATGTGACAAATCGGTTCTAGATTTTGTTAAACTATTACAAACATTACAACACTTTGATGACTTAAAAATGGTATTCATTTTTCACTGAATTACCTACGACAACTTGAAATTGGATAATGTAAAACGTAAAAGTCAACCAAAAAATTTTCAACTATTCCCTGCAGGCAGAGCAAAATTTGCAAGTTCCCCGCTAATACCCAAAAAGTTTTCGAATCCCCCCAGAATTCCTCCAGCCCTCCTAACCCCATTTTGTAATTGCAAGCTAAATATAAGCCTCAAAATAAATCATGCAAAACAAAGGTCATTGTCAGTAACAGGTATTACTTTAAGGCTTCACCGAACACAGTCGACTCATGAGAGCGCCCGGGGTGACCCGCAGTACTCGAGAATGTGGGACACCGGGTTCCGTTTGGAGTACATTGCCGCAAAGGTACGTCCTGGCTGCAACACTGTAACTAAGTGTGAGAAGGATGTCACCTGAACACATTCTATCAACAAAGTGATCTTAACTGCCTCTGGGCAATAACGATAAAATCCTTTTAGGTGTATTTGAAAGTGAAAGTGTCGAGAAACAATGTGTTATTTGCAGGCTCTAGCATAAGTGCCTCACCATCTTACGCTCAGTTTCATCTTTTTTATAATGCTGATACATTATAACCTCAACAAGGCAGATTTCTAAATAATGAGCAAGAAAGGACACTACATAGAGTCCTTACTCTGATATAGGTAAGACATGACAACTTTTTAAACGAATACAGAATGCTTAAGGTCTTCTTCTATTTTATACACACGCAAGGCTGCAAAACCGCTTGGAAGAATTTATGAAACCAATTTGCAGTAACCATTGTGTACTGACTTGTTAATTATTCGAATGTGTCCCTTCTTCACCGTGAATACTGACATTGAATACTATGACAGAACCCAATGGCCTAGGAGGGCACTCTGTGAAGTTCCGAAGGTATTTCCCGTGGGATACAGTATATTCTGCCGCCGAGGAAAAGTACAGGCAGAATACACCGTATTCCGAGGGATTTACCTTCGGAACGCCACAGAGTGCCCTCCAAGGCCATGGGGTTCTGTTATTATTACGTATGTTCCCCAATTTTGTGGATCGCAGTCGAAAATAAACAGCTAAACACGACACTTAATTGCATATAGATTCTATATAGTGTGCATTGTTACGCTGTCAATGAACTTTTCATCAGCTGTGAGCTCACTGATTGGCTATGGGAAATCTTTCTACCATTCATATGCAAATATTTGATGCAGCGTACCGAGTTCACGATATCACTGTATTTCCATCTCAACTAAGACAACAAAAACAGACACAAACAAAGACGTTTCAGAACAGAAATCTTAAATATTTTAAATACATGTGAACAAAATTGGTATTTAGAGTAACATGATCAATTGTAATAAAAATTAGAATGACTGAAACTTCCAAATTGTACGCGAAATTAGACTAATCGGAGTCCGACTACGGCTGTCAGATCTACAGTTAGTTGAATCACAGAGTAACATGGACAGAGTGGCAACGCTTGCATGCCTTTTTTTTCCATGGTCGTCTCTGTAGACTATTGGCTTTTCATATTAAAATGAGCTTCAAAGGTGTTAAACTTTTTGGAGGCTTTGTTTGTGGTTGATAATTACACGTGATTATACGAAACATACGACGAGATGGCATCGTACCGCCAGTCGCGTAGCAACCATAGTTACTTTGTGAGCTCTCAGGCCAGAAACAGTGCTTCACGCCAATCAAAACATAACACGCCAGCAGTTTCATAAACATGTCCTTTCTTGACGCACGTGTACAAGACGGTATGACTGACCGTAAACCATTGAGTAAAACCAGACAGTATCGATAAAAGACTTTCAAATTTGGTTCAAACACACTCATTATATATTCATAAAAATATGAGAGGAATTTTTAAAACGGTAAAACCCACTTTCCTGAAGCTCAAAACACTCCCGTTTTCGCCAGCACATCAATTCCGATCAGCACCACACGACAACAACAACACAAGCTTTGTCGAACATACTTTCGCTTAACAATTGGTGAAAATCCGAAAATAACCGAAGGGTGCATGGTCGGCACTCTTCGGAAAAGAGAGCCAAGAGCTTCGTGAGGCGAGGCAAACATGGATTTCTTACGTAACCGCTTCACGCCTTAAACAATAGCCGTTGCCACTCTGTCCATGTTATTACTCTGTGGTTGAATGAAACACGTTGGTGTACGGACATCTGGCAAAGAAAGACGCTGGTAAGAGTTGTTTTCTGAGGCCGCGGTCGTTGGTCAAGCTCGACTGGTAGGAGTTTCCGTTGTTATTGTCCGAAGCCAGTCGTTGAAAACAGCAACTTCGGGACGCGTTTCCATAACGGTTTTTCCGTTTATTTTTTTGCCACCTGACGAGAGCTTCTTCGGTCGAGACCGCAGCAAATCTTGCTATGTCAACGGCTTATAGTATGCTTCGGTGTACCTTCGCCGGTACACCGCTTCCATCGTAGTCACAGTATTTTGTTCCGTCCGTGCCGAGATATTAGTTTCACTTCGATAATAAAATTCTGATTCCAAATGTTCAAAATAAATACAGTTCTGCCAATCATAATAATTATTTTCTTCCACAGATATACGATCCGCATAAGTATTTATGGCACGCGACCTGTTTTCGAAATGCTTTGAAGTTGATAAAACACGTGAAATACTTTGCTGAAAGCAAGCAATTAGTAAAATATTTAAAAGCAGTGATAATTAGCTCAATCAAAAGCTAAGATAATTAGAAATGTGTCAAAATTTTTGGAAAATGCAAAAAATATACAGGGACTATATTATCTCTGTCTGTGAAAATACCAACTTTATTTCGCTGCCAACAGATTGATAATCTGTGGTACATATGTATTAATGCAAATTATTAATATCATGAGCAGTTTACCCACCGTTCTGACGTAACGGTAACCTTTTCATTCGCGATACAATTCTAAAGGAGATGTTTTGCATGTGCACTTTGAATATATTCGTAAGTTGATTTTTTTCCAACTGAAGCTACCAGGAGATACCCTTAAAGTTCGTGTTTTCATCATGAAGTCTCCCTCTGAATGACGCAGTAAGTCAGGATTCCGCACAACTGAAAAAAAAAAATACGTATCTTTTCTGTGGCAGGTTGTGAGCACAAACAAATAGATGGGAATTCTATGACTCGTATCTATATTTGTCTACAATTCATTGGTTTGAACGTACACATAAAAGGACGTAAATCAAAATGAGAGGGCTTTATGATTTCCAATAAATGTCAACCACAGATCCCCCATAGTCTGTTTATTTATAGTCATTGCATCAACAACGTATATAAAAAAGTTGATTGACGTCCTTCAATACATCCACTACTTGCACTTGTAATGGACTGGACATAAATTACAGGGGCAGTGGGCCGGTGTTTTTTGAAACACCGCTGCATCAAAAATAGTGACCCTTCAAAAGTACAAGCACAAAAATTAGGGACCCTCCCCCTTATCCGTGCATGAAATATGTGACCCTCCCCTGTTACTCAATACCCCCCAAACAAACCCACAATGTGTTCAAGACCTCCTTCTGACTTGCTATACTTTTGAAGTCCCCTCCAAAAGGAAGGCAAAATGTAGCCAATATAACGCTTTGTCCAAAATATCTCAAATCATATGTGTGTGATAATTCATGTAAATATACTTTGCTTGAAGTGGCAGGTAAAAAGTGCATCAAGTACAAAAATGTATTTTTAGATTTCATCGATAATGTCGATTCACTATGCATGGCAGCCTATGATGAAACTATGAATATTTGTTTTCCGATACAAAACTAGGTAAATCTGTGCATTTATGTACACCTAATTATTAGTATTAATGTTCATGACTAGACTACAGTGGTTTCAAGTCAATGGTTGTGCAAGAAATATGATTTTGGAATTTCACTGAAATGTCCATTCACTATGCATGGCAGCCTATGATGAAACTATGAATATTTGTTTTCCAATACAAAACTAGGTAAATCTGTGCATTTATGTACACCTAATTATTAGTATTAATGTTCATGATTATACTACAGTGGTTTCAAGTCTATGGTTGTGCAAGAAATTTGATTTTGGAATTTCACTGAAATGTCCATTCACTATGCATGGCAGCCTATGATGAAACTACAAATAACTCGTAGGTTATCTGATCCTAAATTGTTATTCAAAAGTTGTTGGACCTGAAGCTTCCAGTTGTTATTGATGACATTTTGCACTATTCTGAATAGTTTGTATTCTGTCAATGTCCTCAAAAAATGTGCATACAGTTTCATGAATATTTGACACCGACCTATACCCAATGTATTGTCAATGGGAGAATGATATCAAATAAGTGATCTCCCAAATTGTTATTGAAAGCGTCATCATAGGGGACAGTTTATATCTACAATAGAGGAGTTGGATAAGTAGAAATCATGACAACTTAAATCAATGTGGCTGCTTGGATCATCAATACATTATTTATTTATTATACCCTTAAACTTGCGCCCGAAGGGCGCGCCGAAAATGGAAATGACAGAAACTGAAAGTGCCAGGAGGTATTTTTTTCTTTTTCATTATTACATATTCTTTATACGTGCACATGCAATTTCAGCTTTGATGTATAAAAGAGGTGACCCTCCCCATAGGCTTGCACAAAATTTTATGACCCTTCAAAAACGCTTGCGCAAAAAATGGTGACCCACCCCTAAAAAACACCGGCCCACCCCCACCCACCCTCTGTAATTTGTGTCCAGTCCCTAACTCACCGTAGATTGCAGCATGGCGGTGGTTCGTGATGGAGACCGACAACAGTTTGGACATTCAGAGTCTGACAGACTCTGCAACAGCACACAAAATGGCAATGCAAGTAATCTACGACAATGGATAAAAGCGAATGAAGACCAGATGACCACTGATTGTTTGAAGTCCCTTGTTGGTGCCGTTTTGGCGACGCTCAGCGGAGTTTTCATGGGCGTGTGTAATATCTTTATACTACTAGGATTTCACGGCGGCTTGTCGCCTTCCCAACAAGTGACCATCAGGTCTGTCGTCCTGGCTTTAGTGACATCACTGGCAATAATAGGTCACTCCATTGACAAAGACACGCTTAGTCGAAGAGATATTATGTTGAATATCGTCAAGGGGGTGATATCAAACGCTTGTGACATCGCATTTTACTATTCGATGAATTTAATCGGAATGGGAGATGCGTCAGCCCTTTTGGTGAGCACTCAACCCATCTTTGCAACATTAATTGCTTGCATATATCTGCGAGAAAGGTGTAATAGAACTGACGTTATGACCGTCATCATCAACACCGTAGGAACTCTTCTTATAACCCGACCAAACTTTATCTTTGGATCAGCGAGTTGGAAGCAAACCGACCATCAGAGCTTGGGCTACATTCTCGCCATTGGTGTAGGTGCAGCGTTTGCTTGGGGAACAATTCTTGTCAAGTTGATGTCAGAAAGGTTTCCTGTTTCTGTGATCACATGGTTCGACGGAGTAATGGGTCTTATCATGGGCATACCTGCATCTTACTTCACGAGCAAAGGTACACTCTACGAAGCATTGAAACAGAACCATGAAAACATTGGTTATGTAGCAGGTATGGCAACTTTATACACACTGTACTTCTGGGCGTACAATCGAGCAACACAGCTTGAAGACGTTGCAAAAGTGGTTTTACTGTTCAATGTGACCATCATAGTAGGATATTTGGGTGATTTTCTGTTATTTGATAAAGCAATAGGTTGGACGTCAATTGTGGGAACGATACTCATAATATTAAATTCGCTGTTTGTTTACATCAATGTATGCTATCGTCAGACTGATCACAAAGAAGTGCAGTCTGAAACTTATGAATGAAATCTTTTATCAACTAAGCCCTGTTTATAGTTTAAGTTAATTTTCTTCATTAATTTAACTGACCAAAAGAGCCGATGCTTGCAGTAGTAGTTATGGTGGTGTTGTGAGAAATTTATTCTGCCAAACTATACTGTTGTAGCGATTCAAGGCATTGAGTGCAAATTCACCATGCTAGAATTGTTATTGAATCATAATGCTTTTATTTATGCTTTATTTTCACTGGAATAAACCAAGCGGTATTTCTGTGTTTAATCGAAACTCACTCAAACTTTCAGGATCGATGATGGAAAAGGTTACCAAGTCATTTTATTGCTTGAAGTGCTCAAACAAAATTATATAATGTACAATGACATGTTCGTCAATCATAGTTTAATTTTTGCTTTATTTTCATTGTATCCCACTAGCCTTTTCGAAACTGACATTACAATAACGCCTCTTGTATATCGGCTCATTCTAGTCTTTAGAGCCATACAGTAGTCTATGAAAGACTTAATGATATAACAACCATTCCAGGCCCATTGTATTCATTTCAGAGGCAAGGTCGTCCATCGACATTGATCACAAAATAATAACCCAACTACATCTTTAAACATTACTGTAACACTTTACAATATTAAGTCAAGGTTGACAAATACAAACGTTTTCATTCCTTTTGTATTTCGATAAATTTTGTGTTTGATTCACAGATCTTTCAGTCTAAGACCAAGTATGTATTATGCATTACTTTTTGTATATAAATAACTCAATAAAATCAAAAATTTCGTCTTATTAAACTGAGCAATGTATCATGATGTTTCAAATATGTTAGGATTTTAGAGGTTTATTTTTTTAATTTTGATTCATTTCCAAAATGAAAAGTCAACAAACAAGAATAAGGTCTTCCTTTGTAACTTTCATTCCATGTGACAATGCGACGGTTGCTTGATTTTGATCAACCGATGTCGTCCTCAAAAATAAACAAATAGATTTTCAGAGCAGTTTTTCAGTCGATAGACTAAAGAATCGTGCTTTGACCTTTGCATTATGCCAATGACTCCTGTAATGGTCCTGCTCATGTTTTGTCTGACTCTGCATGTCGAAATATCAGAGCTGTCTCTTCATCATTAGCTCAATTTACTTTTGTATACACATGGTGTTTCCAGTGTACCTCGACGAGAGAGGCTACATTAAGTACTTGTTTGATCGCGGTTTGTTTGCGTGACCGATGATCGATGTTCCACTTGTGATTGATTTTCGATACATAGGGATGTCTTTTAAATTCGCATCTGTATTGTAATAATTTTTCAAATCAGATTCACGTGACACGTGTGAGTGTTAACCTCTCGTTTATTTTGAGATATCGGTCAATAACCGCCCTCTCGACGAAGAGTAAACCGAACGTTGCTATTTCTATTAACGGAGGTTCGAATTCGACTGCAATGTCGACATGAGCACTTGTGACTCTTTGACAAAGACAATAAACCACCATCAAAAATGAAACTCGATCACAACAGAAGTGCAGAGTGGTATACTCGAAACGTTTCCAACGTAACGCCAAAATTTAATACTCCAATTCGGACGTTTTGCCACGCAAATTTGGTTAAAAAATAAACAATTCCATTAGTCTTTACTTTTCAAATTTTGCTTTTGTATTATTTTATGATTAGAATGTGACGATTTGGAAAATCAAGTATGGTGACTATCTTTTTTCTTAATATATGATTATTCTCATATGCCAGAATTCAAAAATCCCCAATATTTTTTAAGTCGCCTGGTCTTCTATGTGTTGCTCTCTGGCCTGATCTTGTGTACAAGTATGTTTCACTCTCATGAGCGTTATATGACCCAAACTCTTCTTCAACTACCATATACATCAGAGTCAGAACTATCTCTATCACTGCTCAGGTATGCAGTGACATTGACATTGCAGTATGAGGGTGGTACCTGATATTGACACTCCCCGCAGGGAGTAGCTGCATTTACTTTGATAAAATTGACAATATTTTGTTCAGATTATACAACTGTGTTCTTGTTCTCCTCCATACAGCATGTTGAACTGTTCAGTATTCAGCTTACTAACACAGCTTGTGTATGTGTACCATGCATTTGTATCATTGACAACTCACTGTGAGTCTGGACTCTAATTGAATTATTACCTAATACATTTTTATTTATAAAGGCTTTGTCGACAAACTGAATATTGTGTGTTGGGGTGCTGTAGGGAAATAGCAAGAAACTTTAGTTGATATACTGCACAGAAATATTGCAAAAATCATGAACATTTGCAGCTTCTGCCCTGTTACTAGGCTCAAGTTTGTTTTTTTTTTACGACAAATCATATATGTTTAGATTTTTTCAAGATAGAAGTCATGAAATGTGACAAAACGATTCTAGATTTTGTTAAACCATAACAAACATTACAACCATTGAATTACCTACAAAAAACTTGCAATTGGAAAATGTAAAACGTAAAAGCGAACCAAAAAATGTTCAAGTCCCCCTACAGGCAAAGCAAAATTTTCAAGTTCCCTCTCTTTTGACCCAAAACTTTCCAACCCCTCGCCTCTGAATTCCTCCAGCCACTTAACCATATTTTGTGAACGCAGCCTGAATATAAGCTTCAAAATAATCATGCCAAGCTAAGGTCATTGTCAGTATCAGATATTACTTTCAGACTACACCCCACATAGTAGATTCATGAGTGTGCCTGAGGTGACCGGCAGTACACGAGAATGCGTGACAACAGATTCCGTTTAGAGTACATTATCGCAAAGGCACGTCCTGGCTGCAACACTGCATTTAAGTATGAGAAGGAACAAGAAGGACAAATAAACCTAAAATAGCAACGGCGAAACTCTTATAGATTACTGTGATAACTGCTTTATTAACCGAGATATCATCTGAAAACATTCTACCAACAAAGTTACCTGAACTGTTCCTGAGCAATAATGATAAAACCCTTCTCGGTGTATTTTAAATCGAAGGTGTCGAGAAACAATTTGCTGGCGGGTTTATTTTTATACACACGCAAGGCTGCGAAACCGCTTGGAAAAATTAATACAGGCAATTTGCAGTAACCTTTGTGTACAGACGTTTTAGTAGTTCGCAATCCCTTC
This sequence comes from Ptychodera flava, assembly GCF_041260155.1. NCBI lineage: Eukaryota > Metazoa > Hemichordata > Enteropneusta > Ptychoderidae > Ptychodera > Ptychodera flava. The sequence continues at coordinate 9,904,085 of NC_091929.1, forward strand.
TTTACCGTGAATACTAATATTTAAGGTTCCAAGACAAGAAATGTGACCTTTTTAATCTAACAATTCTCTAACGGTTAATAAACTCAGAACCCCCGTAAAGTATACATTTTCTAAAAGCCTACATATATGGGAACATTTTGGTAAACACAGTGTCACCATTGTTTACATAACTATCACGTGACAAGAAAATTTGCATAACCTTTCAAAAGTCGGTTTTCCCTATGTTTTGTCTCAATACTTCAAAATATCTGACTCAAACTTGCTGGACTTCAAGCTCTCACAATGTTCTTTCAAAGTGTATCTCAGATTCTTTATATCTTGCTTAGTTTTTTTGCAGCACAATTTAAAGAAATCAACTATGGTAAAATTCACTGCTCTTAAGTTTTTCTAGCATAAAAACTGTTTAAGAACGTTTAAAAAAATTCTGAGACACCCTTTTGAAGATCTGTAGGATAGCTTACACTCACATAAATTTCAGCCACATATCTCAAAGCATTGAAACAAAACACAGGGAAAACCGATTTTTGAAAGGTTATGCAAATTACCTGTCACGTTGTAGTTATGTAAACAATGTTGACACTATGGTAACCAAAATGTTTCCCTATATCGAGGCTTTCCGAAAATATACAATTTACTGGGGTTCTGAGCTTATTAAACACTAGAGAATTGTTAGTTTAAAATGGTCAATTTCTTGTCTTGGAACCTTAATACTGCATATTATTAATATCATGAGCAGTTTACCCACCGTTCTAACGTAACGGTAACCTTTTCATTTACGATACAATTCTAAAGGAGATATTTAGCACGTGCACTTTTAATATTTGTAAGCTGAATTTTTTACTCATAAGCTACTGGGAGACACCCTAAAAATTCGTGTTTTTATCACAAAGTCTCACACTGAATGCTTCAGTAAGTCAGGGTTCAGCAAAGTTTACAAATTTACGTATCTGTTTTGATCATAATAAGGGACGACCGATCTACAGGATGTGAGCACAAGCAAATAGAAGGAAATTTTATCAGCCGTGTCTATATCTGTCTACACCTTATTGGTTTGAAAGTATACAGAAAGGACGAAAATGAAAATGAGAGGACTTTATGTTTTCCAATAAATGTCAACCACAGATCCCTCATGGTGTGTTTATTTATGGTTATTACATCAACATCGTATAAAACAAAACTTGCATTTGTAACTCACCGTAAATTGCAGCATGGCCGCGGTTCGTGATGGAGACCGACAACAGTTTGGACATTCAGATTCTGACAGCCTCTGCAACAGTACACAAAATGGTAATACATGTCATCTACAACAATGGATAAAGGCGAATGAAGACCAGATGACCACTTGTTTGAAGTCCCTTGTTGGTGTCGTTTGGCGACGCTCAGCGGAGTTTTCTTTGGCGTGTGTAATATCTTTATACTACTAGGGTTTCATCATGGCTTGTCGCCCTCCAAACAAGTGATGGTAAAGTCTGTCGTCTTGGTGTTTCTGACATCACTGGCAATAATAGATAACTCCTCCGACATAGTCCAGCTCAGTCGAAGAGATCTTCTTTTTGAACATCGTCAAAGAGGTGATATCAATCGTTTGTGACATCGCATTTTACTTTTCGATGAATTTAATCGGAATGGGAAATGCATCAGCTATTTTGACAAGCACTCAACCCATCTTTGCAACATTGATGGCTTGCATATATTGGAAAAAGGTGTAATAGAACCGACGTTATGACTGTCATCATCAACACCGTAGGAATTCTTCTTATAACCCGAGCAAACTTTATCTTTGGATCAGCGAGTTGGAAGCCAAACGACCATGTCCATGGGAGCTTCGGCTACATTCTCGCCATTGGTGTATGTGCAGCGTTTGCTTAGGGAACAATTGTTGTCAAGTTGATGTCAGAAAGGTTTCCTATTTCCGTGATCACATGTTTCGACAGAGTGATAGGTCTAATCATAGGCGTGCCTGCTTCTTCCTTCACGAGCGAAGGTACACTTTATGAAGCGTTAAAACAGAACCATAAAAACATTGGTTAGGTAGCAGTTATGACAACTTTTTACATACTGTACTTCTGGGCGTACAATCGAGCTACACAGCTTGAAGACGTTGCGAAAATTGTTTTATTGTCCAATGTGAACATTATAGTGGGATATTTAGGTGATTTCCTGTAATTCGATAAAGCAACATTCTGGATGTCAATTGTTGGAACGTACTCATTATGTTAAATTCACTGTTGGTTTACATCAGTGTATGCAAACGCCAGGCTGATCACAAAGAAAGGCAGTGTGAAACTTATGAGTGAAAGCTTTTATCAAGTAAACCCTGATTATGATGTAAGTTAACATTCTACATTAATCTAACTGACCATTTTGGAAGAGACGATGTTTGTAGTAGTAGTGGTGATGTTGTTAGAAATTGTACTATGCCAAATCATACTATTGTGGCGATTCAAGGTATTGAGTGCAAATTCACCATGCTAGAATTTTTATTGATTCATTGTGCTTTTATTTATGATTTAATTTCTCTGGAATGAACCAAGCGGACATTTCAGTGTGTTGAAAATAAACTCACTCACAGGTTCGGGGTCAATGATGCAAAAGGTGACCAAGTCATTTTATATCTTTAAATACTCAAACAAAGTGGTTTAATGTGAAATGACATGTTCTTCGTTCATTTTTGAAAATTTGTTATATTTTCATAGTATCACACGAGCCTTTCGAAACGGACACTGCAATGACGCTTCTTCTAGTATTAGTCCATGCTCGTCTTTAACGCAATTCAGTTAATGGAAGACTCATTGATATAACAACATAACAACCTATCCAGGCCTATTGGTAATCACTTCAGATTCAAGGTCGCCCCTTGGCTTGATAAAAAAATAATAACCAATCTGAATCTTGAAACATCACTGTAACACATTACAATATTAAACCGTGGGTGTCAAATACAAACGTTTTTAAATTATTTCCTTTTGTATTTCAATAAATATATTGTATGATTCACAGAGCTACCCTTTCAGCCCAAGGCCAAGCGTGTATTATGGACTTTTTTCTGTAAATCAATAACTTAATAAAATCAATAATATCGTCTTATTAAACAGAGCAACGTATCATGATATTCCGAATGTATATATGTATTACAGGTTTCATTTTTTGTAATCCGTACGGTTTGTCATATGGAAGTATTGTACTTTACATACCTAATTTCAAAAAAACACAAAATACTTTTATTTCGTTTATTCAAAAATAAAAAGTCAGCAAACAAGAATAACATCTTCCTTAGAACGCTCATTCCAAGTGGCAATGTAACGGTTGCTGGACTTTTATCAATAGATGTCGTCCTAAAATATAAACAAATAGATTTTCCTATCACTTTTTCAGGCTTTAGGCAGTTGAATCGTGCTTTTATCTTAAACATATGACTAGGACTTGTGCAATGGTTCTGTTCATAATTCATCGGACTCTGCTTTTCGAAATCTCAAGGCTGTTTCATCATCGATGGCTCAGTGTATTTTGTATTCACATGGTGTTTCCATTGTACCTCAAAGAAAACTACCAGAATTTAATCGTTTACATTGGTTTGTTTGCGTTGACGGATAGTCGATTTTTCACTTGTGGTCAATTTTAGAGAGATTTGTCTCTACTAGTATTGCCTGCCTCGTACTGTTCACAGCAAGTACGTCACCTTTATTGCCAAGTCACTTCGTTTGAACTCAATAAACGTCGATCTGTCTACATAGCTGAATATGAACAGAAATTGCAAAATGATGTGTCTTTTCTCTGTTTTCTCAGTTCTGCCTCCTGCACAATCCTTTCGTGTTTACCCCTGTGTCGACGTCGAGGTTTTATAAGGTCAATTGTCACATAGCGTCACATAACATATTAGTGTACTCTGCGTCAACGTTATTACACACCGCGTCATCTTAAACCGAAACTTACTGTAACAGATGCAGTTGTATCATAATATTATCTACATTACAAAAAGGAACAGTCGTCAAGATCGGGGAACCCATGAACTTAAAAGTAAGAAAACGAAGAAGAGAATCTAGAAGATATGGTCATGGTGATATCAGACGATATCATAGACCAAAACAAACACTCGTACATAAGAACTCAGCAAGTCAAAAACAAAGGGACAGTAAAATATCTCTCTCCAAAGGTAAGGTATGTTTTATGGAAAGTGATTTTGGTTTTTGAATAATTTATCTTTAATTCATTGTGATTCATCTATGGTTGTAGAATCATATGGCGCTGCAGTATCCGAAAAGGATGTAAAGAAGATTGCCTTGAAAATCCAATCTCGGGAAGCAATCGACAAATAAGTCGGCGTAGAAGAGAAAAAAATATACATTCAAAAGTAGCCGCCAAGTTGACAGAAATACCAGCCTTTGGGGCTTTTATCTTTCTATATATACAAACGAGTGCCCGTCAGACTGCATTATCCTCAGCCGTTAGTGATGACGAGCGTAGCAGCAATCTCGTCATCTTTTAAACTGGGAGTAGATTCTTTCTCCTCTTCTTACCTCGCATTCCTGTTAAAGAATCGCTAAAGACACTACGAGTGCCGGTGTTTTTACTTGAGTTCCATAACTTAAGTTATATCTAAGTTTGCAAAGTAGGCCGAGAAAAGATAATCCATTAAAGTATAACATCTCAAACTCAAACTCAATTTCTACCTGACCAGTATTGATCAGAACAAGATATTAATTAAAGGGTAATAATAGTTCTCTTTCTTTAAAGTAAATGAATAACACAGTCATAATTGATTTTTTTAGAATATCTCTGAAAGATAACTAAACTTTTCTTAATAATGTTAATTTTCAGGGTTAGTGGCAACATCAGCGATTTACGACATTGTGAACTTAGTTTTCTGAACAAAAATCGTCTCTGTATTTTTTAAGTAATCTTCTTATGCTTTATTTTTCATAGCTGTTTGAGAGTGTATATTCCGTATTATATCATACAAGTATATTGATGGCGCAAATACAGCGATCTGATTGGTCGAGATACGAAAAGAACCGTGGTATATTGGCGATATACCATGGCTGGCATTAGCCCGAGCTCTCAGCTTGAGCAAAAATCTGTTTTTGTCGTTCCTCGCCAGAATTTGAATATACTGTTATGATATAATAGCAATAAATCACACCCAGCAACGGTATACCACTCGATTCTGACCAGTTTACTCCTTATATATTTCGTGAAGTAGTCAAAATCTCGTGGTATACCGTCGCTGGGTGTGCTTTGTTAAATAACCAATGTTATAGTGAAAATGGCAAGATAATCTAGGAACCACACCCTTGCCCCGCAAGTCCTGATCTGGTCGTACGTTGATTTCAAGTGTTAAAGAGCTATTCAATGACGTAAAAGGAAAATAGCACTGTAAAACTGTACTTTACTTCAACAAAATACTGAATGAAATGATTTGAACGCATTTACCTTTGTATTCACTGAGTACATTTCTTGTCTTGATTGTACACATTTATGTAAGCAGAGAGTGCAGATCTATCGTATGACCTTGTAGATGGTTTCTTATTGTTGTTGTAAGTTTTTACATCTATTTCGATCCATATTATCAGGCAGACTCATAAATAAACCAATCCTAGCATTTTCTATCACTTAGCAAAGATTTAATGAAGTCAACGCAATGCTGCATTTACATACAAGCCATATAATGCTGTACTAAATGATCTTATGCCCACAAAGAGAAATTTAAATATCCGTAACACTTTTTCATCTAATTGCTATTTTTTCAATCCTGACAGTAGTTTAGGTGCAGTGAGTTGTATGTAAGTACAGTCAGTTGTTTGTATTCTGATATGAAGAAGTTATTGAAATTTGATACCAGTCTATATTACGATCTTATCATCCCTATTTTTGGATTTTCTTTATGGAGAAATTTGAAAGTTATTTCTATAATTTATCTTCAACCGTCAGATTTCAATGCTTTTCCCATGTATGAAGAGTACGCTTGGATTTCTCACCTTGGATAAGATTTATTAAAACGCTGCAGCTTTTTAATCTGCTACATTATGTTAAACGGACAGAGTTAGCCATTTTTCATGAATTTTGTTTGATGCAAGATACTACTTATATCGTTTGACATGTTGAAAGATACCGGAGTTGAAAAGATGATGAGTACACGTTAGGATAAGTGTGCTTCCATGCATAGACAGTTCCATGTAACACCAAACAACAATAAACTGATATTATCGTCTCTCCTTCCAAAACAGAGAAAACTTCGTGCGAATAAATAATGAACAATACCATACCATACCATACCATACCATACCATACCATACATACGACCATACGTACCATACCATACCATATCACCACACCATACCATATAGTCACACCACACCGCACTACAACAAACCGTACCACACACCATACCATCACACCATACCTTACCATTACATACCGTACTATACCATACCACACCACACCACACCACACCATATCACGCCACACCATACCATACAATCACACCACACCACACCACACAATACCATACCATACATTACAATCACAGTACACCACACCACACCATACCATACCACACCACACCACACCATCACACCACACCACACCACACCATACCATACCACACCATACCATACCATACCATACCATACCATACATCGCAAAAATCATGAATAGCATTCGTTGAAAAGGGTTATTTATTGGCAAAGTAATGTTGAGCACTAATGAATCAGATCAAGTTTCAATGTCAATCTTTATACTTCCACAATTAATCATCCCCTTCAAGAAAGGCACTAATAACCCATTCCCTGACATAAATATCCTTACCTCTATAAACTATTTTTAGCAATTAATCTAATTGTCATCAAAAAGTATTTTCAGAGGACCGAACAGATAGACAGTATTCGTAAATATGCTCGGCTTGGTTCCTTCGTCAGCCAGTTCATATGTATTTGACCTACATGATAAACTTATTCATAGTTTCTAGTAAATGCGTCTTTGAATTGTCGAAAAATTGACACAAAGTCATGTACAACAAATGAAAGTGTCCAAGATTTCCCATATTTATGAGCCAAATGAGGACTTTTACAAGAGACTATACATTATTGTTAAAATTTACATATTCATTCTGAAACCTTTGTTAAAGTAGTTCACGCCTCGGAATAGAAAGACTAAGAATTTTTTGGAAAAAGAAAATTTTATACCATTCACTGTCAAAATGCAAAATAAAAGATAGTTCACTGTGCAAATTCAAAATTATACAAACGAATAACGTAGTCGACATTTTAAAATTCAAAATGGCCGCCTTCCAAGATTTAACTCAAGGGGTAAAAGTCATTTTAAATTTTTGATTTTCACAAAACTGAATGTTAAAACTCTCTTTGCTTCCAGAGTTTCAAACTCAGGCCCACGAGCGGTATACCAAAATAACATTTTAAAAGTTTTGAAGTCCGAATATTTCAAAAAGTTTGAAGTCCAAATATATGTCCCCGTGGCGCACTCTACCTTAAAATACGGACAAAGAATGGACGTATTACGAATGAAGTCGCCTCCTCTCCACTTATCGTGTCATGTAGCTGAATGCTTCTGCAATGAATGCTGGTGTTTTAGAAAGAAAACATTAATCTTAAATATGCTCTGCTGGCTTGGCTTCTTCATCTTCCTCATGAAAATTCAACGGATATTCACTAAGGGCACCTGCAGAAAACAATGTTAAATTGCTCATGGTAATATATTCATGAATATATCACCATTCTTGTTTTTAAAGACCTGGAGTATTTGATTGGAAGTAACTGAATGTGAATATATCGTATGTTTTAGCTGTCTTAGAATTCAACTAAAATTATGTGACGTGACTTGTTCATTAGTAGGTGCAAAACAAATAGCAGCAATGTTATTTGAGGAAGGATGGCAATGTTCATTAAGTTTGGTTTGAATCTTTACGAATAGAGAATAGCAAGGGATATATGCGCCTAGAAAATGAAAGACTGAAACTTTAGCTCAAAATTTTCTCAATGAATCTTTCAACCATTCTCTTTCAAAATAGAAAATCGGAGATCACCTTGCCAATTTTGGTACTGGAGAAACAAAATACCCAATATTTACCGAATCGGATATTTGAAATTCAAAATGGCCGCCATCCTGTGTTAACTCTATAGAGAAAAAAAAACTTTTGAAATTTGAAAAACTAAGACGATGAAAATTTTTCTAACACCAAGAGCTTTCAAATAAACCCCCACAAGCAGTAAATTAGAGCATTTTTGTATACGTTTGAGAGTCGAAATATCTGTCCTTCGAGGGCGTTCTACCTAAGCGCTGTAGTAATGTCACTGAGATAGTTGCTAGATGGCAACATTGTAAAGAAGTAAATTACCTTAGCCAACTATTTCCAAAGGCATCAACGTTTTGCTTTGAGACGGTCATTGTCGTCATATCCGGTCTGAGGAAGTCATTGGCGATGTTGACTGGATTATTTGGTGTGCCGTGCATTCCACACACTACGTCGTCACCTAGCCACACTGTATCTGTCAGCATGATTGTGGTTCTATACTTGCCAGAGAAGCCAATAACGCCAACACCGTCTACGACAGTGTGAAGACAGGGAAGCAATTCATTTTCAAGGTCGTTCGTCGCCAAACTTGTATCCAGAATAGTAATATTTTCGTGCGCTTGGTGTGGGAAGTCTTTAACAAGCAAACCATTTACCTATAGTGGAAATAGCGATACACATAAGTTTGTGTTTGCTTTCAAAGTTTTCTAAGATAACCACTTCATTAACATTATGACGAAAAGTCACTAATCTTTCATAAACACTCGTCTATGTATCGGGTGATATCCAAAAATAAATCTTTCAAAAGTTGAAATCTTTTTAAAATAGTGTGTTCGTTTCTACTTTTACTAAAACCACGTAATCGTTTAAAAATTTGGCGAATTGTAATATTATGCCATATGAGTGATTTTCTATTTCAGATATATAAGCTTTTACTGGATGATTTTCCCGGCTTAATATATTTCTTTAATCTTATGCAATGAAGTTTATTTGATCTGTTTAAATGCATTTGGATGATTTGACTCATAGTGATTTTTACTTAACGCATAAGTTTAAAAGTAATGAATATTCTCTATTGATACTTAAAGGTTATTACCTATATCGTATCAACATGAGTGTCATTTGTGCTGCGTCAGACACGAGATCAAGTCGAGTGTCTGACGAAGCACAAAATGCTGATACGACGCAAGGAACAGGCGATATTATAGAAATAACGGGCGACGCGCTCACCATCAACGTTTATTTGTGGGCAAGGGCGAGAGGAAAGCCAAACATTAACGGGCGAGGCTTGCCGAGCCCGTTAATTTGGCTTTCCTCGAGCCCGCGCCCACAAATAAACGTTCATGGTCAGAGCGGAGTCTGTTATTTCCATTATATTATCAGCGAACCAGAGAAAACCGTCATAATTTGCGAAAATTTCCGGAGCGAACGACAACTGGGCCCCAGAAACTGAGCAATACGCGACGCACTGTCACGCGCGCTGTAAATATTGGCAAATCCGGAGATGTTTTCAGAAAAAAGTATCTCATCTTGACCTACAAATGCTCCATTTTATTTTGTGAATGATTATGATTTACGTTTGTGCTGTAAAGTTACGATACTTTGAGTTATTAATCTTATTATTCATATTCACGGGCATGTAAACAAACCATTACTGTGTATTTGTGGTCAGTCACATGGTTCAGCTCGACCAATCAAAATGCGACGGGCAGGGCATGGTAATATAATGCGTTATAGCTGTTTTATACCATATACCCATGCCAAGAATGTACATATGATTTGAAGAACCTAAGATTTTTGAGGGTTTAATTTTATTCCGCTCTGCGAGTAAATGCAGAAATATTGCTGTAAACAGGCTTTAGTCGCCTGGAAAAACTTGTTATAGTGCAATCGCTAACGACCAAAAGTTTTCCCAGCTGTAAATCTCTGCCGATGTCGATCGCGCAAGATCGACGCACGGACCGGAGAGAGGCGGCCACTTTGTTTGTTGACTCTGAGATTTGCCAGGTCAACAGGCATCGTCGTGCAACATCATTGTCACGCCACGCTCTCACTACCTGATCAGAGATTGGCCGTGCCGTATGAACGGTCGAATGTATGTAGAACTTGTCTAAAACATCAAAGAACCTTGATGTAATAACTTCAGGATAATATTAAATATTCAACATCTTATTCCCGTATTTAGCTACCCGAAATATACTTGTTCATCAAAGCAGTTTAATTTTCTGTCGGTAACATTGCATCGTGGACGGAGAGCGGCTGCGATTTTGTGTGTTTGTATCTATCAAAGTGCAAATGTACTTCGAGAATACTCCAAGACTAATGACGTTTATCGTGTATATTTCGACGTTTACCGTAAAATATCACGGCTGATTTTTCGGTAAACGTCACCATAATGGAGCTTTATGAGCATTGCCATTGGTATATAACAATTACTGATTATCTGCAAATCAGCATACTAAAACAGTGCTTATGCTTACACTTTGCAGAAGCGAATATCATTATTCAGGAAATTTATGGCTGTTCACTTTTAAGAGGAAATCCGTAAATCGATAGTATCTAAGCTGAAATACAATTTGATTTTTATCTCACACATTATTGGAAGGGCTACTTTTCCCTTTTGCATTTCTCTATAATAATGTCGCGTGGTTTATCGCATAAGGTGAAAAATAAATCTTGACACGGAAAGTATGTAGCGGGCGACCTAGTTCAAGAAACAGATCCAGTCAGTAGGCTCCGACGAAAAAATATGCACACCATTCTTGGCAAGAATTACTCGTGGTCCTCCATCTATAACTGTTTTTCCAACAGCATTCTTTGCATAAGAGTAAGTTTTGTTTTTTGTTGAGACGCACCAAAATAACAGATTAAAGTCAACAGACAGGAGAAAAACGACACCCGGGAGCAACAGGAAAAGAAACCGAAAATGAAATTGTACTTACTCAACCTTTGCCAGAGCAAATGGACATTGTGTCCAGTCAAAGACAACGATTTTTTTCGTTTTCTATGGTCAAGTATGTGGGATGTTTTTAAAGTCTAAGTAATACTTTTCAGTTAATCTTGATTAAACAGAATAATATCCCTACAAAAAGCAAATTCTAAATTTTTCCTTCCTCTTACTGTTCTTCCACTGACTGATTAAGTTTAATTTACGAAAAAAAGTATACTTTTACGACATTTGCGTCGCCAGACCTCGAAGCTCGTTTTGATGTGTTGGTGCTTATAATGTATTTTATGGTAGGTGATGAGATTCTATGACTGTTTTGCATATCGAATGATGCCCCAGGCAACTTTTCAACTGCGTTGTAACTGTGCACGACAGTTCAATAACTGCGTTGCTGCAGCTTTTCTGATTGCATTGTCGTAAATTTTTTTGGTTGTTTTTAATGCTAATCCTTTGGTTATGCCTTCATATAAAAAAATCGCATTATCACTGATATCACACCACGTATAAGCTGTACTGGCACTATCAATCGAGGTAATGCAATTGCCATGGAAACTGTGAAACTATGAAGGTACGAAAGATCATTGCCTCATAATCCATACACGTTTGTAAAATGACTTATCATCGAATATCTTTTAGTTATTAGCCACAGTCTTTCCAATATAAATGTTTTTGTTTGTATAATGTTATAAAAATGGTTATAATACATTACTCACGTAGACGTCTCTGTTATGTTCCATAGTCACGTTAGTTGAATGAGCATACACCGAAACTATACCAACTCTTGTATACAAGATGTCTGGAGTACTTAGTGGAGATTTTTCCAATAGCCCTTCTATGACAAAATGTGGATTATTGGCCACACAATGCCTTGACAGTGTGATCCAACAGCCTACGACGCCTTGATAGCTGTACCTGTGCCCGTCGTAAGTTAGGAAGTGCGGTTCGCCGAATACCATTGACGTAGGGTAGTATTGATCTTCTGCATTTGTGGATACAAGAGACAACGTGATTAATGGTTTATCAACACAGATGCAAAATACATTATTCTCATTGATATCGTATGACTATCATGCGTTCACCAACACATCTGGTGCGAGGGGAGATTTGAGGATAGGACTTGAAAAATCTGAGGGTACAATTGAGGGAAAATAATGCAGCTGCTTGGAAGTATCATGTTTGATCAATTTTTAACAAAAGGTTCCCGAAATAACATTTAGGGAGCCGTTATTCTTTACGGCCCGGGGTCGGACGAATGTCAGGGAGTGGTCACTCAAAAAGTTGAAAGCTAAAAGGTGGGGTTGCTCTACATGTGTCGAGAAAGGAGTTACTAAATTTTTAGTGCAAAATAAATTGACTCCTCTTAGATTGCACCATTCACACATCAATTTCTCAAAATTTTCGATGCGACAGGGGACATCCCTTCTCGCGCTCTCCCCTTTAGGGTGTTCTAACAGTTTTACTAAATCAAAAAATACAAGACTTTAGTTGAAAACACCTCTCATTTATTTCAAGGCAAGATGTTCGAAGATTTTTGTTGTGTTATGTCTGTGAAATGGACGGTGGATGAACTGTTTGCTCGAACTTGTAGGCGCCTCAAAATTGATCGACTTCAACTTTTGCTCAAGCATCCTTCAACCAAGTTTTCAACCATTCTCTCGACAAATTGAACATGAAAGTCACGGTTTACAGTGCAAATCTTGGTAAAAGATATTTGAATTCAAAATGGCGACCATTCCTGTGTTAACTGTACTGGGAAAATACGTATTTTTCATTTTCAGGAAATTAAGACAGTGACGATTTTATTTACTCCAAGAGCTTAAAATTTAGCCCCCGCAAGCAGAAGACCAGAGACAAACTGTATCATTTGAGAGGCGAGCAACGTCGTACCATTAAAGATGTCGTTGAAATAAGCGGCCAAGTTGCGTCTGTCATTATGGTCAATATATGTGTCACCAATGCCAATGAGGAGTGTGCGCGCCCAGGTTCAATTTTAAGAACCAAGGTGGTTCAGTATACTTCAAAGTGATCAAATTTGCCCATGTCTCTCTGCCGTTTTGTTTGTTCGAAATTCCGTTGATATATTTTGCCTTCAAAGTTTTTGACGTTGCCTTTGTTGACCGGTTATGCATGTTTTTTCCTTTATCAGTAAATATACAGAAGAACAAAAACATAATGACGTTTAGGATCGTTTTTGAGTGAACAAACCATTTGGAAAGAAACGTAATTCGACCACGAGATTGCAATTTATGCTATTAACGTTGACTTGATTGTACATCAGGTATCACATACTAGCAGTATGTTTCCCTACTACCATGACAGATTGTAGTAAGTTCCTATGGGTTGATAACATTTACAAGAAGTTTGAAACACTATTCATTTGCTTTTTATTTCAGAGTTTGTTAACGACCTGAAGATTGTTAGCAAATGGATGCTGTGACTTACTTGTTTGAATAAGCTTCTCTTCTTCTTCCATAATAACTCCATCAATATCATAGCATAATATCTTCACTGTGTAGTTTCGACCTCGAACGAAGGTACGTATCGCAATGTCTTTGCAAAACGACCCAGTCGGATCAAAATAGAATATCCACATTCCAACGAAGTTGTCGGTCGCATCATATACATTAACGACAGCGTACCTTATATGCATAACGCACAATCTCATAACGATTGTTGTGTCGTATGAATAAAGGAGTTCGCAATGTTCCATATCGTCCATCGTCTCTGTAAACATTAGATTGTGAAGATTGTTTACATACATATGTGCATATGTATAGATACATAGACACAGCGTATATATATATATATATATATATATATATATATATATATATATATATATATATATATATATAGTAACACAAAATTACTTCAAGTATAAAGTTTTTGTTATTAATTTTGTGTTATTATAACGCTCTGTTTTAGTATCAAGCACTGTAATTTCCCACGAGGACATATGTATATTTCGATATATATATATATATATATATATATATATATATATATATATCCCTTCCCCTTTTTCTGAACACCTGTTTTCGATAGATCGTCAAGCATAAGAGTATTGTAGTAGTTTTGTACAGTTAAGATTTTTGTCAATGATAACAGAGTTGTTACGACCAACTCAGGGGACAAGGCTGTGTTCACAAAAAATTGGTGAGGTGGGGGCCGGGAGAAATCTCATTTGAAACCATTTTTTCAGCTCCCCTCAATACCCTCATCAGATTTTCAAGTCCACCGTCTATATGATCAAATTTTTTCAATTACTTCCCCCCACATTATCATATAGCCGCATACTTATTAGGAATGCACGCAGGGTAAATATAAACATGTAGTGCGTAGTTCTGCTCACAGATGTTCGACACTACCTCTTATCAGCAGTTTGTAGAGCCATATTCTTAAGGCAATTTCTTAAATTGATTCATTTTTAAATGCATCAGTGGAGATTTAGGATTTAAGGCATTAGTCTAAGCCGCCTGGAGTTATTCCAACTTTGAACAGGTCAATGGCACAGCTGAAAAGCACACAAAATGAAGATTATGAGAGAGTATGCAAATAATGCTCGGCTACATTTTGCGAAATTGTGAAAAACTGAGCGTAGTGACCTCCCGAAAAAAATATTTTGTTTTTCAAAGGCACATGACATATATGACTTAGATGCTGCTCAAAATTGACAATACTGGAAGGTTAAAATATGCCATCGAATAAACTTTTTAATCTCTGAAATTTTTTGTGTACTAATGGCAAATTTGGTAAAATGAATAATTTCCATTTAGTCACACATTTATTTTACTAAAATTAAAGTCTCTCCTGTTCAAAATCTTACTTTTGAGTTATTGTACGATGAGATGTGAAGATTTCATTCAATGCATGAACGTGCAATGCATTGTCTTTACATATGGATGTTCTCTCTGTGGCCTCTCAGCTAGGCGACTGATGCCGTATGTTGTGGGTTCGAACCCGATTGAAAACTAGCCGTATTTTCTACCCTGGGTTGGTAGCTCTGCTGGTGGACAGAATTGTCCCCGAGGTTATCGTTCGCCCAGTTAAAGCGATGTATTCGTTGCTTCGCTTCGATAAAGTTTGTATGTGCGATGTGTGATAGTGAGCATGCGTGCGTGAGTGCTTCACGAACTCTACAACGTGTGGAGCGGTCTCAGTCAGAAAAATGTAACAACTTAGCCGGCTATTGAACCACTCTTTTTTGAGAGTGGAGATTTAGCCGAGCGGTTCTCTCTGTGGCCTCTCCGCTAGGCGACTGATGCCGTATATTGTGGGTTCGAACCCGATTGAAATCTAGCCGTATTAAATTATATTTGATTATTCTCATATGCCAGAATTCAAAAAAACTTTGTGACTGTTATGTCTCCTGGTCTTCCATGTGTTGCTCTCTAGCCTGATCTTGTGTACAAGTATGTTTCACTGTCATGAGCGTCCTATGCCCAAAACTCTTCTTCAACATCATCAGAGTCAGAGCTATCATTGTCACTGCCGCTATGGAGTGACAGTGAAACTGCCCGTAGGCAACTCGTACATTTTTACAGTTTTGTTTTTTGTTTTTTAATTATCCTTTCCTTAAATTTTTTAGGTCATTAATGACTGATACATATGATTGGCAAATTGAACTCACTGCGTTTGACCTCGAGCCATAGACCCCAACTAGGGTCTCTCCGCTACCCTAATCGAAAGACTAGTGTATAAATCCGACGACAAAACACGGTACGTTACTTGAATAGGTTCTGAATGTTTGATCAGCTAAAAGATGTTTAACAGCGACAGAGAAAACCTAAGGTGATGATATAAGGCGAGAAAAAAAATTATCTGTTTAACGGGCCCAACCGACCCATATTTGGACCACTCCACATTTTTCTTTTTTTTCCCCGAAATCTTTACACATGCTAGTTTGCTGATAGTGTCCAGGTAGGCGACAATGGCAATGCGCCCTCAACGGTCAAATTAAGGCTAGCATTCATTATTGCAAAATGGCTTACGCAGTGTCTGAGCTGTACTTGTCGGTGACTGTTATCGAAAATCGACAAAGCGTGCTGATTCCTCGTAAAATCGTAGGACCGTATATAAATTCTATGACATTTGGCGATGTTTTTGATAAAGGTATGTGGAATTTTTGGATACAGCGTTAAACTAATGAGTTGGAAAAATTTGATGGTCGCGATGAAAACTTGTTGAAATCAATAACATGTGCTTGTATATAGCACTGATGTGTACCGATCGTGAATTCATGGTCGCTCGATTACAGAACACAATGAAGATTTCTTTGCAAGCAAGTCAGATGAATAACTGCGCACGATTGTAGTGAAACTGTGGCATGTTAATACTCATGTGCGCTGATACCGATGTTCATCAGCTCAGTTTTAAACAGTCCTTAAAATATTAATCCGGAAGTCAAGTAACGTGCATGGCAAGACACTCAAAAGTGATAGGGGGCCCGGGCAAGCAATGACCCCTGTTTGGGCCGTATAATAAACTATCAATCATGAATGTTAAATTTTGGTTGGAGAATGAGCCCACCTTTCGTTTTTATAATATAAATTTCCATTTTCATGAAATAGGCAATGGTTTCTTTTTACACCAGATAGAATATGACCCCACTGTTTATTGATACATTCAATATTGTTTCATCCTGTCAGACTATGGGAAATGTAGAGCACATTTTTATTTCAAAGGTTCAAGAATACTTGAAATGTTTTCAGCAATAAAATAATCACTTCAAATAATAATTGTAACAGAAGCTGATTTGTGGTTTATATATTTTATTCTCTAAAACAGTTATTGCTGTGATAGGACATACCACACAGGGGTCGAAATTAGCGGTAGTCCCTCGTCCACAGTCTACCAACTTTTCCCCGGGGCTATCAAATTCTATGAAATGGTAGCCCACATGGACTACCAAAGCCTGGAACATGAAGTTCAGTCGGTAATTGGATTGCCATGTCAGGTCCCTCACTTTTGGACGAGCAAAAGGCAGTCAAACTGAGCTGGGCATAGAAAGGCCAGACTATGACTTTGTTATGCAAATTACAAAGACGACACGCGGTGGAACTTCGCAACCGTGAATGTTTTCGACGTCTGAACCGATGATCTTGGACGACAGGCACAGGAAATGATCGCCAATGAAAACACATTTTCACTGGATTTTGATCATAATGTATATATCACAATTACACGGATATTATGCCTCCCCCCCCCGGTCCATTGTCTATTTTTAGCCATGCTACAGTATATCTCATGCTCGTGCTGAGAAGGTCACGGTCGTTGTCACGACAACTATTAAAGTTTGCATACAACTCTGAGAATGGCACCAAGAGTTCATCAAACTTTTGAGAATGACTGTTGCCCATTACACCTGTTTCCTTTGGGTATTAAAGGTGCGCAAGTATTCACATCAAATGACTAAAAAATTCACTTCATGGACAGCATCTCTAAAAAAAGCTTTTTCTTGTCTTGTTAGTGAAACAAAATATTGCCAAAATAAAATTTGCATGGGCTAACAGCTATTGTCATTGGGCTACCAACTTCGGAAAATGGTAGTCTAAGTAGACAACCAGGGAAAAAAGTTAATTTCGAGCCCTGCCACAGATTGGCAGGTAAACAGGGTATTCATCAGTGGTAGTGATGATACCAGAACAAATGATGTTGATCTAGGCTTTACCATATCTGTTTGCCAAGACTTTGGTTTAGTGTTTATATTATATGTTCTGTTTATGAACAACCAAAAAAACATAAAAAAAAAATCCGACCTACCTGCCCAACTTTGAAGTCATCCCGCCCGTTGAACAGGTTTTTTTTGGCCTAAGCGAAATACATGCGTAACCGTTGTGTATTATTCATGCGAATTAGAAATGGTGGCTAAACATCCTCCCTTGCTTGATATGCGCATTTTTAAACCATACACAGGGGCAAAGGAGACGAAGTCCGAATTTATCTCGAAATCTAACAATTTACGACTTTGGTCATCTCACTGAAAACTACTGAGAAAGAGCGGTATATTCTAAATAGAGCGTGTTGAATTGTAGGGTAACGTAATGATCTATGGTATTCAAACAAAATGCTTGCAATGGGAGATAGATAAAACGACTTTAAACTTACGCCTTGAGTGAATATCCAGTTTTCCAGAGTTCAAATTCAAGCCGTTGGCCAAATTAAGAGCGTTAGGCTGTTGAATAAACACATGCATAAATATAAACATTTGTCATTTACTTTGAAAATTATAGCTTTGTGATGTGTTGTTTTCAAAGGGTTGGGCGCTCACAAGTTCAGGTTGATGGTCGATGACAACTGTGTTTGATAATGACATTGTAACTGCTTAACGACATACTATAAACTAGCATGCTTGAAAGAAAGGGGATACATTGAGTCGAATACGATAGAATGGGCCTCGAGGACACGTATTCGGACTTTTACAATATTCTTTTGGCCTACCACTCACTTGTGGGTCCTATTTTGAAGCTCTGGAGTAATGAGAGAAAGCGTCATTTGATACACGGCAAGAAAAGTTACAGTACAAGAAGAATTTGATTATCTCACCTCTTCCAAACTAGCGCCACTGTAAGCAATGAGGGAAGCAAACAATAGGACCGCGGGTTTTATGATTTCCATGTTAGCAACGTCTGCACGATCGATGGTAGAGACGGTCTTTTAGGTTTGTCTTCTCACGGGTGTATATTCAGTTGCATTGTGGGTACCGCTAAGATTAGCGCTGAAATCACAGTTGGTGTAGGGACCGTCTCAAATTATCGCATAAGCTTAGCAAAATGGTTATCATTGAGCTGGACACTCCCTCTGTATGAAAGTTCAAAAGTTAAAAGATTCACTAACATAACGTAATTGATGTTCTTTGGCTATGGCAATTAACAATTCCCATGTGTGCCGGTATCAGTGCGCTTTGACACGATGAATAAACTGATGAAATTCAGTCATAACTAGAATCATAATGACACTGTCAATGAGTCATTTATTGTTTTCTATCACATATTTCTTCTGCTCTTCTTTATGCATCTATACATGAACGCAAAGATTGATTGTGTCTGGCTGGATACATAAATCCTACTTGTAGAACTAGTAAATGGTATACCATTATGTTAGTATTTCGAACATACTGATACCTTGATTAGGATTTTCTTCAATCAGCTATATTTATCCCCAACACAAATACCCGGTATTATAATGTATTTTATATACAGCATAGACAAACAAAAATCTAGTGGCAGTTTCTTTCTAACGATGACTTCAAAACTTGCAAAAAAGGTTTTCTTAGGTGGAAACGTTTTAGCAAAACGGACTACATCTAATGGTTGAATTTAGCTTACACATTCCCATTCCCCGCAAAAGAAAAACAATCTGAATTTTAAAAAAAACCAACAATCTGAGACGGCCCCTTATCTATTTCGATGGTTTATGAAGTATTAATAAAAACGGTTTGTCAGAAAAAACAAAACTCTTAAAATTTAAATTTAGCGACTGTTTGAGAAACGATCATTAATAATAGCATATGTGCAAGGAATTAGCTTTATTGGCTCGTAATACTTCGGTTGGTTTTCATCCTCTCATCCGGTGTCATCTGTATCAAATCAAAGACACGTGTTGATGAAGGAAGACTCTTTCAACCATCGCTTCTGTTGAATGTCACAAGCATTGATTTCGTACAGACTTACTGTTCGGCTCTTCTTGTGAAAGAACTTGGACTGAACAAAGTATACCGTCGCCTTTTCAGTTGTAATAACTAATCGATTTATCATAACTAGGCCATCTTAATTTTTATGTTGTCTGGTATCAATCATAAAAATATCTCATAAAATAATATTTATATTACCAAATGTGAAAGTATGGATACTGTGCTAAATTTCACAGTTGTTATCAAACTAACACAAATGATTGTTAATCAGCCACTACCTTTCAAAATATCTGTGTGCATTAACAAGAAAGGTTAAGCATCTGAAAAACCAGACCTCATTAAGTCTGCATACGTATGTATACACTAATGCTGAAAATATGGCTACAATAGTAGGCAATTTCTTCTTGGCAATTACGTGCTATGTTTATGCGATCCTGCGACCAATCTTACAGCAGCATGCACTTCGGGAACAGATATTCTGATCCAACTCTCAGTTGTCTGCGATATTTAGTTTGTCTGCCACTGTGGGGCATTCTGAAGCCCTTGGAGTGAATAAGTTTTCATCAGCAATTTCTGTGAAACATCGAAAATTTAATTTCCCTACGGAATTAACACAGGATCACGGCGGCCATTTTGTATTTCATTTGTCAGTAAATATTGGATAATTTGTTTCTCCAGTACCAAATTAGGTTCGGTGATTCCTTAGTTTATTCTTGATGTCGAGAAGTATTGATATGAAGTTTCCTTACATGAGGGTAAGGCAGAAGTTTGACATGTACAGTTTCAATTTTGAGCACTGGTGAGTGTTTTCATTTCTAGACGAATGTTTTATACATGAAAGTATGCAAAGTGCGTTGCAAATTCGTTCACAACAAGTCGTAAAATGATAATAAACATGTTCTAACACATGTCTGTCACAGGTGTGTCAATCAGGTCTTCGAATGTGTAAGCTGGTTAATCTGAACATTTTATTTTACAAAATTTCCATCCATAAAGTATTCAGAACTGTTCTATAATAGAGCGATTCGTCGACTGCTTTTCAGTTTTGGTTAAGATGGTGAGCCGAGCTGATGTAAAGTCGAAGACATTGAGCGTTCTTTTTTTTTCCCTCACCCTTTTTCGTGCACACAAAACCATTAATTCATTGCAGAACAAAATACGACAATTTTGATATGTTAAAAGCAGATGTCCATATTTTTTACAAGCTGTAACAACTAGAGGCTTCTAAAATCCCACTTTTATTGGGTGCTACGCATTTACATTTACAGTGGCGCAATATAATCTTGAAACATCCGGGGCAAAAGGGCACACATTAAAATTAAAAATGGTTATTGGAGTAAATAAACCCGGTCTATGACGAATAAAAATCATTTGAAAAAGTAATTTTTTTCCATATTGAAATGACGTCAAATATATCACTATATTGGTTTTCCTGTCGTTGTTTTATTGCGTTATCATTATTGACTATTATTAAGCGAATATTTCGCAAACAATCGAACAAAGAAATTGGGAGAATTAAGTAACACGGCTAACTCACATATTTATCGCCGAACAATTAAACAGAACGTGTTATTGTTGCTGAAAATAGTTGGTACAGTTACGATACAAGAGGTATTCTCCAGAAAGACCAACTCCTTTGAATTTCCAAGACTAGTATTTATATACAGTACATGATAATAATATCCTCTAGCATTTTTATGAACAACTATAATTGCGTTTTGCAAACTGAATCCTTATCAATATACCTTGATATCAATGCAAAGTTCAATGGCCTATTGAAGCGACAAGACAAAGGACTGTGCAATGGCTCTTAAGTCATCGCTGGTCTGGTCCCCTGCCCGATTTCTACCACTGGCTGCGCTGCTCACGTTAATAGGGTCCCTTTTTACGTGAGCAGCGCAGCCACCGCTAGAAATGGGGAAGGAGACCAGTCTATATTGATAGCCTGAAATTCATTACCCATCATGCAAATCGCCATCAAGCAAGTAAACGGTTACTGTGCCCTTCGCACAGGGGTTTTTAACAACTGATGATGTTGATGAGCTTTTTCTAACAAAATGGGAAAGAATTTATCGAAGATTTGACGAGTTAGGTGGAATTTATCAGATTCTGATCACAGCATGTTCCATGACTGTGAAGCGATCAAGACTTGATCGTGTGAAACAATTGGTCAGAGTTTGTCAAAACTCGGACGACTACCACAAGTTGTCCTAGGTCATAAAAATGTAAAACTGCGTAATACTTTACTATTACATTTTTCTCGATCGCGACGACATATTTTCGATTGCCCATAAATTTATTGTAACGAAGAGTCAACCAGTATAGCTTTATGTAGTGACTTGCTGGAAGTCAGGGGGTCCAGTTTATGATATCCCTTATTGTAATACATCTGCTGTTGCTTGTTATAGAGAACTAAAGTTTAAAAAATTCTATATTTTTGTGAGTAAATATTGGACTCGCCTGTGGCTCCTCCAATACGTCATCATTGGAGTTTCGTCTATACATGACTGTACATTACACTATACTAGCCCTCTGACTTAAAATCAATCTATTCTACAGCAGTTCAAACGATTGAAAATGTGTTGATTGGTCACTGCGATACATGATTATAGAGAAGGATAAATACTTCAGTATTTATATTTGCATCCACGTAAAAACTAGGTATACGTATCTATAAATGTATGCATCTATTTATCTATGTGTTTATGTATCTATGTATGCATCTGCACGTATGCTAAAATTTATCCATTTCAGCTTCTCTGATTTTCTGATTTTTTGTTCGGTCAAGGAGTTGTAAGGTGAAGAAATCTCAGTCAGCCATGGTAATGTGTAAAGTTTATGACAAATGTGTCCATTGAGCTGCCAATATCTTCAACAAATTGGTTTAACCACATTTAATACAATAGTGCCTGGTATGCAGGGATTGAAATATAATTTGTTGTCAACCCTGTGTACATCAGTTTTTTCATCCACATGTACCAGGTTTTGCTTTCCTGCACCAATGTAAGAAATAAAGTTTATCATCAAAATATGTTATTTCGTCATCGTCATCGTCCCAATGTAAGTTCTTCTGCTGACGACGTAGTTGACGGCGTGGATAAGCTACATATGCGCCGACACATTTCTACCGATCCCATACCAGAACATTCACCGCATTCTGGAGATACCCTTCATCAGACTTCTCCGATGTCCGCTGTTTTGGCATGTTTCCGATTAATTTAAACTTCAAAATGAGGATAGACAGAATGAAAACAATGCCATGTGGCTGACATAAAGGACAGGTGCCGATATAACACAAGAGACCAAATGTGGGACTCTGCACGGTATTATTAGTGAGATGTATTACTAGTTTCGTGATAGGCGAGACTCAAGAAAACCTCGGGACTCACATTTGTACGTCTGTCCGTACCGTCAGCTGCGCACTTTATTTTGATGTTATAATGGTCAGCGAAGCGAACGAGGTCTTGAAAGCGAGACTATAGAGCCATATTCCTAGGGCAAGTTCTTAAATAGATCCGTTTATCAATGCACCGGCCGACTTTTTTATTTGTTAGTGTAAGCCGACTTGGTTTATCCAATTTTGGCTGAGTCAATGGCATCAGCTGAAGAGCACCCTAAATGAAGATAATGAGAGATTAAAAAACAGTGAATTCCTAGCTATATGTTGCCAAGTGAGTATTGAGCACGGTGACCTATCCAAAATAAAATATTAAAAACCCAAGACATGACTCAGATGCCACTTATAAAAGTTTTGCAAAATTGCGCCTCGCTTCACATCACATCACACGCGCCTCAGAGACTCGTACCTTTGTTGTGCTTTGTACCGAAATCCGGGACCAAAATATTGTGTAAACCCGTCTGCTCTAATAGAGCGACATCGCAAAAAGAAAATTCATCGCTCACGACAAAGCAATGTTGATGAAGATATACGTCGTATGCCAACTCGCTCATGGCTGTTGCAGTCAGACGACAGGAAGTGACAACGCTGTCATTGCGAAGTGCAAGCTGGATACTCTCATAAGGAAACTTCAAAAATCAAAGTCTTAACCGTGTACAACCCTCTTTATTAAGTATTCCCTTTTTTGGCATTTCATCAGTTCTAAGTTCAAAGGTCGTGGAGAGTTACACAAAATTGAGTCTGTTTAAAGCATTAGATAAACATTCACTCTGCCTCTGCGCATTATCTTTATCATCATAACATTACAAATTTGAAATGTTAAAGGTTGCTTATTTAACGAGTTTCTTATTGTTTAGTTACGGAATTAATCAGGGCAAGGACACAGTCATAGAAAAAGATCTTTAAGTTGCTTTTAAGTCGTAGGAAAATAATCACTCATGATATGATTTTTTGATGCTCATATTTATTTCAATGATTTAACATATAGAGTGAAAGAAAATACAGCCAGTTATAATTATCTTATTATATCGAGCGTTCAATTTTAATCATCGTATATTGCGATATTTCCAACATAGTTGTCAGTCAGAAGAATAAATGGATTAAAAGTTAAACAAAGCCCTCTGCAAGAGATCATTGTTCATCAGTATATGCTAATCATATGCTATTATATGCTAATTATCGTGCCTATTCAACCAGCCATGACCTCAAATTCGCAGATAGTCAGCATCTGCTCCTTATCAATCAGCTGAAGACTGACGTATCTTCCTCGCATTGGAGTCTCACATCCACATCTGATAACGATCGGTTTCTCTCTGGACATTTTCCCCAGAATCATTATACCGCATATGGGGTTGTCTTCGAAATTTGCGCTGTCACCAACACGGATCTGAGCGTTCTTGATGCGGTGACCTAAAAGTTACCATAATAGATCATGCATATTTAATTTGGTGCACCACAATAAGTAAATGACGCAGGGTTGAATTATATAAAATCTGGTGGCGCAAAATGCAGCTCTATCTTCACCAACTCGTACTAAAATGTATATCAATGTCGAGTTAGATATAACTGGACCTCTCTTTAGCAAAAACAGCAGTAATGAAATTCGAATGCGGACACATGATCACATCAGTAGTCGATACAACCAGGCCGAACATACCTCAACTTTCTAATTTGTTGTCTGTTACAATGACTGTGCCTTAGGTAACAGTTTGCCAAATAAGAATGACCATGGTTGATATTGTAAGGCAACTGCTTCCAAGCCAACAGTCGAAACTCATTTATCAATACCTCCGTCTGAAGTGTGTTGTCAACCAAACGTATGTACTTCATGCAAGACAGGGAACTACCATAGAGGAGTATCGTATGACATTGTAAACAATTATGGAGCCATGCTCATATCGCTATCCGATGACATTAAATATCAGCCAATTATTTGATAGCAAAACAAAGATATGTACACATTTAACGTCGTCGATTTGGAGTTTCCCCTAAGTAAATGTGGGATCAAAACAAAATGGCTGCCACTGTCACCGTAGGATACCATGTTACCGACATCAAAATACTAACACAAAGGGCTTTGAGGAATGAGGATAATTCGGGTCTAGATATAGTAATAGTATTCCGAATTTTATAATTGTAGCAATATGTGGTACGTTGAAGTTCTATAAGTGTTTGTAAAAGCTCTAGTTCTCCTTCTAAAACATCTATTCACACGGCAACAATCGATGTAAACAAGCAAAATTACCGAAATTGAATGGGTTTAAATATACCTCATATTATATTGTTATTTTAAACTACCGATGAATAAGGTCGCTGCATTTGCGCCATCAACCTCTTCCTTGCATTGTGCCGTTAATCATAATAATAATCACACTTTTGACAGTAGCCACGATTCCAAGAAACACATAATTCAGACCTGTCAGAGCATCTATCTACTTATCCGCCGTATTGGATTCATCAGGAAATATCTCTCTCAACAGACTTGTCTGACTCTCATGTATTCAACTCTTTCTGCCAAGCTAGACTACAGCAACTCACTACTCTACGGTTTACCGGACTCATACATCAGATTACTACAAAGAGCACAAAACTCGGCTGCCCGTCTCATCACAAAAACAAGGAAAAGGGATCACATTACACCAATCCTGAAGGAACTTCACTGGCTCCCCGTGTCTTACAGAATTCAGTTCAAAATCCTACTTCTCACATATAAATCAATACATGGACTCGCTCCTTCATACCTGGCTGAACTCATTGAAGTCAACACCCCTAGCAGATCTCTCCGATCAAGTCTACAAACCACACTTAAAGTTCCACGAACTCGGTTAAAATCATACGGAGACAGATCCTTCTCCTATTCCTCATCAATTCTATGGAACAAACTGCCAGCCCCTCTTCGATCAGCCCCGGACATTCGCACCTTCAGATCTCTGCTTAAGACTCATTTCTTCAAGAGAGCTTACCTGTGACCTAGTGTAAAGCGCCAGTGAACATTGCTGATGGATACTAGGCGCTATATAAATTATTTATCCTATCCTATCCTATCCTAGTGTTATTTATGCTGCGTCCGCTCAGAGACTGGATTCGGTGACTTGCTCGATGCGGTTCCAATGCACCTCTTTCTGATACCACAAAGGCACAAGTAACACTTAATAATAAGATCCAAGTCAAGTATCTCGCGGTAATTTTTTAAAATTATGATGTCCGTTTCTTCCTTCGATTCACAGACCACTTTTATGAGCGATTTATTTCACCTCGTTGCTTACTTGGGCACAGTACTCTTTCTTCCTTCCATTTGATTTTGAAGAATTTGACTATTTGAGCGAGAGCCAATATGGCCAACCTGTGACCTCCATATGTATGATCCCATACATAGAAGCCCCATAAAGATTAATAAAAAATTATGACTGATAATATTCAGAATGATTTATTATTTGTTCAATGATCAGTCAATAAAAAAAGCTGCAAGTTATTAAATTATACTTTACAAGTATGTAGTATATGGTAATACTTACTGCAGCAGTCTTCCCTATTGTAGATCCTGACCTCATATACATTTTTGGATTCCAGCAAATCAACCATCCACCATGGTTGGTATTCCCTATCACTCCATGTACAGGAATTGCCTTTTTTCAAGTCACCATTCCTGTTTCCATCAACTGCCTTTTCAGCACCACCATCTTTCCTTGGCTTGTCCGAGCTTTGGGTCGCGGGTTTACCTCGTGCAACATCAGCAATTGGTACCGGATATTCGCAAGCTAATGTTGATAGGATATTGATATATTTATTACTACAATAGCTCATCTTGTAAATTCAACAAAAAGAATAAAATTATAGTTTCGGGGTTTGTTTCTGTTTCACTAGTTTTAAGTGTTTCGAGTATTCTTCCGCCTAATTTCTGTGTCTTCTTTTGTGTTTGACATTCGCATCGATTAATAAACATCGAGAGTAGAGTGGCATTTATGCAGACCGATGCCATCCTATGATACAAATAACATTGAAATCTTGTATGAAAATATAGCATGCATTTTCTCTTTCGGGAATATCACATAGATATAAAAACAACAACAATAAGTATATAATACTTACGCGGTTGAGTAGGAATATGTGTTGCTATTTGTAAAAATAATAAGATGAAATTAGTGTCGAATCGTAATTACGCTTGTAACAATGGTTCAGCTTTAGTTTCAACGCCTAACGTTGCTGTAGACGTAATTTTAAATTGATTAATCAGAAATCACCGACTTTCGATAGTAAAAGTTTCACGCTGCAACCAATAAAATATGAATAATCTCTACAAGAAACTCTAAGTACCACATTTTAATTATGACTATTACATTCTTATAGCTAAATACTTTGTACTGCGCCGGAGAATTATTTCTCTATCCAGAGCTTTCGACAACTATCCAGCCGTCTTTATCAATGGTGTTGATTAGCACCACTGCGCATGCGTGTTCTTAAAATATTAGCGTCCTTGGATGTTTAGACGATCAGACGCCCAGATGGCCAGATAAAAACCAAGGTATTTAGGAAATCAACACACACTGACCAATATTTACATTTCACCTCAAATCACCCTCTGGTTCATAAAATTGGGGTAGTCAGAACCCTCCATCACCGAGCAGATCTCATCTGCAGCGATCCCAATGACAGGTTGGAGGAGAAAACCCACATCAACAATGCCCTTCATCACTGTGGTTATCCATCCTGGGCAATTAAGCAGGTAACCCGTACCAGAAAGAAGGCCCACACTAACTCAGTACAGAGGAATAGAAATCAAAAGAAAGTGTATGTAACGGCTCCATATATCAAAAACCTCACAGAAATATTGCAGCACACTTTCAGAACATATGGTGTGCAGTTACGCGCTACGCCCTTTAACACAATCAGACAACTACTGGTATGCCCGAAGGATCCCACACCATCGAAAGACGTACGTGGTCCTATTTATCACATCCGATGTGAGGTTGTGGAGATAATGAATGCAAAATGGACTATATCGGAGAAACAGAACGATCCCTGCAAGCCCGAGTGAAAGAACATCGGCGTCCAAGCTGCGTCACTTCAGAGGTTTCTAAACATATTCACAATGATTCCCCGGGTCATAATTCATGGTAGAAAATGTGAAAATCTTGGATCCGGAGCCGGATTGGTTCAAGAGAGGTATTAAGGAAGCGATATACATAAGAACACATAAACCAACGTGTAATCGGGATGGCGGACGGTATCAACTTCCTCGAATCTTGGATAATATTTTAAGATCACGCATGCGCAGTGGTGCTAATCAACAACATTGATAAAGACGCCTGAATAGTTGTCGAAAGCTCCGGGTAGAGAAATAATTCTCCGGTGCAGTACAAAGTATTTAGCTACAAGAATATATTACGTCTGCACAGTTGAGTCTGCATCATTGTATTACTATTACATTTATCACAGAGTTTAACATTTGTTATTGAAAATAAATGACCAGAACAGATTACTCGAACAAATATCTTATAAATGAGAATTATGAGATCCGTTGAGAGATGTCTGTATCGAACCATATGAACAAACGCTACTTGTTTTTGAAAAGGCACTGAAGAAATAGACGTCGATACTTATATCAAGTTTGCGATACTTTAAGAGGATAACTTTGTGCTATTTAAGGAGTTTTCTTGATCATAATATTAGAGTTGCTCTGTGTGCAGTTTCTCCACTCACTTTGAATTCCTGGTGTTGCCAGTGTAGATCAGAAAAAAAGAACAAAAAGGACATGCAAACATGTTAGTTTGACATACTTCAGAAGGTATCTTGCATATGGTCTATGCTACACGTAAATAGAAAATTTCGTATAAATGTCTTAAACTAGCTGTATAAACGAATATACAGCTGTCCTTTTAGTTTTCAGATACCAGAAAATATCTGTATAAATTTCAACGCCTTTAATAATGCGAAGAAACCATAGGTGCCGCATATCATATGAAGAGAATGGCAAGAACGGCAAACTGGGCCGAATTATATCACGAAATGACTAGATCAATATTCACTACATCTTGTCGATTATCAACACAAACCTGGTGCTTCGGTTGGTGGTGCTTCAGTTGGTGGTGCTTCGGTTGGTGGTGCTTCAGTTGGTGGTATCACTGTAAGAAGTACAGAAATGAAAATTCATCATCATCATCATCATCATCATCATGATCTGCTTTTTCGTCTTCCTCTTCTTCTCTTTCTTTAAAGCATGAATATCCGCCGGCGCTGATTTATATGGTTTGGACATACCATTCTGTTTCTAGGTGTTTCGTCACCTAGAAACAGATTATAACAATATTATATATATGCTTCCACGCATATATAACGAAAAGTACCTAACTATTCATGTCATCACGTGATGTCATGAATTTTTTGTTAGTTTTACGCCATTGTGAATGTGTGCATTTACGGAACCAAATAACATAAATGCCAGAACAATTAACTTTATGAACAATCATATTCAAGCAAATCTATTTCAGAATTGGTCCAATAATGGACTATAAATCCAACAAGTTTGAAGCTTCAGCCGTGATGCACGTGGTGTTCTTCCTTTGATGAGAATGAACTGCGTTCTGGCCGATGCAGTTGTGGTCAATACAAGGCTATACATCTTCAAACGAGAGAAACACAAGATTCCTCAAAAAAATATTTGAAAAGTTTGTCGTGTGACGCTGAATGGAAAGCGCCTACCTTTTTTCGTGTATCAATAATTCATTCATTAATTAAGCTTAAGATAGATCATATATACCTGGTTCACCATACACTTCCAATTCGCACAGGTAGATAGCTCGAATGTAGTTAGGGGTTAACTTAACAACTGATACGTATCGCCCGACGGTAGGTATATTATGACAGTCCAGTGCCATGGTTTTTGGCGGGTCTCTGATGTCAAAAGAGGCACACTCTTGGTTTGCGAAATGGTTCGGCGAATCACCAACATGTATTTCAATATCTTTGTATCCACCTGGTAATTATGAATGAGAAGAAGCATGTCATTTTGATATTATAATATCATCAGTATATATTGGCATCATACTGTCACTGGGCAGATTTTGAGGATAAAGTCATAACAAATGAACAGCTAACAATATTCGAACACAGAAATAACTGAATATGAGATATTGCCACTTCTTTCAATTCATCATGAAATGGAAAAATGTATACAAACTTCATTTGCATACAGCTTACATGGAAATTAAAGTGTTTGACTTATGCCTGACAGTATTTAGGCTGTGAGAGACTTTACACTTCGCTATGTTAGTTATGTATGTCTTGTTACATTTGTAGCGTCAAACATGTACGATATGATAACGCATTTAGCTAGTTGGTTGTGAAACTGCCTTTGTTTACGTTCTTTCAATATTATTAATGGAAAAATGTGTATTCGTGCTTGTGTTTCTGAGTGTGATATCAGTCAAAGATACTCACAGCCCCTTTGTGATACAGTATTATCACAGTTGTCTGGGAAAATCAGGTTCACTGACGACACGAGAAAAGGCTCGCCCAAGTCGATCATAAAGCCTGGGCTCTCGACCTTGACACCTGAGTCGGCACATGTATTGGAATCACCATCATCAAGATAACGATATGTGTGTTCGGTACCAGACGATAAATTTATGCCTGACACCTTCTTATTAAGAGCCACATTTGGTCCTGAGCGGAATGGACACAAGACGTCATAATGTTACAGAGTGTCGATAAAATAATTTCGTTAACCACGTCATGAGATTTGTGTGATGATGAACATGATGATGATTATGATGATGATGATGATGATGATGATGATGATGATGATGATAATGATGATAATGATGATAATGATGATGATGATGACTATGATGATGATGATGATGATGATGATGATGATGATGATGATGATGATGATTGCTTTGTACAGATATATAATTCAGAAATTAAAGACATAAAATACGTTTGAACAATTTCTCAAATTGTAACATAACAATCAAGGATGAAAGAAATATACAAATTTACCTATGGCATATCGTTTATTAAGGTATGATGCGTGTTTTGGACAGATATTTGGAATCCCAAACTATTAGAACTCTTCTCTGATCTACCACTTGTTGTTAGGGTTCATAAAACTGCCTAAAAAAACTTAACTGCTTTAGTTTTTCGAAAATCGAAATTTTTATTTTTTTGCATAGACCTAACAAGGGGATGGAGGCCATTTTGAATTTTAAATATCGGTAAATCTTGGGTGATTTCTTTTTTCTAGTACAGAAACTTGCACTGTGACCCCCAATTTTTATTCGTGATTTTAAAAGAGGATAAGTGAAAGATTCCTCGAGGAAAGTTTAAGCAAAACTTTAAGTCTTACATTTAAGAGGTGCATATACTCCCTTAAATCGGATCATACATTTGTACGAATATGGTTATTGCATGTTTTATCTGTGAAATATGACGTTTCAGCAAACACAAGTAATAATTTCTTCCTCATACAATATCCCCATGATAGTTTAGCTCTTGTTCGAAGTGTATATCAAAGTAGAAAGATGAAAAGGGCAGAGAAACGCTAGAACAAAATGTAAAGTCTTTATACACAGATTCTACCAAGAACTGAAAAAAGGAAATGATAAACCATAAAGTGCTGGACAACAGACACAATGAAGCCCGAAACATTGATCAGGTTTACAATGGAAACCGTGATGATATAATAGTACTAACAATTTGTTGTTTATATACTTGTTTGCAATGATTTAAAACGTCAATTTCATCTTGATTTGAAAAATTAACAAAATATGTGCGTGGACATGCCACTTTGCATGATAATCGCTCAAAACAGCAAACGTTGCCACATCGAAGGCGCTAGGTTTTTGGCGGAAGGACTATATGTTCGCAAACGTCGGACAAATTCGGTAATATAAATCTATAATGCACATCACATCTCCGGATGTTAGAAATCTACACGTATATTGTGCACATGTATAAGTGCACACACCGAGAGATAACAATTGTGCACCATGTATGTATGTATGTATGTATGTATGTATGTATGTATGTATGTATGTATGTATGTATGTATGTATGTATGTATGTATGTATGTATGTATGTATGCATGTATGTATGTATGCATGCATGCATGTATGTATGTATGTATGTATGTATGTGTTTGTGTATGTATGTATGGATGGATGGATGGATGGACGGACGGACGGACGGACGGACGGGCGGATGGATGGATGGATGGACCGACCTACTGACGGATGGACCGACCGACCGACTGATGGATGGATTGATGGATGATTGGTTCACTTGACGATGGTCATGATAAAACATTTAGTCATGGGACGGCGCTCAAACCTCAACAACCTCCATGCATTAATATTGCGTTCGAGCGGCCACACTGGTTGGACAATGTCAGTCTAGAGATGGCAAAATTCAAATGAATAGATCAATTCATTGAAAATAGAATATGACCAACATACCTGATGATTCAGCTAAATGAAATGCTGCGATTACGATAAATATTAAAACTTTCATTGTCCTCTGCTCTTCAGACACTAAGTTGTTTTCCACCTTTTTCCAGACCTGGAATTACAATTCAGACCTTGCGTAAAGCAACTTAATGAAAAAAATGTGAACATAAAAATAACTTTATCAGTCTCATAGCTTGCTGGATACTTAAAGAGTCCTAAAGCCACTTGCAAAGTTGTCACGATCCAATTTCTTTTGGTTTTCGAGTCTTTTAAATATCTTCTTCATAAAGTAAGAATTGTAATGCTTATTGTTTTCAAATTTTACATCCTCTTTCCAAGGCCACACACATTGCCTATCCCTGATAAAGTAGACATGAGCACCGATCTCTGTCTGTCTGTCTGTCTGTCTGTCTGTCTGTCTGTCTCTCTCTCTCTCTGTCTGTCTGTCTCTCTCTGTCTCTCTCTCTCTCTCTCTCTCTCTCTCTCTCTCTCTCTCTCTCTCTCTCTCTCTCTCTCTCTCTCTCTCTCTCTCTCTCTCTCTCTCTCTCTCTCTCTGGCTGCAAGTTGCCATACGGATGCGGGTACAAAAATTGATTGGCGAGCGAAGAATGTAAAAAAAAAACTCTTATCGCACAATCAACAGAGACCGAACCACGCCCCTGTGAACAATTGGGGGAAATTGATTATCTTGAGGTCATACAAAACACAACAGTCTTCCGAAAAATCGATGAATCGTAGGTTCGAAGAAAATTAATTTTATCAGACCATTCGTATCTTAGCTTAAAAGTCTTTTACAGAATCTATATGATGTACGAATGGGCCATGTTTTATCTTTTTGAGAAAGAGGAGCATTTAAACTAGGGAAGGATTCTGACCGACTAATCCTATTTAAGGCAAAGATATAGGAAATGCATGAATGTAGTATAATTTAGATTTAATTTCTTTCAGATGGCCGAAAATCTTTATAATTTAGCACATTGATATTTCGTCTTCAATTTTTAATTTTCAAACGTGTAGTTGGTATATGTTTACAAGAATTGATTGTCATTCATACGCTTCATGCTAAAGACTTTACCGCAAGATAAATGAAATAGCATGTAAAAAGCAACACACCCTAGGTAGGCTTTCTTAAAAATTAAAACATTCTGGTTAAGGACACTTACCTTGCCGAGAGAAGTTATCGCTCTGACTACGGACTGCTGTTCTGTCAAAGTTTGAATTTGATAGAATTTATATTCACAATTTAGGTATAAATTTTCCTTAAGTCTTTACGACCTGATTTGCATACACAACGGATATATATGCAAAGCATGCTATAAAATTCAGGTCAACCAACTGTAATTTATTCGTATGGCGTATTGTAGTGTAGCGAAGTGAAGTGTGAATGTCAATCAAACATAATTTGCATAACATATATTCAACTGTAAGATAAGGAACTGAGATTCTGCACTGCCAGAGAAATCGTGAAAAGGTTCTACCTCAATTCGTTAATATTTTCAGCTAAGGATTTTCTGCATGCAGCGATGTTCTGAAGTGTTTTTAAAAAACACATACTTTTCAGCGAATGCGCACTTGAACCGTAAATTTGATGAACGACCTACTATATGACTTTTTACCAAAATAGTACATAGCAACAAATAGTGGCCAGGAATAAACATTGCCATGCTGGCAACATCTATTTCCACTCTAATGATTTACAGATACCCTGAACCTCTGTGTAAATAGACTGCACTGCACACAATTACACCCACCGAAATCAACCGTTGCAATGTTTGTAGAAACTTTCTTTGCAGGATTATTTGTTTCCTGATATAATTTATATTCAAGGTGGATTTCAAAAACCTTGCCTAGGGAACAGGAGGGTAAAGATTGCCGATGGATAAGGCGATTGTTTGTATTGAATATTCGATATTAGTATTGCGATTCTTTGCCAGATCTTTGTCAGTTTGAAGGTTGAAGAAACATTTTGAACTTCAATCTGTTCAACGTAATGAAAGACAGAGTGATCAAGGGATTTCTGACAATAGTATCTGAGTCAAACAACATCGATACTAAAATTGACTAGACTGAACATTGTGGCTGCTTTCTACCATGTTTGGCCGGTCAATATGTGTAGACTTATCCACGTTGCCGTACTATAAAATCGAAGCATCCTTTCTGAACCATTCTCCACCAGTTCTAAATCTTAATTCGCGAGAGTTATTAACTATCGTGTAATTGATGATACATGTCAACATGTTCTCAATTGATCAACTGTTTTGTAAAAAACTTTCATTGATCAATATGTAAGTTACAGTGCTATAAATAATCCTCTTTCTTAAAGTTGCTGCTGTTATAATGGCTTATATCAGGTACATTTACAGGGAGCATAAGTTCTTTATACACACAGTGCGTCGAACAAATACTCACATCTCAAATTGGATGGATGCATTGTTATACTAGATAGATATAACATGTTATCCCAATTTTGTATTAAGTGTGTTCCATATGTTGTTTGCTTTCGTTGGACAAATCGTAGCTGTTGTCATATTCGCTACGTAAAATGTAAAACTACAGACTGGCAAAATAGTAATTAAGAAAACAAATTAAGTGAGGATGTGTCAAGTGAATGCCTTTCATATTAGTCCTCAGTTTTTGTTGAATCAAACTTTCAATCAGTGACCCACAATTTATGAAAATACAACAACACAGGAGATCAAGGTGTGTTACATGTTGACCTAACATTTCCAAGCTGACTGAGTTCCTTTCCGTGTTGAAGAAAAAATTTTCAGTAAAACGTTAAACATAAACGTCGATTTAGTTTTAAAATTCGTTTTAATGTATATTTCTACGTTAACAGCTGGTCTGTATCTCAGAGTCTATAAAACCATACGTATAGTGTTCTCATAAATTGTGGGTAGTGGCTTTGTAGTCTGGCAGCCAGTGGGGTAAACCTTGCTTTGTGGTCTTAAGTTTTTTTCTTGGTGGATTTCGTTTGTCAAGACCACCACAAAAAGAAATATAATTACTGGCCCTCTGTCAGCATTGAGCAATTTGAGAAAATTAGCATAATCAAAATGGCCGCCAGCTTATTGCACTTTGTATTAGAAAGAAGCCTCAAATGGCTTTATACATACTGTAACTTTGTTTTTTCTCGTTTAATCACCAAGCAATTGCTGACGGCAAACTAGAACATAAATATTGTCATATATTATTTAAATGAAATGCTAATTTGCATAATTTCAAGATGGCGGCTAGCTGTAAACATGTCCGGCAGCCAGCTGCCAGTGGGGTAAACCTTGCTTTGTGGTCTTAAGTTTTTTTCTAGGTGGATTTCGTTTGCCAAGACCACCACAAAAAGAAGTATAACTACTGGCCCTCTGTCAGCATTGAGCAATTTGAGAAAATTAGCATAATCAAAATGGCTGCCAGCTTATTGCACTTTGTATGAGAAAGAAGACTCAAATGGCTTTATACATACTGTAACTTTGTTTTCTCGTTCAATCACCAAGCAGGTGCTAACGGCAAACTGGAACATAAATGTTGGCATATATTATTTGAATGACATGCTAATTTGCATAATTTCAAGATGGCGGCCAGCTGTAAACAATTCTTTGTTGAACCACTTATATAGTGGTTCAAGATTGTACTACCGATTTTGTCAGTGATCTTATGTTTCTTTGTGTGTTTGTTTTTACTGTTTATTGGACCTGGTAATTTATTTGCCTTGAATGATAATGATTGCTGGAATCGATTTGATGTCATATTTGTTAAGCGTAACTCTACATTATTATCATTTACTGTACTTCGTGCAGTTATTTTAACACAGTAGGTTTTACATCACTGTTTTAATAGTTGCACGTACATAAACTTCTTTTTCTGTTGCAAATTTAATGTTCATAATCAGACATGTAAGCAGCCGAATAGTTAAGCCTTCGCCCATTTTCGAGTACTTGTCTGTTTACTTGTAAAAAGATATAAACTGATGCCGACAGTGTTCTGGTAATTGTGTTTCACTCTGCCAAGAGCCTCTGTTATGTTTCTAAGTAAGTTAGTGATCTTTATGCCTTTGCTGAAACCAACCTGAGTTGTGATTTTCTAACCCGAATCAATGATTAAGTAAGGTGGGAACTTTTTCCTAGCTCGACTATCAATGCATTTTATGTACATTTAAGAAAAAAACGTTGTGATTTACACTACTTTCGAGGTTGATATGGAATCTGCTGACGTCACATTGAATCCATGATTAGTCACACTTTGTGTATCAGAAAAATACTACGGGTTTGGAGTACAATGACTTATAGAAGATATTTCCAAAGTTACTCGGGTTCTCTAAAGGTGAAAAGGGAAGGCGGCTCAACGCACCATACTATTTTTGAGGATGTTCAGTTTTTTCGTATGTTACTCTTAATATGTGTAATTTTTTTTTGGGGGGGGGGGTTAATTTATTTTTGGATGTACTATGACGATTCGTCGTTCGGTCTGTAGTGTCAAAATCATTTGTGATCCATTTCAACATGCATTTCGAAACTCTTAAATGTGAGTTCTTCTTCAGTCTCTTTATATTGTTATTTTTATTTTGTTCGTATATGACCTCTAGATTTACATTTGTTCATTTAGGAACGAAACTATTATTGATATATTTGGATCTGAATCCAATCCAGTGTGAGATTGTATATTTGTATTGTCTGTGTATGGCCTGTTTTCCTTTGGATGTTGTTGAACTTTTTTGTTCTTTACTTAATGTGTTTATTTGTTTGTTTTTTCTCCTTTTCGTTGATCCTTTGCGTTGATTTTGGCTCTTACTACAAGTAATTCATCTTTTAAGTTTTGTTTCGCTTGTATGCTATGATTGGTTTTTCAGGGAACAAAAACTGAAGACGTTCATCGCTTTCAATTATTTTCCATTTCATTGTTAGTGCTTTTATATCATTTGTTCTAATTTGTGGACTGTATTTGGTTGCGTATGTATATTAGTTTTGTTATTATTGATTTTCCCTAGTTTGAGGTACGATTCGCACTTTGTGTGCCAAACTTCCTTTTTCTGATTGTGCGATTTCTGTGGTCTTACAACCTTTTTTTTGTTTTGTTTTTGGTTTTGTCGTAAATTCAACTGTCTTGGTTATTATTATATATTGTTACACGGGCATATCTCAGCAATTTACCTTAATTAAACCAGTAAAAATACCTTTTTGGGTCGCACGAGTTTCTGGCTAGATATTGAAATGGTGTGTTATTTTGGTGTGAGTTTTTGTGTAGAGAGTTCTCCCTTTATTGTATCGTTGACTTTGTAAATCATTAATGACACTTTGAGGAGAATACTCTATTGTAAATTTGAAAGTTCAGTGTAACTTATTGATGTTAGCCATAAATTCACATTCAGCTCAGTTTCTGTTCCCGCATAGATCATGAAAACATCATCTCTGAATCGTTTCCAAAAGGAAAGTCTGCCTCTGTGTAGTTTAATGGCCTCAGTTTCAAAGTTGTAGAATGTTGTATCAGCGATTTCCGGCGAAACTGGTGAACCCAGGCTACAGCCACAAATCTGTTGGTAGACGTTTCTGTTAAATTCAACCGTGTTATGTTGCAGAATTATTGTTAGTAATTCTTTAGTGGAACGCTTCGATCTTTTCTTTATATTTTACAGCTGTAATTGATAGTTGATACTGAATCAAGTGCGTTGTGACAGCTTGCTTCAGTTTGTGGAGTATTTGTGTACATCGAGATTACATCCAGAGTAAAGTGACTAGTAATGCATTATGTTGTATTGTTATCTTGCTTAGTTTGTTGGTAAAGTCTGTTGTATCTTTAATGTACATTGGCTGGTTTTGCACAATCAGTTTTAAGAAATAGTCTACCTTCTGTATTCCGATATTTTGTGTGTTGGGCTAGAGCAGCCATAATTAATTTGGACCGTGACGACAAATGAATTTTGCTGATGCTGGTGACTTTTTTAAATTTTTGGAGTGGATACTGCGTTGGTGTGCATATTATGCGTATTCAAAGGATCATGATATTTGAACGTATCATTTGTCTATTGTTTATTTTAGTACATGTCCGTGTAGTTTTCTGGTTGTGTTGTCGCTGTCATTTACATGCACTTTTGTATCGCAATCTTTTTTGGCTTAAAAGTCTGTGACTTTCGTCAATGTAATCTGTTTAATTGATATTGCTATTCCATTTCCCTGCCTTTATCTAATGGTTTTATGGTAATTTCATGGTTCAATTTGATAGTGTTTTAGTGGCATTTTTTCTGCCTATGTTATGGTAGATTTGGTTGTATTGAAATGAATTTCGGAATTTTCCAGGGATAAATTTTAAGCCTCTATTCAATGTTATTTCAGGATTAATAGTTTAACACAATGGGAACTAATTTGGGATAATTGGATGGTGACGTAATGTCGATTTAATCTTCAATGTAATCTGATCTGCTTTTCTTTATATTACACACTTGTTTTTATAAGTAATTTGTGTATTCAGTTATATGGCACCGAACACTTTTCAGAAATTCGCAAAATATGAAAATCCAGTTATCCTAAATTAGTTCCAATCATGCTGTTCATATTCCGAGAGATATTTTAATACATTTAGAGTTCTTAGGGATTTATATTTAGTACGCTTGTGTGTGTCTTATTTTTTTGTTTCTTTAATTAATTCTTTTCTTTTGCTTCCATTATCAGAGAAGATTTCCTCAATCTGTTAAATTTTCTCTGTGAGTATTTTGAATATGATGGCCTGGCCGTTGTATTTCAATGGTAGTACTTTGGCTGAAAATTTGGTGGCCTGAAAAAGAGCCTTTTGGTTTGGTTGGGGAAGTAGTTTTTTGTACGTAACAACTTATATTTAGAGTTAATGTGTAAGTTGTTATTTGACTTCTTCTTCGAAACGTCCGAGGAGCTTCTTTGCTTGTTGTACTTTGTCTCTTTCTGTTAGAGATTATATTCCTTGTAAGACTGTTTTGGTATTTTCATTTGCCA
The DNA here is from genome assembly GCF_041260155.1 of Ptychodera flava. NCBI lineage: Eukaryota > Metazoa > Hemichordata > Enteropneusta > Ptychoderidae > Ptychodera > Ptychodera flava. The sequence goes on from NC_091929.1 coordinate 9,943,490, forward strand.
GTTATTGGACCGGTTATATTTGTGTTCGGGCACGTGTATAATGTTGAGAGAGGTGTATGAAACACGGAGCCTACTTTTACCTCGTTGTATACTATAGTGTCCAACACTGTGTCCAAAATTATAGAAGACGAAAATATTAAACATATTACGAGTAATATAGGAAAACACTGAATATCCGCAAAATAGTATGGTGTGTGGAGCTGCATTCCCCTTTGCCGCACCAAGTCATTTAGCAGTCATTGTAGCATTGTTTATAATCTACTTTTGTACAGTTCAAGCTTTCCTATAAAATATGGTTTATGTGTTAATTTATGCAAATTAGTATTTAAATTTATTCATCTATGATTACTAACCTTATTTTAGTTGAAGCACTAATAGAAATGTGCTTTTACAAGCAGACTTTAACAATATAAAGCCTACTTCTACTGCTTCCAATGGTAATTTGTGATAATTTTGTGTTAATTTATGCAAATTAGCATTTAAATTTATTCATCTGTGATTACTAACCTTTTTTTAGTTGAAGCACTAATAGAAATGTGCTTTTACTAGCAGACTTTAACAATATAAAGCCTACTTCTACTGCTTCCAATGGTAATTTGTGATAATTTTGTGTTAATTTATGCAAATTAGTATTTAAATTTATTCATCTATGATTACTGACCTTTTTTAGTTGAAGCACTAATAGAAATGTGCTTTTACTAGCAAATTTTAACAGTATAAAGCCTACTTCTACTGCTTCCAATGGTAATTTGTGATAATTTGGCGGCCATTTTGTTTATGCTAATTATCTAAAATTGCTCAATACTGACAGAGATCCAGTAACTATTTTTTTCACTTTGGTTATCTTGACTAGCAAAATCCGGTTTAAAAAAACTTAAGACCCTAACACAAGGTTCAGGACAAAAAGTGGATTTGGCTGCCGGACTAATTGTTACAGTTGACATTTCGAATAAAAAATCCAAAGTGGAAAAATAAACACACGGCGATATTGAACAGGGCTGCGGTAAGATTCCTATTTAGCATATTTAGAAAGATATATTCTATGATCAACTAGATCAAATGCCTCACACAAGTCAATGAAAACCATTCAAATCAATTTACCCTTGCTTATAGCCGTGGCAAGAAGCAACATCAAGCCATTAAATTAGGATTGCGTTGCACAAAACATGGTATATTTTGCTCCAAATCACATTTTTCAATGATTCAGTCAATTTCCATTAATTTACTAACCCAAGATGAATGCATTAGGTTTGCCTATTACCATCACAAGCAGTCATAAGCTAGGTGAAAACGAAATGTAAATTTATGCACATTTATGAAAATTATCTGTTTCTTGGCTTCTTTTCAGGGTTATAAGCGGCATGAATCCATTAGGCAGATGTTAGGCCTAGACCAATGTCAGCTCGAGGTTTGATAACTTTTTGGGTGGGTAAATCCATCGAATTTTCGAGCTAGTGATGAAAATAGTGCAAAAATCAGCTGCCAAGTGGTATTTTTACCGAACTTCGTGCTCATTGATTCAATTTTCATGGGACGTAACACCCCATATTACTACAGAATGTTACACTCACCTTTCACTAGCTGCTTTTGTATTAAAGCAGAGAATACCCTGTGCAAAATCAAGTAGCAATGCTGACATAAAACCTCAAAGGTCTTCTGAACTATTTTCGTTGGTAACAAACCGGAAGTGATTTAATGATCTTGTAATGACTGGTATCATTCGATGTTATATATTTTTATCTTGAAAAAAAATTATGCGCCTTTTGATTTACTTATAATTTCAAAGTTCTCCTAGTAATTTTTAAACTTTATCCCCCTACCAAGCAAAATTACGTTGAGCCACGACGTCGTGTGAATACGCACTAACAAATATTGGCGGCTACTCTGTGCCCAAAGACGTTTGCCTTACTGTAATTCAGTGAGCCGCTGCGTAAGCTATAAAGTTAGTAGTATGCACTTCAGGGAGATATATTCGGACACTTAAACTTTTAAATTACTCCGTCAGACTAAAAATCAGTCTTGTAATGACTTTAAAGCTCTAGATGGAATCCAATTTTCAACGTCGTAATGAGCTTGAATCGGAAATTATTTTTCACGTTGAGCTGAGACAGGGATAGCGGCAATATTAACTTTAAAACAAATTCAACTTTCATAGTCGAGGCTCATACTACCTTTTGACTGTGCCCCGTTTCTCTTTATGCATTTTATTATCAATGTTTCCTAAATACGTTTATTGACAGCTGTTAAAATTATGGTGTACCAAATCTCTTACTCCGGCAAAATAGAAAATAAATATAGTATTCGCGTATCGAATGGCGCTCAGGTGGCTCAGGGGCTCAGGGGTCTCAGTATAGGCATATCCCGGTATTAGGGGATATTCATTGCGGTTACAATTCTTATGTTCTGATAATGATAACATGGTTGATGATTTGTAAACGAATACTCTGAACAGGCGTTCAACACTGATGTTCTTAAGACAATCCATGTAAAAGATTCAGCAAGCTAACAATAACCTTAAACTGATGACAGCATACCCGCAGAGCACACACAATGATAAATGTGCCGTGTTGAACGGGCAAGGTTTATTGTGTTTCAGAGCATAAAACGTCCATAGTATGCGTTTACTAAAATACATACGCCATGTATCTACTAGGCCGACTACAGACTATATTTGTTATTATGTACAACGTGCTGGTAGTGCCTTTCGAACCAAATTCATCATTAGATGTGTACAGGTACCATACCAACTCTTTGAAGAGTCGATAAAACAAAAATATCCCTTTATGACCTTAGAGCCATTTTTACAAACATTCAAGCGTATGTCATGTCCATAAATTACGTAGATGTTTTCGCCGTTGTCTGTGTTTCTATTATCGTCGCATATTCATCATCTCTAAATATCCCCTCTCAAAAGACAGTTTTTTTCTGACATGGACAGAAACCGAAATTATCAAACGACAAAAGTGAAGTCATACGAAAACATGAAGATGTTTATCTTAATTGATAAAGGTGTGAAACACCAAACGATTAAGAAAACGCCTACGTCTTTCTCGGCTTACACAGTGAATACTCCCTCAGACTATAGTGACCTTTCCTTTGATCCTTAGGTAGCAATAAAGTGTAGAACAATATGTCAGTCACATGTAAAAATAAGGTTATGTGTCTCACATTTTTAAATTGAAAATTCTCTAAGTAGACCCACACCTTACATCTGAACTGAGCAAATCATTAAAAAAAATGGACAGTAGGGTACATTTGAGCTTCCTTTCTAAGGTATAGAGAACCACAGAGTAACATAGACAGAGTGGCAACACTTGCATGCCTTTTGTTCCATGGTCGCCTCGGTAGACTATTGGCTTTTCATATTAAAATGAGCTTCAAAGGTGTTAAACATTTTGGAGGCTTTGTTTGTGGTTGATAATTACACGAGATTATGCGAAACATACGACGAGATGGCATCGTACTGCCAGTCGCGTAGCAACCATAGTTACTTTGTGAGCTCTCAGGCCAGAAACAGTGCTTCACGCCAATCAAAACATAACACGCCAGCAGTTTCATAAACATGTCCTTCTTGGCGCACGTATAAAAGACGGTATGACTGACCGTAAACCATTGAGTAAAACCAGACAGTATCGATAAAAGACTTTCAAATTTGGTTCAAACACACTCATTATATATTCATAAAAATGAGAAGAATTTTAAAACGGTAAAACCCACTTTCCTGAAGCTCAAAGCACTCCCGTTTTCGCCAGCACATCAATTCCGATCAGCACCACACGACAACAACAACACAAACTTTGTCGAACATACTTTCGCTTAACAATTGGTGAAAATCCGAAAATTACCGAAGGGTGCATGGTCGGCACTCTTCGGAGAAGAGAGCCAAGAGCTTCGTGAGGCGAGGCAAACATGGATTGCTTACGTAACCGCTTCACGCCTTAAACAATAGCCGTTGCCACTCTCTCTTTGTTACTCTGTGAGAGAACGCAGAATGTGCGACCCGCCACACTTCGACAGTAACTAATTTTGCCCAGTTTAGAATAGCGTTCTGATGGCATCTTAGTGCAGTGGTTACATTATCGTACCTCGTAGCGTAATCTATATATATATATATATATATATATATATATATATATATATATATATATATATATATATATATATATATATATATATAATATATTCTGGAATCAGGTTCGATGTACGATGATATTATTATGTTATTGAATTGTAATTGGCTGGTTTTGCCACATCCCGGTTGTAATTGGATGGTGTTGTTTACTTGTTTAAGGGTTAAAGAATAGTATGGATGGGGAAACGGTCTCGCTGAAGTTGTCCCAATCACGATTGGACAGAACATCGTAAGACAGGTAATGTTTTCATAAAGGGTCTACAGATTGTAAACAATATCATAGTTATCGTCTGTGTAAACTTCCCCTGACGACCAATTTTGGCTCTTTAAAAGAAGATTGATGATTACTAACAAAAGTAGTCCCGGGGGTATTTGATCAAGGATCAAGTCATTCGATCAATGATTTCGAATGCCAAAGATCATTGAAACAATTCTAGCTTACCTTAAACTTGTCTAACGATCAACCTGACCTTTGGCCTCTATAGTTGTACAGGTACCCGCCTCTGCAAGAACTTCATAATCCTATTTATTGATATGTTTTCTTTCAATCATTTATTCAGTACCCTACTATCAGCATTAACACATTCCTTATTACATTTGTACCACAGTTTCCTTGCACCGGAGCACCATATCGCACTACTTGTATTTGCACTACCCCTTAGAACTAAACGGTAAGTCCAGGCCGCATAGTCATCATTTGACTGAGCATGAACTGGAATCGGACTGAAAAATGACCCAATATTTTTTTTCATAGAAAAACCAGTATTTTGAAAACTATGACTGCACGAATCGGTGAGCCGAAAAACAGTTGTTTATATATATCAATTGTTGTGCGGCGTTCGATGATTCAACACATACTTTTCTTTCAAAAATAGTGTACCTGAGAACATAATCAAAGAGTTCAAGGAGATTATTGGTGTGAATCAGTTCTTTACAAACTTATCCGCAATTGTTATTTGTTCCATTATTGGCATTGCTTTTCCTTCTACTCTTGAATTTGTCAATTTAATATGATTAGAGTTTGAGATATCCAAAGGTTATTTATAAAAACGTCATGCTGAGTTTGAGTAAAATCCTTATACAAACATTTTCAGAGGGCGCTGTTGATCCTCGATGCATTTTATAGCTTTATGTATGGTCAAGCTATGACGTATTCAGTGTATAGAAGGGATGTATTTACATCACCTGACGATTTGTCATACATGTTCTTTATATGAATACATTGCTTAGTTATATGAAATACTTTAACGTAAGAAAACGTGGAGCTACATCCCTAACAATATCATTTATATCAAGCCAAATATGTTATATTGTTTCAACTTAAGCTTAAATTAAAATTGAACTCTCAGGCTGAATATGCAGACAAAATCCGAGCATTTTGAGTGTAGAAGTTGAATTTGTTTCAAATGTATTAATTTGAATTTTATCGGTAACTTTTGTGTAATTTGTTTCTCTAATACGAAAATTTGCAATTTTACGGTTGATTTTGAAAAAGAATGGTTGAAATATTACAACAAACAAAAATTTAAGTATTTCACATTCGAGGTAAAACGCAACCATGTTTGTTGACGATTGAACGAGTAGGCCCAGGATAACAAGTGACCTTGGTTTTTTTACTTATTAATAGATGAAAAGGTCAACGTTATTGAGCCTTTTAATATATTCCTGATGTAAAAATACAAAGTTTCTCTTACACAAATACCTCAAAAGAGGGATAAAACTGCAGCAATTGAAAATGGATACAGTACAATATTGACAGAGCAGATAAAACACTTGTGCAAAGACAGAAGATAAAAACGTCAGCACGAAGAAGAGTTGAACCCTAAACGTCTGTGCTTTTATTCTCTACGATTTTTCAAGTGTTTTATCACCCTCAGGTCTGTCAATATCTTATAATATCAATTTTCGCTTGTTGCAGTTTTTGTCCTCTGCCCTGTTACAAGTGTCTTATCTCCCACTGGTCGGTCAATATTTTTCTATTAAGTTTCTCTAGTGTGTTCCAAAACATTTGTTGATCACACTGAACACACCTAAGGTGGCAAACTATAACATGCCTATCAAGTTTGTTATCGGATTCCACATTTCAGCCTTTGGACTTTATACGTCGCTCGACTCTGAAGCTAACCATCAAGCTGGATGAGGAGCGGCCTTGTAACGTAAACAATGGTCTATGATTATGAATAGTCTTGAGAACTGCATGAAATAAGCAAAGTGAAGATAAAAGTGTACATTTACACCACTGTTATACAATGAATGACCCATCGCTATTCTCCAGCGATTTTTCTCCATACGAACAAGTATTCATCGCTATGATCATCAAATCTACAACTATACATTTATGACTTTAAAAACGGTCGATACCATCAACGTATAGACAAAACTTGAAAAAATAACTCTGCTGAATTCTGACAAAATATTTCACTCGATTTCTTATCCATCACAGTGGTAGTATGTATGTAGCATATGGTAGCATGTATGTTTATTTGAATAGAAGCTATTCTCAATCTTAAGAAAAACAAGGAGTATTGACAGCAGGATCAACTAATAAACTCTATCAAAACCACTAATATTTATTAAAGTCGTCTATTTTCTTCTTGAATACTTTTTTCTCCCTATGACAATAAATTTCATTGCTGAAGCTCATTTTATCAATCCCCGGGTAAAAAAAGGTAAAAGTCACACAAAATATATTATTTTAATGATTAATACCCGAGTTGCACGCTAATCAGCCATTTCATGTATGTCAAGGCAAGGATACTAGATATTTTAGAGTAGCTGAGGATCAGGTTTCAAAAAGTTTTGATCCAAATTGCTACAAAGTGCACAACGACAATTTACTTCTTAGTGTGTAAAAACGAAATGTTTCCAAAGTTTGTGATTTCCACCAATTGATGCGACTTGGAGACTATACTTTCCCCACACAAATCATACAGAAAATAACAAAATAGCTCGAAAGCTAGAAAACATTATTCCAGCTTAATCGTTAACGCTGCAACTCGTGTGACAGCCACAGTATTCACAATTCTTTAACTCTAAAATGGTTCTCCAAAAAGTTCAAATATTTTATAATATTAGTTGGATGTTTCAATTATTTCGTTAAGGGTAAATTTTCTCTTTTTATTAGTGATAATTACTCTTTTCGAATATACAGAAAAATATGAACATTTTAAGTTTATACGGTGAGAATTTATCGTTTCAACCATGAATTTAGGCTATAATTTAACAAAAGCAACCAACCTGACCAAAGTTTAATCAAATCTAATAATATATGTACAAAGGATTCAATGTTGGTTATACGACAAAATATACAATACTGATTCTAAACATTTGTCAAATACGCTAGTATACGTGTACGTATACTAATAAAATGTACTAAGTGCAGTGTGCCGTTGGTGTGCAATGAACTGCATTACGTATAATCTTATTCTGCATATATCAACGCTACGTATATCAACGTTTTGCAATGTTCCATATACAAAGAAATACAATTAATACGGATACAAATAATGTTGTGTTCTATATACGTCAATGTATCTAGATATATTGAACGTATAGAGCAACCCACACCTTAACATAACCTGCGTTGATTTTGTAATCTACTCAACAGATTTCGTTTAGGAGTCGTTGGGTTACTTTTTAGAGTCTATCAACCAGCAACCAACGTGCGGCAATGACGTGGCACCTTTTCTGGTGCCGTACAGTTCTAATTTGTAGAAACCAGACTCCGGTAATTTGATTGAGTAAGATATACTTGTGTCGTTACTCGTGATTGTAAGACAGTTCTTTTTCTCCTCCTCGGGAAGTCGAGAGTCGTTTTTCAACAAGTATGGGGTGGTGGTGATCGGTTCTGGCGCTTTGATGGTTATAACGCATGTGCCATTGTTTGCTACAATCACCGACGATTTGTGTTCAACAAGTTGCAGGCCGAGGTCAATGAAATGGTTAGTTGCTCCCCAGGACCCGTTGGCTGAAGGATAAAATTCTCCTTTCCACGGCGCATGTGCTTCAAGCAGCCAGTGTCCCACTCCCGAATATGAACCCTCCACATTTCTGTTCTTTGCAAAAAGCTTAAATTTGTAATATCCCTTTTCAGGAAGTCTTGCGTGAAAAATGAACTCACTGCCGTCGGTTGCTGAATCAGCAAAGACAAACTTTGTAGCTTCGCTATATTTTTCGCCATTCTTTTCTAAATGAAAGAGAAACACCACGTCGGAATTTTTGGAAAACTTAATCTGACAGGACCCATCGGTGGCAATAATTTTTGAGGAACCAGAGTATTTGACATCAAGCTTGTAGAACTCTTCACCAGGCCCCCATAGACTTCTTGAGTGAGGAAATTTCTCATCGATCACCGCGGCTTTCGAATTCCGAATCATGAAGTTGGCACCATGCCAGTAATTGCCATCATCGCGCAACTTAGCCATTACAGTGAATCGATATTCGCCCTCATACGGCAATATGACATGATATTTCACTTTTTTGTTAGTTTTCTCGCCACATACATGACCTTCGACCTCATACTGTCCTCCAGAGAAGGAAATCAACTCAGCTAACAGTTGCTGGCGTTCATCTGGAAGTTGTAGCTCTAATTCAGCTTTCCCTGTGTTTGAAACTATGATGGGTTCTTCCTGGCCGATGACTCTGAAGCCTTTGATATGAAATTCGTCATTAGCGCCCCAGATGTCGTATGCTGCACCAGAGGGGAACGCCGCGGAGGGTGTGTTGCCTCTGCTCTTAATCGTGTAAGACAACACCCACTGAGACATAGACTTCATGTCTTCAGATGTGTTATTCGGAGTTACACCAACTATTAAAGTGAAATCGCCTGCATGGGGAAATCTAACCTTGCATGTAACTGTATCACCATTTCTGTAGCTTATGACATGATTTGAATGTTTTCTGCCAGCTCTGGGTATTGTATTCTTCTCATTCAAGTCCGTCAACCTTGTCCAAAAACGCAAATTCTGGGTGTAGGGGCACTGAACTTTCACAGATATTTCATTTTCGTTTGTTTCAATCACACCTTGGTTATGGCTTAGCGTTTGCATGTTAAACGCATAGTAGGCACAATCTCGCATGGGTACATCTGACCAGACATTTAAATCACTGAATGGTTTCTTCAGATACTGCTCGTTGGGGGCGCCCTGTCCAGAGCCTTTATCAATTGGGAAATGCTTTGAGGCAAACATTTCTGGATCGCTGATGAAATAGTATTCATTCCACTTTCGAGTGTAAGCCATCTTACCTATCTCCTTATCAAGCCCTAAAATGAAAGTAAATGATATTAGTTAATATCTGCTGCTTGTAATTAAAACTGTCTGAATTGTAAATAAAGGTTAAACGACACAGTATTTGATAGCGTAATAGATATAGTGCCCCTCTACTATCTATGATTGCTTACATGCGTTTAGAATTTTGGGCGGAATTTTGGGCAGGTCTTGCATTGGCTTTAAAATGTTTGAGCGCAGTGTTCATAACTTTATCGTACTGTGAAAAAAAACACGATAACAGTTACAGTCGCTTTCTCATACGTGTAGAAGGGGATTCTTCATCCAATTTCGGAGTCCTATGCTCAGAACACGTCGGTAAAAGCCATCCACCTCTCTGTAATCACATCATGCCATTCATTGATAGCTATGACGTTGAGATCAGTTTTGTATGTATATGTCACGTGATCATCAGCTGAAATTAATGTCCAAATATGGCGAGCACATAGAAACATAACACGAGACCAATACTTGATAGCAAGATGTGCACACCATTTTTCATTCAAGTACATGTAAGTACAAGTGCAAATTTGAATCTATATTCTAAGTTTATTTGTCCCTTTTCGATGAAATGGTGAGATGCATGTTGATCTTACATTTTGTAACAGACTTACCGACTGATCCCGCCGCCCATGTACAATCGCACAGGTACCATTTGCCATTGATTTTTATCTTATTCCAGGCGTGGTCTGTTTTAATTTTACCATTTTCCATTTTGAAAGCGTCTCCTGGCTGGTAGTCACCTCCCTTGGAAGCCCCAGACAGACTTTCACATTCCAAGCCTGCCAGACTACAGCGAAAAGATGAAAAAAGAGCACTGTGTCAAGGCAGAGAACAGCAACACATTCACGTCATCATACATCGGAGAATCATTTTTGAATATATTTTTCGTAAAATTTAAATTGAAATAATAGTTTCTCAATGACAATCAGCTTTATATTTCGTTGAAAGCAGTAGGCGTCTCGAAATTGAAGTTCTTAAACATTTGCTCGAACTTTCAATAAAGAAATTACATCATTTCCCTATAGGCTTCGAAGTCGAATGAAAACTAGGTTCAAACGTGGAAAATGTAGAACTATAGAAAGAATATTCACCTCACATGAAATTCAAAATGGACACTGGGCCTCTGAGGGCAACATGAATTTTCAATTTTCACAGAATAATGAGTGAAAATTTTATTCACTCCATGCTTTAAAATGAGCCCCTAAAGTGGTAGACCAGATCATTATTGTGAAAATTTGAGGGTCCGAATATCCCCCGTGTCCGAGAGGATTATAAACTAAAACAATGTGAGTCGCATAAAACTACTAAATGCAATGTGTTTCTCTGGCGATGTGCCTCAAAAAGTGAGATGGAAACAGCAATGTTTCATGTCTACACACTGTCAATTATAACATAATTTGTAAAGATAAACTGCAGTATTCTCAGTTTGTATAATTACTAAAGTACACATAATCAATGTGTGAGCTGTCACGTCGATTGTACAGCTTATTGCTGTTATAATTTTGCAATGAAATTGATACCCATCATATCAACAGTCGAAGATTTTGGTCTGACGTACCAATACTGTGCTTCCGATCGGCATACTTACTCACAAAGCATCTTGAAAAGGCTGCTATAACCTTCGCAAACAGCCATTCCACTTTTCAAAACTCCCTCGGCGGAGTTGTCACCTCGTTCCTTGTTTCCATAGTAACCCTCGACGTCATATTCCACGTTCTGCGCCTCCCATCGAAAAAGTAGACGAAACTTCTCGAGGTCATTTTGCGCGATTTTAGTGAGATAGGTCACTAACTCAGTGGGAGAATTCTTAAGGTTTTCAGAAGCCTGGAGAACAAAAAAAGACGAAAATGCGTCAACACATGTGGTTTTTTGTTTAAAATGTCATAAGCACAGGTCCTCCAGTAACTGTATCTTTCTATTCGTAGTTGCATTAGGCTTGGTTCAAGTCGATAAAAATTCATTGGCAATAGTTTCTCTTCTGTCTCTTCTAGTTCATACTATTTGAAATTTGGCAATCCAATTGAACGCACTACCTTTGTGTAGACTAGTGGGTTATTTCTTGCCTGTGATTTTGGGTGAAACTTCCCCTTATAGAGCTCACCCTACACATTCCACTCACACGACTCACATGAAAACAACACAAAAAATCAAATCACAAACTCGTACTGAGTCTAATTAACATTCAACAATATCAGATGAAGTGGTCCCTGCCTCAATAGCATAGTTATCCAATTCTTTCATGCGTTCATAGTTAGGAATCAACTCTTTCTTCTCTTCCCAGAAGGTATCTTCTATATTCAGCTTCTGGGCATCGGTTACGGGTTCAGTTTGGTCGATAGTGGCGATTGGATGAATCTTTCGTTTCGTTTCCACTGCTTTTGATGACGAACTCTGGGCATCGGTTACATGTTTAGTTTGGTCGATAGCGGTGATTAGTTGAATTTTTCGTTTCGTTTCCACTTCTTTTGATGACGAACTCGGGGCATCGGTTACAGGTTCAGTTTGGTCGATAGCGTCGATTGGTTGAATCTTTCGTTTCGTTTCCACTGCTTTTGATGACGAACTCTGGGCAACGGTTACAGGTTCAGTTTGGTCGATAGCGTCGATTGGTTGAATCTTTCGTTTCGTATCCACTGCTTTTGATGACGAACAACCCATTCTAAGCAAAGATTAAAATTACACTGTCATGAAAGAAGAAATTCTTGTGCAAAGAGAGGTTTGCTACAAGTTTATTTGCTGTTTACAGAGGGTACGACAACGTTCCAAATGGCAACGCTACTGTCATACAAACACAATGCTCAAATGGAACGTTAATTACATTATTTGAAATTGCATATTTAATATTACAGCTTTGTCAATACCAGTGAAATTGGTGACGTCATTCCCCCTGGATTCAGTATAGCTGATAAAGTATTCGATTATCCAGTATTGTGGCCCCTGATGTTTTTGACGTATACAAATTCACTGGCATAGCCAAAACTATCAAATAGAAACAATAATATACCCAATGCTGGTGCATGATGGACGAAAGCAAACTTTGAACCCCATGATATATTCGGCTCGTCCTGTACATTATGTGCTGCAAAGTTGGCTTTCGTCCATTATAGGCCGCCGGAAGGAACAGTACATCATTGCTTAAATACACTGCCTTCCTAAAATTCACTAATAATGTCAATTTCACAAGATTTTAATGTTGGTAAAATTGGATTTGCGAATGTCATTTTATGTCTACCGCAACAACAAATCCCGTAAATTCCGGCTCAAAAAGGCCTAAAATCGGGATTAACTAAGGTGTTAAGGAAATTATTGGGTGTTTCTCTCTAATCTTCTCATTTGAAATTGCAATCGTTATATAAATATACTACTGGAATTTACTATGTCAGTGCGCATGCGTAAGTTTCATCCCCCGCCCCCACGGCATTGCGAAAACTTAACTAAGTGCCTAGCCAGCCTAACAACGCGATTCAAAGACTCCCTGCTCCAATGGCAGCTTTATATAACGATGAATAAGACAAAAGAACCCACATATAATAGGAAGCGTTAACCTTACAATATTCACATCAAACTCGCTGTGAGCATACAGGTTATACCTCCATGCTGTGAGCGAGGATTTCAAAAAACATACCCTGCTCTCCGAGTTGACGCAAAATCACTGTACTTGCCATAATAGTCGCCATAACAATATCGGTTAGTAGGTACGCAGGTATACGGTCTTATTACAAACGGAATATTATCAAAATCTGTGTTACCTTTGGTTACTGTAGAAAAAAGGATCTCATAATTTGCTCGACATGGACGAAAATGTCCACTCCTACATCAGACATCTGTGCTACCTCCTTGGCTGAACTATTTGGCTTCACTGCTAAAACAGACATAAATGTATCTATTGCATATCCCCCGCTTATATGTATCTCAAATTGTCCTTCATTGCAGATATATTTCATATTTTTTCACAGTTGCTTTGGTTTCTTACCTGTTTTCTTGTTCGCTTAAAAAAACTTTGTCGATCTGAATGTCTGAAGACTGTGTGTTCCGCAAAAGTTAGTTCCTTATTGGAGGGTTGGTTGGTCTCTACCGACACCTGCACAAACGCGAAGTGTTTGACTACAGTCAATAACAAGATCTTATGTTACTCGTCAACAGAACACGCCTCTTTCGTTGTCATATAGATTGCCAACTTGAAAGGAGGAACGTCCATGGCGAAAAATCTTTTGACATTCAAGTCAATCTTGGCCCCTGGCAGGAAGGTTTTTAGCTAGCACAATATAAAATGCTTTGATGAAGAGTTGCTAAGATTACCTACTGTGAGTGAATAAGCCGATCAGGAAGAAGTAAAAGGCGTAGAAGATTTGCGAGACTTCCAGGTTGTTAAATGTAGAATGTGCCTCGATGACAGGTATTTGGACTCTCAAACTTTAACAATTCTTTTCTGATCTTCCACTCGTAGGGGTTAATTCTGAAGCCCTTGGTGTAAGAAAACTTTTCGGCGTTATTGTTTTTCGAAAAGTGAAAGTTGAAAATTTTATCCGTAGAGTTAACACAGGGATGGCAGCCATTTTGAATTTCAAATATCGATAAACTTTATTTATTTACTTATTTATTGGTCACATTTCTTGTAAAGTTCTATTGTTTTTACTACATCGCTGTTGATGTAATTGTTTATTCTAATGAAAAGATAACAAAATTTTTGATTTACACAAATACATAAGCTTACAACAGAAAAAGATAAGAATCATAACCATGTTTTACATGATCATAGAGCAGAGATGTGACAAGGAGGTAGAAATAGCTTATGTGAAGCTAATGTAAATCTGGCTCCCAGCTTGAGTAATTTGTTTCTCTAGTGGTCCCGGACTTTTACGCTTCATTTTGAAAGAGAACGTTTGTCATGTAATTGTCATGTAAAGGAAGGTGTCGATTTCGGGAGCAAAATTCACAGATATAATATGAACATGATAAAGACCTCGCCAAGATCGCCTTGGGTTTGCAGACTCCCTTCACCTTCAAAAGTGTATTGGACAAACACCATACTGTGAGGCAGCTTTGGGTAATATCTTTAGCACAGGTAATTTCACCCATGGAGGTACAAGCGCGAGCCGCTTCTGCCAGCATGTATCACTACAGACACATTCTTCATACCACTCAACATATATTTGGTCAAGTCAGATCGTTGCCGTCACCAACCCCATTGAAAATAAGGTTGATGGAATTGGGAGAAATCAAAAGTCTGACTGGCGGTTTATTGTGCATTATCGGTTGGTAGCATAAACCATGGGTACGATTATACGTACTGCAGATGTTGGAGTAAAGCCGTAAATAAAACTGCAGTAGTGTTTGTGCCCCAAGTGTCCGAGGTAACCGCTGAACAATGGACTTTGTTTCAATCAGTTCCGGCTAACGATGTCACTAAGATCTATATTTACACACGTTTTACTTTACCCCGTCTGCCGTATGAAGTCAGAGGTGCACTAAACACACAATTATGTATTAAATACTTCACTACGTTGTCATGGCAGACGCTTGACTAGAGGCTTTAGTATGGAAAGCCGTTGGGGACTCCTCGGCGAAAAGTCTTTCCCCATTGGAAATGCATAGGTAGAAAACAAAAATCGTTTTCGTTGAAATACACGAAAAAATACCACCCGACTACAATATAACTTTTAACAGCGCCGTCAACTTCAAATGCGACAACAACAACTCAAACCACATTATGTTGCGACCACAAAATATCAGTCAGCGTCAACATTGCTAACATTATGCAACTTGACCTTGGATGAAAACTGGCCGCAGCGGTGACAATCTATGAGGCATTCAGGGAGATGTCGAATGATAACTCTGGCGGCGAATGCCTTATTGCGATTGCGGAAAAAACAAAAGCTCGTGCGGACGCGAAATCTCTTGCAACTCATAATCAACATACGGACGTAGAAACTCATTGATAACAATTCCGCACTGAACTGCCATCACGAAATCTTATCGTCCTTTTCGGCCGCATTTGCCAAATGTGGACGCTGGTAATGTGAAGCCGACGCGGAAACTTTATATACTCGCGTACAAAACTTACAACATACAGACGTTGCGGAAAAAAAATACAACATGAAGCTACAACAAACTCTATCTGGTTGCACACAGTCTGTTCCAAAAATGTGGGATGCGGAAAAATACCATATGCAATGACCATGTTTGGTGCGACAAAACTATATCCTTGTCAGATTGTTATGCTGCGGAAAAACGATATGCATTACCGAGTACTTGCGGTGCGAGAAACTAGTTCCTTCTGGTGCTGATCTGGGACGTTTGTGCGGTAAAAAATAATATGCAAATGAGAGTCAGTTCTGGTGCGGATAAAAAATTATTCAAATGAGGAGTATGTGCAGTGCGGAAAAAAACCCAGTCTGGCTCCATCCCTGCCCCCTTTCTACGAAAAGGGTCAGGTATGCGCAATTCTATTCACGGCACTGATTGGACGACACTATGGAATATGTTCATTGGCTAAGAGGAGCACCTGCGTCCGCTGTGTCCGCTGCAGTGTTATATGTTGTTTCAAATTTCAAAAAAAAACAAAAATCTAACTCTATTCTGTCATTCGGATGAAGTACGCTCTTTCACAAATAAATCACCTCGTTCGACGTTTTGCATAATGAATTTTTGAAGACTTGTGTGTAATGTTGATGTAACTGCCCTCCCTGCTTTATTGTTGAGTTACTGTCAAGGGCGCAGTCATTATTCGAACATATCAGCCTGACATCACGCGCCACGCGCATCCGCCATTTTGCCCAAAATCTGGGCAAAATAGCAGGCGCATACCCGACACAAGTTATCGTATTTTTTGGCCAAGCTCTAGCAAATATTCTGCCGTTCGCAAGGCGAAGGAGGAAAATATCTTTCACATTCGAGGCGCATACTACCTTAAGTAAAACGTACACAATCGTGTATGTTGACGGGTGAACGAGTTAGCCCGGGATAATAAATGACCTTTTTATTACTACATGAAAAATCAACGTTCTTGAGCCTTATAACATATTAATGACGTCGAAATATAAAGTTTCTCTTGTGTTCTTTGTTGATCACACTGAACACGCCTCAGGTGGCAAACTTTTACATGCCTATCAAGTTTCTGATCGGATTGCACATTTCAGACTATGGACCATACCACTGTTCCGCAATTATTGACCAATCACAATTCTTCAGCGATTTCTCTTCATGTGAACAAGTATGCGTCTGCGCTATGATCATCAAATGTACAACTGTATACTTATGATTGCAAAAACGGTCGATACCATTAACGTATAGATAAAACTTGAAAACACATACCTGCTGAATTCTGACACATTATTTAACTCACTTTCTTATCCATCAACTGATCAAAGTGGTAGGGTGTAAGTTTATTTGAATGGGAACAGTAAGTATCAGAATAAAGATCTGTCACAACATCATCAATATATAAGTATTCTCAATGGTAAGAGAGACAAATTGAATGCGTATTGACAGAAAAATCGAAATAAACTATTATCAAAAACATTAATCTTTATTAAAATCATCCATTTTCTTCTGAAATATGGTTTCTCCTGTCATACAGAAATAACAAAATAGCTCGAATGCTAGAAAAAATATTCCAGCTAAATCATTAACGCTGAAACTCGTGTGACAACCACCGCCTTATTCACAATCCTTTAATGTTAACATTCTGTTTCTTAAAAACTTAAAATGTTTTATAATATTAGTTGGATGTGTCAATTACTTTATTAAAGTCCCAGTAGCTGTCCCAGTAGCTGTATGTAACTCTTGAAATTTGTTGACCAGAATAAGGCTTTCTATTTTCTCAGGTTTTCTTTATATTCTACCAATTTAAAGGATGTACTCTTACTATTGAAAAATTGAATGAGTAAATTTAAATTGTAACCGTTATTTTAAAGTGGCACTCCCACTGGTAACATTTTTAAAGCACATTTTTTTAATGCCAACGGTCGATATTTGACGTGGCGACTGCGCGCGGATCACGAGATATCGATAAAAACATGTCCTCAAAAAAGTAAAAGTTTGAATTCCGATGGCCCACCTAAATTCAGCTTCCGAACATCGAACGTTCGGCACTGGGGCCATTGTCAATTAAGCTATGGAGTACGAGTCTACGCTTACGCTGCTGTATGCCACAGTACCAATTGCGTCGGTGATCGGTCATGCCCCCTGGGGGAAAGCCTAGTCTTACTGACTCTGAGAAAAAACGGAAAACAAAGTTTGATTCCACCAGAATTCGCATAGGTGACTAGCACGGTTACGTGCGGTTGATACATAGCGGCCGCCGAGTGGTATGCATAGACGCATAACACGCGCGCGGCGTACTGTGTTGCAGACAACAAAATGTAGTCATCGGAGGCGGCTAATATTTGACATGTAAAAACTGATGTTTTAAGTGGTATTGGTTAAAAATATAGTACAACTGATTTAGAATAATGAAAATGACAAAAACTAAGGAGAAGTTGTACAAAACTTACCTGAGGTAATGGCATAATGCTGTATATAAAGTCTTTGCAGTGGAAAGTAAATTAATTGCGTCGTTCGAACTTATTGTAGACTCCCTAGAATATCGTCAATCAGCACAACAACAAACCTTCGGGGGATTTCGGGTCAAAATCAGAAACGATCGTAAAACTTCGGGATGTGAAAAATACGCTCGGGAAATGACATGTTTTTATCGATATCTCGCGATCCACGCGCAGTCGCCACGTCAAATATCGACCGTTGGCATTAAAAAATGTGTTTTAAAAATGTTACCAAGTGGGAGTGCCTCTTTAATATTCTGCCATTTTTATAATTTGGTAATATTACAAAGAAGAAAAAGCATATGATTTCCCAAAGGAAAATATGCAGCACTGTGCATTATATTGGACCAATCTGTTGTTTCTCTGAAGATTCGAATGCATATATGCATTTGCCTTATTTGCATGAGGGTGCCATACGTTTGTGCACACGTTTACTATTTATCTTGTTCAAAATTGCACACGCTGTTCCTGTTGGCAGTTTATTGTAATTGTATAAACACCCCTAAATGAGTACATTCCCACCAACTTGTTTTAGTTTGGAAGTAAAATCGCGAGAATAATGATAAAAAAAATAGCTATTGAGCCTTTAAGCGTAATTTTTCGTCTTTGATCAGTGATAATTAGAGGTTATTGAAGCAATAAAGCACACCCAGCGATGGTATACTACGAGACACTGGGATTCAAAACTCGGCATACAGGAGGAACTTTTCAAAGTGCAATATGCTATAATTACAATTGTCCTCAAAAACTGTGCTCAGCTTTAAATCTATCCTGATCTAGCTCGATCGAATACGGTGCGGAGCTCGCGCGGAGAGGGCCGCCATTTTGTTTGTTTACCCTGAGAGTTGCCATGTCAACAGTCGTCGCGCGCGACATCGCTGTCACGCCAGGCGCTCACTGCCTGTTCAGGGGTAGACCTTGCACAGTGCCGGCGCCTTGCGAACGGCAGAATGTTTGCTAGAGCTTGGCCAAAGAATACGATAACTTTAACAGGAAAACCATGGGAAAACATTACAAGGCTCAACATTTTATTTCCGTATTTGGCAAACAGAAATACCCGTCTTCCTCGAAGCCCTTCAATTTTTTTACGTCGGCGACATCGCTTCGCAGGCCGGGAGCGGCAGTCACTCTGTTTGTTTACGTTATTTACCAACGAATTGCTAAGGTAGTTTGGGAGAACTCCTAAACCGATGACGTTTATCGTGCATATCTTGACGTTTACCGTAAAATATCACGGCTGATATTTAACGTTGAACATCACTAGGATGAAGCAATATGGGCATAGGTATAATTATGATAATTACTACTCTTTTTGAATATGCAACAATAATATCAACATTATAAGTTTCAATTGTGAATCTAGATAAAAATTGTCATCTTCGGTCACACGGCCATGTCTAGTAACATTGATAATATTATGATCTGCTAAAACTTTTCAAAAGCAACAAGCTGACCAAATTTTAATCAAATCTGATCTTCAAATGATATAGAATTCGGTTGATTTGGGTATGCGCGATACAGCGACCAACACCTTAACATAACTACGTTGATTTTGTAATCATTTCAATAAATTTCGCTTAGGAGTCTTTTGGTTACTTTTTAGAGTCTATCAACCAGTAACAGAGGTACGTATTTTTCGTATATCTCGACGGAAACTTTTGTCGTTTTCTACCTGTGCGTTTTCCATGCGGAAAGAGTTTTTGCCGGGTGCCCAACGGCTTTCCAAATGATCAGCATACTGTTTTGTCGCACCAGAACGAACTAGTTTTTGTCCCTAGTCTGGTCCCCTGCCCTCTTTCTACCGCTGGCTGCACTGAGCTAACGAAAAGTGACGGGTATGCACCTGCCATTTTGCCCAGATTTTGGGCAAAATGGCGGATGCGCGTGGCGCGTGATGTCAGGCTGATATGTTCGAATAATGACTGCGCCCTTGACAGTAACTCAACAATAAAGCAGGGAGGGCAGTTACATGAACATTACACACAAGTCTTCAAAAATCAATCTATTTCATTATGCAAAACGTCGTACGAGCTGATATATTTGTGAAAGAGCGTACTTCATCCGAATGACAGAATCGAGTTAGTTTTTTGTTTGTTTTTGAAATTTGAAACAACATATAACACTGCAGCGGACACAGCAGACGCAGGTGCTCCTCTTAGCCAATGAACATATTCCATAGTGTCGTCCAATCAGTGCCGTGAATAGAATTGCGCATACCTGACCCTTTTCGTAGAAAGGGGGCAGGGATGGAGCCAGACTGGGTTTTTTTCCGCACTGCACATACTCCTCATTTGAATAATTTTTTATCCGCAAAAGAATTGACTCCTCATTTGCATATTATTTTTTACCGCACAAACGTCCCAGAGCAGCATCAGAAGGAACTAGTTTGTCGCACCGCAAATACTCTGTAATTGCATATCGTTTTTCCGCAGCATATATAGTTTTTATCGCACCAAACATGCTCATTGCATATGGTATTTTTTCGCATCCCACATTTTTGCAACAGACTGTGTGCAACCAGAGTAAAGCTTGTTGTAGCTTCAAGTTGTATTTTTTTTCCCGCAACGTCTGTATGTTGTAAGTTTTGTACGCGAGTATATAAAGTTTCCGCGTCGGCTTCACATTACCAGCGTCCACATTTGGCAAATGCGGCCGAAAAGGACGATGAGATTTCGTGATGGCAGTTCAGTGCGGAATTGTTATCAATGAGTTTCTACGTCCGTATGTTGATTATGAGTTGCAAGAGATTTCGCGTCCGCACAAGCTTTCGTTTTTTCCGCAATCGCAATAAGGTATTCGCCGCCAGAGTTATCATTCGACATCTCACTGAATGCCTCATAGATTGTCACCGCTGCGGCCAGTTTTCATCCAAGGTCAAGTTGCATAGTGTTAGCAATGTTGACGCTGACTGATATTTTGTGGTCGCAACATAATGTGGTTTGAGTTGTTGTTGTCGCATTTGAAGTTGACGGCGCTGTTAAAAGTTATGTTGTAGCCGGGTGGTATTTTTTCGTGTATTTCAATGAAAACGTTTTTGTTTTCTACCTAGGCATTTTCAATAGGGAAAGAGTTGTCGTCGAGGGGTCCCCAACGGCTTTCCAAATAAAGCCTCTAGTCAAGCGTCTGCCATGACAACGTAGTGAAGTATTTAATACATAAACTTGTGTGTTTAGTGCACCTCTGACTTCATACGGCAGACGGGGTAAAGTAAAACGTGTGTAAATATATACCTTAGTGACATCGTTAGCCGGAACTGATTGAAACAAAGTCCATTGTTCAGCGGTTACCTCGGACACTTGGGGCACAAACACTACTGCAGTTTTATTTACGGCTTTACTCCAACATCTGCAGTAGGTATAATCGTACCCATGGTTTATGCTACCAATCGATAATGCACAATAAACCGCCAGTCAGACGTTTAATTTCTCCCAATTCCATCAACCTTATTTTCAATGGGGTTGGTGACGGCAACGATCTGACTAGACCAAATATATGTTGAGTGGTATGAAGAATGTGTCTGTAGTGATACATGCTGGCAGAAGCGGCTCGCGCTTGTACCTCCATGGGTGAAATTACCTGCGTTGAACATATTCCCCAAAGCTGCCTCACAGTATGGTGTTTGTCCAATACACTTTTGAAGGTGAAGGGAGTCTGCAAACCCAAGGCGATCTTGGCGAGGTCTTTATCATGTTCATATTATATCTGTGAATTTTTGCTCCCGAAATCGACACCTTCCATTACATGACAATTAACTATGTCAGTGCGCATACGTAATTCCCCCCCCCCAAGCTGTTGCGAAGACCTAAACAAAGCGCCTAACAACGCGATACAAGGAGTCAATGCTTCAACGGCAGCTTTATATAACGATGAAATGAGACAAATATAGCCCTCATAGAAAGCGTTAACCTCACAATATTCACATCAAACTCGCTGTGAGCATACAGGTTATACCTCCATGCTGTAAGCGAGGTTTTCAAAAGACGTACCCTGCTCTCCGAGTTGACGCAAAAACACTGTACTGACAATGAAAGTCGCCATAACCATATCGGATAGCAGGTACGCAGGTATACGGTCTTATTACAAACGGAATATTATAAAAATCTGTGTGCCTTTGGTTAATGTAGTAAAAAGGATCTCGTAATTTGCTCGACATGGACGAAAATGACCGCTCCTATATCAGGCATCTGTGCTTCCTCCTTGGCTGAACTATTTGGCTTCACTGCCAAGGCAGCCATAAATGTATCTATTGCATATCCCCCACCTATATGTATCTTAAGTTTTCCTTCATCGCAGATATTTCATATTTTTTCACAGTTGCTTTTTGTTTCTTACCTTTTATCTTGTTCGCTTAAAAAAACTTTGTTGATCTGAATCTCCGAAGACTGTATGTTCCGCAAAAGTTAGTTCCTTATTGTAGGATTGGTTGGTCTCTACCGACACCTGCACAAACGCGAAGTGTTTGACTACAGTAAATAATAAGATCTTATGTTACTCGTCAACAGAACACGCCTCTCTCGTTGTCATATAAGTTGCCAACTTAAAAGGCGGAACGTCCATGGCGAAAAATCTTTTGACATTCAAGTCAATCTTGGCCCCTGGCAGGAAGGTTTTTAGCTAGCATAATATCAAATGCTTTGATGAAGAGTTGCTAAGATACCTACTGTGAGTGAATAAGCCGATCAGGAAGAAGTAAAAGACGCAGAAGATTTGCGAGACTTCCAGGTTGTTAAATGTAGAATGTGCCTCGGTGACAGGTATTTGGACTCTCAAACTTTTACAATTCTTTTCTGATCTTCCACTCGTAGGAGTTCATTCTGAAGCCTTTGGTGTAAGAAAACTTTTCGCCGTCATAGTTTTTCGAAAAGTCAAAGTTGAAAATTTTATCCGTAGAGTACACAGGGATGGCACCCATTTTGAATTTCAAATATCGGTAAAGCTTATTTATTTATTTATTTATTGGTCACATTTCTTGTAAAGTTCTATTGTTTTTACTACATCGCTGTTGATGTAATTCTTTATTCTAATGAAAAGATAACAAAATTTTTGATTTACACAAATATATAAGCTTACAACAGAAAAATATAAGAATCATAACCATGTTTTACATGCTCATAGGGCAGAGATGTGACAAGGAGGTAGAAATAGCTTATGTGAAGCTAATGTAAATCTGGCTCCCAGCTTGAGTAATTTGTTTCACTAGTGGTCCCGGACTTTAACGCTTTATTTTGAAACAGAGCGTTTGAAATATTCCTTGAGGAAAGAGTGAGGAAAATATCTTTCACATTCGAGGCGCATACTGCCTTAAGTAAAAGGTACACAATCGTGTATGTTGACGGGTGAACGAGTTAGCCCGGGATAATAAATGACCTTTTTATTACTACATGAAAAATCAACGTTCTTGAGCCTTATAACATATTAATGACGTCGAAATATAAAGTTTCTCTTGTGTCCTTTGTTGATCACACTGAACATGCCTCAGGTGAAAACTTTTACATGCCTATCAAGTTTCTTATCGGATTCCACATTTCAGACTTCGGGGATTCTATACGTAGCGCGACTCTAAAACTAACCATCAAGCTGGATGAGGAGCGGTCTTGTTACATAGAACAATAGTTTACGATTACGCATGGTCTTGAGAACTGCATGAAATGTACAAAGTGCAGATAAAAGTGTACATTTACACCACTGTTATACAAAGAATGAACAATTGCTATTGTTCAGCGATTTCTCTCCATGCGAATAAGTAATGAATCTTCGCTTCCGATCATCAAATCTGCAACTGTATACTTATGACTTTAAAAACGGTCGATACCATCAACGTATGATAAAAATTCACCTGCTGAATAAACCTGTTGAATTCTGACAAAATAATTCACTCTGTTTCTTATCCATCACAGTGGTAGCATGTATGTTTATTCAAATTGAAGCAAATAGTAACAGAATAAAGGTCTGTTTCAACAACATTTATATATAGCTATTCTCAATCTTAAGGCCATTAGTACTGAATAAACGAAATTATATTTCTCAATCTTAAGAAAAACAAGGAGTATTGACAGCGGGATCGACTTATAAACCTTTATCAAAACCACTAATATTTATTAAAGTCATCTATTTTCTTCTTGAATACTTTTTTCTCCCGGTGACAATAAAGTTCATTTGCTGAAACTCATTTAATCAATTCTGTAACGTGCAGAGAAAACGAACAAAAGGGTGAATCAGCAGTTTCCGTTTTAAACAAAATTTATTACAAAAATAAAACTAATTGCTAAGTTAGGGATAGAATACAAGCTTTAAAGTGTACAGACTACTTATCTCAGCTGGGACGGCAAAGCTCCAGTCTCAGAGTTGTAACAGTCAGTCGGATATGAATGAACAGTCCTTCGGCTTGCAGGCTTGTAGTTGCACAAAGTCCACAGTATAAATCCAGCGTTGGCAGTGAAGGTCTTGAAAGGTCTTGAGAATGACTACTGCTGGAGTTTAGTAACACACAAGAGACACGATCCCAAAAGTCTGACTGGAAGCTGAGCAGTCCCTTTTATAAAGGCATATAAGAACAATCTAGAACTTTTATTGACATGCTAATTACTGTTCTAAAATTATCTCCCTTACACAACTAATCAACTTTCCAGAACATTCCAAACATGACTAATTGAATTCAAGGTTGTGAGGTCATCAAGGGCAGTGACCTTGAGAATGTTCTAGACTAATTGAACTCAGGTCATGATGAGTGTGGGGGAAATGACCTACATAACACACCCCCTCTTCAAAAAAAAAGAAAATTTTTCAAAGAAAAATCTTTCTTTTGCAAATGTAATCTTGAAAAAGATTTAAGTACTCAAATTTTGTTTTACTCTAAAGTAAAATTTCTTGAAAGTGAACAACAATAAACTCTAAATACGAGAGAGACAGTCTGCAATTAAATTGTCTCTGCCTTTGATATGTCTAATGTCAAGATTAAACTCCTGTAACATTAAACTCCATCTAAGCAATCTCTGATTTTTGCCTTTAAATTTCTGTAGAAATACAAGAGGGTTGTGATCAATATAAACCACTATTGGCTGATTTGAAGAAGTAACATAAACTTCAAAATGCTGTAAAGCTAATATCAAAGATAAACACTCTTTTTCAATTGTAGAGTAGTTTCTCTGGGATTTGTTAAATTTGTGTGAAAAGTAGCAAACAGGATGTCCCATGACTATCTTCTTGCAATTTGTTGTTGGAAAACTTGAAATGGCACTGAATTTGGCATAAAGTATGCACGGCAAAGTCCGGTTATTTTTACTGAGTTCGATAAAGTCACTGTTCGGCAAATACTTGGCTTCCTCCTGGAGATATTCCGCTTTCGCAGGATTCAGTCCGTCTGGATGTTGTTCCACTGGATTACTGTCGCAGACATCTTCGTTGTGGTAGATGATGTTTGTCCTCGTTGGAACATCTTGGAACAAATGTTCATGGATTGGTTCTTTCAGCTGTTGTTGGTGTTCTGGCTGGAGGTGTGCCAACTTTGTAGACTCCAGCTTCTCCAGGATTTCTGAGTTCTGAAGCTTGACCGAGCCCAGCTTTAAGTTTAGAGTATTTTCACTCAAGTCAGTTTCAGTATCACTATCTTCATAATGGTTTGAACTGACTGCACTGACAGGCTGAGTTATAGTAGGATTATCCCTATCAAAATATGGCTTAAGCATATTTATGTGACATAGCTGTTTTTGTTTTCGCCTGTCAGGTGTTATTATGATGTAATTTAAATCACTCAATTTCTTATCAATTAGGTATGGCCCAAAGTAACGAGCATGGAGTGGTTTGCCAGGAACCGGAAGTAGAACAAGAACTTTTTGACCTGGTTCAAACTTCCGTTTTGAGGTGTGTTTTATCATATTTGGTTTTCATTGACTGCTGAGATGACTCAAGATTTTCTCTGGCTAATTCACATGCCTTACAGAGTTTTGTACGAAAATCTGACACATATTGCAGAATATTCAGACAATCTCATCGTCTGATAGGAATTTCTCTTTGAAGAGCTTAAGTGAGCCACGGACTGTGTGTATAAATACAAGCTCAAATGGGCAAAAACCAAGAAACTCTTAAATGACTCTCTAAAAGCAAAGAGCAGAAAGTGAATTTCTTCATCCCACTGTTTCTCAGTGTCAAAACAGTAGGTCCTAATCATGTTTTCTCAAAGTTTGATGACATCGCTCAATAGCACCCTGACTTTCTGGATGATAGGCGGATGACCTATACTGTTAAATGCCTAGCTGATCCATTACTTGTTGAAAAATTCAAGACACAAAGTTGGAGCCTTGATCGGACTGGACACATTTAGGGAGGCAAAATAAAGTGAGAAATTTGACTAAAGCTTTCACTATAGTCTTTGTCTTTATATTTCTCAGTGGTATGGCTTCTGGGAACCGAGTAAATGTACACATTATTGTCAGCATGTACTCATTTCCTGATCTTGTTTTTGGTAGGGGCCCAACACAGTCTATTAGTATCCTACTAAATGGTTCTTGAAATGCAGGAATTGGCTGTAAAGGGGCCTTTGGAATGGTCTGATTCGGCTTTCCTACCATCTGACATGTGTGACAAGTTTTACAGAAATGTGTTACATCCTGCCTGAGATTAGGCCAATAAAAGTGACTGAGAATTTTGTGATAAGTTTTCCTGACCCCTAAGTGACCAGCCCAGGGGGTTTCATGGGCCAGGCGCAATATTTCAGCACGATAGGGCTTTGGAACAACAATTTGATGTTTTATAGCCCAATCGTCATCAACCAAAACATCTGGAGGTCTCCATTTACGCATGAGAATACCAGATTTTGTATAATAGGAAACAGAGCTATCTGAAGTTTTATCTTCATCATCTACCCTGTCAAACAAAGACAAAATATCTGGGTCTTTGTGTTGTTCTGCAATGAGATTTGATCTAGAAAATGTCTGACTTTGGTCAGCAGAAGTTTTACTGGAAGTTTCAAATCCACGAGGGTAACGGAATGATCCGTGTCAAACACCTGACTGAGAAAGGTGTCATTTAAGTCAACATCTGTGACATTATTTTTGAGAGTATTTTGATTCTCGGAAGTTTTCTTTGACATGGCTCGAGTAATGGCACATGAAGGAAATAAATCGGGTATCTCTTGTTCAATTGGCTCTGGATCCTGATCTAAACTAGGATTATCAGTCACAAGTGGATTAGTAATGACCTTGTCCCCAGCAAGGTCGTTTCCAAGAAGAAGGTGAATCCCTTCAAAAGGCAAAAAAAGGCCTAATACCTAAAGTCACAGGTCCAGAAACAAAGTCCGAAGACAAATAGACATTATGGAGAGGAACAGGAATGTAGTCATTACAATCTACCCCCTTAATAAGAACTTTAGAACCTGAAAATGACTTTTCAGAAAACGGCAGGGTATCTGCCAACAAAAGAGACTGGGAAGCCCCGGTATCTCTTAAAATTTTGACAGGGGTAGCGGAAGAGAAAAATCACTAGAAAGTGATATAAAACCATCATGAATAAATGGTTCGAAAATACCCATAATGCTATCTTGAGAAGAATTGACCTTGACCTCATTAATTGGGGATAAGAGGGGTTTAACCTCAGAAAATGTGTTGCACACATTATTAGACTCTAATTGAGTTGATGAAGAAATAAAGCCGGTGGGCTTAGATCCACTTTGACCACTTTGACCTTCACGTTTTCTTTTCAATTTGAAACAATCTGACATTAAATGGCCGTCTTTCTTACAATAATTACAAGAAAGTGTACCGAACTGTTTGTCAGAAGGAGATTGAGACTTGGGATTTGATGATGTGGAAGTGTTACTTGAATTTTGTGAACTGTTGTCATTTGATTTCCTACTGTCCTTTGAAAAATTCTTGATGAAAAGGACGAGTTAAATTTACCTGCATTGTTTCTGTATGAAAAGGACTGGGATGGTTTGCTGAGAAATGAAGATTTGTGGGTCAATGAATAATCATCGGCCAAACGTGCAGCAACCTCTAATGTATCTGCCCTTTGTCATTGATAAATGTTTTGATGTCACTCCGGATGCACCTTTTAAATTCCTCAATCAAAACAAGCTGTCGTAATTTGTCATAATTCTGACTGACCTTTTCCGAAGAACACCAACGATCAAACAGTTGTTCTTTTGTTCTAGCAAATTCAACATAAGTTTGATCCTTCACCTTCTCACAATCCCTAAATTTCTGACGGTAAGCTTCAGGCACCAACTCATAGCCTTGAGAATTAATTCCTTCACAGAATCATAATCTGAAGCCTGCTGTACTGACAACTGAATGTAAATTTCTCTGGCTTTACCCACCAAAGCACTCTGCAAAAGCATAGACCAGGACTCCTTAGGCCAATCCAGACTCTGAGCAATTTTCTCAAAATGAAGGAAATATTTATCAACATCCTTTTCTTGGAAAGGGGGAACTAACCTGAAATGCTTAGTGATGTCAAAATTGTCTGAAGGGAAGAATTTTCCTGACTTTCTAAGCTCTAAACGTCTCATTTCTAACTGCAGTCGGTGTTCTGCTAATTCTCTTTCCTTTTCTTTTTCCTCTCTTTCTTTCTCCCTTAATCTTTCTTCCATTTGCAATTCTTTTTCTTTCATTTCCAATTCCCTCTCTTTCTGTCTTTCTTCCATTTCTAATCTTTCCTGCCTATCTTTCTCTCTCTGTCTTTCTTCCATTTGTAATTCTTTCTCTCTCATTTGTAATTCTAGTTTCTTGATCTCCAAATTTGTCTGCATTTCTAATTCTAATTTCTGAGTTCAGAGGTAGACTCGGGCTCATAATCTTTTAAGGCAGACTCCTCAAAATGGCCTGATTTAACTAAATGTTTTGCAATCTTGAACTGTATTTCTCGCTTGCGCATAGATCGTTTAACTTCTACCTTAAGGAAATTGGCCAGTGTTATGAGGTTGTCTTTTCTGAGGGAATTAAATGTGTCCTGATCAAGGTCATCCATAAATTCGTCTGGTTTAAATTCCGCCATGATTGGATTTGGCTGAGTTCACAGTGTACAGTAGTTTTGAAAAAGCAGGCAAAATGTTGTCAAACGGCTCAAAATATTCGTCTCCCGGACGAGCCCCCAATTTGTTACGTGCAGAGAAAACGAACAAAAGGGTGAACTCAGCAGTTTCCGTTTAAATAAAATTTATTACAAAAATAAAACTAATTGCTAAGTTAGGGATAGAATACAAGCTTTAAAGTGTACAGACTACTTATCTCAGCTGGGACGGCAAAGCTCCAGTCTCAGAGTTGTAACAGTCAGTCGGATGAATGAACAGTCCTTCGGCTTGCAGGCTTGTAGTTGCACAAAGTCCACAGTATAAATCCAGCGTTGGCAGTGAAGGTCTTGAAAGGTCTTGAGAATGACTACTGCTGGAGTTTAGTAACACACAAGAGACACGATCCCAAAAGTCTGACTGGAAGCTGAGCACGTCCCTTTTATAAAGCATATAAGAACAATCTAGAACTTTTATTGACATGCTAATTACTGTTCTAAAATTATCTCCCTTACACAACTAATCAACTTTCCAGAACATTCCAAACATGACTAATTGAATTCAAGGTTGTGAGGTCATCAAGGGCAGTGACCTTGAGAATGTTCTAGACTAATTGAACTCAGGTCATGATGAGTGTGGGGGAAATGACCTACATAACAATTCCCATGTAAAAAGTCACACGAAATATATATTTCAATGAGTAATACCTGAAGTGTATGCTAATTAGCTATTCGCACATATATGTAAAAGGCAAGGATCCGAGACTAAAGATTTTAGAGAAGCCGACGATCAAATTTCATGAAGTTCTGATCCAAATTGATTGAAAGTGCACAACAACAATTCATTTCTTAATGTGTAAAACATGGAATGTTTCCAAAAGTTGAGATTTCGACCAATTGATGCGACTTAAAGGCTATATTCCCTAAAGTCATAAAGAAAATAACAAAAAAGCTACAAAGCTAGAAAACATTATTCCAACTAAATCGTTAACGCTGCAACTCGTGTGACAACCACTGCCTAATTCGCAATTCTTTAACTTTAAAGTGTTTCTTCAAAAGCTTCAAATATTTTATAAGATTAGTTGGATGTACGAAGGGTAAATTTTCTCATTTAATCAGTGATAATTACTCTTTCCGAATATGCAGAAAAAATATGAACATTTTAAGTTTAGAGGTTGACATTTTAACGTTTCAAACATGAATTTAAACTATAGTTAAACAAAATTTTAAGCAACCGAACTGACTAAATTTCAATAAAATCTGATGATATATGTTCAAAGGATTCAATGTTGGTTATACAACTAAATATACACATAAACTGATTCTATACATTTGTCAAATACGTTAGTATACGCGTATGTACCCTTGGTTTGCAAAGATCTGCATTACGTATATTCTTATGCTGCGTAGATCAACGCAAAGTATACTAACGTTTTGCAATGTTCCATATACAAATATATACAACTAATACGTATACAAATAATTTTGTGTTCTATATACGTCTATATACCTAGATATATTGAACTTTTAGAGCAACCCACACTTTAACATTATGTAATCTATTCAACAAATTTCGTTCAGGAGTCGTTCGGTTACTTTTTAGAGTCTAGCAACCAGCAACCAAGGTACGGCAATGACGTGGCGCCTTTTCTGGTGCCGTACAGTTCAAATTTGTAGAAACCAGACTCCGGTAATTTGATTGAGTACGATATACTTGTGTCGTTACTCGTGATTGTAAGACAGTTCTTTTTCTCCTCCTCGGGAAGTCGAGAGTCGTTTTTCAACAAGTATGGGGTGGTGGTGATCGGTTCTAGCGCTTTGATGGTTATAACACATGTGCCATTGTTTGCTACAATCACCGAGGATTTGTGTTCAACAAGTTGCAGCCCGAGATCAATGAAATGGTTAGTCGCTCCCCAGGAACCATTGGCCGAAGGATAAAATTCACCTTTCCATGCTGCATTTGCTTCAAGCAGCCAATTTCCCACTGCCGAATATGAACCCTCCTCATTTCTGTTCTTTGCAAAAAGTTCGAATTTGTAGTATCCCTTTTCAGGAAGTCTTGCGTGAAAAATGAACTCACTACCGTCGGTTGCTGAATCGGCAAAGACAAACTTTGTAGCTTCGCTATATTTTTCGCCATTCTTTTCCAAATGAAAGAGGAACACCACGTCGGGATGTTTAGAAAACTGAATCTGACAGGACCCATCGGTGGCAATAATTTTTGAGGAACCAGAGTATTTGACATCAAGCTTGTAGAACTCTTCACCAGGCCCCCAGAGATTTCTTGAGTGAGGAAATTTCTCATCGATCACCGCGGCTTTCGAATTTCGAATCATGAAGTTGGCACCGTGCCAGTATTTGCCATCATCGCGCAACTTTGCCATAACGGTGAATCGATATTCGCCCTCATACGGCAATGTGATGCGATATTTCACTCTGCGGTTATTTTTCTCGCCGCACACATGACCTTCGACCTCCGACTCTCCTCCAGTGAAGGAAATCAACTCAGCTAACAGTTGCTGGCGTTCATCTGGAAGTTGTAGCTCTAATTCAGCTTTTCCTGTGTTTGAAACTATGATGGGTTCTTCCTGGCCGATGACTATAAATCCCTTGCTTAGAAATTCGTCATTGGCGCCCCAGACGTCGTACGCTGCACCAGAGGGGAACGCCGCGGAGGGTGTGTTGCCTCTGTTCTTAATCGTGTAAGACAACACCCACTGAGACATAGACTTCAAGTCCTCAGATGTGTTCATCGGATTTACACCAACCACCAAGGTGAAATCCCCTGCATGGGGAAACCTAACCTTGCATGTGACTGTATCACCCTTTCTGTAGCTTATGACGTGATCCGAATACTTTCTTCCAGCTCTCGGTATTGTATTCTTCTCATTCAAGTCCGTCAACTTGGTCCAAAAACGCAAATTCTGGGTGTATGGGCACTGAACTTTCACAGATATTTCATTTTCGTTGGTTTCAATCACGCCTTGTTCATGGCTTAGGGTTTGCATGTTAAACGCATAGTAGGCACAATCTCGCATGGGTACATCTGACCAGACATTTAAATCACTAAATGGTTTCTTCAGATACTGCTCGTTGGGGGCGCCCTGTCCTGAGCCTTTATCAACCGGGAAATGCTTTGAGGCAAACATTTCTGGATCGCTGATGAAATAGTATTCATTCCACTTTCGAGTGTAAGCCATCTTACCAATCTCCTCAACAAACCCTAACAATGAAAATAAATGATATTAGTAAATAACTGCTGCTTGTAATGAAAACTGTCTGAATTGTAAATAAAGGTTAAACGACATCTGATAGAATTTGATATCGTAATAGATATAGTGCCACTCTACTATCTATGATTGCGTACGTACGTTTAGAATATTGGGCGGAAAATAATTTTGAACAGGCAGGTCTTGCATTCGCTTTAAAATATTTAAGCTCAGTGTTCATAACCTTATCGTATTATAAAAAACCGCGATAACTGTTACAGTCGCTATCTCGTACGTGTAGAAGGGGATTCTTCATCCAATTTCGGAGTCCTATGCTCAGAACACGTTGGAAAAAGCCATCCACCTCTCTGTAATCACATCATGCCATTCATTGATATATTGATAGCCATGACGTTGAGATCAGTTTTGTATGTATATGTCACGTGACCATCAGCTGAAATTAATGTCCAAATATGGCGAGCACATAGAAATATAACACGAGACTAATACTTGATAGCAAGATGTGCACACCATTTTTCGTTCAAGTACATTGAAGTACAAGTCCAAATTTGAATCTATATTCTAAGTCTATTTGTCCCTTTTCGATGAAATGGTGAGATGCATGTTGATCTTACATTTTGTAACAGACTTACCGACTGATCCCGCCGCCCATGTACAATCGCACAGGTACCATTTTCCATTGATTTTTATCTTATTCCAGGCGTGGTCGGTTTTGATTTTACCATTTTCCATTTGGAAAGCGTCCCCTGGCTGGTAGTCACCTCCCTTCGAAGCACCAGACAGACTTTCACATTCCAAGCCTGCCAGACTACAGCGAACAGATTAAAAATGAGCACTGTATTAAGGTGGAGAACAGCAACACATTCACGTCGTCA
Source organism: Ptychodera flava (assembly GCF_041260155.1). Taxonomy (NCBI): domain Eukaryota; kingdom Metazoa; phylum Hemichordata; class Enteropneusta; family Ptychoderidae; genus Ptychodera; species Ptychodera flava. The sequence continues at coordinate 9,976,544 of NC_091929.1, forward strand.
TACATCGTCATAAATTTACACTGAAATAATAGTTTCTCAATGGCAATCAGCTTTATATTTCGTTTAAAGCAGTAGGCACCTCGAAATTGAAGGTCTTAAACATTTGCTCGAACTTTCAATAAAGAAATTACATCATTTTCCTACAGGCTTCCAAGTCGAAAGAAAACTAGGTTCAAACATGGAAAATGTAGAACTATAGAAAGAATATTCACCTCACATGAAATGCAAAATGGACACTGGGCCTCTTAGGTTAACGTGAACTTTCAATTTTCACAGAATAATGTGTGAAAATTTTATTCACTCCATAGTTTAAAATGAGCCCTAAAGTGGTGACCAGATAATTATTGTGAAAATTTGAGGGTCCGAATATCCCCAGTGTCCGCGAGGATTATAAACTAAAACAATGTGAATCGCGTAAAACCAAATGCGATGTGTTTCTCTGGCGATGTGCCTCAAAAAGTGAGATGGGAACAACAATATTTCATATCTACACACTGTCAATTATAACATAATTTGTAAAGATAAATTGCAGTATTCTCAGTTTGCATAATCATGGAAGTACACATAAACATTGTGTGGGCTGTCACGTTGATTGTACAACTTATTGCTGTTATAATTTTGCAATGAAATTGATACCCATTATATCAACAGTCGAAGATTTTGGTCTGATGTACCAATACTGTGTTTCCAATCGGCATACTTACTCACAAAGCATCTTGAAAAGGCTGCTATAACCTTCGCAAACAGCCATACCACTTTTCAAAACCCCCTCGGCGGAGTTGTCACCTCGTTCCTTGTTTCCATAATAACCTTCGACGTCATATTCGACGTTCTGCGCCTCCCATCGAAAAAGTAGACGGAACTTCTCGAGGTCATTTTGCGCGATTTCGGTGAGATAGGTCACTAACTCAGTGGGAGAATTCTTAAGATTTTCAGAAGCCTGGAGAACAAAAGAAGAAGAAAAAAATGCGTCAACATATGTGGTATTTTGTTTAAAATGTCACAAGCACAGGTGCTACTGTATGTTTCTATTGGTGAATGCATTAGGCTTGGTTCAAGTGGGTAAATATTCATTTGCAACAGTTTCTCTTTTGTCTTTTCTAGTTCATACAAACCTATTTGGATTTGGCAGCCCAATCGAACGCACTACCTTTGTGCAGACTAGTGGGTTAGTTTTTGCCTGTGATTTCGGGTTGGAATTCCCTGTATAACGCTCACCCTACTCATTCCACTGACACACGTTTCACATGAAACCAGAGCACAAATCATCGCGTTCACCCCAGTCACACGTTCACAAATCACAGACTCGTACTGAGTCTAATTAACATTCATCAATATCAGACGAAGTGTTCCCTGCCTCAATAGCATAGTTATCCAATTCTTTCATGCGTTCATAGTTAGGAATCAACTTTTTCTTCTCTTCCCAGAAGGTATCTTCTATATTCAGCTTCTGGGCATCGGTAACAGGTTCAGTTTGGTCGATAGCAGTGATTGGTTGAATCTTTCGTTTCGTTTCCACTGTTTTTGATGACGAACAGCCCATTCTAAGTAAAGATTAAAATTACACTTTCATGAAATTAGAAATTCTTGTGCAATGAGAGGTTCTGCTACAAGTTATTTTGCTGTTCACAGCGGGTACGGCAACATTCTAGATGGCAACGCCACTGTCATACAAACACAATACTCAAATGGAACGTTAATTGAATTATTTGAATCTGCTTATTTGATATTATATTACACCTTTGCCGATACCAGTGAAATTGGTGACGTCATTCCCCCTGGATTATTACTGATAATGTATCCGATTACCAAGTGTTGTGGCCCCCTGATGTTTTTGACGCATACAAACTCACTGGCATGGCCAAAACTATAAAATAGAAACAATAATATGCCCCATGCTGGTCCATAATAGACGAGAGCAAACTTTGTGCAGACTGGTGGGTTAGTTTTATTCTGTGATTTGGGTAACACTTCCTCGTATAGCGTTCACCGTACACATTCCACTGACACACGTTTCACATGAAAACAGAACACAAATCATCGCGTTCACCCCAGTCACACGTTCACAAATCACAGACTCGTACTGAGTCTAATTAACATTCAACAATATCAGATGAAGTGTTCCCTGCCTCAATAGCATAGTTATCCAATTCTTTCATGCGTTCATAGTTAGGAATCAACTTTTTCTTCTCTTCCCAGAAGGTATCGTCCTGTACATTATGTGGTGCAAAGTTGGCTTTCGTCCATTATTGGCCGCCGGAAGGAATAGTATATTATTGCTTAAATACAACGCCTTCCTAAAATTCACTAATAATGTGAAATTTACAAGATTTTCAATGTTGATAAAATCGGATTTGCGCATGTCATTTTTTGTCTCCGGCAACAACAAGTCCGGTAAACTCCGGCTCGAGAAGGCCTCGGATAGGGATTTACTAAGGTGTTAGGAAATTATGGGGTGTTTCTGTCTTTTCTTCTCCTTTGAAATTGCAATCGAATACATTTTCAGATTAAGTCCGAACCGGAGTTCGACGATGTTACCATTGTTGTAGGCACGAATGGCTGCACAATGCAAGTTGACCGTGCACCTTTTGACATAAGATATGTTTACCTGTTCGGGGTCGGATAATAATCGACGACAGTCGCTCAGAGCAGACACACATTTTGTCTAATAACCGTATTATTCGTGAAAGGGGGTATACTCAGGGCTGCATACATAGATTTATTGTGAAGTCATGAACTCGTATAACCCTCTAGTCAAGCGTCTGCCATGACAACGTAGTGAAGTATTTATTACTTAAGGAGCGTTCAGTTATTATGGCCGGGGTGGGCCGGCAAATTCTTCCTGCGCATCAGTCAAAATAAGTGAACCCCCCTACCCATTGCACCAAAAACTTGATGACCACCCCCCCCCCTTTTAAGATGACAAAAATTCCATGAACCACCCCCCCCCCCCCCACATTGCTTGAGTAAAGCTGCACACACAAACACTTCCGGAGGGGGGCGATAGAATAAAAAAAATTATCGGACTTTTTCAAATGACCCTCCGTACAAACTCACAAGTTTTAATGTTCAAATTTCCACTTCTAAATTGCTATAATTTTGAAATTACCCCTCAAAGGAATTGGACAGAAAATACAGGTGGATCACAATATTTTTGCACAAGCGTGTGTGATATTTAAGCAATAAAGCACACCCAGCGATGGTATACCACGAGATTTTGACCAGTTCACGACATATATGCACGAGGGATAGCGAGTGCATATATGAAGTGAACTGGTCAAAATCGAGTGGTGTACCGTCGCTGGGTGTGATTTATTGCTATTATATCATAACAGTATATTGCAATTCTGGCGTGTAACGTCAAAAACGGATTTTTGCTCAAGCTGAGAGCTCGCGCGTATGCCAGCCGTGGTATATCACCAATATACCACGGTTCTTTTCGCGTCTCGACCAATCAGATCGCTGTACTTGCGCCATCAATATACTGGTACGATATAATTGGATTTAATTGATAATCAGCTGTTGATAATGTTGATCTCTGAGAAAACCATGTAATACTTTTTTCAATACAAAACTATATCTATGCATTTATAGATATTTGGATAATTAATATAGATGTAATTAATTGGAATAGAGTTGTTACAACTGATATGTGGACAAAAAATTGACTTTATAATTTCATCAAAAATGTTCATCTATTATACATGGGAGTCTATTATAAAATTGTGAATAATATTTTTTCCAATGAAAAACTTGCTATACTCATGCATGTACAGACGTTGAATAATTAACATAATTGTACTTGATTAGAATATGATGGTTGAAGTGGATATTATGAGTACAAGAAATCTGATTTCGGGATTTCACTGAAAATGTTCATCCACTATACATGGGAGTCTACGAGGAAACTATAAATAATTTTTCCAATACAAAAATACGTCAATCTGTGTATTTATGTACTCTCGATTATTAATACTAATGTACTTGATTAGACTAGGTGGTAACAAATGGACTGTTCGCCAGAAATTGGATTTTGGAATTTCACTGAAATATTGATTCACTATACAGTGGAGTCTATGAGAAAAGTATGAATAAATTTTAACAATGCCAAACTAATTACTTTGTGCTTTATAGGTGTTTGATAATTGATACAAATGTACTTGATTCAAATAGGGTATTTGGAAGTTCAGATGTGGACAACAATTATGATATTGGAATTTCACTTAAAAGTATAATTTTACTTTTCATGGTACTGGTAGTCTACAGGTAACTGTTAAATAATTTCCCTTTCAAAACTTGCTATATATCTAATATGTAAGTGATAGGAATTGTTTATTGCCCTCTGTGAGCTCGATTTTACAATACGACAAGCCTCAGAGTTGCCAAGTCAAAATGTTCATATGACAGATAATTATACTTTCGTTCAGATTCACAGTTAAATGACTTCAGAGAATGAAATCAAGCAGCGAATCATTTTTATCTCCCGGAATATTTCTGTATGCTGAAACTGCTTTTTGACGGGACGTATACTTATGAAAATTAAGTGACCCCCTTCTCAGCTGTCTAAAAATTACATGACCACCCCCCCCCCCCACTTTGCAGTTTTCAAATTTAAGGTGACTACCTGGAATTTGCCGGCCCACCGTAACGCTCCCTTAAACTTGTGTGTTTAGTGCACCTCTGGCTACATACGGCAGACAGGGTAAAGTACAACGAGTGTAAACATAGACCTTAGTGATATCGTTAGCTAGAACTGATTAAAACAAAGTCCATTGTTCAGCGGTTTAATACCTCAGGCACTTAGTGCACAAAAACTACTGCAGTTTTATTTATGGCTTTGCTCCAATATCTGCAGTAAGTACAATCGTACCCATGGTTTATGCTACCAATCTATAGTGCACAATAAACAGAGCTGTCGCAGCGTAAACCATTGAGGTCAAGGGAGACACATACCGCCAGTCAGACGTTTAATTTCTCCCAATTCCATCAAACTTATTTTCAATGGGGTTGGTGACTGCAACAATCTGACTTGACCAAATATATGTTGAGTGTTATGAAGAATATGTCTGTAGTGATACATGCTTACAGAAGCGACTCGCGCTTGTACCTCCATCGGTGAATTGCCTGTACTAAATATATTTTACTAAGCGACTCCACAGTATTGCGGAATCAGATTGTGTTTGTAGGCAATCTTCGCGATATGCGATGTCTTGATCACGTTCAAAGCATATCTGTGGATTTTAACTTCCGAAATCGACACCTTCGTATGCATTACGTTACAATTAACCTATTTCAGGGAGCATGCGGAAGTTTCAGAACCCCCCCCCCCCCTCTCGTTGCGAAGACCTAAACAAAGTGCCTAACAACGTGATTCAAGGAGTCAATGCTTCAACGGCAGCTTTATATAACGATGAAATGAGACAAAAGCCCACATAGGAAGCGTTAACCTTAACAATATTCACATCAAACTCGCTGTGAGCATAAAGGTTTTACCTCCATGCTATGAGCAAGGTTTTCGAAAGACGTACCCTGCTCTCCGAGTTGACGCTAAAACACTGCACCGACGATGATAGTAGCCTTAACCATATCGGATAGCACGCAGGCATAGGTCGGATTACAAACGGAATATTATAAAAATATGTGTACCTTTGGTTGAAAAGATCTCACAATTTACTCGATATGGACGAAAATGACCACTCCGTCATCAGGCATTTGTGCTACTGCCTTGGCTGAACTACTAAGGCAGCCATAATGTATCTATTGCATATGCCCGCTTATATGTAGCTTAACTTTTCCTTCATTGCAGATATTTCATATTTTTTCACAGTTGCTTTTGGTTTCTTACCTGTTATCTTGTTCGCTAAAAACAGACTTTGTCGATCTGAATGTCCGAAGACTGTGTTCCGCAAAAGTTAGTTCCTTATTGGAGGGTTGGTTGGTCTCTACCGACACCTGCACAAACGCGAAGTGTTTGACTACAGTAAATAACACGATCTTGTGTTACTGGTCAACAGAACACGCCTCTCTCGTTGCCATATAGCAAGCCACAGGCGGAACCTCGATGGTGGAAAATCTTTTGACATTCAAGTCAATCTTGGCCCGTGGAAGGAAGGTTTTTAGGGCTAGCATAATATAAAACGAGTAGATGAAGAGTTGCTAAGATATCTACCGTGAGTGAATAAGCCGACCAGGAAGAAGTAAAAGGCGTACAAGATTTCCGAGACTTCAGATTGTTCAATGTAGAATGTGTCTCGCTTACAGGTATTCGGACTCTCAAACTTTCACAATTCTTTTCTGATATTCCACTTTTAGGGGCTCATTTTGAAGCCTTTGGTGTAAGAAAACTTTTCACCGTCTCAGGCGAAATTTGATTGTTTTTCTCCGTAGAGTTAACACAGGGGTGGCAGCCATTTTGAATTTCAAATATCGGTAGAGCTTTTTTATTTATTTATTCCTCACATTTCTTGCTAAGTTCTATTGTCTTTACTACATCGCTGTTGATGTAATTCTTTATTCTAATGAAAATATAATAAAATTCTTGATTTACACAAATACACAATCTTACAACAGAGAAAAGGTAAGAATCGTAACCATGTTGTACATGCTCATAGAGCAGAGATGTGACAGGGAGCTAGAAATAGCTTATGTGAAGCTATTGTAAATCTGGCTCCCAGCTTAAGTAATTTGTTTCTCTAGTGGCCCCGGACTTTTACGCTTTATTTTGAAAGAGAACGGTTGAAATATTCCCTGATGAAAGTTTGAGGAAAAGTTTAAGTCTTTCACATTCGAGGCGCATACTACCTCGAGTAAAACGTACACAACCGTGTTTGTTGACGAGTGAACGAGTGGGCCCAGGATAACAAACGACCTTTTTTATTATAAGATGAAAAGGTCAACATTCTTGAGCCTCATAACATATTAATGATGTCGAAATATAAAGTTTCTCTTGTATCCTTTGTTGATCACACTGAACACACCTAAGGTGGCAAACTTTAACATGCCTATCAAGTTTCTTATCGGATTCCACACTTCAGACTTTGGACTCTATACGTCACTCGACTCTGAAGCTAACCATCAAGCTGGATGAGGAGTGGCCTTGTAACGTAGAACAATAGTCTATGATTATGCATGGTCTTGAGAACTGCATGAAATATACAAAGTGCAGATAAAAGTGTACATTTACACCACTGTTATACAATGAATGACCAATCGCTATTCTCCAGCGATTTTTCTCCATGCGAACAAGTATTCATCGCTCTGATCATCAACTCTACAACTGTATACTTATGACTTTAAAAACGGTCGATACCATTAACGTATAGACAAAACTTGAAAAAATAAACCTGCTGAATTTCGACAAAATATTTCACACTGTTTCTTATCCCTAACAGAAGTAGTAAGTATGTTTATTTGAATAGAAGAAAATAGTACCAGTCTGTGAATAAAGGTATGTTTCAACATCATGTATATATAACTATTCTCAATCTTAAGAGAAACAAGGAGTATTGACAGCAGGATCGACTCACAAAATTTTATCAAAACCACTAATATTTATTAAAGTGATCTACTTTCTTTTTGAACACTTTTGTCTCCCGATGACAATAAATTTTATTTGGTGAAACTCATTTAATCAATCCCCAGGTAAAAAGTCACACAAAATATATATTTTAGTGACTAATACCCGAGTTGCACGCTAATCAGCCATTTTCATGTATGTCAAGGCATGAGTAGCTGAGGATCAGGCTTCAAAACGTTCTGATCCAAATTGCTTGAAAGTACACAACAGCAATTCATTTCTTAGTGTCTAAAATGCAGCGTTTTCAAAGTTTGAGATTTCAACCAAGTGATGTGACTTAAAGGCTATACTTTCCCCGCCAAAGTCAAACAGAAAAAGACAAAATAGCCCGAAAGCTGGAAAAAATTATTCCAGCTAACTTGTTAACGCTGAAACTCGAGTGACAACCACTGCCTAATTCAAAAATCTTTACAACCATTTCCAGTAATAGAGCGCGAAGCCACTACAGTGAACTGAAATAAAACTGCTTACACTAATTAGTTTCAGCTGTAGCCGTGGCCACTTTGGTGTTGAACAAAGCTACTTGATACAGACAAAAAGTCTGCTTGTACAACGGCAAAACTAGCTCTGTTTGAGGCTGGGGTTGCAAATGAGAGTTTACGATTGGCACCCTGTGTTCAAGATTAAGATACAATGTAACATATTACCATGCACTTGTCCATGTACAAATCTTTTTTATTTCAACTTCCCCAGACAAACTGTCTGCATGGGACATACAATGTTGTCGACTTTGCCAGCTGGCTACAGCTGAAACTAATTAGTGTGAGCAGTTTTATTGCAGTTCACTGCAGTGGCTTCGCGCTCTAATACTGAAAATGGTTGTAATTATAACAGCATGTTTCTTCAAAAACTTCAAGTATTTTATAATATTACTTGGTTGTGTCAATTATTTTATAAATGTAATTTTTCTCTTTTAATCAGGGAAAAATATGACCATTTTAAGTTAAGACGTTAACATTTTATCTTTTCAACTATGGATTTAGGCAGAAAATGTGATTTTAAGTCACGTGACCATGTCTGTTAACATTGATAATATCGTGATATGCTATAATTTAACAAAAGCGATAAGCTGACAAAAATTTTAATCAAATCTAAGCATATATCTTCAAATGATATAATGTTGGTGAATTCGGGTATGCTCGATACAGCGACCCATAGCCGAACATAATTGCGTTGATTTTGTAATCATCTAACTACATTTCGCTTTTTAGAGTCTATCAACCAGCAACCAAGGTACGGCAATGACGTGGCGCCTTTTCTGGTGCCGTATAGTTCAAATTTGTAGAAACCAGACTCTGGCAATCTTATTGAGTAAGATATACTTGTGTCGTTACTCGTTATTGTAAGACAGTTCTTTTTCTCCTCCTCGGGAAGTCGAGAGTCGTTTTTCAACAAATATGGGGTGGTGGTGATCGGTTCTGGCGCTTTGATGGTTATTACACATGCGCCATTGTTTGCGACAATCACCGAGGATTTGTGTTCAACAAGTTGCAGCCCGAGGTCAATGAAATGGTTACTCGCTCCCCAGGAACCATTGGCCGAAGGATAAAATTCTCCTTTCCACGGCACATGTGCTTCAAGCAGCCAGTGTCCCACTCCCGAATATGAACCCTCCACATTTCTGTTCTTTGCAAAAAGCTGGAATTTGTAGTATCCCTTTTCAGGAAGTCTTGCGTGAAAAATGAACTCACTACCGTCCATTGCTGAATCAGCAAAGACAAACTTTGTGGCTTCGCTATATTTTTCGCCATTCTTTTCTAAATGAAAGAGGAACACCACGTCGGGATGTTTAGAAAACTTAATCTGACAGGACCCGTCGATGGCAATAATTTTTGAGGAACCAGAGCATTTGACATCAAGCTTGTAGAACTCTTCACCAGGACCCCAGAGACTTCTTGAATGAGGAAATTTCTCATCGATCACCGCGGCTTTCGAATTCCGAATCATGAAGTTGGCACCGTGCCAGTATTTGCCATCATCACGCAACTTTGCCATTACGGTGAATCGATATTCGCCCTCATACGGCAATGTGATGTGGTACTTCACTCTGCGGTTATTTTTCTCGCCACACACATGACCTTCGACCTCAGACTGTCCTCCAGAGAAGGAAATCAACTCAGCTAACAGTTGCTCACGTTCATCTGGAAGTTGTAGCTGTAATTCGGCTTTCCCTGTGTTTGAAACTATGATGGGTCCTTCCTGGCCGATAACTCGAAATCCCTTGTTAAGAAATTCATCATTTGCGCCCCAGACGTTGTACGCTGCACCAGAGGGGAACGCCGCGGAGGGTGTGTTGCCTCTCTTCTTAATCGTGTAAGACAACACCCACTGAGACATAGACTTCAAGTCCTCAGAAATGTTCATCGGATTTACTCCAACCATTAAAGTGAAATCGCCTGCATGGGGAAACCTAACCATGCATGTGACTGTATCACCCTTTCTGTAGCTTATGACGTGATCCGAATACTTTCTTCCAGCTCTCGGTATTGTATTCTTCTCATTCAAGTCCGTCAACTTGGTCCAAAAACGCAAATACTGGTTGTACGGGCACTGAACTTTCACAGATATTTCATTTTCGTTTGTTTCAATCACACCTTGGTTATGGCTTAGGGTTTGCATGTTAAACGCATAGTATGCACAATCTCGTAGTGGAACATCTGACCACACATTTAAATCACTAAAAGGTTTCTTCAGATACTGCTCGTTGGGGGCTCCGTGTCCTGAGCTTTTAGCAACCGGGAAATGCTTCGAGGCAAACATTTCTGGATCGCTAATGAAATAGTATTCATTCCACTTTCGAGTGTAAGCCATTTTACCAATCTCCTTATCAAACCCTAAAATTGAAAATAAATGCCATTGGTGAGTAACCGTTGCTTACACTCTAATGACAATTGTCTGCATCATAATCAAAGATTATAAACGGCAAATGAAAGTTTTTGATTACGTCAAAAACAGTAATTCCATCCCACCCATCCCCTCACTGTCTGTGTTTGCGTATATTCCTCTTGTGGATCAGAAAATTCAGCGGAAAATAATCGTTTAAGCTCTATATGCTACTTTTTAACTGACAGGTATTACATCCGCTTCAAAATATTCGAGTGCTCTGTATGTACTCTAATCGTAATACGACAAAATATGATAATAGTTACAGTCGCTATTTAATGCGTCTGGAAGGGGGATACATCATGCAATTTCGGGAGCCTATGCTGTAGAACACGTTGGTAACAGTCGTGCAAGTTTGTGCAATCAAATCATGCCATTTGACAGCTGCGAAGTTTACTGTTGTATGTATCACATCATAAGCTCAAATTAATATCCAAATACGGAAAGCCAAGAGAAATATAACATTAGGCTTGTGCTTCATTTGAAGATGTACATGTATACCTTTTTTATTCAAGTTAGTACAAAATACAAATTTGAATTTATATTCTAAGTTTATTTGGCTGTTTACCAAGCAACGGAGAGATAATTTCTTTGTAAGAGACTTACCGACTGATCCCGCCGCCCATGTACAATCGCACAGGTACCATTTTCCATTGATTTTTATCTTACTCCAGGCGTGGTCGGTTTTAATTTTACCATTTTCCATTTTGAAAACGTCCCCTGGCTGGTAGTCACCTCCCTTGGAAGCCCCAGACAGACTTTCACATTCCAAGCCTGCTAGACTACAGAGGAATAAAAAGTGCATTGTGTTAAAACTGAGAAAAGCTTTGGAGAACATCGGAGAATCGTTTTTAAGTGATTTTATTTTTATAAATCTACAACGAAATAACAACACTTCAATAACAATCAGCCCTATGTTTCTTTCAAGACAGTAAAACTGGAAATTGAAGGTCTTAAACATTTTCTGAAGCTTTCCGTAAAGAAACATTTAACCATTCTATTTTGAAATAAAATGAAAATCAGGTGTCAGCGTGCAAAGTTTGAAACTAGAGAAAGAAATTACCCACTATTTAGCGACTCGTGAGATTCAAAATGGGCACCATTCCTCTAATCGGAAAATGAAATTTTTGATCTTCACAAAATAAGGGATGAAAACTGGAGTCGCACTGTCAATCATAACATATATGATTGTAAACATAAATTGCAATATTATACACCTACTGCCGTAACCTATGAGAGTTTGACCGTCCAATAACTTACCGTATTTGTATAGTACGCGAAGTCCCGAATACGGGAGACGCGCCTGTTTGGGGTTTGTAGCAATTTTATTTCAACAATCGCGCGCGTTCCACTCATATCGCGCGTGCCGCATCCCTCAAAATTTACCATAGAATTAGTTTATACGGACGATTAATAGAGGGAGGTGTATAATAATAGGGTTATACACAAAATACGGCCCTGTATGGACTCGGGCTCAGTGAGTGACGTATTGGACTCGCCTTCGGCTCGTCCAATACGTCACTCACTGAGCCCTCGTCCATACAGGGCCGTATTTTGTGAATAAACATATAATATTCTCACTTTGCATAATCATTCACCATAGGTACATTTAAGTGATGTTTGAGCTGTCACGTGGACTGTACAACTTATCGCTGTTATAATACTGCAATATAATTGATACCCATTATATCATCAGGAGTCGAAGATTTTGGTCTGACGTACCAATACTGTGCTTCTAATCGGCATACTTACTCACAAAGCATCTTGAAAAGGCCGCTGTAACCTTCGCATACAGCCACTCCACTTTTCAAAACTCCTTCGGCCGAGTAGTCACCTTGTCCAAGTCCCTTGTTCCCATAGTAACCCTCGACGTCATAATCTACGTTCTGCGCCTCCCATCGAAAAAGTAGACGAAACTTCTCGAGATCATTTTGTGCAATTTTTGTGAGATAGCTCACTAGCTCGGTAGGAGAATTCTTAAGAGATGCAGAAGCCTAGAGAAGAAAATAACAAGAAAATGTGTGAGGCATATTGGGTGTTGTATTTTGTTTAAAATGTCATAAGCAAATGTCCCGATGTATATTTCTGTTACTAGATGCATATTAATATTTCGTCTGTGTCTCTTCTATTTCCAACAAAATTATTTGAAAATTGGCAGCCAAGGTCAGGTTTTCCTAGTGATAGAACGCGTTACTATTGAGTCTGCGCAGTAGTGAGTTGGTTGCTGCCAGACAGTGTGACGGTGATTTCGGGGGAACTCCCCTGTATCGCGTTCATTCCACTCATCGCATTCGCCCCACTTACACGTTTCATAGGAAAACAGAATACAAATTATCGCTTTAAACCCACTCAAATTGTCACAAAACCACAGACTTGTACCAAGTCTGATTAACATTCAACAATATCAGATGCAGTGTTCTCTACCTCTAAAGCATAGTTATCCAATTCTTTCATGCGTTCATAGTTAGGAATCAACTTTTTCTTCTCTTTCCAGAAGGTATCTTCTATTTTCAGCTTCTGAACATCTATGTTTCGCTTCTGAACATCTATGTTCCGCTTCTGAACATCAGCCACGTGTTCAGCTTGGTCTGAGAATGGAGCTGGTAAAAGACCTCCATGGTCCAAGTCGGTAGAGGTGATTGGTTGAATGCTTCGTTTCCTCTCCACTGTTTTTGACGACGAACAACCCATTCTAAGTAAAGATAAAAACCTCAGTCTTGAAAGACGAAATTATTCCGCAAAGAGAGGTCCCACTACAATTGCAAGTTTTTAACAGTGAGTATGGCGACATTCAAGAGGGCAGTACAGTAGTCGAAACATAACTCTTAAATGGAACGTTAATTACATATTTAATCTGCTTATTGAATATTATATTGCATCTTTGTCAATACAAGTGGACTTTGTGACGATTATTGTGGCGCAAGATTTTTTCTAAATTAAAAAATTCCCTGGCATTGCCAAAACTAGAGGATTATAGCATCCCGTGCCGGCCAATAATGGATGCAATGGACTCAAGTATTTTTTTCACTCCTTAATGTACTCGGCTTCGCCTTGTACTTTATGTGGTGCAAAGTTTGCTTTCATTTATTTTTGACAGCCTGGCAGGGAGATTATTGCTTAAAACAACGATTATTTCCTAAAGTTCACTTAATTCTGTGATAAGATGTACAATTCACAAGATGTTCAATGTTCATGAAATTGGATTTGCGAATGTCACTGGACAATTTCTGTGTACCGCAACAACGACATAACTACACCATAAACCCTCGAGAAAACGAGGGTCTGTAGCTACACAATGCAAATTGACCTTGTATCTTTTGACGTGTGACAATAATAGACTGTTGCTCAACGCAGGAACACCCTTTGTCTGTGATAACATTATTATATGTAAACGGGGTGTACTTTAGACTGATTAATTCGATTTATTGTAAAGGTCATGAACTCGCCTCACCCTATATTCAAGCGTCTAACATGACAACATAGTAAGGTCATTATGACTGAAACAAATGTACCTCTGGCTGCACTTCATACGGTAGACGAGGTCACCTACATGTGTAAAACACCTTATTGAGATCGTTAGCTACAACTATTTGAAACCATGAAGTCTTTCTTTTGATTTCCATATTTAAACAAAGTCCATTTATCAGTAGTTACCACATATCAGACACTTGGAACGCAATTATACACCACCGCAGCTTTACTTACGGCTTTCTCAACGTCAGTACCTGCAGTACGTGTAATCGTACCAATCGATCGATAATGCACAATAAACTGAGCTATTGTGGGGTAAACTATTAAAGGCGATAGCTGGTACTATACAACATGGTGCCAGTTTTAGCGCCATGTATACAGTATCCAGGGCGACGCATACCGCGTCTTGGGTGTTTTACTTCTCCAAATTTCATTAACCAATTTCGATTGGGTTGTTGACGGCGGCGATGTGACTTGACCATATATATATGTAGAGTTGTATGAAGAATATGCATGTGGTGAAACATGAAGGCTCTCCCTTGTACCTCCATGGGTGAAATTACCTGTGCTAAATCTATTCCCCAACGTGGCCTCAGAGTATCGCAGTTTCACATTTATGTTTGTCCCATATAGCTGTGAAGGTTCTCTACTACTTCTGAAGGGTGTCTGGCAACCCAACGCATTCTTGGCGAGGTCTCGTGACGTTCATATCTACTCCGATTCTGTGGATTTTAACTTCCGACATCGACACCTTGCATTGTATATTAATCTAAGTCAGTGCGCATGCGTGCGTTTTAACCCCCAACCCCTTCACGTTGTCTTCGAAGCCCCAAACAAAACACCTAGCAACGCGATTCAATGAATGTATGCTTGATGGTAGCCTACGTAACAAGGAATTGAGACAAAGGAAGCCCATAAGTAGTGTTAGTGAGCAAGGAGGTTTTACGTCCACGCTGTGAGCGAGGCGTTTCAAATACGCTCCTTGATCCTTTTGGGTTTATATATATATATATATATATATATATATATATATATATATATATATATATATATATATATATATATATATATATAATATATATATATATATATATATATATATATATATATATATTGAAATTGAGGTGCTCTAAATTCAGATACGGAGCTTGCCCGTAAAATTCATTCTGTTGACGATTGTAGTCGCATAACCATCATAGATAGTCGGCATTACGCAGGCATACGGCCGAAAAAAACTTGAATATTGTCAAAATCTATCTATCTTTTATTGACGGGAAAGGGAACTGATTATTTGCTTGATATGGACGAAAACAACCTCTCCCGATTTAGGCAACTGTGTTACCTCCTCGGCTGAACTGTTTGGCAAAATTATAAAGCCTCTGTCTATTGCAAACGCCCCCTGCTAATATCTAATTTAAGTTTTCCTTAACTGCTATTATTTCGCAAGCATGTGTGTTCCGCAAAAGTCAGTTCCTTATTGGCGAGTGGATTGCCAGGAGAACGACACCTGCATACACGCGAAGTATTTAACAATAATGAATAACACTTTTTTGTAATATTCGTCAACAGAACAGACCCCTTTCATAGCCATATAGTACGCAAAAAAAGGCGGAACCTCTGTGGAGAAAAGTCTTTTGACTTTCAAGCCTCATAGCCCCCAGAAGAAGGTTTTTAGGGGCAGCAAATTATAAAAAGCGTACAATGTTGATGAAAAGGTGCACAAGAAGGCGGCGTTTGCTAAGATACGTACTCTCAGTGAATAAGCTTAAGCCGATTGTAGGAGAAGTAAAAGACAGAGAAAAGTTGCCAGCTTGTTTTAAGAAAATACAATGGTGTTTGTTTACAAGTGAACGAGTGGGACTGGGATTAACAAGTTGGTTTGCGTTTGTTTGTTACTTAAAACACTAAAGGACAACATTCTTTAGCCTTATTACATATTTATGAATCGAAATACAAAATTTTTCTCTCCTGTATTCCAAAGTTCTTTGTTGATCAGACTTAAGGCAGCTTGCGCCTCGGGGACACATATTCGGACTCTCAAACTTTTACAATTCTTTTCTGATCTATCACCTATAGGGTTTCGTTTTAGTGTAAAAAACCTTTTCGCCAGCTTAGTTTTTTGAAAATCGAAAAAAAATATTTTTCTCCATGGAGTTAACACAGGAGTGGTGGCCATTTTGAATTTTAAATATCGGTAACTTATCTTGAGTTATTTGTTTCTCAAGTACCAAAATTTGCACGGTGACCCCCGATTTTGATTTTTGATTTTGAAAGAGAATGGTTGAAAAATTCCTTAAAGCCCCCCTTTAATTATCAGATTTATCTAGTATAAATATTATTTACTTGATAAAATTTTCAATGGAAAACAAAAGAATGACAAACTGTTAATGGGCTGTTGACACATTTGCTAATGCGAGAACCAGGGATTGAGAAGGGAAAGTTTTAACAAAAGTTTAAGTCTTTCACTTTCAAGACGCGTACTACCGTAACAAACCTTAAGTGGTGAACTTTGATCTTCCTTGTAAGTTTCTTATCGGGTTTCACATTTTCAGACTCTGGGCTCCGTTCATCTCGCTACTCTGCTAGTCTGAAGCGACCTTTCAGTTTGGGTGAGAAACGGTCTTGTAACGTGGAACAATATTCTTTGATACTATAGAAAGCAAGTTGAGATAAACGTGTGTATTTACACTGCTGTCGTACAACGATTGACCAATTTGCTATTCTTCATTGATTTCGCTCCATGCGAACAATTATGCATCTTCGCTCTAATCAAACAGTCTACAACGGTATGCTCATGGTTTTGAAAACAATAGATACCACCAAAGCATTGATTCTACTTGAAAAAATAAACCTGCTTATTCATTTGAATGCAGTTAGCAGCTGTAGAATTATAGAATTGTAGAACCACAGTATTTATCTCATTTATTCACCCTACAAGGTAATGTTTATGATTACTATACATGCTGTAGTGAGTGTGTATGCTGTATGCTGTGTGAGTCATTATTGTTATGTACCTAGATGTGTTTTAAATGTTTGACAACGCAGGTTTCATTTCCGTGCGACCAGAGATTAGAATTCATTCACTTACTGAAATCCAACCATTATCAAGTGAAGTTCCCCTCGATAATGTACTCGGCTTAGCCTCGTACATCATGTCATGCAAAGTTTGCTTTCGTCCATTATAGGGAAGGAGCGGCTACATTATAGCTTAATCATCAACTTCAAAGTATGGTGATCATACTAGATGATACAAAACATTCTGCTATTGTGAATATCCTATTTCTTATTGCTAAAAGGTACATTTATATCTGTCGTTGTAAAAAAGACCTACCCAGTTTTACTTCATACAAAAGATTTGTTAGCTCTGTACAAAAAAGTGAGAAAAGAGAAAATGTTTGCACATAATAGGAAGTTGCGAATTTACAGTTCTAATATCCAGCGAGACCCATGCACAACAGACATGACACATGATAACGATAATGAATAATTAATGTTCAATACTTTATTGGCTTCTGTAATGTCAAAAAATTCCCAGATTTCAAAATCATTTTGATAACTCTGTAAAAAAACATTTAAGGTATGAAGATTTTTTATCAAGGATTTAGGATGTCAAATATAATTGTAACAATCCTAATAAACCTTAGACTTATCCCATGTTCAAAGCTAACCCTCGACCTCGGGTTGTAGATTTACCCGCCTTTGCAAATACTTCATTCTCCAATTTACTGATATGTTTTCTTTCAATCATCCATTCATTACCTTTCTATCAACAGCAATACATTCATATTACTTATACGCTACAGTTTTATTGCACAGGAGCGCCAGCGCAAATTAACTAGGCCTATTTAAAGCCGTATCACATCGCTCAAGGATATGCCTATTGTTATAGGTATGGGCGGAGGATTTTGGAGGCTCCAGACTCAAATCCTCCTCCTCGGGGTTAATTGACTCCTCAATAAGTTATTCGTTCGCCCGATCCGTAAAAAAATTAGTCACACAAATAAACACATTAAAACCAACACCATTATGAAATTGTCCTTATTGTTTATTACTCAAATGAAAGTCAAAACTTCAACTTATATCACAAATCTTCTAAACATATATTTTATGTGTAAGGGTTTCTGATACCGTCCAGGAGCGCCCTCAAGGGTTACCCACGAGTATTCCTTTCTGGGAAGAGGAAATTGCTCCGAGTCAGTTTCCCAGACATATACATGTGGAGTAAACTGGTTAAAAGGTAGATAGTAGACAAATACATCTTGAGGGACCCCCTAGACAGGACCTCAGCTGCTAGAAATTGCAAAGGACTGTTTAAGCCATATGTTCAGGGCAAAGGCGATAATTTGGCGGTAGTAAGATCGCACAGTTTCAAATTTTAGGCAGATACAGCAGCAAAACGTAATACGAGTAAAAAAAACCCTTATTCCAAGTTACTAAATCGATATCCAGAAGCATTAATATATATATATATATATATATATATATATATATATATTAAAAGAGCTTATAACGCATGGTCATGCTTTTCATATAATACACCACTATGAAGAAGGGAGCAAACGAGAATGCGATGCAAATAACATTTAATCGCGATCCTAATAACTAACCAGTTATCAAAATTACACCAAGATGATATCCGCTCATTGTGGTCAGAGTATTGTATGCATTTTAGCAATGTCTAGTGTGTATGATAAGTGTATGGGTGGATGGATGGATGGATGATCGGTTTAAAAGACGTAAAGTCGATGTGATACGTGGGTGCATTGCTGATGGACGTGTATGTGTAGGGTGCCTGTTCGTCTGCCTTCCCACTAAGAATAAAGACGAGGTTTCAGCCCAGATTTTGCAGTGGTATCTTCATCACTTCCAGCTCTGCCTCCTGCAACAGATTAAGTTTATGCCATATGACTCATTCTAGGAAACCACATTTTAGTCTTTTACATCCTGGCGGTACCTATCGACTACAAATGGTCTCAGATTTTGCTCAAGCTCACTAGATACATCTCCCCAATAGTCACAATAATTACAGTGCAATGATCAATACACAAGTTTTTGAGTTTTTCCTTTTTTTTTTTCTTTTCTTTTTCTTTTTTTTTTTCTTTTGTAGTTTCGTTTACGGCAGTTTGACCACAACTGCTCCCTCATAGGATTTTTTTCACACAATGGTATACGGTAGTTGCACATTCGTGCTTATACGGACATATTTTCTGGATAAATTTTCACGCCAACTGATGCATACGTGTCATTTGAGTTACACAGAACAGATACGTCACACGCTGTAAAAGTTGACCACACGCTATATTTGGACACAAAGTTCTCTCGTGGAAATTTTCCCATCCGGCCTCACCACATTCTACAGCACTCCCGCAGCTTCAAGAGCTGCCTGGCCGGACACACGGGCGCCCTCATAGACGTCAACCCACCTGGCCGGCCGCATATCTCGCAGTATAACACGCTGCCTGGCCTTTTCACTAGAGAACATTAACCAAAAGAAAGATGAAAAACACGCAGAGCGAGGAAAGGGAGTAACCATGGGAAAAGTAAGAGCGTATTACAGTAAAAACAAAAAAATATTACACTATTACAAGGTTTACGGAAGCAGTGTGGAACTTATGCCTGTTATACATGTTCTGGCAATCCAAACGAACTAGCAGTGGTAGAAAAAAAGTGTAGAAAGTAACTATTTAGTTATTTGTTCTGCAGATATCGAAAACAGTATGCCAAACCATATGTTAATGAGCACAGTTAACTAGGACTACTTTTGTTTGTAAACATATATCATTTCGTTAAACCCGCTAAAATAGAGAATCCAAATTACATCATTCCGACAATTACCCTTCAGAAATTCCACCGAACTCATGCAGTAAGCATATTATTTGGACTCTGAAAAACAGCAACACTAACACACACTATTTTATGGAAAGTCTTAGCTGAAGCCAAGCCATATGACAGCGCTAACACGAGGTGCGATCTTTGCTTAACTGAGAAATTTATTATAATCCGCTATCCAGAATGTTCTACGCTCAACTAAAGGCATGAACGTTTGTCCTCTTTCCGACACAAAAACAATTTAAGCATTGTTATGCAATAACTGATTTTAAAATACATTCCGCTATGTAAATCACTTCTCTGCTGGGAGATGAATAGTCATAACAGTGGAAACAAAACCAACATTTCGCCATCTGCGTAACCAAAGATGTATACCCCATGTAGATGTATATCAATACCAGTTTAGTCTCATGACAAATGAGTCACGCGGCTCACGAAAAAACGTTGCAGTATATGTAATAATAAAATTACCTCATGGTGCAACTGCAAACACGCCGTACATTGGGTACTCACATTTGCACTTCGTTTTTTCTGTGATTTCGCGTGTTTTTGTAATCATTGAGTCATTTTAATATCGGAAAAGGAGTGATATTTTAGGTATAGTACAAGTAAAATATCATCAGTAAGTAGGGTTCTATTTAAGAAATTAAAATAATGAAAGTTTGGTCCTTGCGTTTCCGTGACTTCAACTGATTTCGAAACAGTGTCACTTGACATGTCGAGGAGATACGAACAACATCTGGTCCTGTCAATTATAACACGTTAACATAAACACCAGACTGTGATGCCATCACATCACAAATTATAACCGGGCAAAATAAGTACTGTTGTCGAAGTGTGGCGGTCGTTCATACTTTGTGGGCTCTCTTCACGTAAAAAAGAAGATCATGTCCTATATATGAATACTACTATCCGTTTCACTGATTGAGCTGCTCAGTTCAACTTTAAAATGTAGGTTTATTTTGAAAATTTTAAACTTAAAGCTGTAGGATAATTAATTTTTATTCGTTATTAACCTTGTTATACACTTTATTGCTAACTTAGGGTCAAAGGAAAGCCAACAGGGAATATTCGCTGAGGAAGCCGAGGAGGAAGTAAGCGTTTTCGTCATTGTTTGGTGTTTCATAACTTTATCAATTAACGCAAACATTTTCATGCTTTTGCTCGACCTTCATTCTTGTTTTTCGATAACTTCTGTTTCTTTCAATATCATGAAATAGATTGCCTTAGGGGATTGAATGCTTAGAGAGATGATGGATGTACGACGATAATGGATACAATAAAAATCTACGTACTTCGTGGATATGGTATATGCTATAAGGTTTAAAGAGAAAACTAACAATTACATGGGAAACGTCCTTGAATTATCAGTTTTCAATTGAGTTACTAAGGTCACTGTATACATCGCATGGCGAATTTTGTTCCAGAGGCACTACCAGCACTTTGTACATAAATGACAAGTTTAGTCTGTCGTCGGCCTGGTAGATACATTGAGAGCGTATTTCAGTATGGAACCGCATATTGTGGACGTGCTATGCTCAAAAACACGCAGTAAAGGTTTGCCCTTTTAACACTGCACATTTATCATGGCATGTGCTTTATGGGTTTGCTGTCATTAGTTTGAGGTCAGTGACTATAGGATACGAATTATTGTTAGCTTGTCGAATCTCTCGCAGAAGGAGCCGAATGTTCACCAGCATAATTCTGTTGAACGCCTTTACTAAGTAAACTATCAACCTTGTTGATTATTGGAGGATAAAAATTGTTACTACCCATATACCTTGATATGCTTACACTGAGATCCTACGGCAATGCAACAAACGGTTACCACATTTATTTTCTCCTATCATACCAGCGTAAAAGGTCTGGTAAACCATACTTTGAACAGCTGTCAGTCAACGCGTTCAGGAAACAGAGATAATGAAATGCATAAAAAGCAACGGGGCACTGTCTATAGGTAGAACGTTTTAAACTTTTGCTCAAACTTTCCTCAAGGAGACTTTTAACCACTCTATCTCTTTCAAATATCAAGAAAAAAATTAGGGGTTACGATCAATTATGGTACTAGATGTATGAATTATCATAAATTAGCCGACACGTTGTATTTAGTATGGCCACCATCCGTGTCTTAGCTTTACGGGAAAATAATTCTGATTTTAACAAAAACAAATAATACGGTGGTGCTTTGCTTACTTCTAGAGCTTCAAAGTGTCATTACCAGACTGAGTTTAAGTCTTAAATTGTCATTTTAAAGTTTGAGAGTCCGTATATTTGTCCCTGGAGCTCATTCTACAACCTTAATAGCCTACGCAGTGGCTCACTGATACACGTACATCACTGCACTACAATGATGCAACATTCTTGACCTCAGAGTTGCCGCCTATGTTTGTGAGTGCGTCTTCACATATCTCGACGTACTTTCAGTTACCTCGATAAAGATTTGCACTGGATATTAAACTCCATAAAAAGGCACATACGTTTTTGGTCAAGGTAAAATATGTCACATCGTTCTAGATCAGTCATTAAACGATAAGTTATTCACATCCGGATTCGTAACCAACAAAGATAGTTCAGGTGAAAAATAGTGCAGACTATTGAATTTTGATATCTGCATTGATACTTGCATGGTTTACTCTTGGATTTGAAATATTTTTGCAAAATGCATTGTCTGCTAGAATAACAAAGCCGACTGGTGTGGAAGGCGGTTGTAGCATTCGGAGGTGATAGGCTGTGAATATATGTAAAACAATGAACATGAATTTC
Organism: Ptychodera flava; assembly: GCF_041260155.1. Classification (NCBI taxonomy): domain Eukaryota; kingdom Metazoa; phylum Hemichordata; class Enteropneusta; family Ptychoderidae; genus Ptychodera; species Ptychodera flava. The sequence goes on from NC_091929.1 coordinate 9,999,066, forward strand.
TGCAGTAATTCAATTCATCACTAATTCAATTTTCAATGGATTTGCCAACACAAAAATTAATCAGCACTCAAGCTGACATTGATATAACACCTGTCTATTAGATTAATGCCGCTTGATATCATAGCTCAACGATATTGTGGTTGCCAATGGGAAATTAATTACACGTCTTGTACTTGCTGACGTGACATGTGTCAAGGGTCGCGACGTTGATGGTGCACTTGGTAGCAGGTCTCAGCCAGCTGCCGTATGCGTTACCAGCAAGGCCATCAACGCCTGTCGTTTTGTCAAAAACCCACCCACTATATAGGCAGTGAACTGTCATTTTCAGTTCACGGTCAATTCTTCTCTGCGTACCGTACCTGCGTGAGCTTATTCGCTCCGCCCTTGTAAACTGATTTTGCTCATATCGTTTACTTTCGATCAAGTCTATTTTAGGTATGGGCTGTCCTTTTGACCTGAAATAGTTGTGTTCCATCGAAGAGGTAACAGTGACTTCTGTGCTGCGGTTCTGACAATGTTCAAATCATACCAGCTATCGCTGCTATTAATAACAGCAGAACTGAAAATAAACTTTTATTCGTTCTGAAAGTTCCCAACGCCATTCCATTGTCAACTGCTTTCCCTGGCCACTGGCAACCTCGTAAAAAGGAAACACATTTTCTCTGCTCGCCCATGCTATTTTGAAGCAACCTGTTTAGAATTAGTGTGAATTCAAACACCACTCCCCATGTCATACTATTTTTCTCAGCAGTGTTTATTACCACCAACTCCTCAATGTGCGGTGTTCCTGTCAGAACCTTCCAGATGATTCTATCAGAAGATAATGGGAACAGCCATTGTCTATTTAGATACGTTGCGACTGGTTCCCGCGTTTCTGACTCAACCATATTTCGTAGTTTCTATGTTTCAGGTTTGAGTAGTACAAAATGTTTTGTCTCTATTTTTCAACGGCGGCGATACGTCCAATCTGCTCAGTTCCTGTCCACATGTGCCTACGACTAAATTTTTTCAACTCGGCCAAACCTCGAAAGCCCAAATTAACATAACCTACAAGGCCCTAAACAATGCATGTCTACACCAGAATTCGAACCTACAAGACTTTCTGGACTGCAATACACGCTATCCAATAACCCATGAAGCGATTTCTGGCATATTGGTCTTGGAAATCAAAGATGAATATTATACAGGTAAAAACAACACATCCAGTGGGCTGTGTGATAATTGCGACCGTGTGGTTTAAGTCAGATAACCACCGCCCATTATTGATCACTGTCGATTTTATATATTGACTTCAAACGATGGAAACAAAAAATTGTCGGTTCTGCAGAACCTAGTGGTGACAACCATTGTCTATTTTGGCACGTTGCGACAGGGATGGGCTCCTGTGGACTGTGTGATTATTGTAACCGTGTGGTTTCAGTCAGATAACAACCGCCAAATCGGAGTTTTTGGTTTACAATCGCCTCGGCCTACGGCGATTCTAAACCAGAAACTCCTCGGTGTTGTTGGTTATCTATTACATATCCATCCGAGAGCTTGTGCCGAACAAGTGTCCAACACTCTATTCCCTGTCCAAGGCTTAAGGTTGAATACGCCTCGGGGACAGATATTTGGACCTTAAACTTTCCCAATTCCTATCTGATCTACCACTTATGGGGATTCATTTTAAAGCTCTTGGTGTAAGAAAAAGTTTTACCGTCACAGTTTTTCGAAATCGTGCCGCAGGCGAGTGTAAGACAAAATATTCCCAACGAGTGTGAGAAATCTGATCCCAGGTCCTGTGTGTGTGAGATTCTTTTTTTTCACATGACCACAAGATGCGTTGAATTCACACTGGAAACATTAAATGTGGCCACCAAGTATTTTGCCGGTATAACTAACGCGAACTCCGTTCCGAGTTCCACTAGCGATACCTCAACTTCTGCTACGGACGAGATGTCCAACAGAAAAGAAATTGGTTATATGTTTCATGAGGCCTATCTTAAAAAGTCATTTTGAAAATTCGGCCTTCCTTTGTGAGTCTGTCACCAACGACGTGCAAAATTGTCCAAAATCGTGACAACGGTGTCGTCTGCCACCGTACTCTGACTGGATTACTTTGTAGTTCCGGTCCGTGTGTTGTTACTTATCGTGCCATTGGATAAAATTTTGCACGAGGAACGAAAGACTGTTAATCATCCAATCAGAGCTCGTGTGATATATACTACAGAGGAGGTGTGGAAAGATTTCTGAGAGTGTGGGATCGATTTTTCCCACATCGGCGATCCCACGATTCCAGTGGCCAGGAATGTGAGAAAAATATCTCCAACACGTGTGAGAAAGCTGATCCCAGGTCCTTTGAGATGTGAAATTCTATTATTCGCACTAACTGCTTTGCTAGTTATCCTTGAATTATACATACATCAGTTTGTTATCCACTTTGTTATTTACTGTAACATAGTACTCATATCAAGTAGTGTTCATGAGGAAAGTGGCAATTTTATATGTGGTAAGGGAAAAACCTTGTCAAATCTCTGTACTGACATCAACGCTGAGTAAAACAGCTTATAAACGCCTCCCCCCGTCAGATATTTGAAGGTAGTACTCGCCTCGAAAGTGAAAGACTTAAACTTTTGCTCAAACTTTCCTCAAGGAATATATCAACCATTCTCTTTCAAAATCAAGGATAAAAACCGGGGGGGGGGGTTGCCGTTAAAGTGTTGATTCTAGAAAAAACAAGATTTACCGATATTCGAAATTCAAAATGGCCGCTGTCCCGGTGTGAACTCTATGTCGCAAAACACAATTTTTGATTTTCGAAAAACTAAGACGGTGAAAGGTTTTCTTACACCCAGAGCTTTAAAATGAACCCCGACAAATGGTAGATTAGAAAAGCATTGTAAACGTTTAAGAGTCTGAATATCTGTCCCCGAGGCGCGTTCTACCTTAATTGGCACGATGATACCATAGAAAATGGAAGGCAATGTTAAGATACTATTTTAAGGGTGTATGGTCTGTATTTATTTGTTCAGTATATGTCTATTTATGTTTTATTTTGTCTTTGTTAGCTATTCAGGATTTTCCGATTTAGACATTACACATTCACATGAAACACTTTGAATAGCTGTTTCTCAGGCAGCACTTTGTCCGGCGCGTTCACCTTGCACTCTTTCGTTACGGTAGCGTTGCATAAAAATAACACACTTCTTTTTAAAAGCAACATTTCTTATCAATAATAATATAACCCCCCCCCCCCTATGCTATATATTTTCAAAAAGCAGGAAATCTAAGGTTTACTACTGTAGCAATAGTTTAAGCAAATGATGAAGGGGTACATTTTGGAGACAGAAAACCTAAATTTTGGTATTAATGATAAAATATATTTTAAGTAAAAAAGTTGATACCACTTTATGAAATTTAATATAATTTTGTTTAGTTTTATCTATTTTCATTTTAAATGACAGGGGTTGAAAAAAATGACATTCAAAATAGTGATTAAAATCATGATAAACTAAATTGAAATGACTCCTTTTCGAAATGTAAAAAACTTTATTGGTAACAAAATTATCGGTTTATTGCTAAACAATATTATCGTTTTTATATAATGTTTAAAGAACATAACGTGAAAATTTCACAAAATTTGACGCAACCAAATTGGAGATATTTTTTAAAATGGTGAAAAATGGAGACAAGGAAGCCGGAAACGGGCAATTTGAATACATTTGAATAAATTTACACTTATTTTTCACTCAACGTATTACTATTTTGGATGCTAAAAGGTGAAACCAAATGATATTTTAATCGTGGGTTAACTAATTAATGAAAATTGAATGAAACTTTGCAAAAAAGCGATTTGGAGCAAAATTTGCCATATTATTTGCAACGCCATCTTAATTTTGATTTTAATTTTAAGCCATTTAAATGGTTTGAACAAGCTTGTTTTCACAGCTATGAATGGGGATGAATTGGCTAGAATGCTTTATGTTGACATATGAAAAGCTTTTGAAATGGTTGACCTCAGAATAACCCATCCTAAAAATTGCTAATTTGGACTTTTACCGTTGCTCATTTCAATATTGCCATATCTTCACCCTCATCTTTTGTGAGTGAAGTCATTTTGTGTCCAAAATATCAACTGTAACAATCCACTACCCGCATTTTTATAAGAACACTACAGGTATAGATTTTTAAGCACATGATATAGACTCTGAGATACAGATCAGCTATTGACATAGAATGTTAAAAAGATATTTACATTTTAGGTTTTACGTAGAAGTTTTTTTCCTATATCATGGAAAAGAACTCTCTCAGCTCGAGAAATTTTAAGTTATAATACATTCCGTTCCCCAGTTGCTTTTTTCATAAACTGCTAGTCACTGATTAAAAGTTGGATGCTTATCTATTTTGTGATCTTCATGATGCAATATCGGCGATAAGACTATTTTGCCAGTCTGCAGTTTTATCTTTTACATCACAAATATGACACCTGTAACGATTTGTCTAAAGAAACCCAGAGTGAAACAGAAAACATAAGGAACGTACACAATGCAAATGGTAGAGCATGATATATCTTTATCGTGTATTGATCCATTCATCAATCAATCTATCCTAAAATCCGCCCATCTGCCAACAAGCCATCTGTCCGTTCGCCTATGCCTGTCTGTCTGTCTGTCTGTTTGTCTTTTTCTGCCTGTCCATCTGTTTATATATCTCTTTGCCTTATTTCTGTTTATCTCTCAGTCTGTCTGTCACCATGCCTGCTTCTCCAATTTCGAATTCTGATCTGTCTCTTTATCTGCTCTGTCTCTCAAAGACGCTAGCTTATCAAATACATGTAACTCGATTGTCTGTCGTCTCCCGCCATAGCCTGCCTACTTAACACCTGCTCACTGAAGCTCCAAGTGGGAAATTGTTCATGTTTGGGCAAAAGATACGTGAGGATGATTAGCATAGATTTGTTTGCTTGATAACGAAATCTACGTGAGTAGATTTGTTGAGCTCTATTCCTTACTAATGATAAAAATAATCTTCTTTTCTAGTGGTCTTCATTTAGTGTCAACTGTATTTCATAATTAAATAAGAGGTGCTGCTCTGCACATAAGTAACATAAAGGTTTTACACTGCGTTGGTGATTCTTGGTAGAACCAGCTTTGTTACTTTATAGCTTAATCTTTTAGTTCTTAAATTTTTAACGAATTTGTTTGATTAGAATCACTTAATTCACTTTGATTTTTATTTTCAGATTTCATTTAAGGTAGCTAGACACCTTATGGACACTTTCAGATTTTTGTCTTTTCTCTCAGTTATAGAAGTCCCAAACCCCAATAAAGTATATTTATTCTGAAAGCCCACATATTGGAAAATCCGACCATGCATTGTATACAGTCATTATTTGCATAATAGTCACGTGACAAGCGTTTTGCTGAAACTTCCAAAAATAGGTTTTTCCTTCCTTTGGCAAACACGCTGCACGATTTCCGGTTGAAATTTCTGCATTGACAAGCCTTAGCAATATCCGTCAAACCATTGTCTGCGATTTTTTCTCTGAGTCTCCATTCAAATGATATTGCGCGTCAATTACAATTCCTTGAAAAGCACCTTAGTCTAACACCTTCAATAGTGCATAACAAAAAGAACAAAGGCATATTAAGAAAATCCCAGACACAGATTTGAAGGGTATTACAAGATTTGTCAATTGCCCAGATTTCAATCGGAAATCGTGTTGCGTGTGCGCCAAAGGGAGAAAAAACGAGTTTTGGAAGATTCAGCAATCAAGGTACATTTCTTCATTATGACACATTTCTTCATTATGGCACAATTCTTCATTATGGCACATGACACATTTCTTCATAGTTTTTACAAATATATAATTCTCTGATACTCCTTGTCTTACAGCTAAGGAGGATCGTGTTAATATTCAACTTAAACGTTTCCACTTCCTATTTCAAGTGCTTCCCCAACGGATACAGAACTTCGATTTTACGACATATCAGTGTGTTTAAATAGTGGTATAATTTGCATATGTAAATATTTTGCCATTTTCTCTTTTAGCAAAGTATTACTTGTGTTATACCTCAAATCTGACATCTTTTGAATTTGATGGGTAGCATCCTAGGGGCGTTCCACTATTTCTCTATGAATTTACAGCTCCCAGTTGAGATAGTATTTTATTTATTCTATAGACTACTAGTATTTGTTGCTTACAAAGTGCCATAATATGATTATGATTCATACTGATACCTCAGCCAATATTAGATATTATTAATAACAACCTGTGTTAGTCATTACCAAATAATGACTGAATTGTTATTATTGATAAAATTTTCACTTTAGGGATGATTTTTTATGCGGACATCTTCCAGTGATTATTTATCTTATCAGCTGGCAAGAATTTCATGCAATGCTTACTTTTTTTTTTTTTTTATTTAGTTCAATATAAAGCTTTCGTGACAGATACATCAAAATGCTACAAAAAGCTACAATATCTTAGGTTTCTAAGTAAATTTAAAGTATGTTTCTGTTTGAACAATCTTTTCCACTCAGAATATTATCTTATTTAATTACGAGTAGCAATCTGTTTTGTTTTACTCTTGTAAATAATCCTGCAGAAGTTTTTTCCAAAGAGGGAGGAAAATTTTGTAATTGTTTACTTGTGGATCATATACCTGAAATACAAGTATTTATAAAACAAATCGTACGATAGTACTGATTTGCAACAGTCCCTCTTCGTTCGAAAATGAACCCAGGATGAGAAAATACAATATTTTGCAAGCGTGATAATAAAATTGACAAATCTGATTAAAATTGAGTCTTGAAGAGGCTTATATCCAAAAACAATGAGATGAAGGTCTACAGAAATACGCATATCAATTCTATGTAATAATGATGTAACTCGGTCCCAAAAATTCCCTAGTTTTTTGCAGTTTATAAACATATGCTCGTACGAGTCTGGGACATTACAAATTTTACATTTTCACAAGTTTCAATTCTCCATCTTCGTAAGTTGGGCCCATTGGGCAAAATGTTGTGAATGATTTTGAAATTAAATTCAGCAATTTTCTATCATTTGTAAGTCCAACAGTTTGATTAATCCAGATTGTCTTCCACTGAGAGAGGGAGTAAATTTTAATTTTTTGATTCAAAACATTTCTCTATAGGGGGGAACAAAGCGTTTGGATATAAATATTGTATAAAAATACTTCGAAGATAATTTTGAAAGGTTTTGTGGAAGAAAGAATTTGTTTCCATGTACAACTAGAAAGCTGTGGATGCGTTGAAAATGGTCAAGTCGAGTCCCTATAAGCTTCGTTTTCCAACTGGAAGGGAGAGATTTCTTAACAATGCTTATTTCGGAAATCCAATTTCTTTTATCTCTCAAATTATTAACAATATTTCAGTTTCTATAAAACCTATATCATGATCTATAATATCATTTACATAAATAATATTTGACTTAACCCAACTCTCAAAAAACAGACTTTTACCGTTGTATAAAATGTGTTCATTCCCCCATATTATTGATTGCGTATATCTAAATGGGTAGGGTCGAGCAGGTTTTCCTGCCCACCACCAGCCTCATGCCATACTTTGATAATCTGTCTGTAAAACTCAGGTTTAAAATGGTCAAGGTAAGGAAAGACTTTATAGCTACGATAATTAAATTTGAATATCAAAAGATCAGGTCCAAACTGTTCAAATCTATTGAAGGGAATTGCTTTCCACTTGGCGTTATCTGTGGTGAATAACCTCCTCACCCATGATGCAAGCAAAGATTGCTGCAAACTGAAAATATCCGGCATATTCATACCGCCCTTTTGAAGTTCGCCTATCATTGTCTTTCTTTTAATTTTGTCATTTGCTCCATTCCAAAGAAAATTATACAATAAACGATTTATTTGTTGAAGATACATGTCTGGACATCCAAGTGTTGTCATGGTAAATAGTATTTGTGGTATAGCAAGGGATTTAATGATGGTAATTTTGCCATAAAGGGTTAATTTTCTATTTCCCCAGACTTCTAATATTGATTTAAGTCTCTGTATTTTTTTCTCCCAATTTAAAAGAAGTAATTTCGCATGGTCATATCCGAAGTAGATCCCTAATGATTTTATCGGTTCCTTTTCCCAAACAAGTCCAGCTGGTTTATCTTCCCGATTTTTCCAGTTTCCCAGCCATAAACCTTGTGATTTTGTGATATTCAGTTTCAAACCCGATAACTCACCAAATTGTGTGACTACAGCAATTGAAGCAGGAATTGATGTATCATCAGAAACAAAAAGTGTGGTGTCGTCGGCAACTTGAGATATTTTAATCTCTACTCTGTTTGGATAATTAGTGACACTGTTAATTGGGATACTCAGACTATGTATTTCTGTATTTTGTCTTACATGACAGGCCATAATTTCGACTGTAAGCAGAAAGAGAAGTGCAGAAAGTGGACATCCTTGTCGGATACCTCTGTTCAACTTAAAATATGAGGTACTCCATCCATTGTTGATGATGCTGCTTTCACAACGATAATAAATAGTTTTGATATAGTGAATAAACTGTGTACCAAAGCCAAATTTAGTGAGCACTTCAAATAAGAAGTTCCATTCTAATGAGTCGAAGGCTTTTGAGAAATCAAGGAATAAAATAGCTCCATTCAATTCTTCGTCGTCTGCATAATCAATGATGTCTTTGATTAAACGAATATTTTGTCCAATGTAGCGGCCTTTTATGTATGCAGTTTGGTCCGTATTAATAATATGAGGTAAAGTAATTTGGAGTCTTCGAGCAAGTGCAAGTGCTAATATTTATAATCAGTATTTAAAAGACTAATTGGTCTCCAATTGTTCAGTGATTCACGATCATCTTTTTTATGCAAAAGACGAATTGTGGCTCGACTCTGAGAGCTGGATAATTCACCTGTTTCAAATCCTTCAACATATGAATTGTAGACAAGTGGTCCAACAAAGTCCCAGCAACGTTTGTAGAATTCCGCTGGTAGCCCATCTGGGCCAGGAGTTTTGCCATTTTTCAAGTTTTCAACTGCTTTTGTGCATTCATGAAAAGAAAGTGTCAAGTCACAAATTTTCTTTCATTGTCTGTTACACGTTCTGGGGTGTTAATTCGTTCTAGATAGCTCCGTATTTCATTGGTTGGGATGTTGGTGGAGCAATACAAGTGTTTGTAAAAATTCAAGCAGCAGTCCAAGATTTGGTCAGTAGAATTTACAGATGTTCCATTGTATTTTAATGAACTCTATCGTATTCTGTGCATTACGACGGCGTTCCAAGTTCAAGAAATATTTAGTGCATTTCTCTCCTTGCATTGACCAGGTGGCTCTAGCTCTCACTCGGGCACCTTCCAATTGCTTATCATACAGTGTTTGGATTTCTGTTTTAAGGGTACTATATCAGCAAGTAAGCTGGAGTCAAGTGTTTCATCTATTTTTTCCTCAATCGACTGCAATTCTTTCTCAAGTTCATTGTACCTGTTTTTCCTTTTTGCGGATGCATTTTGGGAGTACAGTATACTAAAATGTTTAATTCTCTTTTTTATGATGTCCCATAGGAGCTTTTTCGAAATATCATTTAATTCAGACACTGTATCTTCTACCACTCTTTTAACACCCTTGATATATTCCGAGTCGTCTAGTACAGAAATATTTAATCGAAAAAGTCCTGGTCCCCTTTCGACAGAACACGTGGATAAGTTGAGAAATATCGCCTGGTGGTCAGACAGAAAACACGATTTTATAGAGGACTTTAGAGTTTTGCAGGTTAAGGTTTTGGACACCAAAAAATAATCTAGTCGACATGCCACAACTGGTTGAGTCTGACGCCATGTATACTGCTTACAATTTTGATGTTGTACTCTCCAAATATCAATGAGCTGAAAGTTCTTACACATACTATTTGAATATACCATGAGACTGTTTGATCGGGTTTTTACCACCGTTTTTGTCCAACTCAGGATTCAAAACGGTATTAAAATCCCCTCCAATAATAACATTATAAAGATCATGTTCACTAATCCAGGTGGTAAGGTTGGTAAAAAATGACAATCTTTGTTTTGGGTTATTTGGTGCATATATGTTGATCAATGAAAGACAAAAATTACTAATCTTGAGATTCACAAGGAGAACTCTTCCGTCCTGGTCAGATGCAACATGAAGACATTCATAATGTAAATTACGGTTAACAAGAACAGAAACACCTCTACTGTGATTTGTTATTGCAAATGAGTGAAAGCAACTTCCACCCCATTCCTTCTGAAATTGATTTGCTAATTCCGGTGTTAAATACGTCTCTTGCAATAAACACAAGTCGCTTTTTTGACGCTTGATCCATTTTAAAAACTTTGTACGCTTTGATTTATCACGTATACCCTTGACATTAACTGATAATATGTTGATGCTTTCCATGATATCAAGCTAGTAAAAACACAAAGAACTAAGATATAAAGAGCAACAAATTAAAACACATAAATTACTTCTTTGATTTTGAACGTGTCTGCATATGATCCTTTGGAGTAGAATTGGTTTCATTTTGATTGATTTTTGCTTTCGATTTTTGACTTGATTTAAAGAAACTTTGAATTTTATATGTACTTCTTTTACCTTGTGTATTGGTGACGGCTTGACTTTCTGGTTCATTACAAGTGTCATTCTTACTTTTAGTCTGCGTATTATAAGGTATAGCTATTGTAGCAGTACTATTATCTGTTTTGGCTGTTGGTATTTGACACAGAGTCTCTGAGCTACCTGACGACGTAGAAAGGCTGTCCATGTTCGGAGTGTCTGTAGAATCTTCATGCGTTGAGGCAACAAAACGCTGATGGGCATCGTCAATCACTTGTAAACTTTCAGTAGTTGGACTCACTTGAGTACGGCGATATTCTTCGACTCCTTGCGCATGACGATAACGTTGTCCATCGCTTCGACGGCTGTCGGAATCGGGTTGAGACGGATGATTACCATTGCGACGCCGCGCATTGAGATCATTGTTCTTTGCATGCATTGTATCGAACCCAGAGTTACTATTTCGCACAATGTGTTGTGAGGTAGACATGTTATCCAGTGCCGAATAGGGAGAGTGTGGATCTTCAGGGTACGCAGGTCTTCTGATTGGTACATTCTGCCCAGGATGAAAACAGCGTATCGGAAAACCGCAGACTTTCAGCCCCGTACGGGGTAGTGTAAAATCTGTCGGTAACTCCACGTATACCACACGGTCACCATTAAAACATTTGTCAGCTTTCCATTGTATCTGATTCTTTCTCGCACAATTCCGACATAATGTTACATCCTTGCTCTATAAGAGTGTCGCGTAGAGCGCTGTCATCCACAGAATGCGGAAGATCTCTCACTCGGATTCGGGTTGCCCCTAAGGCACGCATTCTGCTTGCGAGAGAAAACGGGTTGTGCTCGAGAATGTCTACAGCTTTTCCTCGGATTGTGATACCATTGTTCAATAGTTGCAGCTGGCATTGCCTGTCTCTGACGTAAATACGCCACAGAGCGCGTACTTTTTGTACAGAGATCAAATTCTCGAAGTGAATATCCTGGATCAAACTATGATAAAGTTCTTCAGTAGTCAGAGGGTTCCTCTTTGACTCTCCAAAGTCAATAAATGATCGTTCAAAGATAAAGACAGTGAACTCACGACGTTCAGGCTGACCGCCATGACCGACGGTTGTCCATTCAACAGGTGGTTGCTGAAAGTCTTGATTAACACCTTCGGCCATTGTCAAGTACAAGCTCACGGAGCTAACAACGACGAAGAAACGAAAACGACAGAAAAATCGCCGCGAGGAGAGAGTAGATCCGCTCAGATCGCACAGACTTGACAGCTCAAATAGTCAATCAACAGGGCAATTGCCAAAAAAATGACGAAAAAAAACGTTCAACGCCACAAAAAGGCGAAAAAAAGAAGAGCCAGAAAACTCGCGATGCCGTAGCGAGCGAGTCTACATCCGGGCCACTTTAGGGATGATTTTTATGTAGACATCTTCCAGTGACTATTTATCTTATCAGTTGGTAAGAATTTCATGTATTGCTTACTACGTTTGACTATTGCCAGTCTATTATGGATTTATCACCGGTGCTGAATGCAAAAACGTGCAATGTACATTTTGCAAACACGTAAATGAAATACTACAAAAATATCGATTGGTAATGGTGACTCTAAAAATGATTAACACAAAACGAGTTTCAATGTGAATAAACATGTTTGAATCTTTCAAAAATTTAGACAATGCAGCTTATTGAATTCGGTCTTTTCGTTGACCCAAGCGAACAAACGCACTTTCTATGACCGATCGGAACCATAGACCCTAGATAAAATGTACAATCTATGTCCAAACATGGAACAAAGTCACAAAAATGCACCAAATGTCATCTGTCCAGAAGTCTGAACATCTTTTGGCAATAGAGCTTTAAAGTCAAGCATTAACAAGCATGATGCTTTAGAAATAAATATCAACAGTTGAATATGAGTAAGCAGGCTTTTTTAACGCATGCAACTGATAAGATATGAATACGGATCAGCTACCTGACTTACTACAAGGGCAGTAGCAGAAAATTTGAATAAAACGTTATATTAACTATACTTATAAATGTTCTTACATATTATATGTCCAAAGTTTAGAGGACAATAAAATGCAAATTTATTAGATAGCAGTCACAGTGCTCAGTCAAGTCAATGTCAGTAAGGATGTCGTTTGACTAAGACACCACAGTGAGAATTTTTTGATCATTTTGCTTTGCATATTGTTTAAGAGATTGAAAGTCAAAATCAAACCAACATTTAAAATGACAAAAATCGAAAGTAAGCCATCGCAATGACCATACCTAATAGTCAAGATAAAAAATCTTATCATCAATCACCGATGTCTATACCCTTCTGGTTATTGAAATCAATCTTGAAGTTGAATTACGTGAGGTTAAAAATGAATCCTACGAAGCATGTTTCCACAAGGAAGGGACGTATGATATCGCTGGTTGTCCTTGTTTGCACTGCTGTATGTTTACAGATGAGGTCAGGGTAATCGTAAATCATGAATATGTTTTGTCAACATTAAAATATCCATTCCGGTGAGTCATTTGTTATTGTGTGTGCTAGTTTGGTAAAAGTAACATAGTATGTCTCGCATAGAGGTCACAGTTTTAGTACCTTGTCACTGAAGTACTTGTTTCTATCCGGAAAAACCGCCGGCCTTTGATGCATCCAAAAACCGTGGTTCATAAATCATGCATTTGGTTGTACCATACTTTGGCAAAGATCAATAGACCGCATCCTCGAACAGGTATATTGGTCTGGTGGTTTATCGTCGCATCAGTCATTTAACTTGTAAATATTCCAAACGTAACGAACAATGTCCTGTCCCTCCATGGGCGTAAATAATGCGCGCCCATTTTCTTTGTAAATACAGTCTCCACCGTCAGGTGTGCCCGTTTTCATTCACTAGTTGGGACAATTTTTGTAAAAATGTTTTAAAATGTCGCAGAAATTCAAACAAACATTTAAGATAAAGACAGATAAATTATTATTAAGACATATAAATTCAGAAGCTGATGGGATATGGAGTGAGGTTGGGGAACAAATTAAGGTCAAAGTCACTTCTGATTAGCTGTTATAGGTGGCCTTGTCCCGAGACGGTCCCAATCACAGCCTCGAATCCGGTCCAATTGAATAACAACAAAACAAGTATTATTATTCAGGATAAACAAATACTGTAGTGATAAACCGTACATAGGGATGAATATAAAGCTTGAACTCTTTATCAACCAATAGATTCATCATCATGCCTACGAAATGCCTATTTTCTGCTTGGCGAAACCTTAACCGGTCGGCAAAAGCCTGTGCGAGCGGCATGATCATGTGCGACTATCTGTAGCACTGTGCATACCTGTACGTGGCTATGCCACTGCTTGTGCTGAGAATCGATGTAAAAAATGTCACAGAGATAGTATATTTTGTGCATTGCAAACAAAGCTTACAACTCAGTGAAGACCCTGAGAGCTGTTTAATTGACACTTGTGTCTCAGAAATGGACGTTTTACAAACTAGAACGCCTGCACCGACTTCTACAGTTGTTGTACTTTTTTACCAATCGGATCGTGACACTTCCAGAAGCTTCCTTACATGTTAATGTTTCACCATGTTTCCCCTTCATTCTCCCCACGTTAACATCGATTTTTCAGAGAAGAAGTTAATTTTTCAGCTTGAATGTATTGCTGTTTATGGTGAGTGTTTGCCATACCGTGTCATAGCGATTACAAAAACCACTTCAAACCGGCTCAGGTAAACGAGCCAGAGGAATCATCGTCGTTGCCAAAAATGTGATCCAGCTGATTCCAGTATGTAATAGTGCCAACCCTTGAATATTCAATTTGCATCACCGAACAGACATATATACCGCCTGCACCGTTACTAGTTCATAACATCAGTTCGACAAGTACTTAAGCTTTCATCAAATTTTACCTATTGTAATTCGATGATGAAAATAGTCATGAGTTATTCTTCTGGCCAAAAGCGGCTAGAAAGTATTTTATTTATATATCTATAAATCCAAGTTAAAACTTTTCTCTTGATGACATGCATTGTAAAATCATTTAACTTATAACACGATTGGAACTAATTTTGGATAATTGGATCTTACTATTTTTCAAATTTCTCAAAACTGTTAGGTCCCTATAGCTGAATGTTGTCATATTACAAATTAAACCATTGTTTAACTTAAAAGGAAAGGTAGATGAGCTTATATTTGCAGATTCAACAGACATTACTTCACCATCCAATTATCCCAAATTGGTTTCAATAGTGTTTTATCTATACGTCGCTCAACAAGTCTGTAATCAGAACGGTAGTCAAGGGTATGGTTGTGACCAGGTCGTCTTTCTGGTAACTAGTGGAAAATTACAAATATAAGTATTGTTAGTCATAGTTACTTGTCTGGTGTGGGCGAATTTAGGCAATTCGGTTAGGAGACAATGATTCTATTTAGTTGAGAGCAATATAGTAAGCAAAAAGTTACACTCCCTGGAAATATTAACGGATTGAAAAACAGCCTTTTAACAATTTCGCTGGTAGTGTTGAATCTCGGTTCTTTGTTTAAGTTGGATAACATTTTATGCAAATTATGCATGATTGACATTGCACACTACACTGTACCAGGAGAGTGTTTAACTATCCGAACTGGTTGACCTGGAAAAGTTACAGAGTGCTATGCATATATAATATCTATTATGTATGCAAACAGGTCGCAAGACCAAGATATTCATAAATTCTGAATATAAATTCTGTAAAAGTCACAGTGTAACAGAATAGCAGTCCGTAGTCAAAGCGGTAACTTCTCTCGTCAAGGTAAGTATCCTTTGCCAGTTTGTTTTAATTTTAAGAACGCTTACTTAGGTTCCATAGTTGTGTTGTCTTTCTCTATGGTATTTCATTTATCTTGCGGTAGAGTTTTTGACACGACGTTGGTGAGTGACGACCGATTATCGTAAATATCTACAAAGTATACACGTTTATAAGTTAAAGATGTTAGTCGGAATATCAATATGCTACATAAAATGTTAAAATTTTCATTTGTAAGAACGAAAGTAAATCTAAATTCTGGTATATTCACTCGATTCCTGTGATAAAGCTTAAAGTAGGATTAGTCGGGCAGAACTTTTTTCCGGGTTTGTTTCTCCTTTATTTCGAACAAGATGAAAACAATGGTAGATTCGTACAATATAAATTCTGAAAAAGAATGCGAGACCGACTTGGCGTGATAAAGTTGTTTGTTCTTCAGTCCTAAGATTTGCATATCCCTCGGAATGAGACCGTTTGTATCATTCAAAGTCAGAGGAGTTAAACTGCGTAAAGTATGCATTAATAATAGACTATTCTTTCTTGGTCATACTTTTCGATGGAGGGAATTACATAAAAACACTATATATCTCTAGCAAAGTCGCCTTGTTGAATTTGCGACACGGTTTTGCCTACCAGTAAACCGATGAATAAGTTTCACCAAAGGGGATCAACATTTGTCAGATGCTCATTTAAAAAGGTTCCTTTCCATTAATATGAATATCTTTTTTGATCGAAAATATCTTTTTACACGTGCAAATACAAAAGTCAACGTTTATCAAAGTGAGACTCGAACATTTTAGAAGTTGAAATCTATATATGATCACTATCCCCATCGCGATCTTTCTGTTTTGGATTTTCATTTTGCCAAAAGCTATTTTCTTTTCAAATGTTGGTTAATGTTTGCTCTGCCTACCATGTTTTTTACGTGATATCAATAGCACTGAGTAGGCGGCGACACATTAATTTTGCGTAACGCTGTGACAGTCATGTTTTGTACGACCTCAACGGAATCAATTTCCCCTATTGTTTCACAAGGGCGTGGTTCCGTTCATTTACCTTGTGCGATCATACTTTGTTTTCATATTCTTCGCTCACCGAATTTTTCTAAAGTGGCTGTATAATTTTAATGTAAGTTTTCGCATTATTAAAATTCTTAAATGTTTCCATTCCAATTCCTTGTGAATATACTGAAAAGGCTTGAAAACCACAAGAAGAAGAATGAAATTTGCTAAAGATCTCTTAAAATGTCTAGAAGGTGATAATTCTGAGTGCCTTAAAGGCCAAAGGTTTATGTCTATGTTGACAAATGCGTTTAAGGTGTTCACGTGTAGTCTAACAAAATGTAATTACAGGTCTCGAAAGAGTAGAAAATTAAGTGTCTGGAGATCACAGGACAATGAAAGTTTTGATTTTCATCTTAGTCGCAGCATTTCATTTTGCTGAATCATCAGGTATGTGAATCATGCTTTACTTTCTATTAACTGATCTATTCATTCGAATTTGCCATCTCTAGTCTGAAATAGTCAAACCTGTGGGGGCGCTTCGACCGAATGGACAGAGGTTGTGTTTGGTTGAGCGCCGGACTACGACGTTATATTTTTCATCATTACAATCGTCTCGTGATGCATCCATTCATCCATCCATCTATCCATCCATCCATCTATCCATCCATCCATCCATCCCTCACCACCGTACACCCAACCGTAAACGCACCCGTACATACATATTTATTTATTTATTTATTTATTTATTTATTTATTAATTATTTATCACTGGGCTTGTCCAGAGAATTCCGGCAAAAATTCCCAAGCACTTTCTACGTGGCAACGTCTGCCGGTTTTAGCAATTATCAGTGCGTAGTGCAAGGTCCATGCACATTTTCTTGGTTTTTTGTCAAATTTTAATGATAATGACGTTCAAATTTCTGCCATCAAGTATCTAACACAACAGATTGGCACAATACCATCTATAAGTTTTAATTTGTGAACCTCATCCATGTTTTGATTATGACTATTCTTGATCGCTCATGGTCAATCCTTTCCTTTTTCAGTCTGTGCTAGGTTATACGTTGAAAGGTTTGCACTTCGAAAGTCTAGCTTTTCTCTGCCCCTTTGTGTTTGATCTTGCTATACTTCGAGCAAGAGTTTAACTATCATGAAGAAATGAACGATATAGAAAGTGTTGCTTTCCTTTGTCAAAACTTCTTAATACACTGATAAAAGTGGTATTACAACAAATATAGAAGATTCAATTTCACATACAACGTAAAATGTGTAAATTTGTAAATTTATTTCATCCTTCATTACTTTGTAACAACAGAGAAATCGTTCAAAAGTGCTTTATGTCTTTGATTTCTGACTAAATATCTCTGTACAACGCCCTCATCATCATAAGGCGGTTAACAGAGTGGTTTTATCACACTTACTATACATAGTGATATCTTCTGTCGCTTCCCACAGAAAGCAATGTTGCTCTGAATAAAGACGTCTCCGGCATCCGTTTAAAGTCTGGTACCGAGGACACATATCCGAATCTTGTTGATGGTGATTCAAGTACATGTATGGACTCCGGTAAAAAGGTTAAAAATCCAGGCTTGATCATCGACTTGGGCGAGTCTGTTTCCGTTTTGACACTGAAGCTGAGTTTTGCAGACAACTGCGACCACACAGTATCGAAAACGGGCTGTGAGTATCTTTGGCTGATAATACATAGAAACACAGGCACGAATAAGTATTTTCCAATGTAACGATGCCTTGTAACGAGTGTAACAAAAGCAGTTTCACAACCAACTCGCCGACTGCTCAATCATTTTCGGACATATTTCCCTCTGAATGCAGACCTCATAACTGACATTGCGAAGTGTTAAGCCTCAAATATTCTATCTATTGTCATGCGTTACTTATCAACTCATAGTCGTTGATACGCTCTCTTTAAACAGTATCTTGCTGAAGTTTGCGTGATTCATTTCTATGTAATGATAAATTGAAAGAAGTGACAATATCTTATTTATATTTTTTATCCGCACATTTGCTATCACTTTATGTTCGAAATCTGATATGATAACAGTATATTGCAAATGTATGCTGATGATATTATCACATCAAATGATAAGCTTCACTATCTTTTATTACCCATAATTACTAGGCGGATACAAAAATGTTGAAATCCATGTTGGCGATTCGACGACCCACTCGGAAAACCAGGAATGTGCCTCCATCAACAATAAAGACCCACCAGACACATTGACAAAGATTTGTGAGAATGGACCTACCGTCGGGCGATACGTGACGCTGGTCAAGAGATCCACTGGCAACACACGAGCTATCTACCTATGCGAATTTGAAGTGTATCCTGGAAGTGAAGGAGGTACAGACGAATTATTAATTTAAAGTCACTGACTACTGAAAAGTACTTGACTTGATCTCTTTGTGACTGATAGTGTTCTCCGTTGCACACATCAGCTGAACTTAGCTTAAGAGAAAAACTGCTAACAAGCGATCTATCTACCTGTGTGAATTCGAAGTGTATCCTGGAAGTGAAGGAGATACAGACGAATTATTAAACCTTTGAGCGCTGTAATTTTTTCTCCCCAAATTTTAGTGCAAAATTTTACCAATTTTTATGAATTTTCTCTGTACTTTTTGATAATTTTGGACCAAATGAACATCATATTTCATTTGCTACAGATTTTTCTCAAAATTTTGCAAAAATCTGAGAAAAATTGACTGCGGTTTATTTTCTAAAGTGGACAAAAATAGACATTGTTGCTCAAAAGGTTAATTTAAAGTCACTGACTACTGAGAAGTACTTGACTTTATCTATCTGTGACTGATGGTGTTCTATGCTGTGTAGCTGACATGAACTATGAAAGTCAAAGTTACAAATACATCATGATATAGTTAAAATACAGCATGTAACTAGAGTTCTTATTGAACTTCTATGAGACGGCAGTTTGATGTGAATATTGGATAATCGTGACTTAGCCAAGCTGCAAATTTAAAGAAAACTTTACATCATTTAAAGCTCCATGCTGTTAAAGAGGCACTCCCACTTGGTAACATTTTTAAAACACATTTTTTAATGCCAACGGTCGATATTTGACATGGCGACTACGCGCGGATCGCGAGATATCGATAAAAACATGTCCTCAAAAAAGTTAAAGTTTGAATTCCGGTGGCCCACCTGAATTCAGCTTCCGAACATAGAACATTCGGCACTGGGGCCATTGTCAACTAAGCTATGGAGTACGAGTCTACGCTGACGCTGCTGTACGCCACAGCAGTACCACACGCGTCGGTGAGCGGTCATGTCCCATCGGAGAAAGCCGAGTCCTACTGACTCGGCAAAAAAAAACGAAAAACAAAGTTTGCTGATTCCACCAGAATTCGCATAGGTGACTAGCACAGATAGGAGCGGTTAATACATAGTATGCATAGTGGCCGCCGCGTGGTATGCGCGCATACCACGCGGCGGCCGCTATGTATCGAACCACGCGTAACTGTGTGGCAGACGACAAAATGTAGTCATCAGAGGCAACTAATATTTTACACGTAAAAACTGATATCTATGTGGTATTGTTTAAAAATTTAATACAACTGATTGAGAATAATGAAAACGACAAAAACTAAGGAGAAGTTTTAAAAAAGAATTACCAGAGGTAAAGGCATTGATAATGATGTATATAAAGTCAGCGCAGTAGGAGGTAAATTAATTGCGTCATTCGAACGTTTTTGGACTCCTTAGAATATCGCCAATCAGCACAACAACGCACTTTCGGGGGATTTCGGGTCACAACCAGAAAAGATCGTAAAACTTCGGGATGTGAAAAATACGCTCGGGAAATGACATGTTTTTATCGATATCTCGCGATCCGCGCGGAGTCGCCACGTCAAATATCGACCGTTGGCATTAAAAAAATGTGTTTTAAAAATGTTACCAAGTGGGAGTGCCTCTTTTAGTTGGTAGGTTCATTCATCGTAAACAAATGTATTCTAAAGTTTTTATAAATTCTTCATTCTCTAAGTATTTATGAACTCATTATTTTAAAATGCTAAAATATAGTGTTTTAAAAACACTGAAGGATTGAACGATTATAAATGTATGGTGTTTTCGTCATAAAATCTTAGTAGGTGATATATCTCAATAATACAAAATTAATTAATTAATGTTATTGTTAATCTCTATATGGCTAAAATAGTTGCTGAAACAGTTGAGGCATGATTAATAAATGTACTTAAAATAAATACAAAAGTTTCTTATATATATTGTATACCAATTCAATGATATTTAAGTTTGTCTCGCATTTCTAAACAAACATCATACCTTAAGTCAAATCAGTCAACTTATTTTTCGTTTCCACGTTATCATAAACATAGCTTGTTACATTGGGATTTCAGTATTTTGCATCTGCACATTGATAGCATGCCTTCAACATTTCACGTATCCTCCTTATCCTTCGTTCAGAGAATGTGGCAATAAATGCAGACGTGTCTGGCATCAGATTAGAATCTGGCACTGAGGACACATATCCATATTTAGTTGACGGAGATCTAGATACATGTATGGACTCTGGAAAAGATATAAAGAACCCTGGATTTGTGGTCGATTTGGGAAAGTCCTATCCAGTTCAACACATCAAAATTCAGTTTGCTGATGGGTGCACAGATACCGTTTCGAAAAAGGGCTGTAAGTACTCTCAAATGTGTATTATATCATACTTACGATAGAAAAGGTAGTGGTCAGCGATTGTCTTTAAAATGCATTTATTAAAACTTATAGTCTAGAAAGAAATATGCAAACAGTAATAGAGGTACAGTACGTAGCTCAGCTGGGACGGCACAAAACTCCTGGAGTCTACATGGAGTTCACTCAAGGCATACACTGATGAGCGAGAGAGTGAGTCCTTCTCTGAATACAGGCTTGATGCAGCTTGATGCAGGAACAGTACTATATCTGATCACATAACCACGTTTGTGGAAATGGCCACTTATCGTTATAGAGAATTGGCAAGATTCGTAAACTTCTTGATCACGACACTACCGAGACATCGATTCACGCATTTGTAACATCTCAGTTAGATTATTGTAATAGTCTCTTGTATGGAATGAACAAAGATCAGCTTAACCGTTTGCAATCTCTTCAAAATGCCGTAGTTCAATATTATGTTAATTATTTTAAATAAATTAGATGCTTTACACCAGTGTGTTTGACAGAGCTGATAGAGCAGTATATTCCTACCAGAGATCTCTGTTCTACAGACGAGTTACGTCTGATTCCACCTCATGGTAAATTCAGTAAAGCATACGGCCAGAGAGCCTTTTCAGTGTGTGCGCCATCACTGTTGAATAATTTGTCTGTAGAGATTTGTACTGCAAGAAATGTTGAGTCTTTTAAAAGCGCTTTGAAAACTTATCTTTTTTAATCTGTATTATCAGTTATGTTTTTAATGCTTTGCGATACATTTTCTTCACCGCAGGACTGTCTTATGTTGCACATATCTTCTTCTTTCGCTATTCAGGTGGGTACAAAGACACAACGGTCAATGTTGGTGACTCCACCACGCATTCTGAAAATACTGAATGTTTTTCACTAAACCTCAAGCAGCCCACAGGGTCCCTTGACAAAGCATGTACTTCAGGGGCTATTGAAGGTAGATATGTGACATTAGTGAAAAAAAGTTCGGGAAAATCGAAGAGAGCAATACACATGTGTGAGTTCAGTGTTTACGTAGGTACGTACCGAACATTATTTTATAGTAGTTAGTCAATGAATGAGTGACGCACCAGAACTTTAGGTTGGATGTTTGGATTCAATGTCACGCAAAAAAGAAAACTTTTTAAATATTCTAATGTAGTTTGAAAAGTTGAAGCTTTTTACGAACTTCAGAGGAAGAAAACCATATGCATCACAGTTGAAGCTACACATTTGGTGGATTCATGGTCTCTCATTTATCCATTCTGAAGTAGATTTGTTAGTCTTAAATTCGAAGATTTTACATGCACCTATAGTTTAGTTTCATCTGAATATGTTTGTCCATGACTTCAAGGTACTTTACATGATAAATGTGTTGTGGTAACAGTGGACAAATCATCGAACAACATCAACGTGCCTGCAAAGTGTTCGATGAATGAATTAAAGCTTAACTCAGGCGAGAGCAACAATACATACGACCTTTTGACCTTGTCTGAAGAAGATACAATTGTCAATCATTCATCAGCGTTGCGCGAATTTGGCCCTAGTAAGGGTTGACAATGTACTTCCTCATCTTTATTGGATTCCTAGGATCAATAAGAATCCACATCAACAAGGCTTTATACCAGGTTCAAGCAAGTGTAAAAGTTACCGTTTATCACAACTATTAACTGTCATTTTAACTTTCATCAAACGTGGTCTTACACGATATTGTGATAGGTCGAGCAGGTACCTGGTACCACTTACAACTTACATTTGTGGTTCAAAATAGTCCTTCCTAAATTTGAAAATGTTTGTGTTTATGCGACCTGGTAATTTTGTAAAGGTGTATCATTTGGATTGTTGGATTTGTTTTCACGTCATATGACAGTAGCATAAAACAGAAAAACATTGCATGGGATTACATAATTAATCAAATGAACAGTTCGCCTTAAAGAAAGATAAGACGAAGAAAAAGAAGAAAAAGAAGAAGATGATGATGATGATGATGATGATGTTGATGATGATGATCTATTTTCAGAAGGTGCTGTGGAGCCACCTAAAACAGAACCACCGCCAACTGAAGCACCACCAACAGAGGCACCGCCCACTGAAGCACCACCAACAGAAGCACCAGGTTTGTTTAAATTATCGATAAGGTGTAGTGAATATTGATCCGATTATTCCATGTCATCATTTGGTTCCACTTGCTGTTCCTGCCCTTCGATGTATATCATATGCTGCACCTAAGGATCATATCATAGCTTCATCGAAGTAATTAACGCGTTGATATTTACAAGATACTTTTTTGTACCCGAAAACAAAAAGTTAAGCTGTATTTTCGTTTTTAGAGTAACAGTAAGAGATTTAAACGTTACGTTAAACACTCAAGCTTTTTCATTTTACTCAGACCGCATGCAAGATATCTTCTGTGTCGGTCAAACTAACATGTTTATATGTCCTTTTTGTCGACTAATTCGCACTGGTAACGGAAGTTGAACCAGGAATACAAAGTGAGTGAATACATTTCTACACCAAATAACTCAAACATTTTGGTCAAGAAAACCCGCTACATAGCACATATTATGCTCCTGACATATCGGACGCGTGATATATGTGTCGACGATGTTTATAAAGTGTCTTTTCAATAACAAAATTACACAGTCTTTGTTCGTAAGGTTCGATGCAAATAGCTCCCCAATGAATCAATAATTATCGTCATATGATATATGTTTAGGCGACCTGTTTATGCCTTTTAATTTCAATGAATCATGGTTCAAAATATTTCATGATAAATGTAATAGTCATAAAATCTACATCGCCTCTCGGACTGCTATGTCCGCACTCAAATAAGGAGTAGGATGGAGCAATTAAAAGCAGTACTTACAGTTTTTCTTCACGACTATTAATCTATTATTCGTTGCTGTATGAAACCTTTGCTAACGAAAGACAGTGATTTCTTGTTAATCGATTTGAAGTTGTGTATATAGCAACTTTATGCTTAGTAAAAGAAGTCATGCTGATCCTAAATTTATAATTTGAATCAGATACAACCGTAGTTACGATTTGATACTAATTTCATCTTATTATTTTTCACACAGCAACAAATATTCCTACTCAAGCACGTAAGTATTTTAGACTAATTATCATGATTTTTTTTTGGATATACTTTAGGTGTTTCCAAAATAGGTCATGCATACTATATGTACGTATCAGATTTGAATGTTATTTTTATCACAAAATGTCATCGGTCCCCATAGATGTCAAACTTTTATCGGAGTTTATTGATTTGTGCAAATATAAACAATTAAGTAGACAGACATGAAGCAGAAGTATGTGAGGAAGCTCTTTATCTTAATTACAAAACATAAACTTTGAGTTTATTCCGTTGAATTACAATATCAGCTGTACTAATGTATCAATATCCCATTAATATTAGCTTGTGAATATCCGGTACCAATTGCTGATGTTGCACAAGGGAAACCGGCAAGCCAAAGCTCAGACAAGCCAAGGAAAGATGGTGGTGCTGAAAAGGCAGTTGATGGAGACAGGAATGGTGACTTGTTGAATGGCAATTCATGCACATGGTCCGATAAAGAATACCAACCATGGTGGAAAGTTGATTTGCAAGAAACCAAAGATGTATATGAGGTCAGGATCTACAATAGAGAAGACTGCTGCAGTAAGTATTACTAAACTCTGTATACTTATAAAGTATATGTAATTTGTTAACTCATAACTTTTTCATAACTAATCATTGAACAATGACGATATTAATTCACAATCACTATTATTAACTGTTTTTTATGAATCTCCATGGATCTCCTTTGTATAAGATGTTACACAGCAGGGTCACAAGTTGGCCCCGGAGAAGGCTCTGGCTGAAATAGTCAAATTGTTCAAAGTCAAATAGAAGTCAGAAAAAGTAGAAATTGTTACTCACGTAAGCAAAGTAGAGAGATAAATGGCAAATTTTAAAATGACCTTAAGTAATACAGTAGATATCGTTAGAAAGAAGCGGACACAATTTTCAGACATCACTGTGAGATGCTTTGAAGTTATTCTTAAATGTTGCTTGTGCATGTGTCGTAGAAGAAAGGATGCAATTGAACCGCATCGGACGAGACACCAACGTCTAATCTATGACGCAGCATAAATAATACTTGCTAAAACGGCACAAGGAACAGGTGATATTGGGTATTATATTATGCCAGTAATGCGATTCCGCAAATTAAGGGACCGCATTCGTCGAAACTGTAAAATAACAATGCTATATTGCGATGTAGCAAATTCAAACCCTTTAAATTTCTTTTCCACAGGATGGTTATATCGGGAGATCAGTGACAGTCATTTTGTTTGTTTACATTAATAGTTGCTGTGTCAACAGGTGTGACGCCAACGTCGCCACTGTGTCATGCCATAAGCTTACTAGCTTTATAAAATACATCTGCTCAGAGTGACCCTTAAAGTGTAACACAGAGCTTTAACATAACATTAATAGAATGACAACGTACTACATATTGCTAACATTACAAGCTTCAAAATACTATTACTGTGTACAGCTACCCGAAGTAAATCTTATTCCTTGCTTCAGCCTATGTTTACTAACAAGTTGCAGATGTAGTGTGGGAATACTCCAAAATTGATGAACTTGATGTTTATATCTCAGGTTTTACCGTTAAATATACTAGATGACGTTTAATGATAAAATTAATGCCATTGGATGGCGGTATGAGCATCGTTCTATGATAGTTGTGGTGTCATACAATATTCCGCTTTGTTGCATTTTGCTTGCTTTTTACGTTGTGCATGCGTTCAGTTGACTGCACACTTAAGAGGGAGGTATTGACTGACAAGTTTCGACTGTTGCCTTGGAAGCAGGTGATTACAATATCAACCATGGCCACGCTTTTACTTGAAAAACTGTTGCCTATGGCTTCATCATTGGAACAGGCAACGATTTAGTGAAGGCATTTATGAGATAACAGTATTGACTAGGCTAAAGTGATGTGTGCGCATGAGTATTAAATTACTCCTGTCTGTCCCGCTAAACACTTGCCTTCTTAGATCACAGTCGACATTGACATACTTGTCAGTTAATGAGTTGGTGAAGATAGAGCTGTATTTGTCGTCACCTTATTTTCTGTATTCAATTGAACCTCTTATCACTTACTATTAATGGTGCCACATATTAAATCTTTAATAAGATCTATAATTATGGTTATTTTCAGCTCACCGCATCAAGAACGCACAGATCCGTGTTGGTGACAGCGAAAATTTCGAAGACAACCCCATATGTGGCATAATGGTTCTGGGAAAAATGTCCAAAGAACAGCCAATTGTTATCAGATGTGGATGCGAGACTCCAATGAGAGGAAGATACGTCAGTGTTCAGCTGATTGATAAAACACAAATGCTGACTATCTGCGAATTTGAGGTCATGGCTGGTTGAACAGACATAACGGTGATAATTAGCATATACTGATTAACAATGATCTCTTCCAGAGGACATTGTTTAACTTTTAATCCCTTCATTTCTAAGTAACTATGTCGGAATATTGCAACATACAAGTTGTACGCCCGGCCTTTTGAGATAATAAGATAATTATTAACTTTCTGTATTTTCTTTTACCCTATATCTTCTTAAATCATTGAAATAAATGTAAGCATGAAAAAAGCATAATAATGTTTGAAGTTACTTTCCAAGCGACTTCAAAAGACGGTAGTTTTTGTTCTACTGATGTGTGTTTACCCTCGCTAAGTATGTGGCTACACAACAACAAATTCGTGAAATAAGTAAACCATCAATATTTCAGTTTTGTACTATTATGATAAAACAGACAATGAATGTTTATCTAATGCTTTAAAAATACACAATTTTGTTTTAGAGTGCAAGACCTTTAAACTTAATACGTCTACAGGTACGAGAATTGTTAACTTCCCCACATAACATGAATAAGACTAATGCGATTTATGTTTGTTTTGTCGATTAATATAACCATAAAAATGAGAATAAGCCAAAGAATCAGAAAGTCGCTATTCTTATGAAGTTCACTTTACAAAGATCGACTACAATGTTTAACATGCATTGCAGATAATCAATCATGTAATATCAGTGTGTATAGCACGGCAATACGTCGTTCTGAATGGATGACATTTCAAGTCAGAAAATGCAATATACCCTACTAAAATAGGTCCCTCCAGTAGTAAGGAAGATGTTTAAGATGTTTGGACAAAGTGAGTTTACTTAGCTGGAAAACTCGGCGTTAGAACTGATGAAATGCCAAAACGTATATACCTAAAAGAGGAGTGTAAACAAACATTCAGAACTTGATTTTCGAAGTCTCCTTGTCAGAGCAGTCAGCTTTCACTCCGCGTTGTCACTTTCTGTCGTCTGCTTGACTGTCACTACTATATCCGAGTAGGCATACAGCGTACCTCTTCGTCAACAACGTTCAGTCGTGGACAATTAATTTCCCTTCAGCGACGTCGCTCTATTTAAGCATAGACCCTGCCGCAGACGGGTTAACACGAGATATGAGTACAATGCATGAGTGTTATGTGAAGCGATATATATATGAAAGTTCAGGAATATCCAATTATGGAGTGGAAGTTTAAACAGAATACACGAAAATTTGGATTTAATCAAGGACTTATTCGTTCGAAGACATTTAGTCTCTATATGTTATGCTCAAATTCAATAGCGGGGCCGATTCTGGACATGCACACTGGTCTACATCAGCCATATCTTCAATCACCACTTCTTACGCCGATGTACGATTTTAAAATCGCAATTTAAGCATGTATTGCCAAAAGAAATCAAACAATAAGCTAGAAAAGGAATTTTCTGTAAATAGGTTTTGTCAATACTTTGCTTAATTAGAAGCGTCAAAAACGCGGAATGCACACACGACTGTTTACGTAAGTCTTATGAAAGTGTGTACGGTTTATGATGTTACAAGTCCTTGAAAATGTTCATTATTTCCCATGATTTTTATTATACCTTTACAACATTAAGTAGGTCTCCAACCTGCTGCGTGCGTCTATTGTTGTACAATTCTCACATACTGTTACGCTACATTCACTAATAGTGGTTAGGGGCGCCGGAGAATTCAGGGGGGTCTGAAAATTCTGGGGATTGTAGAGTGGAGACTAAGATTTTCTCAGGATATAAGGAAGGTCTAAAATATTTTTATTCCATATTTTTTACAGATTCCATAATTTGGTAGGTAAATCTTCAAATATGAGTAACATTTTTATGTCATCCCAATGTTTTAATGTTGGAAATAATTAACAAAATCTGGAACCAATATAAATACATTTCACAACTTTTTTTACCGAAAGTTCTAAATAGTATGAATGCCATTTAATTTTCATAAAAAATGAACATGTAGATTTTGTAACGGGGCAGAAATTGCAACTATAGATATTTTTCCGATATTTCCATGCAGTTTATAAATACAATTTCTTGTTGTCTACGACATGCTGAAACACACAATATTCGGCTAGTCAACAACGCTTGTATATGTAAACACTTGTTGATAATTGATTTAGAATCAAAACATATTCATTTGTCAATTACACAAATGCACAGTACACATACACATACACAGGCCGTGCTTGCAAGCTGAAAACTGGACTGTTCAACAAGCTAAAATGAGTAGAACATGAACTTACTTGATAAAGTGAACGAAAATAGTATCAAAGTTATAGAGATTAATAGGGCTTCTGCCCAACTACTCCAATGCCTACGGGCAGTTTCACTATCACTGTATACTGACAGTGACAGTGACAGAGAAAGCTCTGACTCTGATGTAGTTGAAGTAATCTCAGTGTGGATCATACGACGCTCATGACAATGAACCTTAATTATATGCGACAGGTCGGAGAGCAACACATGGAAGACCTGGAGACTTAAAAATCAGTAGCACACCATGGATACAGGAGGCTATTATATAAAAATGACCAACTCCCTTGAGTGTCTAAAACTACTGTTAAAATATAGATAAAGCAGAAGAAAAACATAACCTGTTACATGTTTTGAAGGAATAGGGATAGAATGGGTAACAAATGTTGATACACAGAAATCAAACATTGAACACATGACAAAAGTTACCCGCTACCAAGAATATAGTCATTTTTCTAGAGATCACATTTGTTGCAACTGGAAGGATGAGGATGAAAAAATGGCCAGAAAATTGGTGTTTCTATTTTAATTTTGAGATAATGTACATTCAAAAACCCTTTACCACATGTTTTCGAGCACCGCACATGACTTTATTGCACATTTGGCCTGTTTTCAAGAAAGCAATAGCCATGGTGGACAAAAATTTGCAGCCACGACCAACTACTTATGCCACACATTTTTGCACATATTGTCAACATACTTCCTTTTTCCATTGTTTTGTCGGTTCGTTGACAGGACACTATATGTAACGTGAAGCTGAGCGCCCCCATGCAAACAGTGATCCAAGACGTCACGGGAACAAAAACGAAGTATGTAATTGTAGAATTTTCGCACGTTTGCGGCGTCACTGTCACAAATGTGACTGAATACACGAGTTTACTACTACATGTACTTTGTCCTTCGTATAGGGATAAACATAACAACTGGTGATGGTGATCAACTGTTTTTTAATTATGTTAAAAAAATTAATCGAGGATTTGAAAAGTTACTCCGATTTTATTCGATTCTGGTCACGGCACGTTCCATGATGACTGTGACAGTGATCAAGACATGATCATGTGAAACAGTAGGTCATAGTTTGTCAAAACGTAGACAACTTGCGGTTGTGTCATGTTTTCTTATGAATTTTTCACGATCTCTCTCGAGCGACATACATACACTACGAGTACACATAATGTACGAAGGTGACGTCATACTGAGTGGATTGATCCGCTACGTGATCACAATCAGATCCCCTGCAGTACATATGTTTTCAACCATTTTTAGTGGTCCAATCTTCCTTCGTCTTTTAGTTCATTGGTTACACGAGGGATTTTCAGTTACTTGGAACGGCAAAATCCGGATCCTCATTTGAAGATGCTTTGAAGGAAATCTGTGTTTAGAAACAAAAGAAACAATACCAGCCCACAGCATAAAAAAAAACGTATAGGTACATCGTATTTAGCCAAAAGTCAAAAGAAATAAGTTTTCCATTGTTGTCATATATAAATCATATGTACGCAAAAAAAGCGGAGCCTCTATAGAGAAAAATCTTTTGATTTCTAAGTCAATCATGGCCCCCGGAAGAAGGATTTTTAGGGGTACCAAAGTAGAAAAATCGTACAATATAGATGAAGAGGTGCCCAATAAGGTGACGTTTGCCAATATAGAAAAGTTGCTAGCCTGGTTTAAGAAAATACAACGGTGTTTGTTGACAAATGAACGAGTGCTAGTGGGACTGGGATACCAAGTTACTTTGTTTTTTAGCATTATTACATATTAAATAGAAATACAAAGTTTCCCTCGTGTGTTCGAGCTTCTTTGTTGATCCATGGAGCTACATGGTAGTTCCATGGTTGATCAGATTTAATACACCTGAGGTGGCGAACTTTGACTTGCCTTGCAAGTTTCTTATCGTGTGTCACATTTCAGACTCTGGGCTCCGTACGTCTCGCGACTCTGCTAGTCTGAAGCGACCTTTCAGTCTGGGTGAGAAACGGTTTTGTAACAGGCAGCAATAGTCTTTGATACTGTAGAAACAAAGTTCAGATAAACGTGTGCATTTACAGGGCTGTTGTACAACGATTGACCAATTTGCTATTCTTCATTGATTTCGCTCCATGCGAGCAATTGTGCATCTTCGCTTTAATCAATCAGTCTACAACTGCATGTTATGGTAATGAAAACAGTCGATACCACAAACGCATAGATTCTACTTGAAAAAATAAACCTGCTGAATTCTGACAATATCTTTAAATCAGGTAAAGTGTGAGCGTATATGGCTTATTGAATGGAAGCAGCAGCTGGTTACGTGTAGTTTCTCTCGGGTCAAGTGCTTCGTATGTGTGTTTCACTCGCTTCCAAAATTTGCTAACATTTGAACTCACGTGAGCTCTTGCCAGGGCGACAAATTCGCCCTTGTCTGTTGATTGGTGGAGCGTACGGTAGTCACTGCCCTATTTACGTATAATTATTGATAACTAATGTAATTAAAAAGACAATACACTCATGAGCTTCTGATAAAAGTGTACTTTGTTCACACAATCTTGAGATTTCTGCAAAGTGACGTCCTTTACACGAGACGATAACATACGCCCTAGATTGAATTTCCGAATTTCATATTGGTTATCAACAGTGGTTTCTGACGCAACACGTTGAAGCGCTCATTTATTCTACCCCTCTCCTCTAAAATCCAAGAGGCTGGTGGATATTAACGTTCTTGGAAAAGCTATATTAAAGTAGAAAAGAAGTGATTCAAATTCAGGAATCACGTCATTCCAAATCTGTTATCTCCTAGACTCTGAAGTGAGTTAGTATACTGAAGGTAGCGAAGTAACCAATTTAAAGCAATCTTGGTGTTGCCAAGCTAAGTGTAACGAAACCCTTCCACGTATTCTGTCACATATCTTTCTAAAAGTATTGTCTGTACGTACACTTTTTGAACTAAGAATCGATTTTCTTCAAATGCTTTCTTTTCTGCGAGTGATATTGTGTCAATTAGACTGACAGTTTTTTTATTTTATTGGAATTTTTAGTTTCAATGTATTAACGGCCCTGGAACCACATTATTGATCTTATTTATTCACTCTGCAACGTAACGTTCATGATTACTACACATGTTGTACATCTCGTAAGGATTGTTATGTACTCTGATGTGTTTTAATTGTTTGACAACGTAGTTTGCATTTTCGTGCGACCAGCGATTAGAATTAAGTACTTAAGCAATAAAGCACATCCAGCGATGGTATACCACGAGATTTTGACCAGTTCACTTCATATATGCACGAGAGATAGCGAGTGCATATATGAAGTGAACTGGTCAAAATCTCGTGGTATACCGTCGTTGGGTGTGATTTATTGCTTTAACAGTATATTGAAATTCTGGCGTGCAACCTCATAAACGGATTTTTGCTCAAGCTGAGAGTACGTGCGTATACCAGCCGTGGTATATCGCCAATATACCACGATTCTTTTCGC
Organism: Ptychodera flava; assembly: GCF_041260155.1. Classification (NCBI taxonomy): domain Eukaryota; kingdom Metazoa; phylum Hemichordata; class Enteropneusta; family Ptychoderidae; genus Ptychodera; species Ptychodera flava. Next base: position 10,031,202 of record NC_091929.1, read on the forward strand.
GTCTTGACCAATCAGATCGCTTTTTTTGCACCATCAATATACTGGTATGATATAATTACTGATATCGAACAATTTTCCCGTACTTTACACTCGATAATGTAGTATGCTTCTCCTCGCTTGTCATGAGACTAAACTAGATATTGTGAACAAAAATGTATGTATATATATATATATATATATATATATATATTATATATATATATATATATATATATATATAAGTATATATAATAATAAAATAACCTCATGTGTGCAATTGCAAACACGCCGCACATAGGGTAATTACATAGGGACTTGGTTTATTATGCTGTCTAGAATATACCGCAATCGACATCCTTCGTTTTATTCTCGACTTGATTTTCAGTGAAGATTGCGCGTATGGTCTTTTTGACTCGGACCATTCAGTCTTTTTAATGTCGGGAAATGAGTGATATCTTTTGAGTATAGAGAAGTACAAGTACATTATATCAGTAATAAGGGTTCTATTTATTAAACTAAAAAAATGAAAGTTTGGTCCTTGTGTTTCCTTGACTTCTACAGATTTCGAAACAGAGGTACAGTGTACAAACAATGTCTGGTACTTTCAATTATAACACGTTAACGTAAACACCAGACTCTGTGTCGTCACAACAAAATTGTAACTGTGGCAGTCCGTTTATACATTTTGGTTCTCTTCACGTAAATAACAACGAAGATCCTGCCTCATACATGTACACTACAATCCGTTTCAATGATTGAGTTGCTCAGTTTAACTGCAAGATGCAGGTTTATTTTGAAAGTTTTGGACTTTAAAATGTAGTACACTTATTTTGTATGTGTTTAACTGACCTCGTTCTACATTTTATTGCTGTCTTAGGGTGAAGGAAATGGCAATAGGCAGTGTTCACTGAGGGAATCGAGAAAGACGCTGGCGTTTCTTCATTGTAAAGTGTTTCAAAACATCTTCATGTTTTCATATGACTTTCATTCTTGTTACGCTCTTTGATAACTTCTGTTTCTTCCAATATCATGAAATAGATTGCCTTAGAGGATTCAATACTAATAGTGAGATGAAAGTATGCGACGATAATGGTAACACTAACAGTGGCGAAAACATCTACGTTCTTCATAGACATGATATATGCTATCAGGTTAATAAAGAGAAGCGTAACATTACATGGGAACCGTCCTTAAATTGTAAGTTCTCAATTGAGTTACTAAAGTCATTAAACACATCGCATAGCGGAGGTCACGTGACCATGTACAACTAGGCAAGTGCGTTAACCCCTCAGCTCTCCAAATCTGCCACAGTTTTCAGCTCATCTCAGTACCAATACTCAATCATAACCTCCCTAAATACCCAGTCACCCCGCAGACCGAAAATGCCGTGCCGAAAATTCAACCACCCTCAGGCAGCAATTAGAAGCAAAGAAGCATCACATCGTTCACTAGGACTGCTTCAGACCAACCGGACACCCCACACGAACACGAGGCCAGCAACGGGGAGGAACCTTTTCCAGATAAAATCACCATGGAAATGCTCTACAGAAGCCTGGAAAGTTTGCGAGCAGATGTCACCACGATCAAAACCAAACTCTTGGTATTATCAGATGTCGAAGATCGAGTAACAAAACTCGAGGAGAGGCAAAACGACTTCGAGAAATTGTGTGAATATGCTGCTACCAAAGCCGACGACAATGAAACCAGGATCGCCTCCCTCGAACAGAAAGTCTGTCAACTTACAGAAAACTTAAAAAACACTCAGGAGGAAAGTACTCGAGCACAACGTCGACTACGAGAATGCTCCCTCCACTTCTACGGAGTAAAGGATGAAAGAAACAAAAAGCCAATAGAGGTTGCCTGACAATTGCTAATGGACAAGTTCAAAGTGAGTGATCACGGAATAGAAAAAGCCTTCCGAGCCCCAGTAAGAGGGAGCATCACTAACAATCGGTCACGACCTATCATTGTGAAATTCACTCTACTGGCGAAAAGTCACCATATATTACGCAAGGCCAAGCAAGCCCTAGTCGGAACAGAAATATACATCAAACAAGACCTGCTCCCCGCAGATTACAAGAAAAAACGCCTGTACCACAAATCATGGCGCAAGCTTACAAGGACGGAAAGAAACCAATCTTCCGGAATGGAATGCTGTACATTGACGGAATCAAGTACTCAGGACCCCCACCAACACTCGATGTGGTTTAAGAACCGCGCCTCAGACCACCCATGCGACTGCATGAACATTCGACCAGCAGATTAGAGAGCTACACTGCCACATCATCTTCACTCAAGTCATTGCGACAACAACTATCTATAACTATTGTCAGGACTTTTTTATTAGATTTAGTAGGAACTGTTTTTTCTCTTTATGTCCTTTTCTTATCCTTGTTCTTCACTATTCTATCCCAAAAAAAAGGTAACAACCAACAGAATGGAAGTAAGTGTGCTTTTAAAATATTCCAATTTCATCAAACATGCAGAAGTTTAAATTATTATCACTTAACGTGAGATGTCTCAGGGAATTTAAGAAAAGAAAGAAGGTGTTAACATGGTTAAAACTCAAAAAGCCAAATATTGTTTTTCTTCAGGAAACACACAGCACGTCAGATAATTAGAAATTTTGGTCATCTCAGGCTTCGGGCGACTGTTTTTATTCTCATGGGACACACAATAGTAATAATATTGGGTTCTTATATAGCGCACATATCCACAAGTACATGTGCTCAAGGCGCTTTACAATTATTATTACCCCTGGTCACTGGACCTAATATGATACCACTCAACTCCCTGGGGAGCAAACTACAGCTCACATGTGCAGCCAATAAGCGCAGCAGAGCTAAACACACACATTACAACCACTGTCCTACCAGGTACCCATCACTCCTGGGTAGAGGTGTCATGACTATTTTACGCAACTGTACTCATACTGTGAACAAAACACTAACATCTGAGCATGGAACGTACATTTTTCTAGATGTAACAATTGATGGCAGAAACTTCCTGCTTTTAAATATTTATGCACCCAATGATGAAAAATCACATGTTCAATTCACACAGGAACTTCTTGACATGCTGTCGTCTCATGAAGTTCAACCAGACACAGAAATTGTCATTGGCGGAGACTTTAATTTTACATTTAATAATGAAATCGACAGATCGGGCTCCAGTGGTCCTAATTGGCAAAAAGCCAAGGAGAGCATATTACAACTGTTAGAACATCACACTTTGATTGATATATGGCGAGTATGTAATCCCGGGGTCACTCAGTTCACCTGGCGTAGACACAGGCCTTCCATTACACAAAGTCGTTTAGACTACTTCCTTATCAGCGATTCACTGCAACAAGATATCAGCTCCACCGAGATTATCCCTTCCGTTAGCACAGATCATTCAGCAGTGACTCTGACCTTTGACCCTGTCACCACCCCGTTTGGTCCGTCATATTGGAAACTAAATACCAGCTTAACGGGACAGTGTTTACATTGACGAACTTTCCCAAAAGTTTACCCTATGGCTCTAAGATTACGACGGAATAGAGGACAAAGGCCTCAAATGGGCCTCCTGAAAATATGAGATTAAAAAATTTTCAATTCATACTAAAACCCCCCAAAAAAAATTGTGAAACTCAAAAAAATTGTGAAACTCAAAAAGAAACGAATCAATGAACTTGAGGGAGCAGTTTCCGATCTAGAGGCCTCCCTCAGGCCAAATGCGCCAGAGGACGACATCCTCAGACTCCAAAATGCAAAAGCAGAGCTCGAGAAGGAATGTGATTACTTAACTGAGGGTTCAATTATTCGTTCAAGAGTTAGATGGCATGAAAAGGGCGAGAAAAAAACATAAGTATTTTCTAGGACTGGAGAAGAGGAGGGAAGAAAAGGATATATCAAAAGAATCATTGGCGCAAACAATGAACTGAAAACATCGCAGAAAGACATTCTTTCTGAGCTGAAGACATTTTATAGTACTCTCTACTCCTCTAAAACCAACCCAGAAAACGATATTACTGACCACCACTTCCTGAAAAATGACAACATCCCCAAACTCGGGCATCAGCTAATGAAAAATTGTGAGTCACCAATAACCCAAAATGAAATTTACTGTGCCCTCACCATGATGCCAAGAAATAATACCCCTGGCAATGATGGATTGCCAGCAAAATTCTACACAACATTTTGGCCGACAATAGGGCCAACAGTAGTTGACTTCCTCAACTATGGGTTCGAAAACGGGAATCTTTCCAACTCCCAGTGACAAAATGTGATCACACTAATAGAAAAGAAAGGGAGAGACACACAATACATCAAAAATTGGCGACCGATCTCTCTCATCAACGCCGACGCTTAAGTAGCTGCAAAATCTCTCGCCAATCGTCTAAAAATGTTTTGCCTAGCCTCATTAACTGTCAGCAGAGTGCCTTTGTGAAAGACAGAGATATAAGCGACTACATCAGGCTGATAGAGGAAATTCTCTGGCATACAGATGAAAACGACCTCCCGGGAATACTGCTTGCCATAGACTTTGAGAAAGCCTTCGACAGTTTAGAATTGGATTACATTATGTAATGTTTAAATACATACGGGTTTGGCCCACTCTTTAAACAATGGTTCATTACATTTTACACAGACTTGAGCAGTTGCGATATGAACAATGGTTTCAGCACCGGATATTTTAACATTGAAAGAGGGGTTAGACAAGGAGACCCATTGTCACCCTATTTGTTCATACTAGCGCTAGAAATATTCTTAATTAACTTGAATGATGATGCCAATGTCAAGGGTATCAGCACAGGAATAGGTGAATGCAAATATACCCTATTTGCGGATGACCTGACGACCTTTGTAACAGATGAACAGTCATGTCAGAGAATATTTGAAATGTTGCACGAGTTCAACTCACTTTCAGGCTTGATGGTCAACCACACCAAAACAGAAGCTATTTGGCTTGGCAAGTGGAAAGATGTAAGAAAAAACCATTTGGCATCAAATGGCCGACATCACCAATCAAAATTGCAGGAACAATATACATTTCGTATAACCAAAGAGTTAAACACCACTCTCAATTATGCACGACACTCAAGCAGATCGAAGGAACTCTGGGAACATGGAAAAGAGATCCCTGACACTCATGGGCAAAGTTCAGATTTTGAAAACCTTCGCCCTATCACAACTTAAAGCCGCACTTTTCAATCCCAGGTTCTCGCATTAGTGGAGTTCTCCTCCCAGTCAAACACCTGGCCAGTACGATGTTTGATTTCTATAACATTAATTACACAAACTGATCTCAACCCTTTGTCACGTTTTGCTAATCCTGCAAACAGAGTTTATGCAGGCTTTTGATTGACGGTCGGTTCAAATCGCCAACGGTCATTGATTCCCCACCACAAACGCTTTAATTTCCTAAAAATTGTCTTCCAGTTGCGTTAGACTTTGAATAAAACCACAGAGTTCGATCAGCAGCAACTTCACGCTGACCGCTTGGCAGTCTGTCTGTGTTTTTGCGGCCGGGGAAAGCTAAAAAGTTGCATTTTCTGGAGCGTGTGCCCGCGTGTTGCCTGTTTGGTGTCCACTTACACAATGAACGCTGCCATACCTTGGCGTCCTTTTAAAGGGAGGCTCCGCCTTTAATACATGAGAATGACCACAATAACACCTGAAATTCTTAAGAGATTTGAACAGCTTATTTCAATTTCCTCTGGAATGAGAAAGATAGAATAACCAGAAAGGTAATGGTCAGAGGGGTTCCGAGGGGGACTTAAAGGCCCCCGATGTGAAAACTACACACAAGCTTATGCGTATAAACCTTATTAAAAGGTATCTAGATGAAAACATAGAGCACCCCTTGAAACTCTTTCTAGACCATCGCCTAAAATCTGAAGGTGGAAAGTACCTATTCAAGTGTAACTTCGATATTAACTCACTCAGCCTGCGCCTACCGAGATTCTACCAAGAAATGCTTGAATCCTGGTCGGCCTGCAATGTCGCGGTCAATGACTCTGAGATTGACATTACTTGTCAGACAATTTTGAACAACAGAAACGTTCTAATTAGAGGGGATTATGTCTATAACCAAAGCTAAGACAGAAAGGGTTTGAATTAATATTTGATTTACTTACCGAGGAGGGGTATCTATCACAGGATAAAATAGCCAACAAAAACCTCCAAGGGAACGAAGTTCTCCTTCTTTATGGAGCAATTACATGTCTCAGAGTTAAGTGGCCAAAACCATTGCTGGTTGAGCCGGTGTTTAAAGATGAATACGAATATGTGTTTTTTAATTGTAACTTTCGACCCTCCCACAAAGTTACAAGGGAGAGCATCAGAAACGCCATTTACAGTATAGAGCAGAGAAGTCCAATTAATGAACGCTATTATGAAAGAGAATACTGGACCATGGTCTCCTACATATAGCCTACCATTTAAGGTAGCCATAGACACAAAAACACGTGAATTCCAGTTCAAACTTCTTCATCATATTCTGTACACAAACTACGATCTATCCAGAAGAGGCATGGACCAATCACCGCTCTGTTCATTCTGCCAAAACAGCAACAAGACACTAGATCATCTTTTTTTACACCTGTAAATTCACTGAGACCTTCTGGAACGAGTTTCACACATTTTTCAAGGAGTCTCTCAGTTTGTTCACGAGACATAACTTAAATGAAGTGCTCTTTGGTGTTGACGGTTGCTCTGACATTCATAATCACTTGCTACTGTTAGACACATCTATGCCATGAAAATGAAACAAAGTAAACCACACTTTGCAGCATTTATGTTGCAAGTGAAATTCAACTACCGTCTAGAATATGAAATAGCTCTAGAAAAAGACAAATTAGAGAGACATTGTAGCAAATGGATTTCAATTTTACACAAAATTGTAGATAACTAAGCACTGTACTTCATTTTAATTTAAGTTACTGTTACTAAGAAAATGTTACCAATAAAACAACTTAAATACAAAAATAACACAAACAAAACAAATGAATTTGGTTAAAAAGGCACTACCAGCACTTTGTACACAAATGACAAGTATAGTTTGTCGTCGGTCTGGTAGATATATGACGTGTGTATTTCAGTGTGGAACCGCATACTATGGCCGTTTTATGCTCTAAAACACACAGCAAAGGTTTACCCTTTTAACACGGCACATCAATCATGGCTTGTGCTTTGTTGATTGCTGTCATTAGTTTGAGGTCAGTGACTATATAGCATACGTTTATTATTGACTTGTCGAATCTTTCGCAGAATAAGCTGAATGGTCACAAGCGTGATAGTGTTGAACGCCTTTATTGGAGGATAAATATTGTCACTACAATGAATACCCGTATAAAGGGATATACTTACTGCAATGCAACACACGGTCACCACATTTATTTTCTCCTATTCATGCCTGCGTAAAGGTTTGGTAAACCATAATTTGAATAGCTGTCAATCAACGAGTTCAGGAAACATTAGATAAAGAAATGCGTAGAGGCAACGGGGAATAGTCAATAAGTAGAATGAAGCTTTGCAAAAAATGATTTGGAGAAAAATTCGCCACGTTATTTGCAAAGCAATCTTAATTAAAAGCTTGGACATGTTTGTTTTACAGCTGTAACGAGGATGAATTGGTTGGAATGGCTTCTGTTGACTTAGGTAAGGTATTTGATCTGGTTGACCACAGAATGACTCTTCCTAAACATGCTAATTTGGACTTTTACAGCTACCCATATCAATATTGCCTTGCGAATACTTTAAACTTTGATAGGTGCCGAAATATCAAATGTAACAATATAGTGCCCGCAATTTATGAGAACTTTATCAATGTGGATATAGTTTTTAAGGGGATGATATAGACTCTGGATGCAGACCAGCAATTAACATAGAGATGTAAAAATATGATATTTACGTTTAGGTTTTACTTAGAATTTGTTTCACCTATGTTACGGAAAGGAACTCTCTCAGCTCGAGAAATATTACATCAACACGTAATACACTCCGAATATCCAGTTGTTATTTTCATAAATTACGGGCCACTGCTTAAAAGTTGGATCATCACCTATTTGTGTTCTTAATTTTGCAATGTCGGCGATAAGACTATTTTGCCAGTCTGTAGTTTAACCTTTACGTCACAAATATGACACTGGTAACGATTTGTCAAAGACGCACCGAGTAAAGCAGACAACATAAGGAACGTGCTCAATACAAAATGGGGAGAACATGATATATTTATATTATGTATCAATCCATCCATCTATCCTAATATCCATCCATCTACCATCCAGCTATCTGTCCGTTCGCCCATGCCTGTCTGTCTGTTTGTATTTTGTCTATCTCTCTATCTGTCGTATATATGTCTCTCTTCTGTTAGTTTGTCTCTCAGTCTGTCTATCACCATGTCTGCTTCTCTGACTTCGAATTCTTGTCTGTCTCTGTCTCTTGTTTGTCTCTCAACCACGTAAAGCTTTTTCAAATACATGTGAGTCGATTGTCTGTCGTCGCCCGCCATAGTCTGTCTACGCAGCACTTCCTCACTGGAGCTTCAAGTCAGAATTTATGAATGTTTTGGTAAAAGATCCCTGGGGATGATTTGGCATAGATTTGTTTGATTGATAACGATATCTATTTAAGTAGATTCGTTCAGCTATCGTTCTTATTTACGATGAAATCATTCCTCTTTTCTGGTGGTCTGAAACTTCTCAGATTTGAGCTGTACCTTTATAGTGATGTCTTCAATATTTTCAATTGGCACAGTAATGATTTGGTCGTTATCCCTCCGTGACCTTTACCGGTGCTGAAAAGGGGAGGTTATTTACTGTCACAGAATGCAAAAACATACAATGTATATTTCGAATAGGTAAATGAAAATTTATTAAAATATTGATTAGTAATCGTGACTCTCTAAAATATTAACACAAAACGGGTTGGAATATAAATAAACATGTTTAAATCTTTCAAGCGGTTTAGACAATGAAGCTAATTGAATTGATCTTTTCGTTGACCGAACGAAGGCAACTATAACAGATCCGACCATAGACACTAGAGAGTCTATGTCTGGATTAGAACAAAGTCACAAAAATGCATAGGTCTGAAAATTTTGGCAATAGCAATCACTATGCTTTATAAATAAAAATCTTTTGAATATGAGTGAGCGGGCTTTTTAACGTCCGTCAATGATAGTATATGAAAGTGGATCGGTGACCAGATTCAGGACAATAACAGAAAGACAGTAACATAAAAAGAGGAAGAAAACATTATATTAACTTTAATATTAATTTTATTTATATACATTTTTATAAAAATTTTGGGTCCCAAATTTACAGAAGAACAACAAATGCAAATGAAAGCAGTCACATTGTTCCGTCTGGTCAATTTCAGGATGTTCATTTGACTAAAGATACCATCACGAAAGTTCTTTATCATTATGTCTTGCATAGTGTTTAACAACATGTTAAAACACAGACAAATAGAGAGACAGACTGGCAACGGGTATTGTTCAAGGTGTGAAGCGCTTACGTAAGCCCTCCATGTTCGCCTCGGCTCAGGTAGCTCTCGCCTCTCTTTTCCGAAGAGTGCCGACCATGCACCCTTCGGTAGTTTCCGGATTTTCGCCAATTTTTAAGCGAAAGTATGTTCGGCAAAGTTTGTGTTGTTGTTGTCGTGTGGCGCTGAGCGGAATTGGCGTGCTGGCGAAAACGGGAAAGTTTTGAGCTTCGGGAAAGTGAGTTTTACCATTTTAAAAATTTCTTTTTATGAATAATAATGAGTGTGTTTGAACCAAATTTGAAAGTCTTTTATCGATATTATCTGGTTTTACTCAATGGTTTACGGTCAGTCATATCGTATTTTTAAAAGTGGTCATGGAAGGAGGTTTTTATGAAACTGCTTGCGTGTTATGTTTTGATTGGCGTGAAGCAGTGTTTCTGCCCTGAGAACTCACAAAGTAAGTATGGTTGCTACGCGACTGGCAGCACGATGCCATCTCGTCGTACTTTTCGCATAATCTCGTGCAATTATCAACTAAGAACAAAAGTCTCCAAAATATCTAACACCTGTGAAGCTCGTTTTAACATGAAAGGCCATAGTCTACCGAGACGACCATGGAACAAAAGGCATACCGCGTTGCTAGTCTGTCTTTCTATTTGTCTGTGATAACAATGATAAAAATCCAAAGCAAGCAATCGCAACGGCCATAGTCAAATATTTAAGACAAACATCGTATTATCAATCACCAATATCTACCCTGCTGGATCTTTATGGAAGTAATGGTTATTAAAATCAACCTTGAGTTTGACTTATATAAGGTGACTATGTATCCTACGGTGTAAGTTTGTACAAGCTTCGCGATGTCCGATATCGCTAGTTTTATGTAACACGATTGGGACTAATTTAGGATAATTGGATGATGAAGTAATGTCGATTTAAGCTACAAAAATATAATGTCATCTGCTTCTCTTTTCATATGACACGCTTGTTTTATGAGTAATTTGTTATATCGCAACATTCAGCCCCTAATACTTTTGAGAAATTTGAAAAATATAAAAATCCAATTATCCCAATATAGTTCCAATCGTGTTACTTGTTTGCACTGCTGTCTGTTGCGAATGGAGCCAGGGCAATCGCAAATCATGAATACGTTTTGTCAACAATGTGATATCCATTCCGGTCCGTTATTTCTAACCGTGTGTTTTTTTTGTATAAACAATATAGTATGTCCCGCATTGAGTTCGAGTCCCGGTTGATACCATCGTATTTCTCTTTCCCGGGTCGATAGCTCTGCTGGTGGACAGAATTGTCCCCGAGGCTATCTTCCGCCCGGTGTAAAGCGTTGTATTCATTGCTTCGCTTCGATATAGTTTGTGTGAGATGTATGATAGCGTGTGTGCTAGCGTGAGTGCTTCACGAACTCTACGGCGAGTGGAGAGGGCGCAGTCAAAATTGTAACATCCTTAGCTCGGTTATTGAACCAATCTTTATTAGGATTGGGGATTTAGTCGAGCGGTTTGTCTGTTGTCCTCTGCGCTAGGTGATTGGGTGCCGTGCGTTGTGGGTTCGAGCCCGGTTGATACCATCGTATTTCACAGTTTATGTACTTGTTCCCTGAAGTACGTATTTTGTCCGAAACAGCTCGTGTCTTCCATGCATGCCAAAAGCGTGTTCCATAAATCACACATTTGGTCGTACCATACAATTGTCAAACATTAGATGTACTGACCTGGTGCTTTACACGTGTCATCGCATCAGTCATCTTATCTTGCACAAATATCTAAAGTAACCAACAATGTTCAGTCCCTCCATCGTCATAAATAACGCGGGCCCATTTTCTTTGCAAATGCAGTTTCCCCTGTCAAACGCGCCTCCTCTCGTCCTGTAGTTGGCACAATTTGTGGAAAAAAAATGTAGAAAATAACAAAATTCAAATAAACATTTACGATACAGACAAACAAACACAGCAGCAGTAAACAGTACATAGCGGCGCATACAACGCTTGAAGTCTTCATTCCGGTAGGCGAAACTCTAAGCGGCAGACAAAAGCCTGTGCGAGCGGCATGTAAAATTTGATCATATGAGACTATCTGTAATACTGTACATACGGTACACGACTTTGCTACAGCTTGTTATGAGTGTCGAGGTGAAAAATGAAAATGTCACAGGAACTTACATGCTGCACTAATAAGCAAAGCGTAAATGCAGTGAAGACTCTGTCAGCTGCTTAATTGACGCCTGTGTCTAAGTAAAAGGATGTGCACCGACTTCGACAGTAGTTGTACTTATCTACCAATCGGATAAAGACACTTCAAGAAGCTTCCGAGCATGTTCATTATATATTTTATTTACTCCACGTTAAAATCAGACTTTCATGAAAGCTGTTATTTTTTCAACTTGAATTTCTTGCTGTTTGTTGTGCGTGTTTGTCAAACCGTCTAAGAACGATTACAAAATCCACTTCAAATCGGCTCTAATAAGGGCGGCGGTGCAGTTATCGTTGTTGGCAAAAATGTGATCCATTTAATTCCAGGACGTGATTGTGTCAACCCTTCCATGTTCAATTTGCATCACCAAACCGACACATATATACGGCTGCACCGCTACTAGATGATAAAATCAGCGACAAATACTTAAGTCTTCATCGTTAATAATAATAATAATAATAATCGTTAGCTATTTTTCCAACCAATAGCGGCTAAAAAGTTAGGGGCAACGATTCTGTTTGGTTGAGAGTTAAGAAAAAATACATTCACGTTCACTGAAAATATAAATGAATCGAAAGGGGGTCTTTTGACTATTACGCTGGTAGTGTCGAATCTAGGTTTCTTCGTTAAAGTTTGATAACATTTTATGCAAATTATGCATGATTGACATTCGACACTACATTTACCAGTACAGTGTTTAACTATCCAAACTGGTTGACCTGGAAAAGATACAGCCTGATATGCATATTATGTATGCAAAACAGGTCTTAAACACCAAGATATTCATAAATTGTGAATATAAATTCTGTAAAAGTCATACTGTGACACGACGGCAGTCCGTAGTCAAAGCGATAACTTCTCTCGTCCAGGTAAATATCCTTTGCCAGGTTGTTTTAATTTTAAGAACGATTGCTTAGAGTCTGTTATGTTGCCTTTTTATATGCTATTTAATTTATCTTGCGGTATAGTCTTTCAAACGGAGTTGGTAACTGACGACCGATTGTCGTAAATATCTACAAACTACACATTTATAAGTTAAAGAGGTTAGTCGGAATATCAATATGCTACATAAAATGATAAGATTTCCCTTTGTAAGAACGAAAGAAAATTAACAATTCTGGTATATTCACTCGATTATTGTAACAAAGTTAAAATAGGATTAGTCGGTCAGAACCCCTTTACCCAGGTTTATTTTCTCCTTGATTTTGAACAGGATAAAAAACAACGGTAGATTCGTGCAATATAAATTCTGAAAAACAATGTGACACCAATTTGGCGTGATAAAGTTGCTTATCTTATTTCCTAAGATTCGCGTATCTCTCGACATGAGACTGTGTGTATCTTCAAAGTCAGAGGAGTTAAACTCTGTAAAGGATGCTTGATAATAGATCATTCTTTCTCGGTCATAATTTTCGATGGAGGGAATTACATAAAAAACACTGAGATATCTCCAGCAAAGTCGCATTGTTGAGTTTAATTTTGGAAAAGAATTCTCAACACGGTTTGCCAACCATTAAACCGATGAATAAGTTTCAACAAAAGCGATCAACATTTGTGAGATGCTTACTTTAAAAGGTTGATTTCTATTGACATAAATATCTTTTTTGATCGAGAATATCTTTTTACACAGCAAATACAAAAGTCGACGTTTATCAAAGTGATAATCACAAATTTTCGAAGTTGAAATCTGTATATGATCACTATCAACATCGTGATCATCCTGTTTTGGATTTTCATTTTTGCCAAAAGCCATTTTCTGTTGAAATTTTGGTTAATGTTTGGTTTGTCTAGCATGTTCGTTACACGATATCAATAGCACTGAGTAGGCGGCGACATATTGATTTGCGGAACGCTGTCGTGTTTCGTACGACCTCAAGAGATTGAATTTCCCATATTGTTTTACAAGGGCGTGGTTTCCTCCATGTACCTTGTGCGATCATAATTTATTTTACTATTCTGCACTCACCAATTTTTTCTAGACATTTCTAAGCGCATGGTTACGGTAGCCTGCCGAGAGAGAGAGAGAGAGAGAGAGAGAGAGGAGAGAGAGAGAGAGAGAGAGAGGAGAGAGAGAGAGAGAGAGAGAGAGAGAGAGAGAGAGAAATAAGATAGTGCTCATTTCCACTTAATCAGACATAGGCAATGAGGCCGGAAAAGTGGCTGTATAATCTTGAAAATAAGATTTCGCGTTATAAATTTTTTGTTATGTTTCAATTCCAATTGCTTGTGAATATATTGAAAAGACTTGAAAACCACAGGAAGTAGAATGAAATTTGCTAAAGATTGCACGTCTCTTTAAATGTCTAGAGAGTGATAATTCTTCTTTTTCATTAAGATGTTTCACGCACAGTCTAACAAATAATATTATATAATTACAGGTCTCGAAAGAGTAGAAAACAACTAAGTGTCTGGAGATAAGAAGACAATGAAAGTTTTGATTTTCATCGTAATCGCAGCATTTCATTTTGCTGAATCATCAGGTATGTGTCATACTTTATTTCTGTGAATTGATCCGTTCATTTGATATGCCATCTCCAGACTGAAATTGTCAAACCTGTGGGGGCGCTCCGACCCAATGGAGAGAGGTTCTGTTTGGTTGAGCGCCGGACTACGACATTATATTTTTCATCATGGCAATCGTCTAGTGATCCATTCATTCATCCATCCATCCATCCATCTATCTCTCCGTCCATCCACCCCTCCCTCCCATCACCCATCCAGCCGTATATACATACATACATATATACATACATACATACATACATACATACATACATACATACGTACGTACGTACGTACGTACATACGTACATACATACATACATACATACATACATACATACATACATACATACATACATACATACATACATACATACATACATACATACATACATACATACAGACAGACAGACAGACAGACAGACAGACAGACAGACAGACAGACAGACAGACAGACAGACAGACAGACAGACAGACAGACAGAAAGAAAGAAAGACAGACAGACAGACAGACAGACAGACAGACAGACAGACAGACAGACATATAAACATACATTAATGAAGTAATTAAATACTGCATTCGTCCGGAGAATTCCGGCAAATATTCCCAAGCGCTTTCTACGTTTGCAATGTCTGCCGGTTTAAGCAATTATCAGTGCATAGCGCAAAGTCCACGTACATTCTTTGGTGGTTTTTTTGGTCAAATCGTAATGATAATGACATTTAAATATCTGCCATCAAATATTTAACACACAAGTTTGGTACAATGCCATGTATTAGTTTGCATTGTAAATCTAATCCATGTTTGATTATGACTATTCTCTAGCGCTCATGTTCAATCATGTCCTCTTTCAGTCTGTGCTAGATTATATGTCGAAAGGTTTACATTTTGAAAGTCTAGCATTTCTCTGCCCTTTTGTATTTGATTTTGCTATTTTGATATATACTTTGAGCAAGAGTTTAACTAGCATGAGAAAATGTACAATATAGAAAGTGTTGCTTTCCATTATCAAAACTGATAAACGTGTTATTACAACAAATAAAGAAGATTGAATTTCCCATACAACGTAAAATGTGTAAATTTGTAGATTTATTTCACCCTTCATTTCTTTGTAACAATTAGAGAAATTGTTCCAAAGTGATTTATGTCTTTAATTACAGACTATGATGTCTCTGTACAAAGGCCCTCATCATCATAAGATGAACAGAATGATTTTATCAATGCTTAATATACATCGTGATATTTTCTGTCGCTTCCCACAGAAAGCAATGTCGCTCTGAATATAGACGTCTCCGGCATCCGTTTAAAGTCTGGTACCGAGGACACATATCCGAATCTTGTTGATGGTGATTCAAGTACATGTTTCGACTCCGGTAAAAAGGTTAAAAATCCAGGCTTGATCATCGACTTGGGCGAGTCTGTTTCCGTTTTGACACTTAAGCTGAGTTTGGCAGACAACTGCGACCACACTGTATCAAAGACGGGCTGTGAGTATCTTTGGCTGATAATACATAGAAACACAGGCACGAATATTCATTTTCCCATGAATAGCCTTGAAACGATTGTAACAAAAGCAGTTTCACAACCAACTCCCTGACTGCTCTGTCATTTTCGGACATATTTCCCATTGAATGCAGACCTCATAACTGACACTGCGAAGTGTTAAGCCTCAAACATTCTAGCTATTGTCATGCGTTACTTATCAACTCATAGTCGTCCATACGCTCTATGTAAACAGTATCTTACTGAATTTTGCGTGCTTCATTTCTATGTAATGATGACTTGAAAGTAGTGACAATATCTTATTTATATTTTGATCTGGACATTTGCTGTCACTTTATCTTCAAAAATTGGATATGAGAACAGTATACTGCTAATTTATACTGACGATATTATCATATCAAATGATAAGCTTCATTGTCTTTTATCACCCATAATTACTAGGCGGATACACAAACGTTGAAATACACATTGGCCATTCGACGACCCATTCTGAAAACCAGGAATGTGCTTCCATTAACAACAGAGACCCACCAAAAACCATGACATTGGCTTGTAAGAATTGGCCCTACCGTCGGGCGATACGTGACGCTGGTCAAGAGATCCAATGGCAACACACGAGCTATCTACCTCTGCGAATTCGAAGTGTATCCTGGAACTGAGGGAGGTACAGACTAATTATTAATTTAAAGTTACTGACTATTGAAAAGTACTTGACTTGATCTATCAGTTACTGATGATGCTCTTTGTTGCTTTTATGTACATTCGCTGAATCTAGCTGGCATGAACTATGAAAGTCAAAGATGCAAATAAAGCGTGACATGGTTAAAATACAGCATGTCACGAGTCTTATTGAACATCTATGAGACGGCAGTTTGATGTGAATCGTAGATTATCATGACTTAGCCAAGCTACAAATTTATCTATAGATAACTTTATATCATTTAAAGCTCATTCATCGTAAACAAATATAGAAATAACGGGCGAAGCGCTGACCATTAATGTTTATTTGTGGGCAAGGGCGAGAGGAAAGCCAAAAATTTACTGGCGAGGCTTGCCGAGCCCGTTAATTTGGCTTTCCTCGAGCCCGCGCCCATAAATAAACGTTAATGGTCAGAGCGGAGTCTGTTATTTCCATAATATTATCAGCGAACCCAAGAAACCGTCAAAATTTTTCCGATATTTCAGGAGAGAACGACAACTGGGCCGCAGAAAGAAGAGCAATACGAGACGCACTGTCACGCGCGCTGTAAAAAATTGGCAAATCCGGAGATTTTTTCAGAAAAAAGTATCTCAACTTGACTTTCAAGTGCTCCATTTTACTCTGTGATTGATTATGATTTACGTTTGAGCTGTAAAGTACTTTGAGTTGTTAATCTTATTATTAATATTCACGGGCATTTAAACAACCATTGCTATGTATTTGTGGTCAGTCACGTGGTTCAGCTCGACAAACAAAAATGCGACGGGCAGGGCATGGTAATATAATGTATTCTAAAGTTCATACATATCTTCATTCTCTACGCATTTACGAACTCATTAGTTTAAAATGCTAAAATATAGTGTCTTAAAAAGACTGAAGGATTATTAATGTACGGTGTTTTTGTCATAAAATGTCAGTAGGTGATATATCTCAATAATACAAAATTAATTAAATAATATGATTGTTAATGTCTATATGGCTATAAAGAGTTGCTGAAACAACTGAGTCATGATTGATAAATGTACTTAAATAAATACAATCAAACGTTTCTTGTATATATATTGCATACGAATGCAATGATATTTAAGTTCCGTCTCGCGTTTCTAATCAAGCAACATACCTTCAGTCAAAAGTCATTGCTTTGTAAAAATCAGGCTATATATTTTTATTTCCACTTTATTATAAACATAGCTCGTTACATTGGGAGTTCAGTATTTTCAATCTGCACATTGATATCATGCCTTCAACATTTTACTGAAAACGTATCCTCCTTATCCATCGTTCAGAGAATGTGGCCTAAAGCAGACGTATCTGGGATCCGATTGGTATCCGGCACCGAGGACACATATCCATATTTAGTTGACGGAGATGTAGATACATGTATGGACTCTGGAAAAGATATAAAGAACCCTGGATTTGTGGTCGATTTGGGGAAGTCCTATTCAGTTCAACACATCAAAATTCAGTTTGCTGATGAATGCATACACACCGTTTCGAAAAAGGGCTGTAAGTATGTTATAATTTGTGTATATATATATATATATATATATATATATATATATATATATATATATATATATATATATATATATAAGTATACAGATGTCCTCCTGGAAAAATACAGTTCTCGATGCGGAAAGCAGAGCGTGATAAATAATAATTTATTACTTCTTAACATTTATTATATATATATATATATATATATATATATATATATATATATTTATTATTATTATTATTATTATTATTATTATTATTATTAACACATATACCTTGAAAGATAGATGTAGTTTCATGCTTCTCAGTCTTCAGACTGAAAAACGATTTTCTCTCATTTATATGGTTTAGACGTACCATTAGACTGTATAGTTTTAAGTGGTGTAAAAATTAGATGAATAATAGTTGCTTTGGTGGCGACACTTTGAAACCAACTCAGATTGCACACGTATTTCTATAGTTGTTTGCGGACGCAGGTTTGTTGGTACCGCGGTCAATTCGAACTCCTGGTTTTACATGTTTTATGCTAATATTTTGGCTCTCTTTTGGCTGTTTTAGAGTATACCGAATTACGAGTAATGATCAGTTATAAATTACATGATAAATTAGCCGTTTGGAGTGAATTTAAGGAAGCACTTTCCTATTTGAAGCTTCAAAAAAATTTTGTGGCATTATTCAAGTACTTAAACGACAACAACACTTGTGTTTTCGTGACAACAATCATGTGTAAGCCAAAATAAAACGAAACATTGATAATGAAAGTAATGAGTCATTCTTTCATTCTGAGAATGTAAGGAAGGCAGAGACAAATTGAAAATGTTATGTTTTACTGCACGTTTAATTTGTCGGAATAACATACCCATAAATAATTGAGTAATGATGGTAAGACAGCTATACTGTCTGATGTTGCAAATATCTTCTTCTTTCACTATCCAGGTGGGTACAAAGACACAACGGTCAATGTTGGCGACTCCACCACGCATTCTGAAAATACTCAATGTTTTTCACTAAACCTACAGCAGCCCACAGGGTCCATTCACAAAGCATGTACTTCCGGGGCTATTGAAGGTAGATATGTGACTTTAGTGAAAAAATCCTCGGGAAAGCAGAAGAGAGCAATACACATGTGTGAGTTCAGTGTTTACGTAGGTACGTACCGAACATTATTTTTTCGTAATTAGTTAATGAATGAATGACACACCAGAACTGTACGTGGATTATTTCGATTCAATGTCACGCAAAAAAAAACTTTTCAAATATTTTATTATTAAGATTCTTAGCTTTTGTCCTTATCGTTTGAAAAAATGAAGCTTTTATGAACCTGAGAGGAAGAAAACCATGTGTACCACAGCTGAAGCTACACATTTGTTGGATTCGTGGTCTCATTTATCCATTATGAAGTAGATTTGTTAGTCTTAAATTTGAGGATTTTACATGCATCTTTAGTTTTGTTTCTTCTGAATGTATGTTCATGACTTCAAGTTTCTAGGAATTTACGTACGCAAAACGCACACAAAGTGCAGTGCGTGAATACCTTGATACTTTGCATGATGAATGTGTTATAGTAACAGTGGAAAAATCATCGAACAACATGAATATGCCTTCAAAGTGTTCCATGAATGAATTAAAGCGTAATTCAGGAGAGAGCACCAATACATACGACCTTTGACCTCGTCTGAAGGAGAGATAATTGGCAATCATCATCAGCGTTGCACAAATTCGGCCCTAGTAAGGGTTGACAATGTACTGCCCCACCTGTATTGGATTCCTAGGATCCATAAGAATCCACATCAACAAGGCTTATACCAGGTTCAAGCAAGTGTAAAAGTAAACGTTTATCACAACTCTTAACTATCATTTTAACTTTCATCAAACGTGGTCTTACACGATAGGTCAAGCAGGTACCTGGTACCTTTACTTATTACTAACATTAGTGGTTCAAAATAGTCCTTCCTAAATTTGATAATGTTTGTGTTTATGCGACCTGGTAATTTTATAAAGGTGTACCATTTGGATTGTCGGATTTGTTTTCACGTCATATGACAGTAGCATAAAACAGGAAAACATTGCATGGGATTACATAAGTATCGCATGAACAGTTCGCCTTAAATAAAGATAAGAAGAAGAAAAAGAAGATGAAGGAAAAGGAGATGATGATGATAAATTGATGTGATGATGATGATGATGATGATGATGATGATGATAATGATGACGATGATGATGATCAATTTTCAGAAGGTGCTGTGGAGCCACCTAAAACTGAAGCACCGCCAACTGAAGCACCGCCAACTGAAGCACCGCCAACTGAAGCACCAGGTTAGTTTGAATTATCGATAAGGTGTAGTGAATATTGATCCGATCATTCCATGGTATCATTCGGCTCCACTTACTGTTCCTGCCCTTCTATGTATATGATATGCAGCACCTGAGGATCATATCATATCATAGCTTCGTCGAAGTAATTTAACGTGTTGATATTTACAAGATACTTTTTGTACCTGAAATTTAAATGTTATGTTAAACACTCACGCTTTTCCATTTTACTCAGACCGCATGCAAGATATCTTCTGTGTCGGTCAAACTAACATGTTTGTATGCCCTTTTTGTCGACTTATTCGCACTGGTCACGGAAGTTGAACCAGGAATACAAAGTGAGTGAATAACTCTCTACACCAAATACCTCTATCATTTTGATGAAGAAAACCCGCTACATAGCACATATTATGCCCCTAACATATCGGACACGTGATATATAATTATGTTGAAAAAATTACGTGTGTAGCTCCCCAATGATTGAATAATTATCGTCATGAGATATCTGTTTAGGCGATCTGTTTATGCCATTTAATTTCAATGACTAATGATTCAAAAGAATTCATGATAAATGTAATAGTCATATAAATAAAATATACATCGCCTCTCGAGCTGCTACGCCCATACTCAAATGAGGAGTAAGATGGAGCAATTAAAATGCAGTACTTTCAGTTTCTTCTTGAAGACTATTAATCTATTATTGATTGCAGTATGAAGCCTTTGCTAACGCAAGACAGTGATTTCTTATTAATCAATTTGAAGTTGCCCATATAGCAACTTTACGCTAAAAGAAGTCATGCCGATCCTAAATTTGTAATTTGATACGACCGTAGTTACTATTTGATACTAATTTCATCTTATCATTTTTACACGCAGCAACAAATATTCCTACTCAAGCACGTAAGTATGTTAGACTAATTATCATTGTTTTTGATATACTTTTGGTGTTTTCAAAATAGGCAATGCATACTATATGTACATATGTACATATCACAAAATGTTATCGTTCTCCATTGATGTCAAACTGTTATTGGTGCTTATTGATTGGTGCAAATGTAAACAATAAAGTAGACAGACATGGCACAGAAGAATATGTGGATCGAAGCACTTCATCTTAATTTTAAAAAAACATATACTTTGAGTTTATTCCCTTAACATACAATATCAACTGTATTAATATATCAATATTCCATTAATATTAGCTTGTGAATATCCAGTACCAATTGCTGATGTTGCACAAGGGAAACCGGCAAGCCAAAGCTCAGACAAACCAAGAAAAGATGGTGGTGCCGAAAAGGCAGTTGATGGGAACAGGAATGGTGACTTGCTGAATTGCAATTCATGCACATGGTCCGATAAAGAATACCAACCATGGTGGAAAGTTGATTTGCTGGAAACCAAAGATGTATATGAGGTCAAGATCTACAATAGAGAAGACTGCTGCGGTAAGTTTTACCATACACTGTATACTTATAAAGTGCTTTGAGATTATTCTTAAATGTTGCTTGTGCATGTGTCGTATAAGAAAGCATGCAATTGTACCGCATCGGACGAGACACCAACGTCTAATCTCTGACGCAGCATAAATAATACTTGCTAAAACGGCACAGGGACGAGGTAATATTGGGTATTCTATTATGCCAGTAATGCGATTCAAGCGCAAATACAGGGACCGCATTCGTCGAAACTGTAAAATAACAATGCCCATTTTGCGATGTAGTGAATTCCAACCCTTTAAATTTCTATTCCGCCGGATGGTCACATTGGGAGATCAGTGACAGTCATTTTGTTTGTTTACATTAATAGTTGCTGTGTCAACAGGTGTGACGCCCACGTCGTCACTGTGTCATGACATAAGCTAAAACGGAAAAAGAAACAGGTGATATTTAAGTAATAAAGCATGTATTTTGACCAGTTCACTCCATATATGCACTCGCTATCGCTCGTGCATATATGGAGTGAACTGGTCAAAATATATCATAACAGTATATTGAAATTCTGGCGTGGAACGTCAAAAACGGATTTTTGCTCAAGCTGAGAGCTCGCGCGTATGCCAGCCGTGGTATATCGCCAATATACCACGGTTCTTTTCGCGTCTCGACCAATCAGATCGCTGTATTAGCGCCATCAATATACTGGTATGATATAATAGGTATTCTATTATACCAGTATGTCGATGGCGCAAATGCAGCGACTGCATTCTCGAAATAATCAAGCTATATTTGCCATGTAGCGCATTAAAGCTCCTTCAATTTCGATCGTGCCACGCCATCATACGGTGCGATCAGTGACAGCCATTTTGTTTGTTTACATCGATAGTTTCCATGTCAACAGGTGTCACGCCCACGACGCCATAGCGTCATGTCATGAGCTTACAAGCTTTTTGATGTACACCGTATTTAGAGTTTTAACAAAACAGGATAGAACTCCAACGTATTACAGAATGCTTATACATATTACTGTAAATAGCTTCGCGAAATATCCTTCTTCCTTAAAGCCTTTCATATTTTGACGTTTCGTACGATGAAAGCCACATCCATTTTATGCTGCGTTTCCTCACAAGTTGCAAATGTAGTTCAGGAATACTCCAAAATTAATGACGTTTAACGTGTTATCTCTTCGTTTTACCATAAAACGTACTGGCTGATATTTAAAAGTAAATGTCATCAGGATGGCAATGTGAGCATGGTAATTTGTGACGTCATACAACAATCCGTTCGGCTATTTCCTGGTCTTGCACAAAGTGCGCAATTTTGGTTGACTACACACTTCAGGCGAAGGTATTACCTGACGAGTTTAGACTGTTGGCTTGGAAGCAGTTGACTTACAATATCCACCATAGCCACATTTACTTGGCAAACTGTTGCCTATGGCATCATCATCGGAACAGGCAACGATTTAGAAAGTTGAGTATGGCGTAAAGTACTGACTACAGAGACGATGTGTCCGCATGAGATGTAACTGCTGTTTTGCTAAAAAGAGATTCACTTAATCTATTCGACATTGACAACTTGTCAATGTGAGTTGGTGATGACAGACCTGCATTTTGAGTCACCTGTTTTACTATACCATTCAACCTTATGTCACTTACTTTTAATGGTGCCATACATTAAATCTATAATTAGATCTATAATTATGATATTTTCAGGTCACCGCATCAAGAACGCTCAGATCCGTGTTGGTGACAGCGAAAATTTCGAAGAAAACCCCGTATGTGGTATAATGGTTCTGGGGAAAATGTCCAAAGAACAACCGATTGTTATCAGATGTGGATGTGAGACTCCAATGAGAGGAAGATACGTCAGTGTTCAGCTGATTGATAAGACACAAATACTCACTATCTGCGAATTTGAGGTCATGGCCGGTTGAATAGACATAACTGATATTATTAGCCTATACTAATGAGCAATGATCTCTTGGAGAAGGAATCGTTTAACTTTTAATCCCTTTATTCTATTTAGTAAGTTTGTCGGAAATATTGCACTGTACAAGAGCAAAATTGAACGCTCCGTCTTTCGAGATCATAAGATGAGTTGCTGTATTTTCTTTTACACTTTATCTTTAAATCTTTGAAATAATATAAGCATCAAGAAAGCATATAATGAATGATCATTCAATAATGTCTGCATGAACTTTCCAGCAACTTAAATAGAAGGTGGTTTTGCTCTTGTCTTGTGTGCTTACCCTCGTTAATTCTGTGGTTACAGAAGCAGAAACTCATGAAATAAGCAAATCTTCGACCATTTCATGTTTATAATACTATGATGATACAGACACTGCGTGGGGACACGAAGTGTGTGTGTTCTGATCTCTTGAAAGAGGAATTCTGTTGGCGCTATATGTCAAGAACGGCTCAACGGACCAGAATCAAATCTGGTACATCTTCATACATTTGATCAAAGTTGGCGAATCTTGCTAGGTATATTGGAGATGCTATGATACAACATTTTTGAAGTCCTTTAGTATTTTTACAACTGTAAATTACTAATTTGCATATTTATTGAACTTTTCTAATCATGGATAAATATATCTGAATTGACCCCAGCAAAGAATATTTGTAGAGTATGAGTTAAAGCATAAACTTAGATTCATTTCTTCTTTAACATAGGAATTTAATGCATCTTAAAATATCTGTGTCATTTTAAATCTGACTTTTAAAAAACAACTGATTCTCTACCGCGCCAAAATAAAAGAACAACAGACAGACATTGGCTCACATCAGCAGTTTATCTGAGTGTTCTGCCAAGATTTGATTTGACCCGGCAAGCTATTTAAAGTTCTTCAGCAGTTACTTTACCATGGTAGTTTATTAATTTGCACATTTCTTGAATCGTATAAAGCCCGTACGTCTTCACCGTAGGATTGACTCATTAATTTCATTGACTGGGCGTCAAATTTAGTCGTATTATTTCAAGGTAGAATGCCCCTCGAATTCTAAAGACTTCAACTTTTCCCCTTCTCTCCTCAAGATCAAGAATTAAAATCAAGAATAAATCAAGAATAAAACTTGAGGTTCACCGTGCAAGTTTTTGTAATTTGCAAACAGATCACCGTAGATATACCGACATTTTAAATTCAAAATGGCAGCCTTCCCTGTGTTGACTCCATGGGGAAGAATAAAATTTTCAACTTGACAATCATAAGGGCAACATTTTTTTATTTTTGTGTTTCTCATCTCCCGACCGACCGTCAATTTCAGCTCCGACATGAAAATAAAAAATTTTTTTTTATTTGCGCCGCCTCTGAGGCGATCATCCTAGCAACAGCACCATTGTCATCAAATTGTGAGATTGCAGCGACTCAGACTGAAAGGACAGAGCTCGAGAGTACAGCACTCTGAACTGAAAGAAGAGTAATTGCAGTGACGGTGAATGAACAGAACATTAAACTGAAAGAAATATACGGGTTTTTTTGTACTTAAAAATTGTAGAGACTGAATGGAACATTGAACTGAAACAAATACTGGTTTTTTGTACTTGTTTTTAGGGCCCAAGCCTACCGGCTGGGCCCCTATTGGTTTTACTGGAGTTCAATATTCTTCTTCTTCCTCATCTTCTTCTTCTACTGTCCCTTTTTTTGTCACTCTTGATCTCAGAAACCGCATGACAGAAACTTCTCAAACTTGCAGTGCTAATAGCTACTTATGGGTTCTCGTGCATATTATCCTTAAAATTTTGATTGGTCATGTGACCTGGCGGCCATATTGGATTTTCCGAAAAACTAAAAATGGCTTTTCTTGCTGACCTAGGGGTCAAGTCAGTTTGAAATTTTTTATATAGCAAGCATGACCTAAGGTCTTAAGAATTGGCAAATAAAATCGCGTGCGGTCACGTGACCTTGGCTGCCATATTGGACTTTCGGAAAAGTAACAATTTAATATACAAAAATCTTCTTCTCCGGAACCAACACACCGATTGAGCTGAAATTTTGCTCATGTCATCCTTAGAGTCATCTCTTTCAAGTTTGTGAACGTCGTTTTGATCGGTCTCGTGGTTTGGTGGCCATATTGGATTTTGAGAAAATCGTGATTTAGTCTTTAAAAATCTTCTTCTCCAGAACCAACACACCGATTCGACTGAAATTTGACATGTAACATCTTAAGTGTGATCTCTTTCAAGTTTGAGAAAGGTGTTTTGATCGGTCACGTGGTTTGGCCGCCATATTGGATTTTGAGAAAATCGTGATTTAATCTTTAAAAATCTTCTCCTCCAGAACCAACACACCGATCGACTGAAATTTGACATGTAACATCTTAAGTGTGATCTCTTTCAAGTTTGCAAAAGACATTTGGATCGGTCACGTGATTTGGCCGCCATATTGGATTTTCGAAAAATACCAATTTAATCTTCAAAAATCCTCTTCTCCAGAACTAAAACACTGATTGAGCTGAAATTTTACTCATGTCATCCTAAGAGTGATCTCTTTCAAGTTTGCAAAAGACATTTGGATCGGTCACGTGATTTGGCCGCCATATTGGATTTTCGAAAAATACCAATTTAATCTTCAAAAATCTTCTTCTCCAGAACCAACACACCGATTGAGCTGAAATTTTACTCATGTCATCCTTAGGCTGATCTCTTTTAAGTTTGTAAAAGGCATTTTGATTGGTCACGTGGTTTGGCCGCCATATTGGATTTTGAGAAAATCGTGATTTAGTCTTTAAAAATCTTCTTCTCCAGAACCAACACACCGATTCGACTGAGATTTGACATGTAACATCTTACTTGTAATCTCTTTCAAGTTTGCGAAAGGCGTTTTGATCGGTCGAGTGGTTTGGCCTCCATATTGGATTTTGAGAAAATCGTGATTTAATCTTTAAAAATCTTCTTCTCCAGAACCAACACACCGATTCGACTGAAATTTGACATGTAACATCTTAAGTGTGATCTCTTTCAAGTTTGCGAAAGGCGTTTTGATCGGTCACGTGGTTTGGCCGCCATATTGGATTTTGTGAAAATCGTGATTTAATCTTTAAAAATCTTCTTCTCCAGAACCAACACACCGATTCGACTGAAATTTGACATGTAACATCTTAAGTGTGATCTCTTTTAAGTTTGTGAAAGGCGTTTTGATCGGTCACGTGGTTTGGCCGCCATATTGGATTTTGAGAAAATCGTGATTTATTCTTTAAAATCTTTTTCTCCAGAACCAACACACCGATTCGACTGAAATTTGACATGTAACATCTTAAGTGTGATCTCTTTTAAGTTTGTTAAAGGCGTTTTGATCGGTCACGTGGTTTGGCCGCCATATTGGATTTTGTGAAAATCGTGATTTAATCTTTAAAAATCTTCTTCTCCAGAACCAACACACCGATTCGACTGAAATTTGACATGTAACATCTTAAGTGTGATCTCTTTTAAGTTTGTGAAAGGCGTTTTGATCGGTCATGTGGTTTGGCCGCCATATTGGATTTGAGAAAATCGTGATTTAATCTTTAAAAATCTTCTTCTCCAGAACCAACACACCGATTCGACTGAAATTTGACATGTAACATCTTAAGTGTGATCTCTTTCAAGTTTGCGAAAGGCGTTTTGATCGGTCACGTGGTTTGGCCGCCATATTGGATTTTGAGAAAATCGTGATTTAATCTTTAAAAATCTTCTTCTCAAGAACCAACACACCGATTCGACTGAAATTTGACATGTAACATCTTAAGTGTGATCTCTTTCAAGTTTGCGAAAGACATTTGGATCGGTCACGTGATTTGGCCGCCATATTGGATTTTCGAAACTACCAATTTAATCTTCAAAAATCCTCTTCTCCAGAACTAACACACTGATTGAGCTGAAATTTTACTTATGTCATCCTAAGAGTGGTCTCTTTCAAGGTTGCAAAAGACATTTGGATCGGTCACGTGATTTGGCCGCCATATTGGATTTTCGAAAACTACCAATTTAATCTTCAAAAATCTTCTTCTCCAGAACTAACACACCGATTGAGCTGAAATTTTACTCATGTCATTCTTAGGCTGATCTCTTTTAAGTTTGTAAAAGGCATTTTGATCGGTCACGTGGTTTGGCCGCCATCTTGGATTTTGTGAAAATTGAACTTTAATCTTAAAAAATCTTCTCCTCCAGAACCAACGCTCCGATGTAGATGAAATTTTACTGACATCATCCTTAGTGTGATCTCTTTCATGTTTGCGAAAACCATATGGATTGGTCACATGGTTTGGCCGCAATCTTGGATTTTGTAAAAATCGCACTTTAATCTTTAAAAATCTTCTTCTCCAGAACAAACACACCGATTGAACTAAAATTTAATTCCTGTCATCTTAAGTATAATCTCTTTCAAGTTTGCGAAAGCCATCCTGATCGGTCACATGGTTTGGCCGCCATCTTGGATTTTATGGAAATCACACTTAAATCTTTAAAAATTTTCTTCTCCAGAACCAACACACCTCTTGAACTGAAATTTGAATCGTATCATCTTAAATATGACGTCTTTCAAGATTGCAAAAGGTAGTTCAATCAGTCTTGTGGTTTGGCCGCCATCTTGGATTTTGCGAAAAATCACAATTTACTATTTAAAGCTCTTCTTCTCAAGAACCAACACACCGATTCAATGACATTTTACTCCTATCTGAGCACTTTACTGTTTCTGATAGGCAATTGGATCGGTGAAGAACTTTGGCAGCCATATTTGATTTTGCATAAAACATGCAATTACCAGTGAAACATACCGGTACAGTAACCATGAGATGATGCTCAAAATCCTACTTTTCGAGACTTCAATTTTGCATATAACATTATAAGTGCAAGAACTTTAAACCATATTAGCAGCTTGGGCCCCGCCAAGGCTGCTTGCAGCTTTAATTTTTATTGTTTTTTTTTTGTTTGTTTTTTCCTTTTATTTCGACCACCCGCCCTGCCCGAGTATTCCTCTGGAGATGAGAAACAAAAAAATAAAAGGGTCACCCTAAGCAAGTATACATTTTAGTCGCTCCATGTGTGTGGGGGTGGGGGGTTGGGAGTAAAATGACGATGAGAATACTTCCGGGTGGCGTTCTAGTTAAACTGACGTCGAAACAGAAGCGAATGATTCGATTAGATGTAAAAACCACAAGTTGGTTTATTACAATTCGAATCCTACAATAACAATAACTAATAACACCAGAGTAGCAAGGCTTGTCCAATTACGCTCTGTATCTTCAGCCATCTCTCAAGAGCTTTCAACTAAAGCGCGGCAAGTTCCTATCCTACATCGTGATAAAGAAGGTTGCAGAAAACATCAGGAAAAGTAGCCAAGTTATTTGAGCGGGAACATACCGAACTCTGATCGGACAAAATAAAATGTCTGTGATTGGTTGAGAATTTCTATCTCAGGATCCTGGTGTCCGTAATGAATAAATTTTGAATTCATTCTAACTTCTATGAGCTTCCAAATGAGCCGCCACAAGAGGAAGACCCAAAAAAGTCATATAATTTTTGAGAATCAGAAAATTTGTCCTAAGGTGCAATCTACCTTTACCTCCATTATCTGTTACTTTCTGCGTAGGTTTCATTAATTGTTCTGTCCGGAAAAAAGCGGCGTTATTTTTCTTCAACCAAAACACGTCGAAATATCAAAGGTCCAGTCTGTCAACACGTCAAATGTGTGCAATATCGAACGCTTTTGCTGACAACAAAAATTACTGCATGCTTGAAGTAGTTTGTCAACAATAACCTTATACAATTTACAAAATGCAATCGCATTTGCAAGGCGGGGAATGATGAGAAGCCGAATAAGAAATTGTATTTATTCAACGGAATCTCACTAATGAGATTCTGAAAATAGTTATAGTTCCTCCGAAGAAATAGACGGGCATTGTATGTGTAAAGTTGTGGCCCTGTATTAATGTTTGTGCAATGGAAGATCGGCTCTACTACTGATGGTGTTCATCAAACATTGAAATTACTTTCATGGTGGTGTTAATCGAGCCACTAATTAGTTTAGTCGAAAGTTTTTGAATGTATTGCTTCTAGTGTTGGCTTGAAGGTTTTAAAACATGCGAAACATAGTTAATGGAATAATTTCACATTCACATCATTTTCGTCCTTCCATTTCGTCTTCTGATTGCCAGGTTAACCTGAAATGATATGCATTATTTAATAATTAAAATATATTCTAAGTATGAAAGCTTATGCATGCAGCATGCATGCATGCATGCATGTATGCATGTATGTATGCATGTATGTATGTATGTATGTATGTATGTATGTATGTATGTATGTATGTATGTATGTATGTATGTGTGTGTGTGTGTGTGTGTGTGTATGTATGTATGTATGTATGTATGTATGTATGTATGTATGTATGTATGTATGTATGTATGTATGTATGTATGTATGTATGTATGTATGTATGTGTGTGTATGTATGTATGTATGTATGTATGTATGATGTATGTATGATGTAGTATCTATCTATCTATCTACCTATCTATCAACCTATCTATCTACGTATCTATCTATCTATCTATCTATATCTATCTATCTATCTATCTATCTATCTATCTATCTATCTATCTATCTATCTATCTATCTCCGTATGTATTTATATATGTATCTATGTATCAATGTGCCTATATGAATCTATCTATGTATCTATGTATACATGTATGCATGAGGAAAGGATGAGTGGGTGTTTGGGCGAAGAAAAATTAAAGAAGCGACTAAGTAGCCGATACAGCTCGCCTGTGATATTAAAGATAATTTAGATAATAGGTGCGGGGTGGTTGGTCAATTGAGGGAATACTAATGATAGAACACATTTGAATATCGGCGGCAAATTAAACTATTTGAGTCAGGTCCTCCCTACATACAAAGGAATCGGACCAAGAGATTCAAAGAAGATTTTCGGTATTTTTGACCAAACAGAAACAATATTGCCACAAATAAAGCATTTCAGGATTCGACATGATTTGTACAAACTAATATAGATCACCCCTAGGGACTTTCATATCCAACTTCAAAAGCAATCTGACGAGCCGAGGGAAGATTTTTCATACAAAAGAAGGAAAAAGTTGCCCAAAATACAAATATGTAAATTTCACCACGTTTGAAGAAATCTGACTTGGATCAATCAAGGGAAACCTAACACCATTGTTCAAATCAATCGAACAGGCGGTTTCACAGAAGAAGATTTTAGACCAAAACAGGAAAATGTGCGCCCAAAGAATAAGGGTGCAAATTTCAACATATTTTGAACAAATCTTACTGAGGTCACCCCTTACAACCCGCATACCAAATTTCAAAAAGTGGACAAACAATTTTAGAGAAGAAAAAAGATTTTTGACCAAAAATTAAAAAAAATACTCCTAAAACACAAGTATGCAACTTTTCACACAATTTATACAATTCTCACATAGCTCACCCTTAAAAAACCTCGCATGCAAAGTTTCAAAGCAATCGGACATATGGTTTGAAGAATTGGATTTTTATCATAACTGGAAAAAATATAACCCATATACAAATTTAAACATGAAAACTTCGAAAAAAAAAATTAAGAAATCCCACAAAGGTAACTCTAAGGAACCTGTCGGACCAACTGTTTTGAAGGAGAAGCTTGAAATGTGATATGTTGACGGGCGCCACCACCGATGACGTCGGACAACCTCCAGTTGGATATGTTCCGCGTCTCAGACAGTGGACTCACGGTAAAATAGTCTGTGGCATGACAGGTTTATTAATGTAGACATACCTTAACAGCTACATGTAGTCTCTTTTCATCACAGTTGTATGATGTTGTTACAATATTTATCTAAAACTTTATAAACGCCCAATCTACATGACTTTCCAATCTTATGGAGTGTTCTACTTTATTGTTTGAGTGTTTTGGTTGTACGTGGGAAGTCCTACTTCCAGTTAGGGGTGGACCATTTGATATCCTGGGGGGGGGTCTGATAGATCGATGAGGAAGCATTTTTACCTGATCCATTGTACATTTTTCCACTCTCCCAGATTCTTCTTTTGGTCACGCTTTCGGTGGCTGACTGTTTTGCATTGACATTTGCTGAGAATTTTTTTTTTTTCAAAAGCTCTCAGACCCCTCCCCTAGGATATCAAATGGTCCACCCCTTATCCTTAACGTAATGTAAACTAATAGCACATATGGCAATCGTATTCACACTTTGATGACTACAAACTTATTTGATGGTGATTTTATACACGAACATTAAAATGAAATCTTTCAACATTCTCCATAAAGCAAAACTATCACCATTTTGAATACTGTAAAATAGAAAAATAGACTAACAGACATTACACCTACCGACGATACATCCGGTTTCATCGCTGCCGTCTGGGCAATCTAGGAAACTATCGCAGCGTTTTTCCATTGGTATTTTTCTGTCGAATGGACACTGGAAACGTGGATGAGCTACAGTGGAGAATGGCAGATAATTCAATGAAAGACATTTAGCGACAGAATGGCCAAACGGATGTCAATTTGATATCTAAAAATATAATAATATTATTTGTGGTGAATCAATGGACAAACTCAATATTTCGTTCCAATCATAACCTTCCCGGGCAGCAATCGATTAGAAATTTGCAAATCAAAGAGTACATAATAAGAAAGAAGCGCTTACAAAGGGTGTACCTTTAGGAACAAAATTCCTGTATTTTAAATTCATAGAATTGCGCACAGCGCTCCCTACAGCACAGAAAAACTGACGATATGCAAAGATGATACCAACAGTGTATAGGAATTCCATGGCCACTAACTGTGCTCCCTTACTTGCTGACTTATTTCTGTTCTCATACGAGGCAGAATTTATCTAGAACCTTATCAAGCAGAAAAAGTTCTCTGCAGCTCGTCCTTTCAACCTTACATTTAGATACATAGACGATGTTATTTCATTGAATAACTGTGAATTCAGTAAATATCTCGCTATGATTTATCCTCCAGAATTGGAGATTAAAGAAACTACAGAAACGGTCTCTTCTGCTTCATATCTGGACATTTTACTTGAATTTGACTCTAATGGTCACCTTTCTACTAGGCTATATGACAAGAGAGATGATTTCAACTTTAGTATAATCAATTTCCACACCTCATCAGTAATATTCCACTCTCGCCTGCTTATGGGTATACATTTCCAAGCTTATTCGATATGCAAGAGCATGCAGTTCATATGGTGATTTTGTAGAGAGACATGGCCATCTCTCTAACAAACTGTTAAATCAAGGTTACGCCAGAGCAAGACTTGTCTCTACATTCAAACGCTTTTTTGGCAGGTATCGCAAGCTGGTAGATAAATACAATATCTCTCTTCGACAAATGTCAATGGCATCTGTGACATTGGGCCTTAGTTAGTGACCACTACCTATCTGACTTACAGATTGATATATGGCGGATGCCACATGTGGGGCAGAATGCGCTTACTATTTTCGAAACACCTGACATCACTTCTTGGTCTTTTGGCCAGAGGTCCATATATCTTTCTTTCATGAATTTGACTTTGTTTGTGTACCGTCTATTTACTGTCTGTTCTGTGCTGTTTTGTGTCTATGTTTACAACTATTGTCTTACAAATTTTGACCTAGTGTTATTGGATTATGGATTGGTATGATTGCGATTACTTTATTCGCTCTGAAATGAGACTCACTAAGACAGTAATTGAGGGATAATGCTTTGGATGCAACATTTTGTCATTTTTAATTTGCTATTTTTAACTCACGGCAAATTGCTTCATCATCGCCATCCAAGCAGTCTGGTACACCATCACAGATGTAATCTTCAGGGACACATGTCAGTCTGTCTATGCAAGTGTACTCATTTGAGATGCATTCTGAAGGAATACACATGACGGGCGTTTAACAAGAAAGTTCTTATAATTTTCGACAAAACATAACTAGTTGTATAGCAGTATCAAAATACTATAAAAATAAAGTTCTTCATATTTCCTTACAACTGCACAGCATCCGACATATGTTGTTTGTTGTAGTTGTCCAAGAAGTAATGTATTCTGTAGATGATCCAATGTGGGCAGAGGAAAATTTTGGACTCCCTAGGCGATTGGTAATTATTTTTATGGTAAGTTTATGGCGATAAATTATTAAACGGCGTACGGGTTCCCCGTTATTACGTAGAGATGTTTCGTTGTAGTGGCATCAGAAGTAACAAAAATGGAAATAATAAGATCTTAACGTTTGGTGGGTTACAGAGGAAACTTGAGTTACAGAAAAAGTCGCATTGCCGCATTGCTTTGACAATTTTCCTTTCTGGGATAGAACATCCATTGGTTGGTCTGCTCATGGAGGTACTAGCCATGCTACAGCGTTATTCATAATGGAAATACAAATAGATTTTCCGTTGATTAGTCATTCGTCCATGGCTTCTGAAGAGTCCGTTAACGTCGTCAGAAATGATTTGTTGTTTTATGTGTTTTTTATAGGTCGACAACTTCAAGTTAAGCCAGTATAAACAATGTAAATAGGGAAACACGTCAAAATAATAGGAGTAACACGTCACAATAATTGGGGTATCACGTCACAATAATTGGGGCAACATGTCAAAATTATCTCAAATACTTGCCGTGTGTTGGTTCGATGCAAACTCTGCCACAGTCTGTATCGCAGCACTTAAAGTGCATTCGGCAGTCGGAGTCTGTCGTACAAGTCATGTCACACGAGTCCACCACTGTGTTCACCGGACACTGCCCTGGCTTCAAATCTGTCAATAAAACTTCACTGTATAAATTCACAATGTCATAAACAAGCAATGCTTTATCATACACAAATCATTGCACTGAATTAAAGACTTCTGTCATATGTTAAAGACCTATACGCTGTATCTTTTTGCATTTACTTCACTACGGAATAACCAATTCAATCTGGAGAGATTATTTTGGATTCCTGAAACTTTGCCATCTTGTCTTTGAAAGACAATGTACTCAAATCCTTGGTGATAGATTTAGTCGCTAAAATTCACTGCACGTATGTGTATGTGGCGGACATATTTGGGTTGCAACTCGAAAATTCTTTGTTGTTAAAATCATAGGCCCTCGATTTTTCTCGAGGGACTATGTTAAAATGTATGTTGTGTATTCGTCGCCAATGTTTTGATCAACGTTCTATGGTCACACCTTGGTAGGCATTTTCACATAAGGCGCATTTGAATTCAAACCATCTTATCGAGAAAAAAGCAAGAAGATACAGCTAATGGGGCTTCAATGCTTAGCTTCTCAAACTTTTACAACACTTTTCTGGTGTATCTTTTGTTAGGGCTCATTTCAGCTCATAGAGACATAAAATTTTGAAAACAAAACAAACAAACGGAAAATGTTATCCCCAGTGATTTAACAAATGGATGATGTACCATTTTGAATTTCAAATGCCAGTTATTGTTTGATTTACTTGTACCAAATGTTGCACGATTATCCCTGGAATTTTTGTTATTTATTTGAAGAGGTTCTTGAAGGATATGTTGACTAAAGATCCAACTCTTTCAGTTTCGAGACCATGCTACCTTAACAGGCTAGGACGGTAAGTAACTTTGATACATTCCTGCTGTTACGGCTTAACATGCTATCGTTTGACAGATGTCAGAAAGGCGACAGAGTTATCAAATGATGCCGTCTCTCCAGAACATCTTGCTCAGAACAATTAACAGTGGGTTATGAGATTGATTTTCGTAATCGTGCAATGAGTCTTGCCAAGTGCACCCAGGCTTCAACTCCTCACACCCACGATACCAGGCAACAACGCTATGACACAAGTTCTCCTGTACAGTGACAATTGGACAAACGAGTTTGATGATACGCACCTTTACAAACGGGTGGACCTCTGTTTGCCGAGGTTAGAGTGCGAGCAAGTAAGTTCCCGAAGGCATTCACGCAACCACAATTCCCCTCGTTGTCGCACTGTAAAGGCTTGAAACGGCCATCTTGTTCACACTCGATATTTAACTTGGAATAAGGGCTCCGTGCCGAGTCATGTGTAGATTTTGTCATTGTAAGCAACTCATTGCAATAACGTGGTTCCTCGCCTCCCAAGTAAGGATGCCCTTCAGTGATTAGAAAGATACAATACAAAATCATGATATCAGATCAACTGTAGACCCGCTTTCACTTTATAGGAATGTAGTACATGGAGCCATAGTCGACATTGCTATATTAATATTGGCGCCAAAAGTTTTAGTACATAATTTTCCTAATTCTTAATTTTTTTTTTGGTAATTTTTGACAATTTTGGACCAAATGGACATCTCTTTTCATTAGCTACAGTGTTTGATCAAAACTTTTTTGGGAGGGGAGGAATCTGAAAATAAATTGGTAAAGTGAGCAACAATTGACTTTGGCGCTCACAGGGTTAAGATAAGCAACTTGCAAACAGCTAACAATGTATTAAATAATGAAATGATACCATGAAATCGTTATTTCTCCATAAAAAAAACTATTGATAGCTGAGTATCAGTTTCTGAAGGTAAATTATGTTTCTACTGTTGTCTTTGTGCATAGTTTGTACTTTAACGTTCCCGCCAAACTTTTTTTGAAATTATTTTTATCCGAGTCAAATATTTGAAATACTAGCAAAGTTAGTCAGTTGTAGAAAATATGATAACATAGCAGTTATAACTATGCACAATGTTTCCAGTTTAGTTCCAGTAACAACGGTTTAAAGAGGAAAGAAATAACGGGATCACAAAGAGTCTTATGAAGAGGTGAATTTGACAGGAAGGTAAAACTTACTGAGAAAAGCATCAATTGGGACTACACAATACAGAGCGGCCAAACAGACGAAGGTTACCAGTGACATATTTCAGCGTTGGTATGGAACTCGAGCCGACTGAAACTACAATTATACCGTATGAATATTGCCGACTTAAGAGCAGCCACACTTAATCTCTTGTTCAAATATAATTGCAATAATTTCTGATAATTGCTCTTTATAAACTGTTATTGCTTTGATATCCTCGGAAATTCGATACAACTAGCTAAGAGTACAAATGTGAGAATGTTCAACGAATACATGCATTTTATTTTTTTCCTTAAAAGTCGTAAATCAAGTGTTTTGTGTCAATTTCGTTTAGTTCAACATCAGTGTATTTGATATTGTCGCTGTGAAAATAATTTAGCTATAGTTAAAGTTTGGCAATAAATTATCAGCACGTTAGCATACCTATTCACATTAAGGCAGAACGCGCCCCAGGGACAGATATTCGGACTCGATATGATCTACCACTTATGGGGGTTCATTTTAAAGCTCTTTGGGAAAGAAAAACTTTCATCGGCTTAGTTTTTCGAAAATCTAAAATTAATTTTCCTCGATAGAGTTAACACAGGGATGGCGGCCATTTTGAATTTCAAATATCGCAAAATTGTTGACGATTTTTTTTCACTATTACAGACATTGCACGGTGACCCCTGATTTTATTATTGATTTGGTAAGAGATTGGTGGAAAGTTTCTGTCAGGAAAGTTTTAGCAAAGTCTTTCACTTTCGAGGCGTATTCTACCTTAAATGTTTTCCTGTAGCTTATTATATTAATATATTTCCCATTCTAGTCGCTTCAGTTTTCATCGACGATAACAACAGAGAAGTATCATTTACTTCCATTCATATTCCATTGTTTCCTAAATTCTGTAATTTAATATGCTATGTTTTTGTCGTCAATAAGCTTTGATTTCTCAATGCATTATTATGTCGGTTTCATCTAGTTTTAATGATGATTCATGATATGTGACAAGATTGCATGTCATTTTCGTTTCCAAACAGGAGCAATGCTATTATGGAATGGAGACCGACTGTACGGAACTATATCCCCTCTTTACGACAATCAGGGCCAGCTCTATTTCCGAGGGCAATCAAAATGAAATTTCCGTTACATGTTATCAATGAAAATTATCCACATTATTCATATGTACCCAAAGGTTCACAACTTTGTCGCCGTTTACTCTTGAAAGGCAGGCTGTTGAAAGATTTTCTCACAGATTCTTGGCAAGGAGTGATGCGAAGCTGCTCTGAAATCAATAAAGTAATGATTTAATGAAGGGTTCTTTAGATACACAACACTTCCCTTTGACTTTTCCCGGATGGTCACATCCGATAAAACACAAGGTCAATGGTAACATTGTTGGTTCCAAATAGTGACTTTCTATGTCTTTACAATAACAAGCTAGTTTAAAGTCATGACTTGATAGCATTCATGACAAGCTTTCCCTAGTTGATTATAATGTTGCGCATAAATTAATGCGAATAGTGCATTCATGTGACAAACCACTTCTCAGACAATTTCTTGAAATCAAGCTGATGAATGGCCGTGATTGTTAATCATAAAAAGGTCATTGTTGTGGCTGCAGTTGATCATACGCTCTACAAGAGCATGGATATTGTTCTAATGAAATTAGCATAAATAATTTTTATAATCCATGAGTCTTATCAAGTTCAAAATCATATAGAAATTCAAATAGATGAGAGGGACTCCGGAGCTTGAGCATTACAATAAAGTGAAGAATTATAATTATTGTGAGAGTTCGCAGATCAAAGCAGAGCACTTCCAGGTGAATGTAGTTTCGGCTGCATGCACGTAAAGCCTGTGCCATTGTGATAAAAGAAAGGATACTCTTCCTGCGTTTCGTTTCCTATGTTTGCGTTCTCATATCGACCCTGGTAGACGAACAGGAGTGGAAAGCTTCATAGCGACCGAAGCTGACTGATCAAAATCCTCGAAAATTCTAACGCAGGAACAGCCAGTTGTCGAATATGAGACTGGCGTATCTGTTACGAGCTATACTGTTAATATTGATGTCGAACGGTGTTATGTCAGGGACTGTAGCCATGACAATCGTTACATACTGTGGATTTTTAAAAAAGGTATTGACTGTAAAATATGGTTGGCAAATTCGAAGAATGCGAAAGAATGCATCGGTTGTCATGGGAGATTGGGTTCCACGGACGTGTTGCGCATGTTTCTGCGCATGTGCTGTCGTTCTTTGAGTTCGCGCGATGGAACGCTTGGCATTCTCGTTCGTTTTAGAACCTATGCTTGGATGCTGTCAGAAGTGAAGGCTTTGGCGAATTACGACAGATTCATATCCCTTATCGAATCATACTAATGGTTTGCAACCTGAATGGCTAAATTATAGATCTAGGTAACGAAAAAAGTAAACCTTATTTTTATTTCGAACGACTTTCATCAAGACGACAAAGTGGTTCAAGTAAGTTGTTTCGTGTTCGGTTCTTTTCAACCAGTGAAACATTCTAAAGATTGAATTCGCTGTATATGTTTTTATTTCACATTTTATTCATTGATGCGCATTTGATGCTGTGTTCTCAGCACCATGCATTCTTACTTACAGCCTACACATGTCATATGTACGATGATAGACTGAGATATAATGCAAGTTTTCTCGAATTTACAATATTATTTTTCGTTATATCAAAGTTTTGTGATGCGTCACGACTTCGTCAAATATTATGTGGTAAACATTTTGCACAAAAATAAACGTACGGAATGACAAAGGAAGAATCGAATTCACATTTTGACGATAAAACAAGAGAGAATCTCCTTTAAAACACTCAATAATCGGCAATCCATCCTTTAACTTATACACTATGTAACTTAAGTCATCTACCTGTCGAAGTATATACATCTTGACGATGCTTTTCTGGGTGAAAACGAAAAGTCATCTACCAAAGTACAAGGATGATTGTATGCTTGCCATGTCGACCTCTTCATAAAATATCGGGAATCCGCTGTATAAAATGTCAGATCAGATTAACTTTTCGTTCCGCATTCATTACAGTTCACCGTATCCCTTCGGGGAATAGCTAGCGAGAAGTTGTCGGGATACAGGAACAGAGTAGAGGCTCAAAGTCTTCAAAGATAATACGGTTTATTTCTTATACAAATAATAATCCACCAAAATGTTTGACATACAGCACTGCTTACCTCGAAGGCTTGGCCCAGGCTGAGATTAAAAACCAGAAACAGCAATGTGTGTGTACCCAGTTGTCAAAGCATCCCCTTTTCCTTCTGATCTCTGACTCACCTGATGTGGTACACTTCTGGAGCGAAAATGCTAATTAAAAAAGAATCAAGAAAATGTAAGAACGAGAATTGCGCAAATAAGGAAAGTCTATAACTATATTTTGTTTTCCTTCAGTTTTTAGTTGAAGTCGAATTATGGGGCTCAAAGAGTCGACCATGGAAGTTTCACCAGTAAAAGCAATAAATCTTCAGCCGTCACTGAGCGTCACTGTCAGCGATGAACTTGACACAGAAGATGATAATTATTATTCGTCTGCAATTCTCCACAAAACGACTCTGACGCCAGTGGACGATCGCCTTCGCGTGAAACTGCCGAAATTTCTTCGGGATCACAAACTTCGCCCCGAAGACATGTTTTGGGACGAGAAGAGAAAAACGATGCCGCACATTAGAATCGTTAATATCCTGGATGAGTACGCTATTGGTGTAAGTGATACCTGTTTATCACTTTTATCCTCTTGAGCAAGTTTATGGATTGTTTGTTATCTATCTCTATCAATTTGTGACTTTCTAATTCTGCGAATGACTAAAACTATAATCTTAGTATAGTCTGTCTGCAATGACTGTCCCTCTGTCTGTCTGTCTCTGTCTCTGCCTGTGTCTGTCTATCTCACTATCTCACTGTCTGCCTCTGTCTGTCCCTTTTTCTGTCTCTGTCTCTCTCTCTCTCTCTCTCTCTCTCTCTCTCTCTCTCTCTCTCTCTCTCTCCTCTCTCTCTCTCTCTCTCTCTCTCTCTCTCTCTCTCTCTCTCTCTCTCTCTCTCTCTCTCTCTCTCTCTCACACATGTTGGGAGCAGTGGCTTATCACAAATATACTCATCTTCATGTATACAACATAAGACCCGAATAAGTTAAATAAAAATACAGACACACATTCTAAAAAATAATAATTTTGCTTTAAAAAATTATTGACGTACAGGCGGACATGCGTACCAATCAAAAGGATGTCATCAAAATCAAAATATGCATTATTTTATATTCTTAAGTTCAGAATTGCTTTTACGACACATACGTGGTATAAATTATAAACTTCTACAGCGTCAATCCTCTACATTTGGGTTATGTTATGTCCATGGATCGAAAATTGAATGATACAAACCAGTTTTTGTTATTAGGTCGAAAGTATACATATTTAGAAATGTGCCAACGTATTTTTTTTTAATTCAGGCATCCGGAGATTATCCAAGCGTAGAAGCATTGGTTGACCGTTTGACAAACCTTACTGAGGATGAAATAGAGAACCACCGGGTGATTTTCCGCTGGTTGTGTCATCACATCAGTGTCAGTGAGAATGAAGTACCGGAGGACGAAAGCGAAGAGAAACAGATATTGGAGACCAGAAAAACAGACAGCAGGGGTTTTGCGAAATTACACGTCTACCTTTGCAGGTATGAGCACAGTCACCTGTGGTCTATTCCGCTCTGCGTCTATATATGCGCCCCATAGACGTGAGTACTCAACAACAGTTTTCCTGAAATCAATTTCGCATTAAGGAGCTCCAGTTTTGTTGCGGGTGGGGGTGGGAGGTGGGTTGGTGTGCCACCAAAATCATAGAATTACGTTTCTAGTGCATCGGCTTTCATCTGACCCTGGGCCGGCATCTACTTTGAGGGATGCACATGGTATATTATCAATGTTTACGAAGACAGGTATTAAAATTTATTTGATTATCTCGTGTATGTCGGAAAATGGTGCTTGAAGCAAGTATCGTTTCTGATCGCCGTTGATTTTAAATTTGTGTTATATGGTTTCAGGGTAGCCGGATTGAAGTGCGAGCGTATCAGTGGTATACTCAGAACCAGCGAAGATTTAGTAAGGACATTCAGGCCACCGCTGATCAGCAATCACGACTGGACTAAGATTCAAGTTCAAGAGAAGTCTTTCCTTTGTGACGCTTACTTGGCGACAATGAAATCTGTCTGTAAGTGTGCAACTAATACTAAAGATATCAGAAATAAACATTGAGTAGGGCAAGTTGTTTGTCCACTTTGTGTCGCAACAAATTGATGGGGAAACGATTAACAAAAGACACAACGTTTTATTATTTGTCAAAATTTGAATGTAAAGTAAAACTTTTGCGAGAACCACGGGGACTGGGGCTGCCGCTTCAATTTTAACTGACACTTCTATCACTCATTGATGTCGCAGGGAACAGGTCTCGCCTCATCTCGTCTACTTGTTCGCGATCGATTTGTTATGTTTGTGTAAACGCAAGACAATTTACTCATCTGTAACTTTTCGTAATTACTCCTACATCCGCATAAAGTCCACCGTCTGTTTTGAAAAGAGTAGGACTGCAAGGAAGTCAACTTGTTGGTTTTTCTTTTAACATGCAAAAATTTACTTTTTCCTCATCCACATACAGATAGTCTGCGTGGTTGGAATGATTCGGAAAGGAAAAAGTTTTGGTCGGAATTCTATTTTATGGGCGATCCACGGGCATTTGCCACCGACCATCTGCCGCTTGACTCTAAGGGCAACATTGACAGCGCAGACCTGTATCTCGCTAGACCGATGACGTCAGTGAATGAATGGAACCGCGAAGCCATCAAGGGTCCGTACTACTTTGGTCTGCGTCTTCACACCTTTCCACACGAGGCCGTTGTGCAGGCACCGAACAACGAGGCCGTCATACGGTTGATGATTCCGTACGCGGCGACCATAGATTGCACGTTGACGGATATCAGCTCTAAACTCGCTACAGTGATCACACACTCGTCTACTTCGATAGCGATTTGATGCATATCCTGGTTCGTTTGCCGAAATCAGGGGACTACCTGCTCGAGACAACTATAAGGCCGGGTGTAGTAGACTATTCTATATTCTTTGAAGAAAAGAGACTTCTTAGCTATATTATACAAGGCAGGGCTAAAACACGACATCGTAGTTTCCCCGATAGCTCGTCTGGACCGTGGAGAGAATTTTATGAACTTGGTTTGTGGTTGGTCCAACCAGAGTGTTCAATCGTAACACCCGATGAATCGGGCCGGTGTCAAGTCATTCTGAAGATGAACCGAAAGCTGGATTTTTATGCAGAGATCGCGAAATGGGACACCACATTTGACTTTTGCAGCGGTCGTTGCGAGGCTGAAATAAGGCGGGACGGGGAAAGGGCAATTTGTGATATATCGGTATCGAAGAAGGGGCATTACTCGGTGGATATCTACGCACTTCCAGAACCAGGTGAATTTACAACCTTCTCGTCAGACGTTTATGTCGGGACGTGGATTGTACAATGGGAGTGAGGTTCTGTGATGAGCTGACGACTGAGTGTGGGCTGCACAAACTGGTCAAACGTTTAACGAGGGACGATAAGCACACAGATGACATTATATTTGATTTGAAAGTTGTAGAAACGTTCTCGGTTTAATAACACATTTTATAAGACTGACTGTGGTACAGATCGGTTAATTGAATATATAATAGTAAAAATGAAGGTGTTAAAAGTGACAATATATTTTCAGTGGCAATACTATACTTAGGTGTAAGTGCAATAAAATTGTTTCACTCATACGATCATATGTTGACCGTGTTCATTTAGGTAATGGTGATGGTAATCCTGATCGTGATGATGATGACGGTGATAATGATGATGACGGTGATGATGGTGATAATTAATGATGATGGCGGCAGTAATCATCATTATCATAACAATCGCTGCTGCCGCCATCATCATCATCATCATCATCGTCGTCGTCTTCGTCGTCGTCGTCGTCGTTATCACTTCGAAATGCTTGAAGTTGAATTCACTAACATATAAAATTCACATGGGAGATGTTATATTAGATATGCTCAATACACATAAACTTGAACTGATGAAGACAGTATGATAGATAAAATGTGCTAATATCTTATTTCTCTTCAAACTGCGCCATTTGATTCTTGTTTGCTCAATTTTTCTACCATTATTTTGAAGTCCAGCAAACTGGTTCAACACTACAGACACGACACGCATAACACATTCGAAAGTGAGAAGATTGCCTCTCTCGCTCGGCACGCCAGATGACAAATCTCAAGAACTCCCAAGGAGAGGTTTGACACCACTCTAAGGCCTTATAAATTAGATGACAACTACATTTCGGGGGACAATTGATGTCATCTTCTTTTGATAAAAGTCTTTACTAATACAATTCGGTTACAGACATACACAATACTGAAATTGATTGCAATTAATCTGCTATAAGCCAAAATTCTTTTCGAGCAAATTAAATGAGTACAGCTAATGCAGCAATGTTATGTAACCGTTAGGCTACAGGGATGCTACATGTAAGTTACAACACACAAACGCATTACAACATACAAACGCGAAATCGACAAAAACTTTGTATTTTTAATTTAGCGCTTATCAAGCTTTAGACTCAAAACTGAAAAAGTATCAGAAAATTTATTTAGATGTACACAAAGGCTTAATCAAAAAGACGAAGTCCTTGTCGACTTCGCGTTTGTGCACCAAGGAAAGGAAAATAAATAAACTTACCTGTTGGCCTGACGTTGCGGAGCTGGTCGTTCGAAGCCCTTCAAAGAGCGCCCTCTATGAGGGAATTTAGATATCATCAGACGCTCGAGAATAACGCGAGACGAGAACATTCCGCCATCTTCCTCTGTGAACTTGCAGTTTCATCGATATTC
This sequence comes from Ptychodera flava, assembly GCF_041260155.1. Classification (NCBI taxonomy): domain Eukaryota; kingdom Metazoa; phylum Hemichordata; class Enteropneusta; family Ptychoderidae; genus Ptychodera; species Ptychodera flava. Next base: position 10,075,481 of record NC_091929.1, read on the forward strand.
AGTTTTGGTTAACGGTAAATATTGCCGTCACTAACTGATTTGAGGTCACGATTGTCGAGAGAAAGAAACAGCAGACATGGTAAGCATTTACATTCCTCCGTTAGACCCCCTTCTCTGTTTATTTGGCGACATTTCTTCAACTATGAATACGAAGCCATGTATTTACATGCCTGTCAGTTGCACCGTAGGAAACCCACGTGTTCGCGATCCATGCTCTTTGCATTGCGAGCATGCATTGCTCTTTTAAACATGTTATACATCCTTAAATACATCGAAATAGTAACTGCCAGTTCTAGGTGTATTGTGTTTATGGAAAATCCAGTTTTGCGCGATCAAAATAGTCAATATTGTGATATAAGTAATGAAACCTTTGGGAGGCTTGATAATAAATGCATACTCGGCTGCAAAAGTGCAATTCTATCTATCACCGATATCCCAGTCAGACAGAAATAATTACTCGTTCGTCAACGCCCAGTAATTTTATCGAAAAATGTTACTGTCGGTTGCCATATATTGTCGGATACTCTTTCAATTTCGAACGAGGTATATCGCCACTGGGGCTTGTTGCCTACGATAGTAACAGTTCTTGCAGCAGTTGAATACCAGCTAGGGGACGGTGCATGATTTTTCTTCGTAAGTGCAATAATTTTTGCCCTGGGGGCATGAGCTACAATTGTTGCGGCTTTATTCGTAGTCACAATTTGCAAAGATAATATTTCACATGAAATGGTGTCTATCACAATAAACGCTTCAAAACATTCAAATGCAAAATGGAAGCAAAGTAAACCATTGCAGTTGGTATTCCTGCACGTAGGTTCAATGTAAAAGCACTATTCGCAACTGTGGCATAAAAATTAATATACCTGGATGACAATTGATGAAATAAAGGGGATCAGTAAGGAAAATATTATTTCTAACGACTATAATTGGACCATGATCCTTTGAGGCAGTACCACTTCCCCTTGTGTTACTGATATGCGGTATTGAGCCAAATCTATACGTATTTTCACCTTCACTTCAGCAGGTTTGATCAGTAAAAATCAACCTTGCAGTATGTATGTAGGCATTACGGGGTTTTCAAATATTCAAGTTTTTCTTAGAATACAACATTTGCAACCTATTATTTCTCCCTGGTCGTAACCAACTTGGTGACATATGAACTTTGCAGAGTACAGGTTAATACCAGGACAAGAAGTGATGGTCAGTTTGGCCATACATAAGCATAAATGAGTTCACTAGATGTATGACTGAGACGTAAACCTACCTATTGAGGTTGTGACCAGTGAAGTGGAATGCAATTGAATTTGCTGCCGACTTCTCAAAAAATGCATTAATTATCATGGGTGCCTGGAACATGGCATTCAGTGACCAATATGCATCTGTAAGTCTTTGAAAACCAGCCAAGCTCATGACACCAGGTTAAGGCAGATTTTTTGTGAGCTCAAACTGCTATGCTTTACAAGTATGTTACAGTGCATCAGATCAAGTTTGTGAAGAGAGGTTATAGCACTGTATGACTTTAAATAACCAGAATGGCAAGCGATGGGTCCACATAGTGGAGGTCAAAGAGTAATGCAGGATTTAACTTCTACCTTTTTATGGTGTACATGTATATGTTAACTTTAATTGATATAGTATAGAGTATATCAAGTATAAAATGGAGGTTAGAGTGTAAGATTCATAAATCATGACTTATTTTAGTAAATTCATTCTGTTCCCTGTAGCTTGGGCCAGTAAAACTTTTCAGAGATGCTGCAGAGGAAGAGAAGGCAGAAACTGCCAGACTTTCATCATTTGTTGGAGCCATAGCCATCGGAGAACTCATCAAAAGTACGCTAGGACCCAAAGGAATGGTGAGTAAACTTAGTCAGAAGAGTCTGACACAGAGACAACAAGGGGGAGACTGATTTGATGCTGTTGCAAAAAGTTTGAAAATGCTCTGCATGTTTTAGATTTGCAGAGAAACATGGGCAAAGGTTTCTTGAAAAAATTCTATTACAATGTTCTGTTGCAAAAACAACATATTTACCGGGTACTTTTACGTTGTGTAACGCAGTAATATATCAACCACTAAACCATATCAAACACTAAGCCAAAACAGCACCCTCCACAAACATTACTTTAGATATCAATTTTTCGTTCATGCTGTTCTGTTTCACAATTTAGAAGACAAATTGACTCTCCGTTGTTTTCGCTCCAAGTTTTTGAACTTTTTCTACTTTTTTAATCGTAAATTTTCTTTTCATCAGGACAAAATTCTTCAGTCGACCAACATGACAGATACGGTGCAAGTAACGAATGATGGAGCAACGATACTGAAGTCTGTGGGTGTTGATAATCCAGCTGCCAAAGTGTTGGTTGAAATCAGCAAAGTTCAAGATGATGAAGTTGGGGATGGCACCACCTCTGTAGTTGTTCTTGCCTGTGAACTTTTAAAGGTAAAGGAGAACTACTCTTTCCTCAAAGTTACTGTCATCATGGTCTTGTCATAAACATGTGAATGTTGTAACTTGTAATATTTGTGATGTCATTCAAATATTGTTCAAAAGATATTGCACAATATTTGGAAAAAATCATAGAAAAGTTTAAATTACTCTTAACCCTTTTCCTGCCAGACAGTAATAACTGTATCACTTCCCCATCAGCCAAGTCAGTAAAAAGCGGTATCGAGCCAAAACATGACGTATTTTCACCCACTTGACTTGGTATGTTATAGCATCTTTTGTCCAAAAAAATCAACTTTACAGTATTATGTTTTCAACAGCCTTCAAATGTACAGTATTATGTTAAAATACATCATATGGAATACGTTGTGTTTCATTAATTTTAACCATCTTGACCTGGTGGTGAAATATGGACTTGGCAGGAAAGGGGTAAAGGCACAGTAACTGTAAGTTTTGATAATATTTTTCACTAATTTCCTTCTGTATGTCAATTGCAAGTTCTTGTTCTTCTGCCCAAAGCGTGTTGAAATAGCCACTATTCAGCTCCTCAACACAGCATGTATTTGAGTAAAATGCACTGCAATGTTTTGAATTTTAACACAGACCAGTATTCACATGTCAGTAACAACAATTGCTGTCTACACATGTACAGTCTGAGGTGACAAAGCTGAACAGTGAACACTGTCTATATCAACATGCTTTGGGAGTAGAAGAAGAAACTGTGGTTGACATTAAAAATAGTGAAAAAAAATCATCAAAAGCAAGCACTACTATCCATTTTAAATGCACACAAGGTGTACAACTATAGGAAGAGGTTATGCCCTTCATAGATTAATTTTGATAAATTACTCTAGGAGATTAAATGAGTAATTACTCTCAAATAATAACTGTGGTCTACTTTCCCTATTTAAATCTATGATGATGTCTACATGGATTTTTGTAGTGGGGCGTTTTGACCGGTACTTGTATCTGAAATTTCACAGCTTTAGTATAATGTCTTTAAAATACATAGGAGAGGTCATTTGGTTTTCATCCTCTGAAGATAGTTTTATTGTATTTCACACTACAGGAAGCAGAGCAGCTTGTTTCTCAGAAGTTACATCCACAAACAATCATTGCTGGATGGAGAAAGGCGGTCGATGAAGCAAGAGGGGTTCTGGAGTCTTCCACTGTGGATCATGGGTGAGTTTATAATTGTAATGTGGATAATTTAATAGGTTAGATGCATTTCAAGCTGTGTGTATCACTCTAGATACACGGCAAAAAGTACGCATACCCCTGTGACCACAGCTACTTCCAGAAACCTTTGGTATACCGGTAAGTCTGTGTTTGAAGACTAGACATTACACAGGGATGGAACAGTGCAGTGACTGAGGTCCAGTCACGCAACTTTTGCCAGATTACCCCTTAGGTCCACTCTGACCATTCATAACAATGGGTTTGGAGCAAACCATGCCGGTTTTAGGGGTTACAGACACAGGATTTGCCATGACCATTATCTGGTACTTACCCGGATACCAGCTTTGTACATGGTAATGTACATTTATGTGAATATACAACAAGAAAGGTCTGAACTTTGCCCAAATAAACACAGTATTCAGAATGCTAATTGCTATTATATGAATGATACACGAAACCAGAATGGAAATTGTGCGAGTAGTTAGATCTCTTTAAAGCAGTTAATGGAAAATTGAATATGATGTACAGAAAATTCATTTTGAAATTGTGAATTGCAACTCCCTCGGTGATTTTATGAAATCTGACAATTTCAAAAAATAAATAAATGTTATAGGAAACTTTTGCTTTGAAACATATATGTAGCCAGTATATTATGGTGAAAATATCCCCGTATGGCTTTAATTCCAACTTTTCAGTGTGTTGGACTTCAAGATCTAACCTCTTCACCCCCATTCCCTGTAAACAGGTCCACAATCACCATATGTAACATTGGGTATGGGCCAAACCATGGTGGTGGAAGGGTGAACAATGGAATTTGTTTGACAGCTTATAAAATGCCTCATGGAAAGAGCCTGATATTGTACAGAAAAATTTAAATGTTCATTTTCTTTGACAATAGAAATGATCCTGTCAAATTTCGTGAAGATTTGATGAACATAGCAAGGACCACATTGAGTTCCAAGTTGTTAACACAACACAAGGATCACTTTGCTAATCTGGCTGTGGAAGCCGTGCTGAGACTTAAGGTAAGCAATACCCATAGTTTTATCTCTTGTTGAAAAACAAATATAGATTAAAGTAAAATATCAAAACGTTAGCTGTTCGGAATTTTCTCTATTTTATTGTAGGCAGAGGGAAAAGGATACTTGTCATGATAGCCATAGTCACAAATTTATTTGATGGCAGTTCTTAAATGAAAATGACGTTACTTTGCGTAGGTCAAGTTGATAAGTTCTGTTCCTGTAATGTTGCTCTTGAAAAACCCTGTTGTAATGCCACTTTATACGTTAATGTTAGCTAAAAGTAAAAGTACTTATATTTGTATATTTCACATAATAATCAATGTTTTCTCATTGGTAAGAATAATATTCCCAAACTTGAGTTCAACCATAGTGATTGTGCGTATGAAATGTCATATTTCATAGCTCTATAATATCTGCTGTTTTTTTCTTCAGCGATGATCATACATATATCTTGTTTTGTCTGCAGCAAATCTGAAACAGAAAATAATCGTGTTTACTGTTTTATTTGTCTCAACAGGGAAGTGGTAACTTAAGCGCTATTCAGATCATTAAGAAGTCAGGAAGTAGTATGTTGGAATCTTGTCTTGATGAAGGATTCTTACTGGATAAGAAAATTGGTGTCAACCAGCCCAAAAGAATTGAAAATGCCAAAATCTTGATTGCTAACACAGCTATGGATGCTGATAAAATCAAGGTATTTTATAACCTGGAATTTTAGAATGAGATATAGAGTCCTGACTAGATATGGCATATACATGTGTGTGTGGAGCTCAGGAGTGTATTTCTGTGTGTCATCGAACTAGAGAGTTTACTCATAAACCCTTATCCTGCCAAGTTCATATTTCACTGTCAAGTCAAGTTAAAACTAGTGAAGCATAACACTACATATCCCATACATTGCATTTTTACAGGACGTTGAACAATTAGAGGCCTCTGAAAAGACAGATACTGTTAATAGGATTTTTACTGACTAATGCTGCTTTAACATACCAAGCCAAGTTGGTGAAAATACATATGGTTTTGACTCAATACCACTTTTTATTTGGCTTTGTATGTTATAGCAGCTTTAGTCTGTAAAAATCATGTTTACAGTATCTCTGTCTTCAGGGACCTTCAAATCTTCAAGTCTTTGTTGATAAAATGCACCATATAGGACATGTTTTGCTTTGCTAGTTTTAACCAACTTGACTTGACGGTGAAGTATGAACTTGGCAGGTGAAGGGTTAAACTAGACTTGCTTGATGTCAAAGTCAGGTAAAAGTGATTCAACATTGAACCTTGCATTAGTGTTTATGTTGGACGTGTTATTCTACGCAAATAAATTCACAAATTCAGTGAAAAAGAGAAGTAGGTGTTAGATGGATGGCATATGATTGGTCAACCAAAGTGAGGGTATGGACGACTGCACTGGTTTGTATATGCAGAAATATTTATTCAAAAGTATGACTCTAAGAAAACTAATTTGTATTTATGGCATATGATCACTCTATTTGATGTAACTTATTCTGTAAATATTTTATCTTTCAATGAAACAGATTTTTGGTTCCAGAGTACGTGTTGATTCTGCCGCGAAGATAGCGGAATTGGAGTTAGCTGAAAAAAATAAAATGAAGCAAAAAGTAGAGAAGATACTTAATCATTCAATTAATGTATTCATTAACAGGTAATTATTTATCATAGCTTGTTATTTGTTACTTTCTTTGTTGAAATGAATATGATTTACGGTATTATGTGCCTTAAAAGTGAAAGACTTAAACCCTTGCTCAAACTTTCCTCAAAGAAACTTTCGACCATCCTCTTGCCAAATCAAGAATCAAAGTCAGAGGTCACTGTGCAATATTTGGTATTAGAAAGATTACTTACCTGAATTTACCATTATTTGAAATTCAGAATGGCTGCCTTTCCTGTGTTAATTCTACGGGCAAAAATAAAATTTCTGATATTTGAAAAACTAAGACAGTGAATACCTTTCTTTCATCAAGAGCTTTAACATGAACCCCAAAAAGAGGTATATCAGCATAAAATTAATGAGATTTGAAAGCCCGAATATCTGCTCTGAGGCATGTTCTACCTTAAGTAATGCAAAGGCTCTCCTAGCTAAGGTAATATGCACCTCGAAAGTGAAAGACTTAAACTTTTGCTCAAACTTTCCTCAGTGAAACTTTCAACCATTCTCTTACCGAAGCAAGAATAAAAATCAGGGGTCACCGTGCAAACTTTGGATTTAGAGAGACAAATAACTTGCGATTTCTCGATATTTGATATTTAAAATGGCCGCCATCCCTGTGTTAACTCTATGGGAAAAAATAAAATTTGCGATTTTCGAAAAACTAAGATGGCGAAAACTTTGCTTTCGCCAAGAGCTTCAAAATGAGCCCCCACAAGATGTAGGTCAGAAGAAAATTGATAAAATTTGAAGGCCCGAATATCTGTCCCTGAGGTGCGTTTTACCTTAAATAACCCAAAGTGAGCATGGTACATTTGACTGATTTGTTCTCATACAGTTCATGCAGTAAAGAATTCAATGTGTATGAATTAGAATCGTAAGTGTAACTGATTTTCATACTGGCGCCATAATATTGAGTAAAATGTAAAAAATATCAAAGCAAATATTTTTTTGCACACCAATAATTTTTGATATGAATCCTATGGCAGGACAATACAGATTTGCAACATTGACATTCAACTGAATTTATCTTTATTATCTTTTGAATGCTACCTCATAACTTTTCTTTTCCATTCAGACAACTTATCTATAACTATCCCGAGCAACTATTTGCCGATGCGGGTGTCATGGCGATAGAGCATGCTGATTTTGAAGGAGTTGAACGTTTAGCTCTCGTAACTGGTGGAGAAATAGCATCAACCTTTGACCATCCAGAGCAAGTTAAACTTGGTCACTGTGATGTTATAGAAGAAGTTATGATTGGTAGGTAATTTCTCTGCCCTCAGACTTACACAAAAACTGTGTTTCAGTGTGGTCAGGAACATTTTTGTGCTCACGTGTTCACACACGTGAGCATATGGTTTAGCCATGTCTGTGTGTGTGTGTGTGTGTGTGTCTGTGTGTGTGTGTGTCTGTGTGTCCGTGTGTCTGTATCCCCATTATCTCAAAAACGGCTGAACGTATTTCAGTCAAATTTGGTAGACATCTTCAGAATTCAAATGGCTAGAACTGAAAAGGTTTTGGTGGGCGTGGCTTGCATACTTTTTGTTAATTTGCATAATTAATGATTTTAGAGAAAACAGATATACATTAAAACAACTGCACACAATTTGATGAGATTTGCTACAAATGTTGATCACACCAAGATATATCAGCAGTGGGAACCATTAAGGGGTGACGTGAAAGATAGTTGCTAATTTGCATATTTAATGAACTTTCCTAATTAGGGATATATATCTGATTTGACACGATCAAAATTGACCAAACTTGCTACATGTATTGAAGATACTATGATACAATATTATTGAAAGTCATTTAGCATTTCTCTTCAGGTAATTCCTAATTTGCATATTTAATGAACTTTCCTAATTAGGGATATATGTCTGATTTGACACGATCAAAATTGACCAAACTTGCTACATGTTTTGAAGATACTGTGATACAATATTATTGAAAGTCATTTAGCATTTTCTCTTCAGGTAATTCCTAATTTGCATATTTAATGAACTTTCCTAATTAGGGATATATATCTGATTTGACACGATCAAAATTGACCAAACTTGCTACATGTATTGAAGATACTATGATACAATATTATTGACGGTCATTTAGTATTTTTTATTTAGCTTAATACTAATTTGCATTTGTAATGAACTTTGCTAATTAGGTATATATATCTGAGTTGACTTGACCAAAGTTGACAAAATTTGCTACATGTATTGGAGATGTTATAATACAACATTATTGAAAATCATAAAGCATTTTTACTTCAGCTAATTCCTAATTTACATATTTGATGAACTTTGCTAATTAGGGATGTATATCTGAATTGACTGGACCAAAATTTATGAAACTTGCTATATACATTAAAGACACTATGATACAACATTATTGAAAGTCATTTAACAGTTTTACTTCAGCCAATTCAGAATTTGCATATTTATGAATTTTCCTAATTAGGGATATATATCTGAATTAACTTGATTGTAGTGGTTGAAACTTGCTGTATACATCAAAGATACTGTGATATAACATTATTGAAAGTCAAAAGACATATTTTTACTTCAGCCAATTCCTAATTTGCATATTAAATGAATTTTCATAATTTGAGATATTTATCTGCATTGACTTGATGAAACTTGCTATGTACATTAAAGACAGTCATTAAGCATTTTCTCTTCAGCCAATTCCTAATTTGCATATTTAATGAACTTTCCTAATTAGGGATATATATCTGAATCGACTTGACCAAAGTTGACAAAACTTGCTACTTTTATTGCATATACCATCATACAACATTATTGAAAATCATTAAGCATTTTTACTTAAGCCAATTCCTAATTTACATATTTAAGAACTTTGCTTATTAAGGATATATACCGAGATTTACTTGATCAAAGTTGGCAAAACATGCTATGTACATTGATGATTATACCAGTTAAAACAATATCGAAAGTCATTTCACATTTTCTTGTCAGCTAATTTATAATTTGCATATCTAATGAGCTTTCACAGCTCGGCATATATGGCTTGAAGGACTTGGCCAATGGTAATTACACTTGCTATATAAAGTGGAGATACAATGACAGCAGTCAAAGAACTTTAATATTTTTATTTCAGCTTATTACATATTTGTATACTTCATGACCTAATCGGCAGTGATTATTGTTCATTATGTTGATCATAATACTTTCAATGAAGTTGTAAACATGTGGCAAAGGTTCAATTTTACACAACTGCAATATATAATGAAACATGTGAGCATTTTCAGTTCATATCTGGTATTCCTTTGGTTTCTATGACAATATGAAAGAGCAAAATTGTTCAATCAGTTATTTTTGATTATGTGAAAACAAGTTCAGAGTCAGTGAGTTTAACATAGCTTTGATTTGAATAGTAGAGATATTTTTTTGATATACTATAGTTCATTTGTGTGGTAGCGATCTTGTCTCCATCTTTTGACAAATATGCAGAAACCTGTAGATAGCGAGTCAAAGTTTGGCAGGAGGAAAGAGAAGTGGACAAAATCTTTTGAGATGAACTCTAAGGGTTTTCCTAGGGGCTTCTAGGTGTGTACTCTATCACAAAGCCAAACCCAAATGACTCCCTAGGTTACTTGTGATTGATGCCTAATGACTCCCTAGGTGTTTTTGATTGATGCCTAATGACTCCCTAGGTGGTTTGTAATTGATGCCAAATGCCGCTGTGTCCACTAATCTTCATTTCTGCCCTTATGTCATTGACCGTGAACTGTCTTTTACATCATGAAATTGTTGACACTTTGTTAACATCTTTTGCAGGTGAAGACAAAATGATCAAGTTTTCAGGAGTAGCCCTTGGTGAGGCCTGTACCATTGTACTTAGAGGAGCCACACAGCAAATCTTAGATGAAGCTGAAAGATCACTTCACGATGCTTTGTGTGTATTGACACAGACTGTGAAAGAAACCAGAACTGTCTTTGGTGGAGGTAAGTGTGAGCTTGTGTACTACCCATGCCCCAATACTACCTTCATGTTATATGAATTGTGTAAACTATGTGAGACATAGCTATACAGTGTCAGTGTTCTGTAAATACAACCACCTGTAGTTTATTTCATGTCAGTGTGTCCTATCTCCGCAAATGTTAGATTTGTCACATAAGTTAAAAAAGTAAAATTTGTTCGTTCACGGGGGCAGGGGGTTTGACCTCCATTCAATTGGTGAACTTAACTTTTGCACTTTTATCTTGTGATTTCAAGTTCTCTTTACTTAGTATGTAAAAATAAACAAAAACTGCACACTTGTCCCAATGAATTTTACAGTAACTGTTTCAAACTCATTTGTTAAAATCAATTGTGTTTACTACAAAATCAAATTTTTCGAGAGTAACATTGTATGCAAAACATTTCATTTATCAAATTATAAAGATAAGAAGTATCATTTTATAAATTTGCTATGCATCTGCAGATATCAACATTTGGCACGTTTGAACTTCCATTTAGAGGGAGGGGGTTTTTATCTGAACAAAGGGATTTCGTTTCTTTAACTAAGGCCACAATCTGAGACGGTCCCTTATGTCAGATCGTTGGTATGCTGACAACTTTATTTTAAAAACCTTTGTTGTTCATCAAGACAGATTGTTACCTTCTTCACACTTTGAAATTATTGTTATATTACACAGAAATGAACAATGAACAATGCCTATTGTATGTACTCATGGTGAGCATTTGTGTTCTGTTGCAGGTTGTAGTGAAATGCTAATGGCCAATGCAGTTTCCCAATTAGCTGCCAGTACACCTGGTAAAGAAGCCGTAGCAATTGAATCCTTTGCTAAAGCACTCAGACAGGTGAGATATGCTAATGAGTTGGTGATCTCATTTCCTTGTAATCCAGTCATCTTCTGTTGTGTCTGTTATTGTCAATTTTGCTGTCAATCTTAGTATGTTTTGTACAAGTGTGTGTGTTGTACCAGTGCAGTAGCCTTTCTATTTCAAATGAAATAGACAATTCCTACTCCAATCCCTATTTCTGTATATTTTACATTTTTGAATAGCCACCCATCTTATAATATAATATCATATTCCTGGTATTGACACTGTGATGTCTGTCAATCTGTAGTATAGGTTGTAAAAATAACTTGTTTCACTGCATTTCATTCATTCTACAGATCCCAACAATAATTGCTGACAATGCAGGTTTTGATAGTGCTGAATTAGTAGCTCAGCTTAGAGCAGCACACACTGCTGGTAAACATACTACTGGACTCGGTGAGTAACATGATTATTGTGCAAGTTGTGAAACAGTCTTGCGAAAAGTCAAAGGATTAAACTTTCAAAAAACAACACCTGGCGAAAAAGCTTCAGATAGTCGCATAACTAATTTATTTTGTAGCCGATGTTTTTCCTCTGTAGTTGTAATTTTCATCACTATTACAGTAATCCTATAGCCAGATATCAAACAAGATGGGCAATAAATACTGTATTCCTGTAATATACTTTCCTTTACCTTTAAAGACTTGTCATCATTGTCATTGTCACTATTTGTCATAATTATTGTAAGATTATTTCATATTCTTTTGTATGAAAGTGAAGTTAAGTCAGAGCTCAGTCACTAAAACCACCGAAATTTGGGGTTGATGCAATTTCCTTCACATTGCTTGAAGCGTTCTCTCTCTGTCCATCCCTTCCTCTCCCTCTCTCTCTCTCTCTCTCTCTCTCTCTCTCTCTCTCTCTCTCTCTCTCTCTCGTACTAACATATTTTTAAATTACTTTCTTTCAGACATGAGAGATGGTACCATTGGTGATGTACAGCAACTAGGCATTACAGAATCTTTCAAGGTGAAAAGACAAGTGTTGATGAGTGCCGCGGAGGCTGCTGAAATGATTCTAAGAGTTGATAACATCATCAAGTCAGCACCAAGGTAAAAATTTGCGAAGATTTTTCATTACTCTATAATATAATATGCTTTTCTATGCTTTTCTTTTGTCTGTACTTGCATGACGCCATGGGTATGCTTATTTTTGGTTGGAGGGAACGGTCATTCTGTCCTGCCTTAAATGTAGTGTTTTAGCCATTGTTTCTGTCATATTTGGCATTGAATACATTCACATTCAATCCGGCATTTCTCTGATCATGAATGTCTATAATTATCTGTTTTCTTCTTACAATCAAAATTGCTGTTCTGAGGTTACTGTATGATTGCATGTTAAGTATTGGGATAGCACAAAAGTTGTTATGGTTCTCTTTTTAACCTTGAGAAATGATGAGATATCTTACTAAATGTACAAGTCACAACGCAATAACAGAATATTACACTTTTGATGTTTTGTTATTACATATATCTTTGTATTAACCCATTCTTTTTGTTAGAAAAAAGAAAGACTGTGATGACATTTACAAATTTATTGCATAACTTGCTACACACTTACAGCATCTCTGGTGTGAATGATTTCAATCTTCATAGAAGACATATGATAAATTTTTTAAAACACTTTTCAACATTGATCTCCGGCTGACCATCTTGTTTTGATATTTTTCTTTCCAGGCAACGTCAACATGATCCAGGCCATTAACTTATTACAACTAGAGCTTCGCTGATGAATTGCACAGCTGCACCAGACACAGTAGAACAGGAGTGTTTCTGAAAAAGCAGAGAGCCAACCATTCCTCCAACTTTCAGGGTTCAAATCTCTGCAATATGTGCAATAACTGAATAAGCACAGTTTTTACCATCAACAAAAAGAGATCAGTTTGATGTGAGAATGATGTATATTTTCTGCAGGTGGTTCTATGCAGACTGTGAAATTATGAAGATCACAATATGGCATACATTAACTTTAACTTGATGTACTAGCCAACTGATGAAGAAATCAATTGACATTCTTCAGAAAATAACCAAACTTGCACCAAAACTGACCTCCAAGCAGGTCGAAAATTCTGTTCATTTCACCAGATAGAAACCTGACACCTGTTCTGGCTGTGTGTGTTGTTATAATTCCCTTTTACAAATGCCTCTGTCTTTAGATGTGAAATAAAAATCTTGTGCAAATCTCTTAAACTGATATACAGCTGTCACGATATCAGTTTGATTGTGTGGTGAAAGATTGCAAAGGTGGGGTGATGCCCAGGAACATTATCTATCCGTTCAGCCTAACATTTGCTGAGGTAGTGATATTTTATTGCCAAGTAGACCTTGTCTGTATCACAACAACGTAATGCAAGCACATTTCTTGGTGTTGCATGGTTTTGGGCAAAAAATGTACAACGTGATACTTTGGCATTTCTGGAAGAGGCCAGCCACCATGCTACAATCCCTGATATACTGACAGCTAGTATTACCAATCATTGCAAATAGCATTGCTCCAAATCTTGATGTAGATAAGTATGCGTTAGTAGCGAAGTAGAACATGCATTTTGTTTTTGTACTTTCTTTTTTTACTATTTGTAGTATTTTGGCTCTGTACATTTTGTGTATTGTCTTCCGGTCCAAATGGAATTGTTGCTGTCATTGTGACAAGAAAAAAAGAATAAACTACTACATGACATAAAAATATCTATGGTTATTTTTATTGATAATGTCAGATGATGGTAAAAACTAATGACCAGGGTAATTGCCCATTATCAAAGACTTTGTCTATAATCGTTATGCCCCACCTTTCTGCCCTATCTTCCTGATGTGCAGGTTTTAGATGTGGCCTGAATCATGTTATTGAATGGGTTCACAAACTTTCCTTCCAGAACATTTGTAAACGGTATACTGCTCTTAGTACTGTTCCATGGCTTTTCCATGTGAGTTTCAATATGAGATTGGAACCCAATGCGGAGATCTGATTGTACATAAAAGTCCTATAGGTACATGTCTATCTGGGAGACCAATCCTGGGGTTTGATAACTGATGCCAATCCTGTGGTCCACATCCCATTCGAAAACATGGTCTGTCATTAACTTTTAATGTCAAAATGTCATAGAGTTTAAATACAAGAGATAATGAAAACTCATCCTTGCAAAGACAACTACTCCATAGACTGAGAAAATATTCCTATTCTGTACAATGTGACAATGGAGCGTCCAATAAAAACGAGAGCAAATATTTTATAATGTTGAGGGCGCTGTCAACAATAAACAAAAGATTGGGAAAACGGAGTTCAGAATGAACAGATGGACGGTTCCCCAATCACTGAATCACAGTTCTCGCATTTGTGGTTATTAACATTGATTGCTTTTGTGTGATTTTAGTCCTTTGTTCTCCTTTGACAGTTGATAGGACATGATAGGACATGAAAATTAAAAAGCTATTGCAATTGGATATTTCATCCTAATGACTTCAATGTTTCACCAAACGCTGACTGTGGTGTTAAAATATATGCATGAAATGGCTGAAATCATTCCCTGTATTTCTGCACTATGATACGGTGATAAAGTGTATTCACAGTTGCACAAAAGTGCTGTTGAATCTCGTTTTTAGTGCTAACAAGAACAATTTGACATACACTACAATAAGTACTTTTGAAATGTACTTTATTTCAAAATACATGCCAATTTTCAAAAAATACCGCAATTATACGGTGTTGCTCAAATTTGATCAGAATTGGTATATACCAATATGGGTTACCAATGATCAACAATAAATGTTGTTTCTATCTGTTCAGTGGTGGAAAATTCTACGTTGATGTTATGACAATGATTTCTGCACAGTACAACAAGGAAAACTACAAATATTTAAACCAGAAAAACAAGAATGACAAAAGTAATTAAGGTCTAACTTTAGGTACTGGAGGTCAACTTTAGCAACATGCATATCAGAAACAAGCCCCTCTTAGTTTAGTATAAACGGTCTTCTCCATCTACTGTCTATGGTTGCAGCTGGTCAGTTAATATGTAACAGTTCATAAACAATGACAGGAAATGACTGAAATGAGTCAAGATTAGGGACCGTCTCAGATTGTCGCAGAAGTTCAAAAAGCGAAATTTATTCGTTTAGGGGGGGAGGGGGTTTGACCTCCATTCAATTAGTGAACTTCACTTTTGCACTTTTATTTTGTGATCACAAGTTTTCGTGCGTTTACTTTAAATTAAAGAAAAACTGCACACTCGTGCCAACAAATTTGTCACTGTTTCCATCTCGTTTGTGCCCCAAACACAATTTACCGATAGGAACGTTGTATCCTCAACATTTCATTCATCAAATTATACAAAGACAAAAAGTATCATTTTTCTTTTAAATGTGCTATTTATAAGCGTCTGCTCTAACCACTAGATGTCTAAGTTGTTATGCACCTGGTCATAGTCGTTTTGAATATGATTGAACATGCCTGGGCCCCCTTGTCAAAGTTTCTCGCTTATTTACCGCCCCTACCAAGTACAAATTGCGTGTTCACAAAGACAAAGAACAGCACAAGAGATGCAAAAAGGGAAAGTAAAATAAAATGAAACTCTTATGCGGTAAAATGCCCTGTTAGTACTCAAATCTGATCGATTACTTTAATTGTAATGTAGCAAGGGATATACGTCTTTAGTAGCTATAGCAAAATGCAACATTGTACTCTCAGGCAGACATGAACATTTCGCACTTTTGAAGTTTCGTTTAGGGGGAGGGGGGAGGGGGTTTTGATCTAAACAAAGAAATTTCGTTTCTTGAACTTCTGCGACAATCTGAGACGGTCCCTTAGTGGAGTTTGCCTCTTTCTCAATGGCATACCTCCTGTACATTTGCAGGATTTCACTTTTTCTTACCTCATTTGCACATTTTTGACACTGATGTGTTCATTTGAACAAATTCACATCTCAACCCCTGCATCTACCTGTACACCAAATACTGAGATGGTAGCTTTGGCGGTATGGGAGCCTTTGTGTGTGACGGACATACATCCGCACATACCCACAAATATACAGACATGCAAATCAGATGCAAATGACCTGATTCAGCTCATAACCTCACATTGGTAAACCAAATGTGAGCTAATGATGTAAGGATGACTTTGTCTCTTTGATAAATTAAGAATACCCCTAGAAACAAGGAATGTTTCAGTCTTGACATAATGGTGGGTCAGCTACTGAGGGAAAGTTAGGGTCCTCTATTTGTTCAATTCTTTGGATTATGGAAATCTGTGGTAATGGGCAAAGCTGTTCTCAGCTGTTCATTTTTATGGGCAGATCAAAGCTCTGGCTCAAGAGAATGCATGAAATGGCCCAGCCTCTGAAAATCAGCTGAGAAGTGTTTGCGTCGCTGTTTTTTGTGGGTTGCCTGTCTTGCATCTAATTCGGACAAAAGTGACTAACATTGGAAGGGGCATGGTATCCTTTCAAAAAGATGTAACACACACACACACTGTTGATATTTAACATTTTTAATGTTGAAAAAGGTCATATAATTTTTGCACATAATCAATATTGTTACATTCCAGCATAAAATATAAAAGTTCAAAGTTGATGGAATCCTGCCATGTTCATAACTGAAGTAAGTGTTTTGTGTTCACAGTGCTGGGTACTTGAAGTGGTGGTGAAATCTGTTACATTCTGTTACATTTGGACAAGGACTGGCTTTCTTGGAATTGTCTTCTCCTAGTGTCATCTATACTCTGTAAATGAAAGAGTACATAGCACTGTGTATCAGCGTATCAGTTGAGAACAAAAACCTTAAACTAAATGTATGGTACTTGGTTTTAACATGCTATCATTTACTTGTCATGTGATCCAATGGTATGTTTTGTTGAACAATTTAATTGCTGAAACAATTAGTATTAAAGGGACAAAGTCGGCTATTTTTCATGAATTTTGTTTGATAGAGAGACAGTTTATGTTGTTTGACATGTTGAAAGATATTCAATGGGTGACCATGCACATATTCAACCCCGGTTTTAGAGACGATAAATGAAGCCAACACGAGATAGAATAAATGGTCATGACCATTAATTCTTTCTTGTGATGGTTTCATTTAATTTGTCTAAAACCGGGTGGAATATGTGCATGGTCACCCATTCATTCAGTATCGTTCGACATGTCAAACAATATACACCGCGTTTCGTAATTCATGAAAAATGCCTGACTTTGTCCTTTTAATTTGAACTTGCGGAGTAAAAATGATAAACAAGTCATATAGTGTTTCACATCATGAGTAAGTTGTGCTGTGCTTCTCAGTACTTACTTAGTACTTACCTAAGGTAATGCTATACATAGATTCCAACCCAAAGACACAGGAATAGCACACCGAATCCCATGAACAGACTGGCAACCAATGATATCAACAGCTCCTTGTACAAATCACGTGTGAATTTTGTTGATGTGACTTCATAGCTACAAGTTCAAAGTCAAGGATCATGTACACAAATAGAAAATATATGACAATCAAATTATAATAACTGACCAGTGAGATCCACAAAAAACAATGAGCATTTGACAGTACCAGATCAGTATAAAGCAACATGACCTACAAACACACACATATAAACGCTGGGTAATAGTTAAGTTACATGTACCTTTGGAAATCCAGTAGAAATAACAGAAGAAATAGTACTAAAGCAAGTCTGAATAATTTCACCACGTACATGTACATGTGTTCACAAATAGCACAACAGAGAAAATTTGAATTATCTTACAATCACCTCAGTGAAAAGAATAGTTTCCACTACTAGGTATTGCTTGAAAACGAAAAAGGCATGACTACACATCTGCATGACTACCAAACAATGAGGAATGCACAACTAGCAACTTCTCTTCCTTGTGTTAGCCTATGTACAACAAATCTGTCGTACTAGAATATGTTATAGCCACCTTGCAGGGTGCTCAGTTGAATCTACATGTGTCTATAGATCTCAGTTACTACGATTTGGCATCAAGAAGTCGATATTAAAAAGGACACACTTATTGATATATTCAATGGCAATAATTACGTAGGGAAAACACAGGTCAAAAGAGCTCTTTCATATATTATGGTAAATCAGGAATGGCAACAGAAGCTGTAACTTGCAGCTTTTATTTTGTTTTGCATGTCAAATACAGTATCTTGTTCTGTTCTCCAAAGCATGAGATACATGTACAAAGTATTCACCTTGTTAGCTCAGACTCTACGTGTGTAGACTGCATTTATATTGATGACAAGTGAATTCTCGTCCAGACTGGAATTCAGCTGAAAGCAATAACAGTACACTTTACAAATGTACATTTTTTGAAGTTCAGTTGAAGAGCTGAATAGGTGTATCAACATGCTTTATGGAGATGAACAAGAACTTGTGATTGAAATTCAAAACTAAAATTGTGAAAAAAATCAAGTTACAATACTTGTCCTTCGATTAACTTCAAGTAATCAGTATTTGCAACAAATTATGTCAGTGTTTGACAGATCTGTTCAGAGCGGTCCCTATACGTCCTTCAGGACTATTTTGTTTGCTTAGTTCAGTGAGAGAACACTTTGATGCAGCCATGTGCCCAGTCAGCAGCATAGATTTGCAACAATTCCCTGTCTTCTACCACACTGATGCCGGTAACACCGCAAAGTTCATGTTCAATGCGATCAATCCGCTGCTCAAACTTCCCGTCCGCAGAGAACTTCACCACCCTGTCATTGCCGTAGTCGCTGACATATATGAAGGATTCCTGGTCTGTGCAGACTCCAACAGGACGACTCAACTGGCCATCAGCGCTTCCGTGCTCACCGAAGGAAAACAGGAACTGTCCGTCTGCATTCCAGACCTGGATGCGATGGTTGTCGCGGTCTGACACGATGATGTTGCCCTTGGAGTTGATAGCGATGCAAAATGGACTAGAAAACTGCCCCTCCCCAGTTCCTTTGGTGCCAAAGGATGAGATGTACTTGCCTTGTTGAGTGTAGATCCGGATACATCCAGCACTCATATCAACCACGTACACTCTCCCATTTGTTGGGCTTATCGCAATGCCAACTGGGTGTTTGAGTTCATCTTTTCCGAAGCTCTGTATGAAACCACCATTCTCATCACAAACAACCACCTGCTTGTTGCCAGTTTCAGTGACAAAGCAGTTACCGTTATCAGCTACGGCTATACAGTTGGGCACAAACGCCTCGGGAAACTTTGTGAACTCTACGGCCTTTTTGTGCTTACCAAGCGAATCATAAATCTGCACTCTGTCATTGTTACGGTCTGCTACAATGACGTTTCCAGATTTGGCTACAGCAAAGCCCCATGGGTTACTCAAAGTGCCTTCCCCAATAGTACTCACCAGACTGCTTTCTCTGATATCTCTGGGATACACATCGAGTGATATCGGGGAGTCTTTGATGTCCATCTTTTGGACAGAAACACTCACTTCTGTTTCACCGACAGCTTGTGCCCTGATTTTCAACTGAAATAATCCCTTTAATTCAGTGTGTTTAATTTCTCTGATCACAGAAGATGATCCGTCAGGTTTGGTTACATGCCCTTGAACATCTCCCATAATCTTTGTTACTCTATTTTTCCACCAGTCTTGTAGACTTACTGTGATAAGTCCCTCTTCTCCAAGTTTTAAACTTGACGGATAGTCAGTCACTTCTGATCTCGATGAGGAGGCGATGCCTGGGCATGCACCGAACTCAATGTGTCTACAGATATCGACTAGAGGCTGGAATTCTGGATCTTTCAGTTCAGCCAGTTCCGTAAACGTCTGCAGAATCAGGAGCTCTAGAACCCAACTCGCCGGATTCAGTGCATTAGAGCTGATCAGACACTCCGCCGCCTTCCCATGTAATATCTGCATCTCAAAGAACTGAGAAAGCTTCCCGGGCTGGCTTGATGACAATCTCAGTTGTGAGATATGTAAGATTTGTTTGATGATGTCTGACGCAGTCTCGCTGTACGCATAATGGGATGTAGCTGAGACATCCATAGGTACTTCTTTGCTTCCCAGTGATGTCATTTCAATGTCATGTTTTTCTTCATCTTCATGGGCGGTTGTTTCTTTGGTAGAATCACCATGTTCTGCTTTGCGGTCTTTTTCTTTAAGTTTTTCGACAATAAGTGCCAGACATTCTCCCGCAGCCTCTTTCAGTGGTTTGACGTCATGGCCAGGAGAGCTGTGATCCGCCTTCAGACAGTCCACACAAATAGGCAGGCGACAGGTATTGCAGTGGGATGTGATCTCATGACTACGATGTTCAGAACATATCATAGTCGGCACGATGGGTTGGTCTGAACTCCTGTGTTGTCGGTACTCAGCTGTACCCACAACCACATGTGTTGGGACGTCCTGGGAATGTTCGGCCGCACAGACATCACACAGTTCATTTTTACACCCAAGGCAACCGAATGCACACTCCCCCTTCTGACACACCGAGCAGCAACTCACGTTTCTGTGTTCTTTGTAGAGCTCCACCAATCCATTCACAAGGTGGTTCTCTGGAAGCTGACCTACTTCTCCAGGCAGAGTGTGGGCACGCTCACATACGTGGCACACCACACTCTGCGTGTCTGACACATGGAGACATCCACCACACGTAGAGTGTAAACAAGGCAGAATCCTGGCACTTTCATACAGATTTCTACACACTGCACATAACAGAAAATCTTCAATAATATTCTCCACCTGGACAGGCTCTTCTACACTCATTTTGCCGGTGCTAACAGGAAACCCGCCCAATACTGCATACATGTACCGACAGAGAATCATTTGTACAAAGTCCACCAGTCAACCAAAAACCTGACACCTTAGCTTAGTGAGTACTAACAAGTTGTAAAATTCTTGGCACTTATACAGCCTAGACAAAGATTACACAAGTATTTAACAAAATGGGCGAGCTGAGGGGTCCAACTATTTAATGTGAAACTAGCTATGAAAGCTATATTATTCATTATATTGCTGAAATATTCATTATTGGCCAGCTTGGGACACAGTGACCTCTTGAATTCACTGACCAGTCTGGCTGAGGCAGGTTGTGACTTGTGCCTTGACCTTACATGACCTTGCACCACTGACCCATACAACACTTCACGGGTCATACAAACCCAGGGCACTTTATATCTCTTGTGCTAGCTGAGAGAAAACACTACAGACCCATAGAGGCTTCTAATATCTCTGCCCCACCTCACCAACAGATACTCAAGGAGTGTGTGAGAGCTTACACATGCACACAACAAAATCATACATTGGAATTTACAACTACACAAACACTACGCCCACTGAAATATTTCGGATGTCAAAAAGGCACTGGCTGAGAAGATAAAATACTAGCTGTATGCCACACTACAGTTTAAACAAGGAAAATACCAAAGGTTTGTATCTCCTATATCACAAGTGGAAATGGGATATTCAAATTAGGGGCATAGAATTTTCATAATGATACAACACTGATTTCAGGTTTTGAGGACCTGAAAACTAAATTGGTGTCAAATCCACATTTAAATGTTAGGCTGTGGTTCTCAACTGCCTGAAAAATCGTGGGTGGACAATTTACATAACGACACAAAATTTGCATATTTTTTTAGAAGTGAGAGTGTATTCTTTTGTGTAGTTATTAACATATGAACAGACTGATCCAAAGCACAAAACGGAAGCTAACCTCTTAAAAATGCCCTTGGTTAGATAAAAACTGAAAACTCTAAAATTGGGATGTGTGCATGACTTACATGTACTTCCTGTATTATATTATCTTTAAAAAACTCTATAACAACGAGAGTTTATACAATATCACCACGGTCCAGTGATAGAGGGATTGTGATATCACTGTGTACGGTAGTTCCTGTTTCATCATCATATCAGTATGAGTGTTGCTTCTGCTGTGATAGACACAACCAGGAATTGAGGGTCTGATGCAGCATAAATGTTACGAATACTGACACAACATGAGAACTTTACAAACAACAGGAAAGCCTTAATTTTATTCTGATTCCGTTAATGTCCTCAAGTATGGAAATATAAATATTTGGAGTTTTTATTCACAAAACTGTACCATGATGCCAGAAATACCACATGCACAATTCTTTCACTCACATTCCAGAACACCACAAGTAGAGCTTATGAGATTCAAATGAACTAACAACGGAAAAAAAATACCAACTGGCACTGATCTGTAGTTCAATTGGCAGAGCATCCAAACTGAATTTAGAACTGAAATTTGGGGAAAAAGGTTCAAATCCTTCATGGAGCCTTTTTTGAAGCCCCAAAACATTTACAGTGTAGAGACGATCAGATGTAGTTGTGCAATTTTTCTAATTAGTTTGCACAATATATTTTTGTGCTAGACAACACTGCGGAACTTTTCATATCACCAAGGTGTACACTTATATACACATGTATATCCAGAACTGTCCATTTCTGTCCCTGGATAACCGTGGGGCAGCAGAAGGTGAAGGCCATTTTGTTTGTTTACACTGAGTGGTGTTGTCAAAAGGTGAAATGCATACAATGTAACAGTCACACCATGCACCCATAAACTGTGATTTGCAGTCTTTAAAATGTTTGCTGAAACTGGTATTGAAAGATCAAGGAACTTCCATGGAAGTGCCCTGATTTGACAAAATAACGAAATATATGTATTTAGCCTCTAGCTTCTGATTGGCAGGCATTCTGCTGAAATGGATCTTCTATCTAGTGTGGTAACTGTATTCTTCACTTTTCCGCTTTCACTACAGCCATTTAAAATCTTGGCAATGAAAATCTTACAGCAGAACATTGAATATAGACAAGGTAGACTACCATGAGAAGTTCTGGGAACATAAATTTCCAGGTCTTGTTATGTTACGCATACAATATTGACACTTATTCCACCATATGCTTGAAGAGAGTTGAGATCATTGAAGAACATGGTGAATAAATTGTCGCTTTACAACTGGCAATAAAAAAAACATAAAAGCTACGATGATCTGAATCTAGGGTTTGTTCTGTCAATGCAAGACACACCTTTACAGTGTAATTTATGTGCCTTGAGTCATTGAATTCCCAGGCTTTGAAAATCCTTTGGCAATAAGAGGCAGTTTGTACAATTGACATGATACGCCATCAGGTTTTAAAAGACAGGAAAAATGCAATGGCATAAATAATCAAAACAGTATAAACAGGACTGCCATGAGGTGCTACTTTTACTTTTGACTTAACAGGCAAAAATTTTAAACCAAAAACATGATTTTTCAGTAGTATAACCCCCTCCCCATACGCACATCACAATAGTTGAATCACAATAACAAACCATGCAATTGGGATTTTTGCGTGTACCTCTTGAACTTTTTCTCTGTTTTAAGTCAGTGAAATGCACTCTCAAATCTAAAACATATTTAACTTTTATCAAACTTGTTAAGAGATATTCATAGTCAATATCAGAATTCAATAAACATGAAATGTCATTACTTGGAAGTTGCACCACTGAGGGCGCTATATCACAAACGCGCTTTTCCAACTACATCATACATGCTCACTTCAGTTTTATCCAAACACAAATACAATACCGGATATTTTTCCACTATTCTGAGTCATTCAACTTTCTTGCATATTTTTTTGTTTGCTTTAACTTTCTTTTATCTTTGTTTTGTTGACTTTCGAACTATGTTGACATGATTTTAACAATAACAGCCAGCTTGTCTAGGTCATTTTACTAATTAACTTGCACTTATTAAAAAGATACTGTTCTTGTGGGTCTTTATTTTTTAAATAAAATTGGCTCTAAAGCAATCGTTTATCCAAAAACTTTCTTCTGCAGACCATTTACCAACAAATAATGGTTTCAAAACTCATATGCAGGCAGGTTTTGAGTACGATTCAGTATTGCTTAAGGTGAAGTACTACGAATTACGTCAAAATTAAGTTGTGGTGTCATTTTCTTGAAACTTTGCACAAATATTCTTGGAAGTTGTGCAAGTGCAAAAATGAAATAAAAATGGGGGTCACCACGCTTGTTTCCATGGAAACGGACGTTAAAATGCATCGTTAGAAATAAATAAAAATGATATAATTCACTTAAACGAAAGAAAGCAATTATAAAACGCTTAGCAAATGAGTTAATTTTAATAAATTCCAAGACTTAAAATCCATATCTATTGAATGTATAGTTTTCATGATGTTTGTGAAGAAATTTTAACATAAGTATCGTTTACAAAATGACGATATCGAAATTATATCACTACATAATTTTCGAACTTTCTTCCTGTCGCTTTGAATGGTGTCATTTTGACCAAACTTGGCGAATAACTCCTGACATAATACCATTTAGTTTACACTTTTAATAAAAGGGTGTCACCACGCTACTTTTACAATATCTGCAGGTGAATGGGTAATTTGCGCCATATAAAGGGAGAGAAATGTTAATTTTTCACTCATATTGAATAAAAACCAGCTTCCTAGGGGGTCAAAATATGACAAGGTTATAGGACACATGTATCTCTAAAGACACTGGGTCAAAAAATTAGGTAAAAGCGCAATTTCAACAATGACAGGTAATGTTAAATACATGCGCTACAAATAACCCATTTGCGGCAGGCTGGAGTTAAATCTGCGCAGAAACGTTCTAAAGCGTGTGCGCGTCCAATTCGTCGTCCTTTACCTTAATAAAGAGATGGGTATGCTTCCTTCTGAACAACAGCCACAGTGCCATGTCTATAAAATATTGCACTGAACTATTCTGTATATCAAATATATCCACAAATACAGAAACACATCACAACTAATTGAATTCACAGTATTTTTGAGAATATACTAAAATTTATCTTACTGGATACATATATGGTTGAGATGATGGCAAAAGTTGTCTGTCATGACAAAATAATCCATGACTATGACTCGTCACAGTTATATTATATGAAGTTAATCATGCATCAAAATAAAAGCATTTTACAAGTACAATGTAAAGGATACACAAAGAACCATGCCATAAAAAATATGCCAATTGCCATCAAAACAATGGTGAGGTGTGGATATACTGCCGGATTTACCGGACTTACATATCGAACCATCGACTCCACTGACGTTGACTGCAAAGCAAAAATAATTCCAGATTAGAAAAACTTATATCTTATATCAGCAAATAAACTAATGTGAACAATGTGAATTAAGGCTACCAATTCATTGTTGTTCTGTGTCAGTTTGTTTGTGCAAATGCATATGCTGTATGCGACTTCATGTACTTCATTGCCCTGTGTATAATTGGTTATTAAAGTTTTCTAACAGAAATATTTGCAGAGATCAGTACATTTCATTGGGGAGTACTGAAGAGAACACCAATGGGACATGTATCGGTAACATCAGTCACAGTGTTGATGGTGTTCCCCTTTCTCTTTCAGCCATGACAATTTATCATTTTCTCTTGCTTATATAGAAAGAGTAACAGATAACTTATATTCTCCATATGAAAAAAATAACAAAAAAGCATGCACCTTGAAACTGTACAACTTAAAGCTTGTGCTAAAGCTTTCCTCAAGAACACTTTACACCATTCTCTTTCAAAATTGGGTGTCCACACGTTTGTACTAGAGAAACAAATTGTGTGACATTTACCCATATTTGAAATTCAAAAAAGGCTGCAATCCATGTGTTAACTCTATTGGAAAAATTGAAGTTTTAGTTTCCACAATAGAGGGTGAAAACTTCATTTACTCCAAGAGATTCAAAATGAGTCCCCACAAAGCACTAGATCAGAAAAGTTTTGGAAAAATTTAACAGACTGAATATCTGTCCCTGAGGCGCAGTCAGCCTTTATAATCAATAACCATGGGGCCTGGAGGTAGTCTCTTTTTTACCTTTCTGCAGTATGGTTGGTAATGGCAATGATGAATACAAGAGAAGTCGGCCAGTTGCGAGCTCGGCCAATGGGGGAACTCGGCCAGTTACGAGCTCGCCCAGTTGGAGAAGTCGGCCAGTGGGCGAACTCGGCCGGTAGAGTATGCACCCAATTAGAATATATGATCTATAAGAGTGTTTTTTTGAAGTCCCACCAAAGTTATATGCGAAAGCGATCTAAATTTTACTGAAGAAGTTGCATAATGTTTGCCTGATACGCGCGCGCGCGATCTTCAGAAACACTGAGGCAGACCGTACATGTTTTGCAGGGTGGACGTGGGACCTCTTCGCGTTGTTTTCTGAATGGTTTAAACCGACAAAATAACAAAAACTATGGTAGCAAAAAGTTAAAACTGGCATGTGCCGATTAAGTATTCAACTGTGAAGAGAATGCGTATGCAATCATATTGCTTTGTTGCGAGTGGCCGACTTCTCCTGGCCGACTTCTCCCACTGGCCGAGTTGGTCGGCGCCGGCGCTAGCCGAGTTCGCAACTGGCCGACTTCTCCGGTTACCATGCCTGATGGCAATGATTGAAGCTCACCCTTGAAGTTGAATTATCATTGAATGTTTAGTTACCATCAACAAAATGGACAATGAAACGTACTATATGTGATGTACAAAAACACAAGGCATAGCTTTCAAATATCCCCGGAGACAAACTATTGGGAGAATGACTCATTAGTTCTTTGCGTTTTAAACTTACGTGTACATGCAGAGCCATAGATTGGGAGGGGGTATTGTTGCAAACAAGATATTGCCAATTGGCAACAATTCATGCGATGCCTATAATTTCCGTTTCAGTAAATATTCGAAAGCTGGCGATATCAACTCTGCGAAAATGCGTTGGGCTGTATGCGACACATAATTAGTATACAGCAAAACACTGATTCTACCATGGAGGTGATTCTACAAGAATATTTTGCTTGGACCCGGAAGTGCCTTGATGTTTGTGAATTTGAGACAGAACATAAATGGTACTGCAATGAACCTGTAAAATGCCAGTAAAAATAGTTTCTGGAGCAAAACACATTGACAAGAATCTGTCCACATAATAAGAAGCCAAAAACCGATATCATGGACACAAGAGAGTGGAGATCTTTCATGTACGTGTGTGAGAACGCCACGTCGACAGACGTATATTTGTAAACAATCGACCAATAACAGCTGGTGTAACAGGTACGAATAACGGAGTTTGTATACTGCATTTTATACTAAATCTGGAAAAGTACCTAAAGCAAATATCAAAAAAATAATTCCGTGTGAAAAAAATATTCGATGGTACAAAATACGTTTAGATTGAGATGGATTTTAGAATGTTATCCTGGCATCCTACCATTTTGTCGTCTCCTGGACCGGAAAAGGAAGTCGAAGGGGACGAGCTTGTTTATTAATCTTTTCTCCAGTAAGGACGCTAGATCACAGTCAATCTTCTTATGTGATTGGTCGATACCATTTTACAAAGGTTGATTTCCAGCTTGACGGGCAATAAAACGGGGTTTGGAATTGTCATATTTATGACAATTTTGAACAAGAATTGTCCTAAAAGACAGTGGAAGACGTGTTTTCAAAACATATGTCTTTTTATTGAAGGCCACAGACTTGAAGCCACAACAAGAAAATATTTTAAGAAGTTTCAAGTATAATCTCCACCTAACTTTCAGTATGGTATAGTCAAATCTCTTCTAATGTAGCTATGATACCATAAAGTAAATAGCTCTTTTGCATGCTTACAGACTTTGAATCTCTTGTGATTACAGACACTATACAAACCAGGTTGTGATTGTATTCAGCCGTTGCTAACTTGAAAACGTGCCTACCTGGTCGGGCAGTTGTTCATTTACTCACTGTTATATCGCGACCAGTGGAAAATCACCGGAAAGTATGAAAATCACAACCGGAGAATCGCGTCCGTAAGTTATTGTGTGTTACATAGGAAATGACAATGACAGCAGTCGCTCACCCATGAAGTCTGTAGTTACGATGTCTGAAACGTAAAGCGTTAGCTGTCGAAGCAGACAACATGACCTCTACGGTGTTCAGCTCGTTGTCAAAGGGGTATGGATCGTGGGACAACGGGGATCTCGAAGCACGAGACGACAAGGTATGTTTTACGTGGCTGTTGTTTCAGCGCCAAAGAAAATACTTTAAAAATTGACGGAGTTCGTATCTGATCTGTCCACAGTTCAGCAATTACTAGAAAGGTATTTCTGACCGTAGTTCATTTGGCATGTTTGTAGGCCTCAACCTAAAGCCTTGTAGAGCTCAAGAGGGATTTTATTTTTTAAAGATTGCTATTTGATCAGGGCTTTCCTGTCTTGGCGAATAAAACACACTCGGAATCCGAAAATTCTTGCAAATACACAGGCTTGTAATTCATCGACCATCGTGCAGTACTATGTCAGTATTACCCAATGTACATGTTACATGTAGGAAGACATTTATTTGGAAGTTAATATTTCAAGTAATAAATCTTTGAAGTTATGATGAATCAAATTTTACTCATGGGGCAAAAATTTTACATCAAATTTAAGTGTATCATACCTCTTTACAAAAAAGTCTCTGTTCAGTTCGAGTTAGTTCAGTTGTTGATGCAGTTTACATGCGTAGATTCTCACCTAAGTTGGCTTCTTTTACATGTACATAACTGATTTGCTTATGAATGTTATCGACAAAATGACAGGAAAACGAAGTTTGTTGTAAAATGTCTATTCTAAACACTTGAGTTGTCTGTTACATGTATTTTATTTTGACGAACCAGTAAGTTTCCAAATGTTTTGTCAATTTAAAAAAATACAAAAAAAAACATATTATTTATACCAGAGAAAAAAAAGATATGGTTATTCCAAATATTTTCTCTTCGGTGCAAAAACAATGAGAGTCACTAAATATAAATATTTCTTAAATTTTTTCTGGCTAAGTAAAAATTTTAGATAACTTTACATGTCAAATGTTTAAGTTTCTGCGAGTACACTGCACGCAATAGTAATCATATAGTCAGAGATCAAGTGTATATTACAGCTACTGTGATGAGAAATAGCAAATAATTCAATTTTGATAAAATGTAGACATTCAAAGAGAATCCAACCAACAGGGCAGGATTTCTCCTAATCTGATTGTAGGTTATGTGTATGCAAACACCAACGTTTTACTTGAAAAAACAAGAACACAAACACATTGATGCATCCATAGACCCTCGAGGGTCTATGATGCATCACAGTCCCTCCACACACAGGGGCTGTTGATGTTTTGTATATACCCGTACCCTAAAAAGGTGTAATTGTTTGTGGATGGAGGTATGCTAACCCCATCAAATTGTAAATCTATCCAAATGTATAAACATGGAAACAAAATAACAATTATAATAGGAAGGAAATTTGCCCATAGAACAGTGTACCGGTACAGGAAATGGAGACTGTGAACATCGCGTTCAGTTTGGAATAGATTTCAAAGGAACCATGAAAACGTTTTCGGACAAAGCATACATTAGGTAATAGCATTGGCATCAGAATCAGCATGGCACGGTATCAGAGAGGAACCTTTGTTGTTGATCTATAGAGTGGTCATT
Source organism: Ptychodera flava (assembly GCF_041260155.1). Taxonomy (NCBI): domain Eukaryota; kingdom Metazoa; phylum Hemichordata; class Enteropneusta; family Ptychoderidae; genus Ptychodera; species Ptychodera flava. The sequence goes on from NC_091929.1 coordinate 10,105,052, forward strand.
AAAGACATAAACTGTGATGTCATTAGGCAAATCTTGCCACAGTACCCTATAAACTGTGATGTCATTAGGCAAATCTTGCTACAGTACCCTATAAACTGTGATGTCATTAGGCAAATCTTGCTACAGTACCCTATAAACTGTGATGTCATTAGGCAAATCTTGCTACAGTACCCTATAAACTGTGATGTCATTAGGCAAATCTTGCTACAGAACCTGATAAACTGAGGTCATTAGGCAAATCTTACGACAGTAGCGTATCTTCCAGTAATAAATAGCTTAATTGTATTCACAAATGAAGTCTTTTAGTGCAGTAATGTGGCAACTGCTTTTAGTGTGCAGATCTGCTTCAAACTAAATCATCGTACATATAGGTTTACATATATCACCCATTTGTGTTCAACATATGGTATCTACATGTAGTATGTATCAGATAAAACTCACAAACAAACATAAATCATACTATTATACTATACTATCTGTTCACCAATTTCACAGCATTTGTACCAACATACATGAGAAGATTGGAATAAAACTCGTAGCTTCATTCTGACTGAAATTTCACAGCCACAGGGCAACATGAATATTACATGGTTTTAAATGTTTAATTTGTTGTCTGCTTCTATCGTATCATGTCCATAAGAGATTACAATGATAACATTTAAATTGTTGCAGCATTAAACATTGATATATAGTGCACAATCTTACTATTATAATGTTCTCCATCAATATCCAGATTTACATATATTTACCCTTTAAGTGCTGTAATTTTCCCTAAAAATTTTAATGCATCATTTTACCAATTTTTATGAATTTTTCTGAAAACTTTTCAGTAATTCTGGACCAAGTTGACAACATATTTCATTGGTTACAGTTTTTTATCAAAATTGGGGCAAAAATCTGACAAAAATTGACAAGGACATATTTTGTAGAGGCGACAAAAATTGACTTTGGCGCCCATAGGGTTAAAACATTTGTATACATGTACACTTTGTACGATTTGAATACCAATCTGTTGCTCTTTGAGCATGTACATACAGCACATCCAACTAACACTTTTCCATTTACCTACCGGTACATGTATGAGCAAACAAAATAGCAATCAAATTGTAGAATATGCCGATGATACAATAAAAAAACAGGCACAATTGAGCCATACAATACACATGAAACATTTTTTTTTGAGTTATAGGGTACATACATGTAGTATACTCGGGTATTTTCAGTTATGAAATTTTTTCTGGATTTACATTACAATATTTACTAACAAATGGAAATTCTTTTTCTTGCAGACACTGCCAAAACCAATACTTCCCAACTTGCTTGAAGCAGAAGATGTCGCGTTCAAAGACAAATCACTCAATATTCCATTGCGGACTAAAACTCCACAATCCATGGTGGCAGAGCTTATCAAAACCAAAAATGTGATGCCCCCGCCTGAAGACACATACACAGTGTACAGTCGACCCAAAACAGCGAATTCGAACAGTCCCCGATACCCGGCAGCCACGCCGCGGGCACAATCTTCCCCGGCACGGATCGCTCGGGTGAAGAGCGCCCCTCCAACCAGTTCAAGGCAACAGAAGCCCACAAAACCGAACGGAGAGCTCGTTTTACCCAAGACATTTTTAACACGACGTGGTGCAATGCTGCTGTTTACAGCTCCTGAGGATCTCAAATTTAGTCAGGAACAAAAATGTTATCAGGAGCAAGAAAGATCGGCTGATGTGTTTGATTTGGGATTAAAACTAAGAACAATGAATAAATTAACAGCTTCAGTACTTCAGTATGGACAAGATTTGGTAAGTAACGACTGGATTTATTGTCAGTTTATTATGAAGGACTTTCTACGGAAAGTATGCAATATAATTTAAATCAATTATTTTATTTTTTATGTTTTCAGTATTTGCATCTACACGTTCAGATTGTTGTAATTGCCAAATCTAATTACATACATGTAACTTTGTAACCATTTATATCAGATACAATGTAAACATATAAAACATTCACAAAAAATTAGAAACTTATCTGAAGGATTTTAATTTTAGATGACAATATTCTTTTGGCACCTTCAGTTCGACAGTAAAAACAATTTTTGTTCAGCGTTGCCCATTCATTTAGATCTGGAATACCTCAAGTTCATTATTTCTTCCTCCAATGTGTTCAACAAAATTATCACCATAGTGTTGCAAAAAATTTTTTTATCATATCTGTAAAATTGGCTGTATCAGGGCTACCCAACCTTAATAAACCTGAACTTCTTAATAAGAAGAAGGGAAAGTGTTTCACAGGAAGTTAAAAAACAACACTATGTGCAGTAATCAAAACAATGTTATTTACGGTAACACTTCACAATGGCAGGGTTTTAAGGAAAAATGCAAATAAAATCCTGAGTTACACATAAAGGAGAGATTTCTTGTTTAACTGTCATTCAAGTTGTATTGCTTTGAATTCCACCAATGTGCAAAGATACATGTACAGGCTACAATATAAAGTACACGTAAGTGTACACTGTCCGTAAAAATTATATGTGATTTTCATGATCTTGATACATGTATTGTACAATTATTGTACAATTGGTGCTGCAAGCTACCGTACCTGCAAGTAACGGCAATTGTTTGAAAGTTGCTGTAATTGCTGTAAAGCTGTACATTCAGTGCTGGCACCGTTGCTGTACTACATCTAGGGTTCTCTACTAGGGAAGTTTTAATTATTGAGGCTAGACCCATTATGAATTATTAAACAGTCAAAACTCATGTACATTTTATGAAGTCATTAGTGAACTATAAAAAGCTTTCTTATGAAGTTTTTATCAGCGTTGTTCAACACAAAACAAATGTGTAACAAGTGTGTATTTGATAAAAGAGTTTATTTTGCAATTTAGAGCAATTAAATCTTTTACCAAATGCTCTTTCCTATAGCAATTTTCCTAGAATCAAAACTATTTCTACTCATGTAACATTTCGCTGATTTGAAGACACTTGAGTCTTTCACAGTTATTTCAGATTCAGGCTCGGACTGTTTGTCACAGTTGCACCATGGCCAACATTGCGCATTGAAGATTTTTGCCATTTCTGAAAATGTCTTTTCTGCAGCTCTATACCAGCACATTCAATAGGTAAAATTTTCTTGCCTTGAACCTGAACTAAGCAGAGAACATTCTGTGGTCAGTGGTCAATTTGGCTCAGAGGGTATATACTATAGAAATCAGACGACGCGCTGACCATTAACGTTTATTTATGGGGCAAGGGCGAGAGGAAAGCCAAAAATTAACAGGCGAGGCTTGCCGAGCCCGTTAATTTGGCTTTCCTCTTGCCTGCGCCCATAAATAAATATTAATGATCAGCACAGAGTCTGTTATTTCAATTATATTATCTACGAACCCCGAGAAAAACCGTCAAAATTTACGAAAATTTCCCGTGCCTACGACAACGGGGCCCCAGAACCTGTCAGTGAGTAGTGTGCGCACTGCCAAAATTTTGCAAATCCGGAGATTTTTTTGAAAAAAGCATCTAAACTTGGCCCACAAATGCTCCATTTTATTTTGTGTTTGATTATGATCTTTGTACAAATCACAATTTTCATTTTAGCAGTAAATTTACTATGTTTACGATATTATTTATATTCAAGGGCATGAAAACAAACCATTACTGTGTATTCGTGGGCAGTCACATGGTTCAGCTCGGCCAATTAAAACGCAATGGAAAGGGCATGGTAACATAATGATATGTATAAATTGCCTGTGTCATGTTGTATTCTACAGCTCTCTGGTACTAGGGGGTCCCGTACACTGTAGGTGTGTGTAATGTACAGTGTAGCTGGTGTGTACACCTCTTTATACTTTTATTACTGATCAACAGGTGGTACATGTAAGTACTGCAGGGCTATTGTAATGAAAGTGACAACATCAGTATCCAAGGTGTACATGTAGACATGATTACAGACACAGTTAAGATTCTAAATCTCTTACAACCGCATGTATTATATTTTGTTCCTTGACGATCAATGCTCTGCCCCAATATTGGATCCTATAAATTAATGAACCCAAAGCTCTGTTTTGCTGGCGAGGAAATACGTCATTATCTTGGCTGTCAGCTGTCCCGATTATTGTGCTCTCAGTTTCAAGGTGACCCTACCTACATGTATGGATGTACCGGTACATTGATTGGAAAGAAGTTTTGTTTTGCGAATAGATTGAAAAGAAGTTTGTTTGTACATAAATGACACTTCAAGATTAGCAAGAACAGTGTAATGATTCTGCCATCAACTTGTGATTATAATGTACACGTACAAGTGGCATACATGTACAAGGTACTCATATGTATATCCTATATAAAAGATGTGTATTTCACATTTCTTAGACATTTACCAGATTAATTAACAATACAGCAGCTACAAGTATAAAAGGCGTGACATCAATAACTTCCCTGTATCTTTGTCTAATTCTGAGAGCAATGGGCGCATTAGCAAGGTACGCATATTTAATACGTGGTTACACTAACCTATTCAATGAAATCACTCAACCTCTGTCGCTATGATGTGGGTGTCTATAGTGATTTGGAATTTCCCGTGAGAATAGCTCATAATAGTTTCCATTTACTCTCTGCATATCCAAATTGGTCTATTGTACTACTCCAATAATACTTATACTTAATCACAGTACATGAAGGTGGTACGCTCCATAATTATTCAGTACTTGGTGACCAACATTCTTCCTGTATTTGCCCAAGGATAATACATGTACATTTCCCAAAATCCAAATGCATACCTAATTATTTCATGGTGCACTATATTTCGCAATATATCGTACTATATTTTTGTATGTACACGTACGTGTGCTGTGTGTACACCTGTCTACAGGCTTTCTTCAAATGACACATGGCATACAGATGTGTGCTTTAATGTTTGTATTGATCCATGACAGTGTTTGTACATATTGTATGTCATATACACTGTAATGACACAGGTACTCTGTACATGTACTGTTCAATCTCATGTGTATTGATATAAACATACAGCCTGCATATCACCAGAACAGTTACAACAGCAAATACATTCAGTATTTTGTCATGAAAGAGTTACATATGTACAATGGGCATGTCGAATATTAATATCAAAATTATTAAAAATATTTGTATACTAGGGTTCTCCATGAGGGTGTATGTAGAGGTTGGGCCACCCCTCTCTTTTAGGAGCAATGTATTCACATGTTAATGGCTATACAAAAGAATAATTTTCACCTAAAGGAATATGCAAATTATGAATTGTGATGTAAATTGGCCGCCCCTCTGTTTTTCATAGAACACTGTATACATTCGAAGTACCATATGTGTCATAAATATAAATTTTACTCAATGTAATCATCATGGTGAATCTATAATACTGTTCAGAGAAGTTGGTGAAAAAAAAATGCAAAATCGCATTTGCAAACACTGATTTGCCCTAGTAGTTATGACAACGCAGTGTTAAATGTACATGTAGATGATGGGCTTGATAATACAAATCACTTACAAGTTACAGTATATCACAGGAAGTAATGCATATTGATCATCTCGTTATTATCAAATTGCAAGTTTTTCTGTGAAATATCTGAAAAAGAACCTTGATGTACATGTACATGTAGATTACATGTACCTACATGTATTCTGGTCACGGTTAGACATGTTAGTTTAAACTTCAGTAATTCTAGCTTGCAATGTGAGCATGCTGTCACTTCTTTGTGGTATAGTGAAATAAGATTCCAAACCACACAGAACCCCAGCTGATCAATGGAATCAGTAAATTGATTGTAATTCACAAACCATCATATGCAGCCTGAGTCTCTTTCAATGGACTACAGATATGCTGTATGTGGTTATACTTTGTACCTGGACCACTAGAAAAAACTGCAATGAGATAGAGTACGTAACAATATTGACAGCTCTGTCAGACTGATTTTCATCATACTGTCCTTTCTGTATCTTTTAAAATCTATTTCAGTGCAGTCTAATTGAGATTGTAACCTTCCATGTTACAGAGATTGTAACTCCTCATTTTGCAGACTCAAAAAGTAGCAGTCACCATAGCAACGGCAGTGTGTGACGACAAAATACAGAAGAGCAAACAGTTAGTTGAACATGTGAGATATTCGCCCACCTACAGAGCATACAATATATAAAAAAGCAAAAAAAAATCAATGGCGGGGATAGATTTTTTTCACATGTTCTGATATCAGATTGTGGTGTGATATTAGAAAGCATGGCTACATCACTAGGATACATCAAAAGTTAGATTAGACCTATGCTTCACTGATTCATGTCACCATGGTAACCAACATATACATATTGTGTCAGCTTTAAAGAGCAGGTAATTACGCGTTCTGAAAGCTTCCATTTCCACTTGCAGTGAATGCACTGTAAAGCATTTGTAGTGGTAATTTCATTAATTCTGTCAGTTTTCATTTGACTAATTGCATTCGCTCTTTGCGGAGGGTCACATTGTTATTTCACTAATTAAGTTTACAGTTAGAGTCCCTCAGGTAATGAATGAGAGATCAAGGGCTGTGCGTAACATTACAAACACAACAGAAGAATATGATGTTTTGTATTGGGCGTCATGTATGCATGGGTACATTATGTACACCCATACACATGTAATAACAAGGATATACAAGGATGTAACTGTTTATATGAAGACATTGTTGATTTTGATTGAATTGAGTGAATTCAATGCTTCGGGTCAAGGTTTTGTACTTCCAAGGAAGTGAGCCTATAGTCCTTGATAAAGCAATCTTCAAGATTTTCAAAATTAGTGTAATTTCTCTTTTCATTGTCTTTGCAGAAGAATAGCTGTATTATTTCAAGGGTACTTGTGACTAAAAACGCTTTCTACTTATTTTTTCTGCAATGTATGGTGAATTTGAAGAACCACAAACCATGCACTGAAAAGACAATTTTTGCACAGGCTGAATTTGAAACAATCAGCAAACAGGTATTCAAATACATGTACATATAAAAAAATCTGTAATTGAGATAAAAAATTTGACACTGAACAAAATGATTGCAGTTTTGAAATTTAACCAGACTGAATACAGATATTCATGCTCTTTTGTACTTCAAGTTTGCCAATGTGGTGGCAAAAATTAACATCAAGTGGTTTTTGCCTTTAGCATTCTACTCTACTATAAACTGGACTCATGCCTTCAGGATTTTCCCGTCACAGATCTGGCACATTTGAAGGCGACAAAGACCTACCATGGTGCAACAGACCATGATGCTTGTCTAACATGTAACAAACAAAGCATGAAGGATCACTTTTGTGACAATCCATATAATAGTGAATACATTTTTATGGATGAGTTTACTTTCAAGAAAATTAAATTGACTTGAAGAACCCATAAGCTTTCAAGAAATTTAACAGATCATTCTATTGCAAAGCTGGTTTCTCTCCATACATGTCATTTTTATGCAAACATCGATTTACTACTGGTAGTTACATGTCCCTACTGAAAGTGGAATAGTTTTCAACATTTGCTATGCATTGTACACACTGTGCTCTCTGCTGCTGGCTGTGTATTTTGCAGATAGATGTATACACAATCACTACTTTACTTGAAGGTATGCATGCACACAAGTATGCACACATTTTTCTCTGCTGTCTAAATTCATCAAAGTGTCATGCCCTGCGAGGTATTTGTGGCCAAACTGTTCATGCATTCATTGCCCAAGTACTTTCGGTTTCAGACGTTTAAATCCTTAAACAAACAAAGTCTAAGGAAAACACAGCCTCAACTGTGAGATAGAACCCCAAGGGTGCAAATTAGCCAATGATAACATGTCTTAGGGTTCTTGGTGTTACAGCAAAATGGCTCGCAGGTTGCAGTGGCTGGAGGTTATGGTGTTTGTACTGTGATCATACCTGATGACGACTGTTGATTGACGCTATCAAAGAAATTTCACGGACAGTGTTTATGCTCCGACACATTGTGTGTAATGGCTACAGGGATGTACTTGTGATCTGTTTTAAGGAAAACAGTGTGTGTGTTTGTATGTGTGTGGTCAACCGAGTGGAAAAATTGATTTTCACGGATGTAACAAGCCGAAAGAGAAAACTAAGAATCTAGGGATTGAATTTTGAGATAACGTGTGTTGGTTAGGGCATTTTATACATACACTGTAGATGAGTGATCCGGTCTCTTCTCCAGAATTCTGCTACACTGTATTTCACCTTCCAGATGTATTGCTTCATGGATGTAAACTATCTTACATACATGTATACATGTATAATGGCCAAACATTACAAATTTGAGAAGAATATTACTACATGTCGTCCTAGTAGTCCAATTAAGTCATGAGTTAACATCCCATAATATGCAAAGTTTGTGCCCTTAAGTTTGGTCCTATACTCTATAACATAGTCTTGAAAGCTCTATGATGATATGTACGTTTGAGTCATTTAAAGTTTTTCTGCAACTCTGTTTCATCATGTGCTTCTTAACTGTTTCTGGTCAGGTTTTTCCTTGCTTTGAGGATCATGCTGCTGTGATGTGTGGTCAATGGATCTAAATGTAGCAAGTAAAACTAAATATGCAAATAAGATCATTGTAGAATCAGTTCTGAATTCTCATTATGATTCTTGATAATAAATGATAATGATTTTGATACGATTAGCATAATATTTAGGCGACGCACCTGTCTTTGGTCGTCAAGTTAAATTTTCATTTTGCTAAAATACTGAACAATCATGCAATACTGGTATTTTGATGGACAAAACAACAGACAAGTTGTCTGTATCCCTGGTGTTGCTGAAAAATACACAGGCATTTCCATAATGAAGCTGTGTCGGACAAAAGAGGTGATATTGAGATATGATGTGACCTATACATGTAGCTTTATCTCAAGGGTCTACTCACAGTGTATACGTTGTTGGGTCTTATGTGTTGTGTTTGTCTTGTTGTAGCTCATTAAGGTCTAAATAAATACTCTTTAATTCATTTATCCATTACAGCAAGGTGTCTATTTCAGAGACAATGTACAGTAGAAGACATATAACATGAATGTCGACATTTGTGACTTTAATACCAGTGTACAGTACAAATGATGGACAAAATTGTTTGTTGAAGAATTGTCTATTTAATGGAAACGAAGTCAAAGTCAAGTACGATGATTGTTCCGAACAAAGAGCACTTTTGTGTATGTTTTACAGCAATGGAATGTTGTAACTTTCTCTGTGTTTTTATTGGAATATAGAGTGTTAAATAAGCAGTAATTTATATCATGTCTTAACAATATGAAATGATGTGGTATATTCTTGGTGTACATGTGTACTAGGCCATCATGATAGTGACATGTACCGGTAGCTGTGTTTTCATCAAACATTCAGCATAGCCTACCTCAAAGGCTTCTTAAAGTTTGTAAGCACTTTATGCTGGCACAGTACAGCCCAATTATACATGCACAATACGTACAGGTGCAAAGACTTGGTTTTAGCTCAAGTACCATGCATGGAAGGCACTGTGCTCAGTGACTTTTACCAAAGTGCATGATATCTGATACAGGATTTAGAAATAAATAGAGTGTACAGTGTACACTGCACTCCTGGGCTGGTTCTGCATCATCCACTGGACCACGACCAAATGTTTTGAGCTTGAACAAGTGAATTTCCCATGCCATTGTTGTGTATACCTGTGAAACACCAATACTACTGCAGCTATATATACTGTTGTATTGCCATAATGAAACTTCACAGTCACAAGGCAGTGTACATACATGTAGGGTACAGTATAAGGGTGTACTGGTTCATGTACATGTATTTGTGTCACCTGACCTTTGAATAATCCGTGAAAGAGGTTGATGATAGGACCACCGTTGGTAGTACCTAGCAATTGTAATCCTAAGTGGGTTTATTCAACCATGGCAAAGTCATAAAGAGAATGCACTTTCCTTAATGGAGCAAAAACCCAAAGTACCTTTACTTAAAGTGTTTACCACTGCTAAGTCAACTGTTTTGAATCACGTTTACCTGTAAAAACAAACTCCCACAAAAAAACAAACAAAATTGTTTTCTTTCCACATCCCGACCTTTACGCCCAAGGATTAAGAAAATAAACTTTTGTAATCATAAATAATTGTCATTACAGTGTGTGAAGCTTGTTATTTCAGTAGACTTTGACAAGGAGTGGCTGATTGTAGCTAAGGCAATTAAGACTATCTGGGGAACCACTTCAACCAGTGTTTTCACCATGGTTACAATTTGCATACGATACCCATGCTGCACTATATTTAACATGGAAAAATTTTTGATACTTTATAATACAGTAAATAGGTTGCTAGCAAATGTACCGTATAGCTCAGTTTCATGTATAACTGCATCCATTTATGCAAAGTACATCCTAAAGTAGATTTGTTAGTATTGTTTAAGTATGCAAATCAAACAATATAGAGTGCATTAGTGGACGGTAATGTACATGTAAATTTGTGCACTGTAGACAATATATGTACCATACAAACAAGAAACTTTCATACAACAATGCGTTTCAGCTGTTTTAAGCTCTATCAGTCTGTGGGATTTGAAATATCTGTTTTATCTCTGAGATCCATTGCATAAATTGTACTCAGTCTGATATGATAGCCTTGATTGTGTTTCCTCTACAATCACATTTTGTTTATCAAATCCAGAGGGAAGCAAACAAGAGGTGAAATAATATTAGTTTCCTCCATACTCAATTTCACACTTTGCAGGCAAAGTATCGACCTTAAAATGCATCCTTATTTTGCAGACCAGACTACAGCACTGTTCACAATAGGCTTGGAAGATCTCAGTGTTGTAACTACAAATGCAATATTGACACATACCAATACTTGCTTATCCAACTGTGATCAATGATAAAAAACACCCAACATGGATGAACTAATTATTAAATCCTCAGCAATGTAAGATGTCACCCTGAAATTATAATATGCTCCCATCATAATTTTTATGTTTCCATGGTAATCATGATACGTAGCAAATATAGAGACATTTCTCATAATACCTTTCTAATTTTAATGGTGATATTTCTTTCAGGATAACACTTTAAAATGCAGATACAGTTTTCTTCAATGACAAGATTTTGCTTCGTAACCACCAGCATACCAGATGTTTTGACATTTACAAAAAAATTCCATCTGTATGATCGATAAATCACCAAGAGTAAGCTACACTGTGGGTATTACATGTACATTGTGCAAAATCCCACTTTCTATGTCCATTAAATCAAGATATATGTACATGTACAATGTAGATGCACTGATGTATTCTCATCTGAAACAATTGTAAATTGACATGTACATGTACACTGTAAATCTTGACATACAAAAGACAGGATTCGATTTGAATGGAATTTATCAACAGTTATATGCTACTTCTGGTCTGATGTTACCATGGTTTCCATCATAAAAATGATTGATGCAGTTCCTCGATTTCCATTCCTGTGCTGTAAATGTGTGGACACTTCAGTTCAAACAGTGTATAAACCATCTGGCACTTTTATTAATGTTGATATTCTGCTTTAGGACCGGGGAAGGGTTCACTGAACACTCATGTATGCCAGTATCAAAACATTTCAAAAAATATCCCCGATGGTATGATTACTTAAAATTTACATGGAATTTTAAGATGGTATTTTCTTAAACAGAAATTATTTCTAGAATCCGAGATGATTATTTTTTATTCCATTGTATATAATAAATTGTTTACATACAAAGTTTGCCTCAAATATTTTATGTAACTGGTATATAACATGTACTAAGCAGACCAAAATATGTGAAAAATATTTTTTAACTGACAGTCCAAGGAAATCTTCACTGTGATGCTTAAAACTTAACTCTGAGTGCTATACATGCATTTACAGTAATCTTGTGAACATTTTCTCAAATATCCCATTTAGCATTTTCCCTGTGATCCCTGTGACTCAAAGATGGTTGCAAATATTTACCAGTTCATGTATTTTACAGAGTATCACATCAATCAAAGTTCTAGATGATATCCTTCTAACAATAGAGAGGTAATTTATCTCCAGTGTACATTAGGAACAGGCAAACAATATCATTTTACTGCTAGCTTGTGATACAGTTCCTACAGTTGATGTCATGAGTACCAGACCAGCCAGGCCAACATCAGTGAATTGTTACCTTGGTAACAGTAAACAGTCTCACTGTCAACCTACCAGTCTGTATCCATGGCAACAATAAGTTAAACAAAGCGGTTCTCTTGACTGGGTAAAAACCAATCTTGACTCAAATGCTTTTGAATCAATATATTTAAGTGTGACAGATTGATTGAAGTTTTAGACATTCCTGTGCATAAGTGGGTAATCACAAATACAGCAAAACATTTACACAATCTTTTTTGAACTAGGCAATTTTAAAGTTTGAAATCAGCTCAGTGTAATATGCCATTGGTAATTCCAAATGAGTTTGTCTGTTAGATAAATTAACGATGCTAAGTTACAAAGAGATGCAGGTACAATGTGTTTCTTCATTATGAAATCTAGTCAGGATAGAATCTCGTGGGAACGTCTGTAATGTGACCAATCATGCAGATCTCTCACACAATGGCGGTCATCATAAAACTTGTACTTTTACTGTAACATGTTAAATCTTGCAAAATATGGCGTCAAGGACACAGTTCAGTGCATATATGATATTTTCTTTAATTTTTCTTTACACATACAGTACATGTACTGGTACACTGTACGGTATCTGCCCCAAAACTTTGCACTGCCATGGAACTTACAAATGTTTTTTACAACAATCCAGGTACATTCTACTAGTACAACTATTACAGTCAGATGAATCAAGTAATACATGTAGAAAACAGAAAGAGCCAGTATGAAAAGTGAAAATTCAACAAGCAATGACAAAACAACTGGCAATACAATTTTTTACTGAATGCAGACAGTCAGACTATGGTCCAGCTTCTATGGATAGAGGGGGAGTGCATGAAAAATACCTTTTGAGATTTTTTATTATTGCATTTGATAGTAATTTTTATGTAACACTAAAATTGTTTGGATGTATAAATTGTCACAGGGGGTTCAAGATTGGAAGGAAAAAATTTAAAGGAACTGCACCCCACTGAACTGTGTCTGGATGCCATAATTTGAAAGATTTAACAATGGTACAGTAAAACCATAAACACTTTATCAAAGGTTGCATGTGCAGTATTGCAGCAAGAAAAAATTTTGAGAAATTCTGGCTCATTGCTACAACAACAGGCTAGCAACACTCAGAGCACAAACTCAGTGTGGCTTGAGTACTGACATGTAGTGGTACAAATTGTGCTTGCATCCAAACCTTACAGCAAATGACACAGAGGTTATTGACAGTCTATCTACAGGCACACAATTGTCAGATTTCTGAATAGAACCTGATCCATTCCGCATTAAATGCAGTCAGAAGTGCCTTATCGGATGTATACTCATGCTCAACTGCAGTGTATAGATCAGCCTTTCAAAGACAATCCATTGTCTGGCGTTAGATGGGCTTGGTACATAAAACCTAGACTACAACACAAGGTCTCCCATTGTGTTGTATATTGGTCTCCTTGAGGTCTGTACCTTCGCCCAGTGTATTGACTTTTTCCACCAGAGCGAAAAACTCATTTGTTTTCTGAACCATGCCATCAAAATTTGGATGCAAAGGGCGGTCCTTTTAAAGTCCTCTTCATTTGTAGCAGGACTATTTTCTGCTTCTGAGTTTTGACAACTTCATGACTTATTGACACTTGAGTTTAGGAGTGTCACCCCCTTGTGTGGAAAAAACAGGGAGTGGTTACCAAAGCAACTAGAAAGTAACAACAAATACCTCATAGTCACAGGGGTTTTTCAAGTGGGAAATGTTCAATACTTGAACAGAACAATATCATCATGATATATATGGTAGCTGTATGAGCCAATATGTCAGCCATGCAAATGAACAATGTTAAAAGGACAACAGTCGTAAATTTTGATAGCATGTCATTCTTTTTAAGAAACAATTCTTATATTCTTCTCTTTTAAAGGTGGTATGCACCTCGAAAGTGCTCAAACTTTCCTCAAGGAATCTTTCAACCCTTTCCTTTCATAACCAAGAATAAAATGTGACAAATCATTGTAACAAATTTTGGTACTAAAGAAACAAATTAACAAGATTTACCAATATTTGAAATTCAAAATGGCCACCATTCCCTGTGTTAACTCTACAGAAAAAAACAAATTTGTGATTTTTGAAAAACTAAGATGGTGAAAAGCTCTCTTACACCAAAAGCTTTAAAAATGCTCCCACAAGTGGTAGAGTACAAAGGAATTGTAAACTTTGAGAGTCTGACTGCCCTTGCACATTCAAAGTTACCAACACAATGAATTGTGTATATTACCGGTACATGTATACAGTAATACAGTGCCATTGTTAGCAAATGGATTCTGGTCTGGGTGTAAATTCAGTTTTCGATGTTACATTGACCATTTCACATGTACTACAAGCTGTGTTAACTTGTGATACACTGGGCATTTTGACATAATTTGGAAAGTTAAACAAGAAAATGTATTATACAAACTGACGAAAAGCATTGGAAAATACATCAAAAGTGACATTTTAACCAGATATTGTTGAACAAAAATGAAAGCCATAGCTATACCTTATCGTTAATGACGCTGTAGTGTGTGATATATAGGTTAATTTTAAGTCAGTGAGTCACAAAATAATGTCCCCTCTTACAATGTACAACGTTACGAGAGTGATCTTGTAAAATACATGTATTTGTTAATGTAGAACCTTGAATATACTATCTTGTAAGCCTATTGACAAATGTTGAGTTTACTTTTACATTGGCAGGAAACTGTGTAAAATTGTACATGAGTAATAAAACACACCTTATCAGGTGTGTTTTATTTTAAAATAGAAAGCATTAAAAAAGCATGTACTTGTAAATGTACATATCAAAATTTATCAATGTTTTGTACCAATATTGATACTTTTCTCAACAGGTAAAATTTATCATGCCATTTTATCAGTATAAAATACTCTGGTTATGTGTCGTACGATACATGTACATGTATGTAATAAAATAGAACATACATACAGTCTGGCTCTTGAAAGTACATGCATGCATGTTGCATATGCTCTTTCTTTTTTGTGAACACTAAAAGAAAGATTCCTGTAAAAATATTGCATGGCTGTAATCCATAGAGATGTCAAGCAAAGATATGAAGTCCAGACAATGTCAATGTCTGGGTACAATGTGATATCTCTGTTGATAATACATGTAGGTCAATGTTTAGACAGCAAAGTCTTCAGAAAGTTGCCAAGGTGAGACAAACACAATATTGTCTGGAGTGTAGCTTACCATTTGTCATTTTGTCTGCAAAAATTTCAACAGCAAACACAGGTGACAGACTGTTCATTGTCACAAAGCACTCTATTGTTTTTAACAAATTTTTGAGATGCCGGGTAACAGTTGCCTGACAGGGTTGTCTCTGATAATGGCATTGTGTGTACGTGTAGGGTGATGTACGAGAACAAAGTCAATCTTGTGTGTTCCAGTGGTACATCATCAATGTAGTTGCATATTGTGCACTGTACTTGTACTAGCCCTAGGTCTATAGGCTTATAATTATTTTTTAAAACCTTGAAAGTTATAGACATAAAATATTGAACATAGCACTTATAAACAGGAAGCCATCACAAGTTACGCAGGACTAGTTGAATTTACTCTGATTTCTTAGATTTTGATACCGAACATGCTGCAGAGTTTTGAATTTGTTGCAGTTTCTTGAATTCATAAATCGGTAAACCAAAACGCAAACTTTTACAGTTTATCCAGTCTGGATGTTATGAAAGCATGAACTAATTTTTTGGTTGAACTCTGGTTAAGAAGTTGTCCGTATTTTTCCAATATCGCAGACAGTTGATTTAGATCTGAAGAATGTTTCTTCTGATTAAACATAAATATTTATAAATGGTATCTTGTATCAGCTTGGTGTAGAGCTACATCTACATGTAAACAGTGATAGTACTGTATACTTTGTACATGTAATCTGTGTAAACCATGATTACTATTGGACTTAGCCTTCGGAATCATGCCAGCAACAGTCTGTTTATTTGTTTCCCGTGCACACATTTTTAAATATGTTTAATGTTCTTTTTGTTTTTCCAGGGTCCAGAAACAGATTTTGAAAGTTATTCAAGTCACTATGACAAGACATTTATCAAATTTCCCCGAGAAACCGATGATGAGAGTGCAATGGACATCCATGCTCAGCCTGGTGGAGACTATTCATTTTATTTACGAGATTTACAAGTCAGAACACAGTAAGTTTCTGCTCTCTCTCTCTCTCTCTCTCTCTCTCTCTCTCTCTCTCTCTCTCTCTCTCTCTCTCTCTCTCTCTCTCCCCGTTTCTCTTAGTGTCATCCATATTTCTTAATTTATACAGGGTTTTCTCCTAACTACCCGGATACACATTTCAAACCACTTTCTGCCTTTTAAAAGTTACTGACAGCGTGAAAATTGTGCACAAAACACACCAAGCAAATACGCCCATATGATGGTGTCCCAAGCTTACAGTGTAGTAACCTGTGAATTTGCTGTTGTTTCTGCTCCTAAAAATGTCAAGTCTGCCCCAATTTTGATGAATTGGGCAGAAATTGCCCCTTTCAGTGAACATGCTGAGAAAACACTGTTTTATGTATCGAAAACTTTTATTTTTACATGTTTGCCTGAATGGACTACTGAATGGAATACTGACCGTCATAAACTACACCATGCCCTTAACGATCACACATGTTCACAAACATGTATAGATATATGCACCGACATCAATACATATAGCAGTATATCATACAAGATACGTACATACCTGACCACATTCCAATTCTTTCATTTTCAGAGGTGGCATGGGATACCGTCCATCATCGGGAAGATCTGTCACATCTGAGTTGGAAAGAGCAGAGCTGACAGAAGAACTACGCAAAATGGATGCAGGCGATGCCAGTAGCCATGGTTACCGCATCACTGCAGACGTCAATCAATTGACAGAGCCATACACACAGCCATCATCAAGACCATCGTCAGGACGACAGAAAGTCCAGAAATCAAGAAAGCCTACCTCAGCCAAGTAAGTGGATGAAGCAATCAAAGTTTAAAACCTGAGTATCTTAATCTCTGTACCATTTCAACAAATTGACTTTTTAATCCCAGTTCCAAGTTGTCTTTGTTTTCTTGGTAAAGGAATGACAGTGTGCAAGTGCATTTTGTGATGATCTGTGATCTCTCATGTGTGTTAAAAATGAAAGAAGTGCTATGGTATTCACCATATTGGGTTTTGTAGATTTCCAGTTGACACATTCGTATACCGAAGTACTTCATGATTTTTTCTCTTTGAGATGATACAGTTGATATCACTCACAACGCAGACTACACAAAACAAACAATGACTTTGTTACTGCTTCTGAAATGAAATTCCAAAATAATGTACATCCTTTGTGTTATCACTGTAAGGAAAATGCTTTTACAATATTCCTGTCTCTCACTTTCCTTCTCAATAATTTCAACCCAACAGAGCTGTCTTGTCAGCCATGAAGTTAGCTGCCTCATTGAAAAGTGCCAACTACCTAGGGAGATCATTTGGTTCTCCTTACCTACCAATGACAATCACTCCATGGGAGAGAGTGGACACCCCAAGTGACTTGATAGATGTACCAATGGGTGCCTCTGATTCAACATCTCGACCTCAGACAGCTGACCTTATCTCTCTTAGGTCAAGGAGGTCATTGACCTCAGCAGGGTCAGGAGTGGGTCAAAGGTCAGAGACTGGAGACAGTGGAAGTGCAATACAAGGCCAAGGCAATGGTGAGGAAGTGTTTGAGTCAACAACAGGTATGTTGTACATATTTTAAAAAAACATTTCACACTGAACTCCTACTGTATTCCAAAAACCTCTGTCTGTTGTGTTTATGTATTGTTCGTTACGTTGATCATGTGATCACTTTATCAAAGCAGATGGAATTTATCAATCAGTAGTATTAAATGTCTTTTCATAGGTAAATGGACATTCTGTCAAATTTCAGAAAAAATCTACCAAGGTGCCTTGCATCTTTCATGTACAGGTCTTGTATATTATATCGTGGAAAAATGCACAAAAAGTTGTCCTTTACTGTTTAGCAGTATTTATTGTGATATTGTTGATCTATTTAAGGTAATATGTGCATCAAAAGTGAAAGACTTAAACTTTTGTTAAAACTTTCCGCAATGAAACTATCACCTCACCAAATCAGGGATAATAATCAGAGTTCATCATGCAAAGTTTGCTATCAGAGAAACAAATTACCCTGCAACATTTACAGATATTTGAAATATGGCCGCCATCCCTGTGTTAACTCTGTGGGAAAAAAATAAGTTTTTGTTTTTCAAAAAATGGAAAATGGTTAAAAATTTTTCTTACTCTGAGAGCTATCTTCAAGTGATAGATCAGATTAGAATTGTAAACATTTGAGAATTCAAATACCGGTACTCTCGCCAAGGTACAGGTAAATTCCTTATGCCAACTTATTTGTTTGTCACACTCTCCTTTCTGTTACAGTACACAAATATCTTTGTTTCTCTCATTGAACCTACATACCTTTTTGTCTCATTGTAAATTGTTATGATGGTATTGTAGATTTACAGGACAGTCTTACAAACTTTTTGTTGTATTTCATCTAATGTACTATAGATGAGCCAATCAGAGACATGTACCTCGTAGATGAACCAATCACAGCTCTCGATACGGATGCAATAGCCGAGGACACTGTTGAACCAATCACAGACCTCATTGAAACCATGCATTCAGACAATGTCAGCAAAGCTGATGAACAGTCTGTGGTTTCAGAAAAACAGATCATTGAATGCGATGATAATGATGTTGATATTGATATTAATATTGACATCGACGCAGATGTTGACGATAAGGAAGCATTCGATGAAATTGAACACAATGAAATTTTATCAGTACCAGCAGTGGGTGAACACAATGAAATATTATCACTACCAGCAGTGAGTGATCCTGGTATAGAAGACAAGGGTGCGTTACAAACGTGAAAAGAAAAATTACATCACTTCAAGCACTCCTAACTTAAATCTCTCTGCTGTAAAATCATACTGCAGCTAAACAATCTATGGCGTTAATGTTTATAAAATAATGCACTGGACTTGATATCTTAAGATGGCTTTTCAAGATGTAACATCATCCACTCAGCTTTGCAAAATTAACAAATAGCCAATACTTTTCCCATATCTGCTGTTAGACTCAAAGATCCATCACTCGAGGGCGCTCTCTAGCTCCCCCCCCCCCTTCTCTCTTTAAGAGGAGGGGAGTGTAGAGAGTGTCTCCGAGTGACAGATCTTTCAGTCTACTGCAATATACAACTTAATAAGGGCACATAGTTTGTTTAATCTTATAACCTTATTTTTCTGGTGTAATGGTTCAATCTTGTCACTGAATACTGTCGGGATATACTAAACCATTGGTTATAAAAGGGTTAAAGACAGGCATATAGTGTTTTACATCATTCAATCACTGCAGAGGGAGAAACTATACTTTGATGGTAGCAATGCAGCAAGCTACTTTTTCCATACTTTATATGATTTTATTAAGTACAAATTCTGAAAATTTAAGTCTTAGAAATGTAAATTTGATGCCAAGAATGAAATTCCCAGATATCAATTGATCAAAATTGCATGGCCCTGGAACTCTTATACACTGGAAGAATTACAGTCTGTAATGTTTAGTTGTTGCATCATTTACATGTATTGGAAAGTGTTGTAGCCTAATGATCAATTACCAAGAAATTTTATACCATGAAATTCCACTTTTTCCATGTTTTGTTATTAAAACATCAAAAGTAGAATTAGTGACCTACATGGGTCATGACCTTTCATAGTTCTGAGGAATCTTCAGATGTGTTCAAAATGACATGAACAACAAAATAAAAATGTAATTTACATATTTCAATGTGAATTATATTGATGAAGATGGCATATTTGCTTTTCTGAATGAAGCTTACGAATTAAAATTTTATCTTTTCGTGAAAAATGACCAGTGACATGTATAGCAGACTGCATTGCTAACTGAATGAATTGACTTCATTGCAAGCCTTCCTGTAACCATGCTGTAATATGGCCATGCCACTATTCTGCTGTGAAATGAGATACAACATGTGTGCTGTAAATGGTTGGAAAATATTTACTATTGTACTGACCAAAATTTGCTCATCTTTTTGATAAATTTTCATTAATTTTATATTATAGTTTAATGTTAGTTTTTTCCTGGCATAAAACAAGCATGAGAAAACATTTCTGATAACTGTGGAAATGCAGTGTTGTGTAATTCTCCAATCTATTGTCTTATATAAAACTGACAGAAAATGTGGTCACTTTTTACTGATCACAGCACCATTTTCACATCTAGCCTCATTTGAAAAATACATTTACAACATTCAGGCAAATCTCCTGTCCTGATTATAAGGAAATCTCATTCAAGACAAACTGGTCAATTTGTCTGAACATAAATATCTTTCAACCCTGTAACACAAGAATAGATAATCAAGGTGCGGTTATTTTGCTGTCATTCATTCCACTTTACCCTCATAAACTGTAGCCTAACATTTGCTGAATAATTAATGAGGTGCTCATCGCTGTGACTGGGTATATGGTATAGTTGTGAGAAAATGGATTGTGATAAGCTTCTGTGTACTTCATGGTTTTATTGCATTATTTGCTTCAGGGGATGTTGAACAAGCAAACAATGAAGGGTTCATTGATGGAGGTAGAATCAGCAGAGCTGCCTCTGTGCCTGTATCCATGGCAACCGAGGGAGAAGAGGATGAGTGGATGGGACAGAACGTGGAGGAAGAGCGCCCTCTATCAGCAATGTCTGCCGCAGAGCTGGAGAAACTTGAAGAGCAGAGGCTGACGACAACTCCGGCCAGTGAGAAGGCCAGGTCTGCTGCGTCATCACGGAAACCATCCGTGGCAGGAAGTGAGAAGGCGAGGTCGGTGGGAAGTCGTCCTGGAAGTAGGCCGGGAAGCGTCATGGAGCCGATGGCCGCTGATAGCCGGCCCGGTAGCGTGAAAGCGGAGAGCGGGATTGGAAGTGAACGGGGAAGGTCATGGGTTGCGAGTGAGAGTGTCAGCGTCAGAAGTGAAGCAGAGAATGATGGGATTGAAGAAACCATCAATGCAGCTCAGCCACTGCAAGCTCCTTATCAAGGTAACATTCAACAAAGTGAAATTGCAATTTTTGAAGAAGTTTACAGTTCAGCTGATTATCCAAATTGTGTAACAGAGAGGACAATTTATATTGTAATATTTCATTACAGAGATGAAAAGTCATAAGATATAATAAAATATCTCACTAATAGAATTATCATGCACTTAAGATAATTACTGAGTCAGATAAAATTATGATTGCCCCATCCATCCAGCAACTTTCCACTGTGAAGTGTATGCTGGCTAATTTGCATATCGTTATCATTCATTGGTCACAGGATCAAATAATATCATCATTAGTCTAATGACATCTAGCAATGGATGCATTTTATGGCTCAGTTATCATGGTTACATAATAACCATGAATGAACATGGCTGTGAGAATCGTATAGCACAATTTTAGTAAAACCACAGAAAATAAGATATGAAAAGGATGAACGACACACAATAAGATGCGAACAATGTGAACTGGTTGAACGTTACCTTTCGATACTACCATGTTAGCTTTTCTGTTTTGTGCTAAGAAATCTATGATTTACTGCATACTTCTTGTGTTCAATATAAAATAACACCATCTGATCAGAGTGATGTATATGTAAACAAGTGTGAATATAATGCTAAAGATTTGAATACTAGTAATATCATTAAAATCAATAAAATTGATTAAAAGTATTAGGTAGAATTTTTAAAGGTAAACACTGAGTGCATAAAATGTGAGGGCTTGCATGAAATTTGCATAATCCCTTTTAGTAAGAGGAGCTAGAATATGAAAGAATGTTAATTTAACAAGGAGATTGTGTGTGCATTCATGTTGGTACCAGTTCAGATGAAATGTATGAAAGTTTACACATTTTGTGATTAATTTGCACATTTTACAAACCTTCGCATTGATGTGATGTATGAGACAATACAAACTTAAACACCTCTTCACTGTACGTGTACCTCATAGTGTTTGATCTATCTAGTATTAGCGGAAACTGACTTACATCTGCCTTGATTTCATTGAAAGCTGATTGTTAAGAGATTGAACTACATCAAGTGTCCACGTAATTAATATGTCTAAGTCAGAATGTTCAAGCTAGTGACAATAACTTCAGATAATTTCAGTATTTTTGTTGTACTCATGAACTACAGCCTCTTGGTCTGCTTCAGACACCTTTTATGAAATACCCACATGCTGTGAAAAGCTGAAAAAAATAACAAAAGTTGCAGTTATTTGGCCTTTGAGCATCAAATCATAGTTCTGTTATAACTGTTATACATAGTACAGTTACTCATATAAGTCCATCTCTGACAAGACACAAATATCATTTTAAATCTCAGACTAATTGTACATTTCTTTATTGTTTTGCAGTTGTCATGACAACAGGGGATGAGGCTGCCGGTCTTGTACAGAGTGAAGCAGAACCTGTGGCAGAAGATGCTGCAGACACCATGGCGGAATACACAGCAGAACCATCAACAGTTGAACCATCAGAGTCTGGCGAGCTCATACGACCAGCAACCGCCGAATCCCAGAAACCAGCCACTCCAGGGTCAGAGGTCAATTCAGTGAAATCAACAGGTGAGTTTGATGTGTGATATTACTTTGTTTATGTCTTGATTTGAAACTTATCATACATGCAAGGCCAGGATGATATAATGATGAGGCAATGTATATTTCATCATGTATAATCAGTTAGAAACAGTGGTATCAAGATAAATAAATATCATTTGTTTTGCTAGTCCAAACAGAAAAACCCCAGGAGGCAGAGGATCCCACTAAATCATCACTTCCAAGAAAGACTGCTACTACAGCAAGTGGAGTCCCAAAAGACGTGTTAGTCATTCCACAGGAGAAGACAACTGCCAATCAGAAAGACGCTGACAAATCAACCAATCAGAAAGCACTATCACCAGCCAATCAGAAGCCAGCAACTCCCCCCGCAGCAAAGAAGACAGAGACTTTGAAAGATGTGCAAGACACTACGGTAAATAAGAAACAAGATTCTGCTGAATCAGCTAAGTCAGCGGCGGTGAAGACACCAACTCCACCGAAACAAGCCAGAAAGATATCTGTGCCATCTCCCAGAGCATCGACAACAGCGCCCCCAACGAGACCCGTGTCATCCAAGAAAGAAACGCCTGCACCAGCACCGCCGCCACAACCAAAGAAGGAAGGGTTGGATTTAAGTGAGCTGAAGTCACTGGTGACAAAGAAAAATGATTCCAGTGAGGTGAGAACAAACTGTCAGCAAAATTTAATAACTTACGTAGACTCAATCATGAGAAGTACGGTTCCAATCCCAGCCCAGCTCTTCCCTCTTTCTTTACAAATGGATCAAACCATGAGAGTTTAAAGCCTAATTGGTGCATTTTTTACTTAAAGCCCGGCTCGAAATGGACCGGGATCAGGATTAGTGCCAAGTTTTGGTGGGCGTTTTGGGGCATGGTTCTGCATAATGAGTCTGTTGGCAACGGTTGCGATCGTTCGCATTATCTGCGTAATCTGTTTGCTCTCAAATCACACTCAGGCTTGGTACGTACACTGCAGCCTTCGTTTCCGGTTCGTTTCAGTTATGCCATGGCAATACTCGAAAGAAAAAGAAAGAAAGAAAAACTAGGAAGGAAAAGGAACACGTCAGGAAATGGTAGAAATAGGTAAACGGCGACGTCATGACCGATCGCAAAAAATAAAGGAAATTCACGGAAGGGTCGAGACTTCCTTGAATCTCGTGTATCACGATATTTGTAATAGCGATCGCGGTCAGTTGCTCGGTTGCTTGGCGGCGGGGTGATATCGAAAAATTATCACGAGTTATGTTTATTTTCGGAGCAATTGCAAGTTTTGCTTGAAACGTTTGTTAACCTTCAACTGGAATCAATGACAGACTGGGTTCCTCTCCGTCTTTCTTTCTACCTCCATGGTTATTGAAGGAATAAAGTCCAGCTTTTTGACGAAATATTATTACGATGTAGCGCGGAATCAATGAGCTGTCCTCAGACACGCGTATCCTAAAGCGTTTACAAGATTGGGTGATGGCGCTTACTTGCTCATCTTGAACTGAAACCTTCGATTGAATGTTTCAACTGTTCAAATATCTTACAATTTTTGTTATATTCTCATCACAGAAGTCCAAATGTAACTGGGATAATCGGTATGTCAAAACCTTACTAGTACCAGCCCTCTGAACACGACATGTCATTTCCACGTGTAAAAACACGTGTACATACGGCCGTTTTCGGGGCCAGCATATATATCCAAACAACTGTTCAGTACCGTCAAGTTCGGCCGTAGATTTGGAAGGGGGAAGTTAAAAACGTGGATCTCTTCGACTGACAATAATTAAATTGATCATGGAGGCTACCGCCATGTTTTGATGGTTATTTTCGATGCCATTCTCAGTGCAAACTACGGACTCTGCTTACGCGCTTTTCGCTAGAAAACATCGTACTACGGGTAAGCTTACGGACTAGTCCTCTTGCTAAGTCACGTCTGAAAATGGTTCACTTTCGTGATGTCATTGCACCATAAACGCTAGCAAAAGAGTTGATGGCAACACAAAGTTTTCATCCTTCGCCCGCTGATATAAGTCTAAGTTTACAATAGTTTGTTTACATGGTAATATGTCATGCAGCAAATGTTTGACCAGTTTACGCCTCTGCGCGTCACCGAATGATTGACAATTGTTTGAATCATGGAACGACTGTCTCCTGAGGGCCATTCCCTTTGTTCAGAAAGCGATTTTTCCCCTAATCGTCGTAGTTTTAAAAAACTTTGTGAAACTTTGCAGATACCTGTATGGCCTAGGTGTTTATGAAACAGTCTATGTTCATGGTATGCCAATAATATATGTTTGAGAATCGTTTAGGCCGATTTTCACGGAGCGGTCTACCTAGCTATTGCCAGTTGTCACTCAAGCGCCATTATGAATTTTCAATAAGTTAGGGGCCTTTTATACCCCGCACACCGGTTTAAACAACACTGGATTAACCATAATATAGGATGAAAGAGTTTAAACATCACCCAGATTGATTCTTATACATTGTAGGAAATTCATCGAAAGGGACAACTAGGCATGTGGGAGGTAACTTGAAATTTTGCTGGCCTGAGCAAAATGTGTCATGTGTAGTACATCTTGTATACTTGACACCAATTATGAAATGTCTTTGACCTCAGTAAACCAACAGTTAGATTTTAGAAGTTATTTCCATATCTCTTTCGGGCAGGTAAAAGTAAATCGTGGCTAGGAAAAACTTTGCCCGTCTCAAGCAAGTTGATGAGCATGTAGTGATTTCGTGCTTTGTCCTAGAGTCAAATTTCATTTACACTTTGAACTAACATTATGTATAAGGTGATGTACCCCCTCTCTGTAAAATGGTTTCAGCCATTTCATCAAAGACTTATGGGATTGACAGTAATTATGAAAAGGGTGATCTGCATGTTTGATAATACATATGCATGTGTGTGTTGTTAGAACTTTGCGTATAGCTTTACTATGTGGACACAGCTATGCAGACATGCCATATGTAAGCTTATGGTATCACCAAGATTGCTCTAGTCTACACTGGAATGAGCTGTTTGGTCATAAAAAATCAATGAAATCATTGTGTTACAAATTCTTCAAGTGAGCTGGTCAACGTGAATTAAATCCAACACTACAAAACAATGTTTCATTAGATACATTCAAACAGACCAGAAAATCCTCATGGCTCAGACAATGGAGTTATAATCCCTACTTATACCAGATATTCTTCTCACAGAATATCTTTTCTGTAAGTTTGTCCGGGCAGTCATGGCAACATCTGTCAAATTTTTCATTGAGCAGAAACCCAAAAGTAGGAAGGTTGCGCCGGCCAAGAAAGAGAAGAAGAGGAAAGGCAACAAAATGCAGTTTGTTGACAGTCTGGGTATTGAGAGTTACGGACCGTCAAAGGAAGAAATTGAACTCATGGTGCAGGAAGAGGTAAGCACCATGTACATAAAAACACTAGAGTTGTACACTTTTTTCACAAATTATTGCTCAGGAGGATATTGTTGTTTGCAGTTATTAATTGAAAGAGTAATCCATACTTATTAGGGGTTCAAATATCACTTTTTTTGCTGGCCCTATTGGTAACGGAAGTCTGGATATTGAATGAACAGATTCATTTTATATAACTGTCAGAAAGGCATGTTGTTTGTGTTTTGAGATATAAAGTTGCTGGATGCGACCAGTTCTTTTAGAAAAGTTTCAGACACTGAAAATCCTTCTCAGTCGACAAAAAGCAATTGGTGTAGAACACTAATATATGGGAAACGCTTCCCCAAGCTACTAATTACAAAATCTAGCTGACTAAGTAATACCTCCACTTCATATATACAATATTTTATTTTCTCATGAAGCTTGCCAAGCAGTTAGCTGCCAAGAACCTGACTGAGATGGCGCCAAAAGACAGCGACGATAAAAGACTCCGGTAAATCAAGGAAATCAGTCTCTGTAGCATCAAAGGGAGACAGCGGCATTGAAACAACTCTGTCTGGTGACGGTGAATCTGTCATACCACAAAGTGAGTATTCTTTCGATAATAATTGAACATCATCATGGCAATGTAATGTTGTTGTAAGATTTTTGTGTTGAGTTGTTCACAGCTATAAATCCCTGTACAGGGAAGTGTTAGATAATCTCATCAGATTTATTTTGAGATGTTATCACTGATAAATCCCTGGGCCAGTATATTGAAGTGCTATGAAATCTGCTTCATCAACATTATTAAAGTACTTCCATTTTTTTGTGCCCATAGAGTGTTCATCTTTCACAACTGTTTTATGACAGTTGATCATAAATCTACTCCAGCAAAATAGTTTTCAGCAAGCGTTTCATTTCTTGTTGTCTTTGTGCATTTTGTTCTTATCATGTCTAAGTGATTTGGGCATGATGTGATTGAATCCTATGTGAGATTTTTTTTTATGTTCAAGTTGTTGATTTTTTTACCCTAACCAAAAACGTCCTTCAGAAAAGTAGAAAATTTATAGAAATTCATTTTGATCAAATCAACCTAACGTTTGTTATCCACAGAATAAAAATCAATAACAAATTGATACACATGACAAATGAATGCAAGTAATCCTAGGCATATTTTTTGTTCAATTGTATGTTTGCTGTGAGATTGTAAACATATCCTAATCAAAGAAAGTCGTAAATTTTTTAGACGAAGCTGAAGACGATGAGAAGGAAGCCCCTATTTTGAATTCAGACGAGGAAGACGCTGCAATCGAAGCTGAACTCAAACAGAAATTCGGTGACAAGATGAAACTAAGAAGAGTAAAAAACAAATCATGAAGGAAAGAGCAGCTTTGAAGGAAGCTAAGCTGCAGGAAAGAAAGGTGAGTCCATCGCCAACGTTCAGGGGACAGTTAGCGAAACAAAAAAACACAAAACTGTGAGAATATTTTGTGCAAAGTAAGTTATTCACATACTCAGTAAAGTTATATGTCGTACATATCATTAAATCTTTACCAAATAGTCATTGTGGCAATTTTTCACCAATCCATGTGGTGAATTGTCATGTAGAGAACTCATGCTTGAAGTAATTTACTCAGAAATGTTGCTTGCATCTCAGGAATATGACGCCCTCTATGGCTGTTTGTTGGATGTCTTTTGTTTTTCTGGTGACATCTGAGGGCTGGTGCATGTAGAGAACAAGCCATGTTACAGCCCTTATAAAACATTGCAATTCAACGTAATCTTTGAAATATTTTTGTTTCCAGAGACGAGAGGAGGAGCGTCGGGAACTTGCTGAGAAGAAAAAGCAGAAAGAAGAAGAGAAAAGGAGGGAAATAGAATTACAAAAACGTAGGAAAATGGTAAGTAGAGTCAGTGACTGATTAGAGAATTTACAGAAAATTGTTTTGAGAACGTGGTGATATTTTTTTGACATGCACCAGTGTTCTCCCCAGGATTTTTTTACAAGAGGGCGAAGACGTGGTGGAAGCACCACAAGCGACTGCGTGAGCGGTCTCGGGAGGAGGTCAGGAGGGGAGTGTCCCCCTCCTGCCGTCGGAGCTTTTGAAAAACAGAGATTAAAACGGTGTTATTTGGTGGCACTTGGAGAGTATTTTTTCAGATTTTTCTCGTGTAAAAAACTCAAAGGAAAAGAAATCTGAGACAGTGTTCCATAACTTTTATTCCAGTTCACTGATTTCAATGAAGATTACATTTTTTGAAAACGAAAACATAACGACAGACATACATTTATTCATCGATGTCAAAATTATCACCATACCACTTAAGCTTACGTGTTCTCAGCCTGATACACGTACACGTCCGATCGAGTCTAACAATAGGTCGTTTTGCTTTGGGAAGGAATACACAAGCGAAATTCTAACCTCCTATAAAAACTTCAGAGTATTCTGCTGTCCTTGGTTACCCTCAAGTTCCTTGGCATGTTTACTCAGCTAAAGTCGGTTACCTAATGCACCGTCCCCATGGAGGGACCGTGGCTAACGTACGGCCTGTGCCATGCAAGTATGGCTGCCATCAATGAGTTGCACATGGAGTGGTGGTCTCGGATGACATCACAAACTGGCGAGATTTGCAAGATCGATGAGAATTACATTTGCAGCCTGCAGGATCGACGCTCACGCTTGCATTTTGATTGTAAATCACTGTCAGCTTTTTTTTCCCGTACATTTTATTGTTTTGTTTTTCAAAAAAATAAATCTTTTTCATTTCTGGCAAGAGGGCGCTCGGAACTTACAAGAGGGCTTACCTTATTCAGGGAGAACACTGTGCACTACAATAAGGTGACTGTTACAAAGACTGTAAAAACTGCATTGATATGAAATGCATCATGTTGTGATGAAATAATTGTCTGGTGATTAAAAATAAGATGACATTCACCTCAGAACAGTAATACTAGTAACATATTGACAAGCATTTCTGTACAATAACAGTAAAGAAGGATAAGACCAGAGTAATTAAATTCTTTGTTTTGAGTCCATTCAAAATTTTGAGGTAAGCAGGTGAGTGGTTCATAAACACAAACACAAAGTTTTACAAACAAGTTTTATATTTTTGTTTCCATATAATGTGAATGCCCATTCAAGAATCAAAGCAGATACTTCTTTTTCACTCAAAAATTTACATTACAATATGTGACATTCTGCAAGCACACAGGTGTTTTAAGTACACTTTACAAAATGAGGAAACAAAAGATTTGTTGGCATAAAGGCTACATGGCAAAGCCCTTTTCAAATATACTTTTTATTTATTTTCATAAACATTTTCAGAAACAGGAACACAAAACAAAAAGTTTAATTACTTTTGCCTGATTCATGACAACTTGCTGATGAAATAGAAAGAATAAATAAAATGTAAGCTACTCTGTCCAGTAAGTTACCCCTGAAGAAGTATATTTAGGTGAACCCAGTGCTTTGTTACAAAGATACATTACTTTTTTTTATGAAATATGGCGGAGACTGATAATTTCTTATTTGCATGTGTTATAAGATGGCTGAAGAGGCCGCTCATGACGCAGCCATGGAGGCGGAGGAAGCCAGACAGGCTGAGGAGGAGGCAAGACAGATGTTACAAGACGCAAGGAAGAAAGCCAGAGAAGAACGTGATGCAAAGAGAAAAGCTGAGATGGAGAGGAGAAAGCAAGAAAGAGAGGCACAGAGAGAAGAAAGGAGGAGAATGGTATGAAATAGTTGAACATTTTTTATTTTATTAGGGTAGTTCAGGTCTCGAAACTGAAAGACTTAGACTTTTGTTCAAACTTTCCACAGGGCAGCTTTCAACCATTCTCTTTCAAAATCAAGAATAAAAATTTTGGCACACCATGCAAATTGTGATACCAGGCTGTCATCCCTGTGTTAACTCTAGAGGGTTTGCTCATTGCGTAAATTTTTTTCAGAAAATAAAAGCTATGGAACATTTTCTTTCACCTTATCTGCAAAATCGTTTTGAATTCTCAGTGTAAATAATGTACCTAGACTAGATACAGCTTTTTCAACCAATGTTTTACAGTGAAAAGCCCAAATATCATTTTAACTGAGCTGTTGCATTATAAATTTAGAATAAGACTCAGTAAGTTGTGAACTGTAGTACATACTTGATCTGTTGAGGTATATCATCACTCTCAAATTGAACAAAGGATTTGTCTTTGTTCTGACATTCCATCTTTCCTCACTTTTCAGGAGGAGGATGCCAGGAAGAGAGAGAAAGAGATGCTGGAAAGGCTGGCATCGGCGGGAGAGAGGCGGAAGATGAGAGAGAAGGAGGAGGAGCAGGAATGGGAGCGTGAGGAGCAGCAGAGGCTGGAGGAGGAAGAGAGACAGAGACTGGAAGAGGAGGAGAGAAAGAGAATGGAAGAGGAAGAGGAGAAGATTAGAGAACTTGAAAGACAAGTGAGTTGATTATTGTGCTATGATCACAAGATTAAAGGGAGGCTGTCCTCGGAACTGCACATGTGCAAACTTTTTGTTTATGAACAATGTATTTCATGCATGATATCTAGATGCATCACACAAACATAACTGCAACATTTAAATTTTACGATATTCATTGTTAACAAACATGTTCTAACTTTCATCAATCGTCAGTGTTTACATCAGTCGTAGGGGTCCCTGGCAACCATTGAGCAGAATTCTGACAACAGTCTCCCTTTAATAGTTGTGATTGCTGTTTACAGTGATTTCATGATGTGCACAAGGGTAGCGAACAAACACCGGCTAGCTTACTCTGATTTAAAATTTATCCATTTAGTAGTCCGCGCCAGCGGCTCGTACTAGACTACGCATGCGCTTATCCAATATACTATGCGAGTAACGGAAGTGTACCCTTGTTTCTCAGTTGGGCGCCGCCATGTTTTTTTTTTTGAGTACTCGTAAATAAACAATAGAAACAAATTACTATGATATAACATGCCTTTTATAAAATACCTCTGTTATTAGCCAGTAAATGTTATTATACACCTTGTCGCTGATACAAAGTATCGTTGATATAGATAAACGGAGAAAACTGTCCGTGCACATGAACGGGGCATACGCAAAGAATGCTGGATTGAATTATAGAAGAGCGCCCCCTGTGTCAATAATTAGATTCAAAATTGCAAGTTTATTAGACGGAACGCTATAGTTTTCAGCTTGCAAGTGGAAGTGGGGCAGTGCGGTTACCATTGCAATGATAATGATTGCATAATACGTTCCCTTGTTTATCGCAATAGGCTGTTATCATTGTAGAAATTGCCAATTTTTGTCCAAAATTTTTACACGCTACAGAAAATCTATACCTGCCCTGCTGCAGCCGGTGCAGGGTTTGACGTCGTGTGTACGTGAACTGTCTTTCATCAGAGGGAAACTGGGCATAGGTGGCATATAAACGTTTATGAAGTAACAATTACAGTTATCATGAATCAATACAATACATTGCCATCTTAACCCTGGCGCGACACCAAGGGCTGAGCCCTATATAATATTACATATTTCTGAGGAGTCCAATTGTGTTTTCAGAAACCTAAGTTAGTTCGCGCCTCAAAAATAGAAAGATTTACACTTTTGCTCAAACTTCTATCATGTAAACTTTAAACCATTCTCTTTCAACATCAAGAACAAAATTGTGACGAAATTATGACCGATTTTCACGAAACTAAACTGCTGAAAGTTGTATTTACTCAGTAAGCTTCAAAATGAGCTCCCACATATGGTAGGCCAAAAGAATATTGTAAAAGTTTGAGGTCGGAACATGTGTCCCTGAGGCGCATTCTAGGTTAATGTACACACTTTAATGTTGATGACAGGCTGAAGAGGAGGCCATGGCAAGACTCATCAGGGATCGTCTTGAAGCTGAGGAGAGACGGCGGCAAGCTCTGGAACAAGCTGAAAGAGAAAGAATAGAAGAAGAAATGAGAAGGTACGTATGTCATGTCAAGTTCAAAGTCAAGCCTATGAATTCAGAGCATCTATGTATCATAACAGCATTGCTTCAATGATAAATGGTCAATGCCAAGGGCGTATAATTCTATCATACAGGTAGACAGGCCCTCAGTCACTTAGTTTTTCTTGGTAGCAGTTACTGGCTGGCCTAGCAACTGGTGTACCTTGCGAATGCCCTCGTAGTGTTACAAGCAGTCTGGTTGTTTGTTGACATAAGCGTACTACGTAAGCTAATGATTGACAAGGACCTCGGACTTATGAAGCGATCAGTTTATCACAAGAAATAATCTTGATTTGCTGCCGATAGTTCTCAAAAACTTGATAAGGGAGGTTTTCTTGTCTTGGTATGATCTAGGATAAACATAGGCATGCAAAAAATGACCAGGAAATTATGCCTGACTCCGACAAAGCACTCATACTACAACAGTGCAATGGTAAATGGGCCTCCATTGATCAAGGACAGTGTCTCCATATTCCTTTAATTAACCAGTATCAGTGAAGACTGACATTTTGCTTTCAATATGTTTTCTCTTCAGACAAGAAGAGATCCTTCGACAACAAGAGGAAGAAGAGCGCCGACTTAGGAAAGAACTTGAAGACAGGCGCAGATTTGAAGAAGAAAAGCAAAGGCTACAAGAGGTGAAATTCACAGGACAAGTTTTTGATCCAATGCTGACAAATAAAACACAGAGAACTAGACTCTCTCACCATACTCTCAGGCTTACTTAATGAGCCTGTTTTAATTGCTGACAAACAACTAAGGCTATCAAAGCAACGCTACAAGCTTGTGTAAACTAGTGATCACCACCACACCAGTTCATAGCCTCTGTTCACTTGGCTCTGTCATTGAGGGTACCAGGAAAAAGGGCTCATAATATAAGCCAGTGAGAACTGTGACAGTCTACTAAAGAGAAAGCCTGAAAAAATATCTTATGATAAAAGTTTGCATGAAATTAGATGTGCAGATAGATGATTAAATGTGTGAATTTGAAAAAAATCCCAAAATGAAATGGTCTCTACCTACCAAGCACCAAATCTCCATAATAGCGTTGATCGCGATTTCAGGTTTGTTACTAAATATAGCTGCAAGCGCACGACTTTGGACAACCCTGCCTTAAATTTGGACATATTGTGTTGTTGTATGCACAGTTGTTGTTGCAGCTTGTAGTCTGAGCCATAAATTCATATGAATTAGTGTGACTTTAAGTACCCATTGTAGTACTAGCAGGCTGTATTTCCAATGTTTTTGCGGAAAATGCAGACAAATATTTATTTATGCATATTAATGAGAGAAAAAATGATGTCATTTGTGATCAGCGCCATTGATTATTGATTTATGATAGCTTTACTTCTCTTTATGACGGCATTTGTTGTAGAGTTTTCTGGAAATATTCAGTTTCATTTTCTCCTCAAACTGTGTCAGCAGAGACAAAAGCTATAAAAATAAGTGTATTTGGTGAAAAATGTTGATCAAAGTAACAGATGTGACAAAAATCATAGGCAACAGATGCCACGATGTCAACATTTCTTCTTTAACGATTCTTACAGATTCAGCGCATAGAAATGGAGGCAAGAGAAAAAGTTCGACAGGAAGTCGAAAAGCGACGGGCGGCACTGCTGCAGAGACGGGAACACAATCTTGAACACATGGACCATCTCAACAATGTCCGGCAAACGCAGGGCATGACACGGCCCTGGGTGTTTTCTTACTATGTCCACTGGCCTAGGGACACTTATGAAAAACCGCTGCCTTCAAACGAAGATAAAAAGAAGAAAGGATTTAGACCAAGGGCAAAAGCCAAAGCCAAAGCCAAAAGCAGTTAATAATAATGTTACCATGTTTTGTAAAATTTCAGGACAACATAACACTGTGATTGCATTTTTCTATTGATCTAGGGAGTCAGTTTTTTAGGCCATTTCGTATGTTTTTTAGGAAAGTATGGGAATCGCTCACTTAGTATACAGGTTTAGTCTTTCTGGAAGATAAAGAGATTAACTTTGGCACATGAAGGCACTGTGATATAGGGCACCCTGTACTTGTACATGTGTATAGTAGGTACTAAATTCAAAATTGTTACAATCAAATTGTCCGTAAGTTACTAGAGGACAATCAATATTAATGAGTTCTCAGAACATTGGGCTAGAATCTCTCTATTGCAGAAATCAGTGTTAGTCTGAGGGTGCCTGTCATACAAATATACCCCCTAAGTTACTGTTGAATCATACTACAGCTAAAAGTTGGCTAGTAAGCATTCTCCAGTCTTGCCAAGTTACCGATGTTGATCAGTTTTTCCTGAACTGTGCTATGGGCCTACAAAGTTGATAATATAGTCTAAGCTTAGCAATGAGTGAACAAAGATACTTAGCAGTCAATTGATGTCCCAGACCATTGCATGCATACGTGAGGGTTCACATGTCCAGTAAATAAATTCCTAATGATAAGCCAGTTGAAGGCAATGTGCTATTTGATTCATTTGTTCATTTGGACATTGAGAGCTTCACTGGCATACTGCATCTTAATGACTGCAGGATCAGGGGCGGGATAATAATAGAGGTGGGGGATGGAAACCACTCCATGGACCACTAAAAATTGCAGTGGAAGGGAAAAATCGCGTAGTTGACTACTGAATTCCACCACGTCACCTGCAAAACCTGTAGTTGATATCTTACGCAAGAATTGATTTTTCTTCACAGCAAAAGAGATTTTTTAAAAGAATAAACTTGACTTGGGTATTCTCTAAACATTTCTCATTAGGTAGGGCATAGTTGAGGCATAGAATTCCAATTTAAAAGTACATGTATTTTTTTTGCGAGCGAATTTGTGTAGAAAGAACACATCATATTGAAATAATGCCATCATGCGGCCACTTGACGCTGTTTTAGTGGTTAATTATGGTTTCACAGGGAACGCAGTAGGATCCAGTTGTCAAGGACGAAATTTTTCCCGTCCACAGCAGGTTTTAAAGATCCGTTTAGCGTTTCCATTCCCCGACCCTATTTCTGTTCTACACCTGAGAATACATGTGTGACCAAATATGAACAAAAACAAGCTAATTACAAAAAGTCTCACACCTTTACAAATCAATAATGCTGTTGTTGTTAAAAAACACATGAAAAGGCATATTTTTCTACACAGGTTTGACTGAATGTCTGCCTGTTACTGTGAAGCAGTGTTCAATGAATAGTACTTGCAGCTGAAAACACTAAATTTAGCTTGAAGCCATATACCGGTATCAGCTATTCTGCCTGTCAGACATTTTGTTCAAGGAGAGGGAGGGGCTCTTTGATCTAAATAAAGTCATTTTGTTGATGAAGATGTGCAACAATCTTCAGTAACACCTCGAGAAAATCAGGCCAAAATTCCTGGCGAAGATCTGTACTTAGATCTGAGTCAGAACGTTTCAAAATATACTTCTTGCAATATTTTCTTAAGACTGAATTATGTAGAGAGCTGTAAGGATACATATGCCTCAGGTAGTACATTATGCCATTATGCAAATATATTTTCATCTAGTTATATTCAAAGTTCTTAATACAAGTGGCATTCAGCATGAATTTTAAAAAAATGTCACAGCTTTACCTCTGTGCTATGTCTTCTGTCCTGTCACATGTACAAATCTTGATGTAACCCCACTGTTTTATTGGTGAAAGAGTTTAACTTTGTTTTTCTACCCCTGAAGCCTATAGCCACATTTATACAGTCCATGCTACTACACATTAACCATTTTAGCGCCAAAGTCAAATTTTGTCGCCTTTATAAAATGTACCCCAGTCAATTTTTTTCAAATATTTGCCACAATTTTGATAAAAATCTGTAGCCATGCAATGAAAATTTTATATCCATTTGGTCCAAAATTATCAAAGAAATTACCAAAATTATCAAAGAAATTACAGAAAATTTCATAAAATTGGTAAAATGTTGGACTCAAATTTTGCTGGGAAAATATTACAGCACTTAAAGAGTTCATAGCTATTTCATAACCCACGCCAACCCCCCCCCTCCAACCCCCAACCCCCCCCCCCCCCCCCCCCCCCCCCCCCCCCCCCCCCGGCCTACATAGTTACATATCAGTCAAAGTCATCTCCCAAATTCATCTCCAAAGTTTAACTCCCTTTACTCATGACGTGACGCTTGCATCTAAAAAACAGTGCACTTTTTTGGGCTCTTTCTGCACTGATAATATGCAATCTAAAGTAGATATAGATATAATCGACATTACATAACGCTTAGTCAACAACTTCAGATACCAATAGCTTGGCCGGTACTACTTTATGCCAAGGTATTGTACAGTGAAGCGGCACAAACTCAATCTCGTGTAAACCTTGACAACAGTATTATCATTTCAGGACATCAGAATTTGTTCCTATTTTCATTAATTGAACTAACATATGGCTTGTAGTATATTTATATGTCCGATTCTGTGAAAATTAGGGTACAATGTCAAAGAAGTTCAAGGCGAACGATTATCTGTATGAGTGAAGTGTGTAAGGCAAGATGTCTTCCCTGTACACCTACTTAATTGCTATCTCTAATCACATATTGCAAACAGCTTAGGAGATGGCAAATAACTTTAATTAGGAGCTCCATATCCCTTCAAACCCCTATTTCAAGGGGTGAATGGGCATTAAATATGCATTGTTTTTTTAGATGGAAACGTCCCCTCATGTCTACGCCATTTTCGAGTCCCCAGAATTCTCTCTTCTTCTTACTTTTTAAACTTTGCCTTCTCTATAGACTAGTTGCATTTTGATTTCACATCATGAAAATGAGGTTACACTGATGTTGAAAGTGAAAGCGCATCTACACCAAAACTTGATGAAAACATGGCAAACACTGATATCTGTATTATCATAGAAACCAAATGATATTGCATATATGCTACAGTGTGCTCTGAGCCAGTCAATCAGACCATGTCATAAGTAAAGATATACGCAGTGTAAAATTAACTGATTTATATCCAATAATATTTACCAGACTGTTTCTTGATTCTGCAATTCAAATTAAAACTATTCTGATACAATTGTGATATGGGTCTTACTAAACCTATCAGCAACGCAGATAACAGTTCATTGATTACTAACTTAAGGGGTTCATGCATACATTAAATATTGGTCCAATCCCAGCGTTTGTTGAAATGTATAATGTCTATGCATATTTCTATTTACATATACATGTCTGTAAATCTTTTGTTTATATGTGTAGCTACTGTAAGTAACCAAGGTTGTGTCAGCGTTGTAAATATGTAAATTTGTTGATGTTTACAATCCTCATAAATCTAGTGTATGTAAATTTTGTTGTTGTATGTACTGTAAAATATGAGTATTGTACAGATTAGCCTATCTGTGCATCCCAGAGATAATGTGTAAATAATATTAATATGAGGCTTGCACCAGACACTGCATTGTGTCAATACAAAAAAGTATCTGCAACTTTCTGTAATTTGCAGGCTTGCCCAAATATTTTAATTTTATAAGAGCAGCAGTCATGATATAATGTGAAACGGAGATCTTTAACAATGTTTTTACGCAAAAATTGTCAATGAGACATTCTACTTTATCTTCAGCAGAGGAAGGGTAATTTCGACAAAAATTTCATTGACGACCTTCTTGCTCTGATGTGAGGAAAGAACAATCAAACAAACTTACCGCAAGTCAAAATCGGGGCAAAGACTGCAACTAACTGCAGAAAGAAGTTTAAAAATTTTATTGTCCTGTTATTCCATTCATTAAATGACAAGGTTGGAAGAAGTATTTTGTAAATAGATTTCTTTTTACATTGTAAATGTGATATTTGACAATAATGGACTTTGTAGTTGATTTAGTACTTGGCATTGATCAGAACCTAGTGAAGTGCATCAGTTAATCAGAGTTACAGACTTACAGCAAAGAAATGATTTTTGAATTTTCACTTTTTGAGCCGCAGTCGAACAAAAAATTTGATTTGATATACTTAACATTAGTAATTTAATTCAGAAAAAATTATACAAACTGTAGTGTATATTTTTGTACATGCCTACTTTGGTGTTGCAAAGTTGAAATATTTGTATATTTTGGGTAAATTACTGTCATGGCAATGTGTATATTTGGTAATTTTGAATTCAGATTTTTATGATTGTAGTTAACGAGTTTCTTAATTCAGCCTGCAGATAATCTTTCACAAAATTATTGTGTAAAACAGTCACTATAAATTGATGATTCCTCAAAATTCTACAATTCAGTTTTTTGATTCCAAGACTGTTGCAGATTTTGTTTTCAGTCAGTTATTGGTACCTTTCTTTCTAAGGTTTATTTTCATTCAGTCACAATTTATTGTCTTTGATCATAACAGTTGGAAATCAGCTCCGCACTTGTAATTGTAGAACAGATACATTAACTTGTGGTTAGCCCATGCAAACAGAAAGTCAAATTATCTATGTACGACTGTTAGATCAGTAGCATTGATCGTGATTTCAGATTTGTTACTAAATATAGCTGCACGCATGCGACATCAGACATTGCTGCCTGTAATTCAGACAAAAGTTTGTTGTTGCATGCACAGCTGTTGTGGCAGCTTGTAGTTTGAGTCATAAATTATTGTGATTTTTAGTATCCATTTTAACACTAACAGGATTTACTTTTGTCGTTCTCATGGAAAATCTGGACAAACTAACTTATTTATTTTTGTATATTAATGAAAGAAAAATGATGTCGCTTTTGATCAATGCTACTACATCACATCTGTTTACTTTTTTGCCACATTCAACTTCATTTCTACAGACTACACATCATCTTGTATGTCTTTAAGGGCCACTTGACTCCCACAACTCATTGTCTGACACTGTCTATTTTGTGGTAATTTTATAATGTTTTTGTGGCTTTTGTACTGATCATATCCATCCAGTAAGATAGTTTTTCTTTTATAGCTATAGAAACTGTTTACTGACTCAGTTTTTTGGCAGAATTCTTTTTTTAGATTCTATGGGCCCGATTGGTAGGTTAGTTAAACTTTGGTCACTTACTTCGTCATACACGTAAGTGCGCCCTCACAGGCAATCATTAGAAATTGCTGTAAGCATTGCCCATGGCATGTAAGGCATTTCGTGGTTCAATGTTTATTAATGCACTCTAATTTTAGATCTCTAATATATAACATTAACTGCCACACGAATGAAATTTTACCAGTTTTGATTTTCAGCCGTTTCCTATAACTTGCAATGTCAATGTCAGACTTGTCATACTAAGTTGCAATAATATTTTTTTCTCTGAATATCAATGATGTTGTCTTGCTGTGTCTGTTCTACACCCTTAGGCTGTTTAAGGTAGTATGCGCCTCGAAAGTGAAAGACTACAACTTTTGCTCAAATTTTCCTGAATGAAACTTTCAACCATTCTCTTACAAAATCAACAATAAAAATCAGGGGTCACCGTGCAAAGTTTTGAACTAGAGAAACAAATTATCCAACATTTTGGGATATTTGAAATTGTGTGTACTGTATGAGGGGAAAATTTAATTTCGTATTTTCGAAAAACTAAGCCGGTGAAAGTTTTTCTTTCTCCAAGAGCTTTAAAATGAGCCCCCACAAGTGGTAGATCAGAAAAGAATTGTAGAAATTTGATAGTCCGACTATCTGTCCCCGAGGCACGGTTTTCAATATTTATTGAAATTGAGAGACCAAAACTGTTGCTGAACTAAGTGTGAGGAAATTGTAAAATATTCCTTTCATAAATAAAATCAGGAGTAACTGCGCAAATGTTTATAGTTGACAAAGAAATTACCCAATATTTACATGCATTCAAAGTTCACATTTCTAGTGCTAACTGTATGGCGAAACGTTATACTTTTAATTTTCTCACAAATAAGTCTCTCAAAATTTTACTTGCATCACGAGCTTCAAAATGAGCCCCCACAAGTGGTAGACCAAAAATGTCCCCTGCAGCGTATTCTACCTTTAAAACCACTGACTTGCAAGAACGCTACATTAATTCATTGTCATTTTCTTAAAAATTATCACTAAAGAATTTGTAGGAAGAAAAAAAATGAAAAAAAATATTTAGAGGTAGTGTCAAGATAAAACGACTACATAATTTCTTTCTTTACAAAAGCAATGCAAAACTGCCGACTTGTCAGTGTTGATGTAAAGCATTTTGTATCTTCCGAAGTTCAATTATAAGGCAGAAAGCAATTAACCAACACAGTTGTGTTCACACAAATTTGAACTTATCTATATTCTACATTGAAGACATGGTAAAATGTGTTATTAATAGCGAAGGACCCTCGCATTACGTGCGTACATCACAGCAAGATGCGCCAAGATACTGGGAAAATGTCAAGCTTTACCAAAGTTGGTTCCGAATTTCCCTCAAACCACCGTCCCCTTGTGCGGAGGGACGGTGCTCAAACTGAAAACGAATACATCTGAGAAATCAGTTGACGACCATCAAATGACTCCGAGTCATAATTATACATCTCTGAAAATGTACATTATGGCTTGACTTGGTTCAAGTCTGCGATTTGTGAACGCGTGAGTTGGGTGAACGCAATGATGTGTGTTCTGTTTTCATATGAAACGTATGTGTGGGGTGAATTGTAAACGCGAAGGGAGTTTCACCCGAAATCACGGACTCGCTACTGCGTAGACTCAAAGGTAACGCATTCGATCGTTGGGAAAACCTGACCTGGGCTGCCAAATTTCAAATAGGCTTGTGTGAAAATGAAGACGCACAAGAGAAACTGTTGCAAATGATTTTACATGTATTTTGTAAAACTTCACCGACTGTATACAAGTCTACTTTATGGCGTAGTGGTCAAATATACTGTATCTGAGCCAATCATAAATGTTTAAACACAGTGTTATCACTCCTCTACTGACTATGAACCATATGCCCGTTGAACTCAACTTACAGCCGATGTCTTGTTACTGTAAACAATAACTGTTTAGCATCCCCATGGAAACGCGCTCTCAGAACAAGGTGTGCCGAGATAAGCTTAAGAGGTCCGGCTTCCGTTGATACTCTGGTCAGAATTGTACTAATTGGAGATAAGAACCTTTCCTCATTGGTTAAAAATCCGTTTTTAAGGTCTATGGTTAATTGTCTACTTTTGATCGCCAAACGTCATATTTATCAGGCAAAGCTTGAAAATCAGAAACCAAACCATTTGATTTTCAAAAGATAACTACAAAAGATACATAAAGTAGAATACTGTATAGCGGTCAAAAAGAACAAATTGACTTCACACAATTAGAAAGGGGGTGGTATTCTAAAAACTCTTACTCCTAGAAAAACAATACAGTGAATTTATAACATGTAGTCGGAAAATCTTATTCCATTATTTTTTTCATATGCATTTAGTCTCTGAGACTTCTTGACTGACATTTATTGATATCATTATTGCATTGTAGTTTTTCTAATAGACATGTATGTACACTCCAACTATTGAGATTGTGAACTATTTTGATGGCCTCAAAATAAAAACTTGTTAAAAAGTGTACTTCATTAAAATAGGGTAAGTACAAGTGCATATGTGTGCAAGAAATTTGATGTTGAAATTTCGCCGAAAATTTGGCTCTACTATACATAGGGGTCTATGAGAAAACTACAAACAAATATAAAACTAGCAATATATACTGTGCATTTATAGACATTGGATGTACTTGATTGGAATACGGTTGTTACAAGTACGTAAGTGTACAAGAAATTTGATTTTGGGATTTCACCAAACTGTAACATATACGGTTGATCCACTATGATGAGAAAACTATGAACAATGCAAAACTGGCAATCTTATTACAATTATAGACGTTGGATAATTGGCATGGATTTACTTGATTAGAATAGGATGGTTATGTGGACAAGAATTCTGATTTTGGAATTTCGTTGTAAATGTTGCTTCACTTATACATGGCAGTCTACGAGAAAACTATGAAGATTTTTTTTAAATTCTAAACGTAATAAACCTGTGCTTTTACACGTGTTTGACAGTTGACACAACGTTTTTGGTAAGAATAGGGTGTTTAAAAGTGCAGATGTTAACAAAAAATAAATTTGGTATTTCACAAAAAAATATTAATTCACTTCTCATGGTAGTCTAGAGGTTAACTATTATAAAACATATTCAAAACTTGTTATCGGCAAATGTTATTCAATAGTGACATTTAGTATGTGATAAGTTTATTGACAAACAGTAATAGTAATCGTGAATTACAAGACGCACTATAAACGAAAATAAACATTACAGGTATTGTAACGCCTTAAAATGATGACATTTTGACCTTTTACCGATATTTAGGATTTTATTACTTTGACCTTTTACCGACTTTCATAACTTGTATAACTTTTACGGTTTATTACTCTTTCACGTTGTAAGTACACGAGTGACATTACGTGCAATGAACGTATGTCACATGGAGTCAAAACGTGATATAATTTTGATGAAATGTATAAAAGCCGATGATTTTGATAGTTCGGGGAGGACGGAGAACTGAGAACTTTTGGGAGAGTTTTTGCTGATCGATGATTGTATCCTGAGTACGGACTTGGTGCCGCTCTGCCTTAGTAATAAAGATCTGAAGTGGTGAGTTAAACTGACTACTTGGTGTGCGTTCCAGTTACTGAAAGTATTACGATTCCCCGTAGTACCTCTCGATTGTGTGACTTTGAGTGAGTGACGATCAATCGACAAAACAGTTACGAAAAGTCAGTCGTAACACTATTGTCTTTTTCTTTTGAACAGCCAATTATACAACATGTAATTGATGAAATTATTTGTAAAATATGACCTTTTTTCATCATTACTTGAAATCCTGCATAAAAGTGATTATTTATAAACGTTAAAATATTGGACGAAAGTTCAAAGGTCAAATGGGAGAAATCATACATCAATAAGATATTGATATGGACAGTCACACACCGTGAGAGGGTTACTGTTTTTTTACGCATGAAAATTGGAGAGGGTCACTTGGACAGCAGTTCTATCAAGGTTATACACACACCGGGTACACACATTACATACTTTTGAGTTTAGATGGGGGTCACAGTTTAGAAAGAGGCATCAACTGGGAGGGTCATATCTTAGAATGGGACGTAAAGGGGTGGGGGCACATTTTACATAATTTTACTCAGGCCCACCCCCTACAATAACTGAAGGCTCCATAACTGTGATTTATAATCCCGCAAGTTTGTACGTGTCTCATGAGATTATGTGAGATCAAAACACTCATAGAATGACACGTTGCAAATAGTTAACGATCATATACCGGCAAGTAAAACT
Organism: Ptychodera flava; assembly: GCF_041260155.1. NCBI lineage: Eukaryota > Metazoa > Hemichordata > Enteropneusta > Ptychoderidae > Ptychodera > Ptychodera flava. The sequence goes on from NC_091929.1 coordinate 10,148,434, forward strand.
TAACCACCGTGAAGAACAAACTTCAAAGTGTTTTCGCCAAATTGAATTTGAGTTCGCGTTTCCGGATTTGGCGATCGTTAGCGCGAACATTGTTAGGTATAGGATGGGAAACACAGGCAATTTTATGTGGCGAGGACGATACAGACGATCAGTCATCGTCATTGCAGCGGTTCTGTGCCTACTGCTGTGGATTGAATCAGACGCCATACAGAATTTCTTAACGAAACAGAAGTACGGCGGAGGGATCGTCAGTGGTGTCGGCGATGATGTGACGGATACAAAACTATCAAAGAGGCGGCTCCGTGTCCTGGTCCACGCTAGAATGAGGACTGGTTCTACTCTCACAGCTCGTTACATCGCCAGCAATCCTGACTTTTTCTACGTGTATGAGCCCGGTCACATGATCATTGAGTACAATGACATGGATCTGTCTCAGGACGGCTTCGATTACCTGGAACGCATCCGTCATGAGCTTGTAGATTTCATGCACTCCTTTCTCCATTGCAACTTTACCGGTCGTGACTATTTCTTCAAGAGTATTAACAAAAACGGTTTCCAACGCTATTTTTCAAACATCACTCATTTAGACCTTCCCGTTCGCGAAGCTGACGTAACGGCCATCTGTCGATCAAAGCCACACATCATTACCAAGGTTAATCGACTCAATAATATACTATTTGCTTCTGCTGTTCTCAAGGAAGACGATGTGAAAGTCATACACCTTGTTCGAGACCCACGTGGTTTTGCTAACTCACGGCGGTCGTTCCGAGGCTTCAAAGATTCGAAAGGAGGTGAACATTTTACATTTCCTGAAAAACTAGAACAAGATATCAGAAACTACTGTACTTGGTTAGATACCAACTATCTGCCTGTGAAAAATTCAGACAGCTGGTTTAAGGAAAACGTCATGCTCATCAGATACGAAGATTTGGCAGATTGGCCCGAGGAAATTGTACCAAAAATGTATACATTCGTTAGACTTCAACGTAACACACAAATTCAGCGATTGATTAAATTGTCCATGAAAGGTAAAGGACAGGCATGGAGACTTCAAGTAAATATAGACGAAGTGAAGCGAATTCAAGACCTGTGTCCAGATGAAGTGTTCAGAACATTTGGTTACGTGAAAGTACATGACGAGGGACAACTTCGAAATACATCAATTAGTCTTGTAAAGCCAGTTACAGACGTTGTTAACATTTAGGCCTTCAAAATAGAAGATACATTTCAGATCGAGAGTTAGACTTACGGTAATTTTAATTGGGCTTTCCTTCACAGTACTACAGTGTAACATAGGTCACCTTGGATAGTCAGATAACTAGTGGAAGCTACTTTCCGTGCCAGCTGTGTTGGCCTTGCAGTGTTAGCGGTGGCTAAAGGTTTTCAAAAGCTTCAGCAATTTTGGCTAATGTCGCCGATTCGCTCTCCGCTAGTATTCTATCGTGCATTAGACCTTTCCTCATGACTTGTTGAGACTAGCTGTCGTCATAATCGTCTGAACAAGAACGACCTCTGCCAAAATATCATAATATGTCTTTTGATTTCGGTCCTGTTTTTCTGTTTCTCCAACATCATGAGGGAAAAGAGTGACGGTATTACCGCTCACTGTTGTCTGCCATCGGGATATTGCCATGTGAGAGGTCATCGGTATAGATGAACAGATAGACCCTCCGTCTTCAAAGTCAACACCGTTTTATTCTCATGTGTTAAAGTTACATATCAACAAAGATGCTTACAGAAGAGCTCGCTGATGACAAAGAGGCTGCTTTACCAAAACTATTATCCAAGTTTTTACTCTCTTAGCTTAATTATAATTGCATATTTGATCAAACCATTGCAATTATTCAAGGTAAAACGTCATCACATAAACAACTCTTAAAAAATAGCGGGCAATAATTTACAAATCTTAATAAGTGATATAAGTAACTCTACTGAAAAAAAACTCGTAAATTAATTCACCACTAGCGAAAACAACCCTTACACTTGTTTATGCTGACGTCAACTCATGCCGACATCAGCTCGATGACTTCGTGAACGTACCGACAATGACGCGTATTGTCTAGATTGCATGTAGATTAGCTGGAAATGACGTTCTAATTTACCATCAACTTTGTGTTGTTTGTCACTGTTTGCAATTAACGTATAACTGTCCAAATTCATAAGGTCGGCTTACGTAAAATGTATTGAGGGTATACATAAAATCATAGACAGTAGAAGCGAGATAAAATTTATCAACCTTTATACCGGATACAGCGACGACAGTTCTGGAGGTCTAAATCATCTCCATAACGACGGCTAGGCAACGCGGGCACGGGTTTTTACCCGCCACGTTTGCTACATCTATTTAAATAACAGTTATGCCGCCAATATCCGGCAAGTTGGTACGATACGAGTCTCGTGAGATTATGTGAGATCCAAACACTCACAGAATGACACGTCGCACACTGTGAACGATCACATACTGGCAAGATCGAGTAACTTAGCCATAGTGACAAACAAAGCCTACAAAGGGCAAAATGTTTTCGCCGAATTGAATTTGACTTCTTGTTTGCGAATTTGAGGATGGGTCGCTATTTTTCGCGCAAGCATTTTTGAACGGTCATGAAATTTCACGCATGCCTCGTGGGGAGGATCATCATTTTAGCGCAAATATCACAACTATAAGAAGGCAAGATGTGGTCGATACAGTGCTCCCCCAAAAAATATCATAATACTTTGGAACCTATTGGGCAATTTCCCTCTACAAAACAAGCTATATTAGTACACTTATATTATGTTTGATAATTTATGTAAATGTACTTTGCTTAAAGTGGAAGATAAAATGTACGTGAGTGTGCAAGAATTTTTTTAAAATCCCATAAAAATGTTGATTAACATACATGGTAGAAAACTATGAATATTTTTCCAATATAAAACTAGCAATATTAGTGCATTTATAGACGTTTGATAAATTGATATAAACGGTTTTTTGTAAGAAAAAGGTGGTACAAGTACATATGGTTACTAGAAATTTGAATTTGGAATTTCACCAAAAATGTTGATACAACCATGCATATAAGCCTAGGAGAAAACTATGAATAACTTTTTTCCAATACAAACCTAGCTAAATCTGTGTATTTATGACGCTTGATTATTGATATTGTTATACTTGATTAGACTAAGGTGGTTACAAGTGCATGTGGGTGCAAGAAATTTGATGTTGAATTTCACCGAAATGTTGATTGGCTATACATTGTAATACATGAGGAAACTATGAATAACTTGTTTACTTCATTAGACTAGAGTGGTTACAATTAGCGCATTTGCTCGCAAGAAATTTGATTTTGGAATTTCACCGAAATGTTGATACATTGTAGTCTTTTCGGAAACTATGAATAATTTGCTTCCCAACAAAACCAGCTAAATCTGTGTAAAATTAGACCCTTGATTATTTATTGATTAGACAAGAGTGGTTATAAGTGCATGTGTGTACAAGAAATATGATTTTGGAATTCCACCAAAATGTTGCTTCAATATACATTGTAGTCTATGAGAACTATGAAATCTGTGCTTTTATAACTGTTTGACAATTGATATGAATGCACGTAATGAGAATGGGGTGTTTGAGAGAGCAGATAACACGATTCGAACTATTCGAACTAACCATATAGCTGAATGTTGCAATATCGCAAATTACTCATAAAAACAAGTGTGTAATATAAAAAGAAAGACAGATGAGATTACATTTGTAGATTAAATCGACATTACTTCACCATCCAATTATCCCAAATTAGTTCCAATCGTGTTAGATGTGAACAACAAACATGGTATTGGAATTTCACCCCAGTGATGATTTGTAAATGTTAAAAGTATTATTTGAAAGTTCAAAAGTCAATTGAGAAATTATATGTCCCTTCAGATATTATTGATATAAACTGTGGCAAGCACGAAAGTGGCACTCTTTCTTGTGCATGAAAATTGGGGAGGGTCACTGGTTTTTTTGCAAACCCTTTTGAAGGATCAAGACATGTTAAGTCCTTGAGTTGATGACGTCATACATGTCAAAGACATAGAACAAACACCTTGTAATTGTGGTACTTTGTAATTTAATTATGCATTTAATTGACGGCGTTTCCAGAACTCCTTTTTGATACATTTTAGACATTTCTTATCAGATTCTGCTTTTTGCGATTAAATTACTTAATGTTCTGCGTTAAAATGTTTGTATTTACCATTTTACTTTTATTGTTGCTCTGTATTTTGTTTATTCAGAGTTTCTAGCTCTAATTACACCTTTGATTGTAACATTTGCTGGTCGAGAAAAAAACAGACATCAGTTGAAATACAATCATCAAAGTAAGCAGTGATATCCAGTGTAGGACAGTGTTAACTTTAAGGTAGAACGCGCCTTGGGGACAGATATTCGGACTCTCAAATTTCTACAATTCTCTTCTGATCTACCACTTGTGGGGCTCATTTTAAAGCTCTTGAAGAAAGAAAAACTTTTACCGCCATAGTTTTTAGAACATCTAAAATTTTATTTTTACCCCATAGAGTTAACACAGGGATGGCAGCCATTTTGAATTTTAAATATCGCAAAATTTTGAGTAATTTTAGTTCAAAACTTTGCACGATGACCCCTGATTTTGATATTCTTGATTTGGTAAGAGAATGGTTGAAAATTCCATTGAGGAAAGTTTGAGCAAAAGTTTAAGTCGTCCACTTTTGAGGCGCTTACTATCTTAAGATATTGTAATTATTGAAAAGTATACAAATGAAAAAAAGGAAATAAGTGACTAAAATGGGAATAAATTCTGCAGAAATATAAAGTTAAGTCTTCATTGAACAGTTTTCTCTCAAAATGTTTAAACAGGTTTGTATCAGGAAAGTAATCAAGATGTGCATCTCCAAAAATAGGCTTAGTGAGAATTCAGTAGTAACAAATATAAAGAAGAATGGATTGGTTCTTGTGCAATGATTATATGCAGCATTATTGAGAAAAGATAAACTGGAGAAAAATATACATGGAAAAATATAAATATGAACAAAACAAGTAGACTTATCATCAAGAATGCTGTAGTCACTAGGAACAATACAGGTTATGAGATTACGTATTTACATCAGTTTTGATAAGCATTGTGAAAACTCTCTGTCTGTCTGTCTGTCTGTCTCTGTCTGTCTGTCTGTCTGTCTGTCTGTCTGTCTGTCTGTCTGTCTCTCTGTCTCTCTCTCTCTCTCATTACTCTAAACAAAACAGATGTCAAACATTTTGAGGCCAGTTGTCGGAATTTTAAAGTACCTTGTCGTGCAGTAATAATAATGTCCCTAAGACGGAGTAACAGGGTAACACTATCTTCATTTGCAGTCAAAGATTTGACGCATGTATATATGATTGTCATTACTGCAACGAATATATTGGTCAAATCTTAAATGACTAAGGCGAAAACGTCTAGGGGGCATCATGAGACTATCTCTTTAGATATATGGGATTGATCCTTTTTAAAACGATAGCAAATGAACTCTCTTAGGAAGTGAACTCTTGATAAGACCAATTTCTGTCGATACCAATGACATTACTGTTTATGAAATTGCACTGTCTGCAGTAGTGTGATTGAACATGACATAGTCCACCACTTTTAATGGATAACTTTGATAAAATCGATTGTTTGACCAAAAAATACACTTCAATTCTACGTCCAAGGCAACCTTTTAGTGTACGAGTTTTTAATGGACCCTTTTCATTTGGATCTTGAATTGATACGATTCCAATGTTTTCTAATCTTTACAACTCAAAAATGTAAGTTCACAAATCTATACAAATGCAGGCCCGAGTGTTTACGGTGTATATTCCACAAACTAAACGTTAATGTTTTCACTTTCGACCTTGCCGTAGAAAATTTCACATCAAACAGAAACTGAAAGCCCAAAAGATTATGTTATGACTTTGCATTCAAATTGTTGTTAGTTTCTGTCAGTGGTACACAATGATTGCCAGTGCCCGCTACGTCTGAAATAATTGTCAGTCAGGTATTATTATATTCCACACGATGAATGTTATTATCTAGTAAACTGTTGGTGATGTATGCTGCCTCATAAATGCCAAGTAAAAATTGTTGACCAGCGAAAAAATCATATATGACCCGAAGATAAATGTTCACTTTCATAGGATTGACAAATCTGGCGCCTTAATTTCACTCACATAACAGTTGATCGATCATATATGTAGGTCGAATTGTATGGTTGAAGTTTTGAAACGGTCTCGGGTTTAAATCTGCAGATGGAAAAATCGATGCGTACTGGAATGTAAATGACATCTAGCGAAAAAGTTAAAATTACATTGAGAAACATGGTAATGAGAGTAATTTTATTTTATAAGTTGACAAAATGTCTGTCTTCTACTTGTGCCACGTCATCTGTGTTCAGCCTAAAAATGTACAATTAATACTATGTAATTATTTGATCGACACGTTCAAACTTATTTTTCTTGTCTTTAACACGATTGGAACTAATTTGGGATAATTGGATGGTGAAGTAAGGTCGTTTTAATCTGTAAATGTGAGCTCCTCTGCTTTTCTTTTTAAGCTACACAATTGTTTTTATGAGTAATTTGTAGTATTGCAATATTCAGCTATAGGGCACCTAACATTTTTGAGAAATTTGAAAAATATGCATATCCAATTCCGACGACTATATCCCTTTAAATCAGTCAAGCAGTCGTAAGTTTGGAGAGAAAGAGGTGTAACGTTGTGCAGATTTGTGCAAATCATCCGATTTCCTGGCTTTTCTTCCAATCTCAAGATCTCCAAACACTTTAGCTCTACTCTGGCTAGAGCTCTGTCAAATTTTTTGAAATTTTCATATTGCATTCTTTAAATACTATATATGTAACAACACTGCATTTTCTTTTGCAATAAAGTTCTAACATTTTGAATAGGAGGCATTTCAATTTTGCTAATCATGATTTTAATCACTCTTTGGAGTGCCAGTCTTTCAATCCATGCCACTTCAGAATGACGATAGATAATGCAAAATAAAATTATCTGCATATACTCGTTTCAAACGAAATAGTATAGTTCACAAATAGTATATAAAGTTTTGACTTAATTTTTATCATTCATACCAAAATTGAGGTTTCCTACCCAAAAATATCTATACCCCTTCATTTTTCGAGTAAACTATTTCTACCATACTAAACTTTAGATCCTTTCATCTTTTTGAAAATTATAATATGTTTCCTTGTCATCTTTGATGAGAAATATGCTTTGAAAAAATTCTATTGGTTACTGGTGCAACACCACCATAGTAGACGCAACAAATATGTATATTGGCAACATCATTGTATCACTGGCATTTCCGAAGTATAGTTGGTATATCATAATTAACATAATTTTTACAATGCAAGAGTCCCAAGACGCATGCAAATTTGCTGTGACGAGGAAACATGACACATGTATTATATTTAAACATTAGGGATGGTTGGGGGTGGGGCACTCATCGGAATCACGATGAAATTCTTCATCTGCAATGTACTAGTTTTCATATCTATATACATACACTATCCTTACTAATCTTGTGGGACTTGAAAATTCCCCAACAAGTCTTTATATATGATTTACATCCCATCACAAATCCACATGAAAACATCCAGGCTAGTGGGAATATAGATTCTTATTGAAATATTTCATCTGCTCTGTTGCAGTCGTTTACATGTTTTCATCATTGACAGACCATTGAAACAAAAAACAATAACAGTCAACTCGTTTTTTGACAGAGCTTCTGTTTTGCGAAAACTGGTCAACAGTAGTTCATCTACTGCAGAAGTTTTTATGATTTTTCTCCTATTGACAAATTACATGTTTGATGTTTGGAGCTATAAATTGGCAAAAAAACTTTCAACACAATCTTAAAGTGTTATTATGGTTTTTAATAAAATCACATTAATACAAAAGTATATAAATGAAGACAGATGTTTATCCAAAATATTTTCAAATATCTGAGTTTTAGTTGTGCACATTATTTGCAAATATTCCAACAACGGTGGGTATATTTCTTTGGCACACTGTATATACACCAATCCAATCTATAACAATGTTTAATCTTGTTATGTTATCCGAGCATTTAGAGTACAACATTATATTTCATCAGAAATATGTTTGAAATTAGAACCATATCAGTAAAATGCTATTAGATGTACAGTTTCCTTTCAAGCAAATGTCATGCTTTAACAGTTACAGGATAAACAACAAACAAATTATATTGACAACATTTTCTGAATATTACAGTCTTTATACAAAATGAGCTTGATTAGAAATCCATGACACATTTGGCCCTCATATCTCATTTCCTGTAACAAATATAAAATAACATACAATAGCACAGTTCCACAAATACCTTTACAAAATAAAAATCTTGAGAAAAACAAAATTGCTATTTGGCAACATCCTTAAATTAATACTGATTCCAACTCACATTTTCAGTACTTGATAAATATTTTTACACTTGTTAATTTCTGTACACGGCAAGATAATATTTTCTCCAACACACAGTGGCTTGATTATTTAACCAACACCAATTTTCTTTTAATAACATGTTTTTTTAATGAAAAGCTTAACTATTGTACATTGACAGGACGGTAACTGTTTTGACCAATATTCTCCTTATCAAAATTCCAATATACTGAAGAAAGTAAATATTAATTTCAATGTGGAGTAAATATGTGACAGAACAATTACAGCATCAGAGGATCCAGGTGACTTTCTGTTTGTTTATTGAACTTTTCATTTTCTTCCACTATTTTTGTTTCAATATCAACCACAGTTTCTTGTTCTACTCCCAAAGGCATGTTGAGAAACACAGTATTCAGCTTATCAACTCAGCCTGTACATGTGTACACTGCATTGTTGACGAGTGAATTCCAGTGTAGACTAGAATTCAAATGTAAACAATAACTGTACATTTTACATATAGACGCTATGTTGACAAACTAGATAGTGATTGTTTCAACTTTCTTTTGGAAGTAGAATAAGAAGTTGCAATTGATTTATAAAAAAAAAATATTGAAAAAATCATCAAAAGTTAGAGTTATTGGCCCTTTAACAGAGTCTAAAATATTCATAGTTATGTCTGTATCCAATGATAAGGTAGGTAAAAAGTTTGCTTTTAAGCTGCTTTTGTAATTATCATAGACATGATCAGTGAGAGGAAGCCTTACGAAATCACAAATAAGTACACAGTAATTCATAGTGTTGACTGAACCACAGACAGCGACACGCAAGACAAAATATCCATGATCTGCACAATCTAATTGAAAAGCAAACTTCAAATGCAGCACCCATTCATTCATTCATTTATTCATTCATTCTCTCTCTCTCTCTCTCTTCTCTCTCTCTCTCTCTCTCTCTCTCCCCCCCCCCCCCCACCCCCACGCCCACACACAAACACTTTGCTCTATTTAGTGTCAAATACATGATTCAGCTATGAAGCTCTGGTACAATCACTTAAAGAAAACGTTAAAATATTAAATGCTATTGAAAGACTCTGAAATACCGATAACCAATGCATTGAAATGTTTCTTAGATGATTGCTTACATCTTAAGAGAAACATTTACAAGAAATTAGGCATGATATACCAATAGCGTTTTTCAATATGAGCACGGACCACAGGGCTGATGGTTCACTATCATAGAACTTCACTGTAAATAGAATTACCAGCATTGTCCGTTAGTCTGCTCACAAGAAAGGAAGTACTGATAGAGGCTTTACACCGGTTATAAAACTTCAAATTGCATATTTGCTACATCTAAGTTGATCTTGAATAAAATCACCAACCTCAAATCTGCACATAAAGTTTCTGGCATTCTTTTCATTATAAAAAGTTAGTACCCTAGCATGCATAATTTGGCAGAAAATGCATACTTCCTCTTGAAAATTAATCACAACACAGTTTGGCAAATAATATTTCCACCTCATAAATATTCAACACTCATTTTGTGATACGCAATATCCGCACTGTTTTTCACATCCTGAGTACACTGTATCTGAAATGGATTTTATGTTGAAATCCCACACTTTACATTTGAAATGGTTTATATGTTGAAATCCCAGACTTTGCATTTGTTGTCGTAGGAGGCACTGATAATTTTAGTCTCATCAAAACTGATGGCGTTCACTTGGCTGTTATGTCCTTTCAGTGTATGCAGACTCTTCTCCCTGGGAAGAAACATAAAGAGTAAACTAAATTCAGGTGATTGTTTATAAACATTTTGAACATCCCAGTTATCTACAAACTAAATTCAGGTGGAGGGTATTGTACCGATACTTCTGAAGAAAAGACATTGAATCTGTTTTGAATTAACATTATGTACCGGATTACATAATGAACAGATACATTTTATCATTTTCTGTACATGCAACTTCCTTTCCTGTGAAATACTTGTATTCAAAAGACTATTTAATAGATCACAACTGATAATTTTAAATCAACAATTCAATTCAATACAACTTTATTTATCCCAAACATGGACAGTTAAATCAACAATATAACATCTGACACCTCATATTTCACTTCATGTATATTTTTTGTTTTGCATGAGGAGACTATAACAAGATTTAATCTGTAACCATGTGACTGTCACATGACATGGCAATCATTAAATCACATGACTATCTCATGACCTGGATACTTACTTTGCTATATCCCAATATTTGATCATGCCATCCTGCCCTGCACTGACAATGATGCCCTCTGGTTTATCCGAATCAGAAATCCTCAACTCCAAAGTCTCAATTCTGGAATAATTTCAAAGTCAATCATTAGGAACAAGGATAAAGGTGTAACCTTTGTATTTCATAATCACCTACATCTAGAATGTCCACATTTTCATTTTAGGTGTCGACAATGAATTATTTAATGAATTACTCATGACATGTAAGTTGTTTATCCCATAAAAATGTCATTTTGTTTCACATTGCTTTAAGAATTTGTTTAAAAACATTTTGGGAAAAAATATGTGTCATGCTTTTCAAATATATAATCCAAGAAAGGAGCAACATGAATATTCCATATTGATAAAAGAATAATTAGCAATCTTGATCGGCAACAATAATGTAGTCCCTCCTGGACCATACATGTACTGGACACTTTGCACAGCGAAGCTAAGTACATTATGGAATGCAAAGTTTGCTTGAGTCCATTATCTACCGTGAGGGGTACATTATTGCTATTATTTTATAGTTTTGGTTATGCCCATGACTTTGTAGATGTAGAAAACATCTGGGATCTCATAATACAATGCTCACCAATGTTATTTGCATAAATGTTTACTAACCATCATTCATCTGGCACTAAGTGTTTCCTGCAACTTTTATATATTCAAAACATATCTGCACAACTAAAAATTGGTACATTTAAGGAGACACTCACCTTTTTTCATGTTCTTCAAATGTTCTGACACAGGTGGCAGTGTCCACCCTCCAGAATGATATGATTTCACCCACAGCACAGGCAAAGAATCCCTTGTGAAGACTGAGTGCCATCACTGATGTAGACTGACTCACCCAGATAATCTTAGTGTGTTTTCCTGTCTTGGTGCTCCATATTCTCACACTCTGTAAGACAGATGAATATAAGTTCCATCAAAATACACATCATAGCAACAGCTTTACATGCAGGTGGTGTATACAGTATCAAAACACATCTATTTATCATCATCCTGACTGTTTGATAGCATCTACCGGTACATTGATCCGCTGGGTTTGATTTTATCATTGTGATTCATGAGTTGTTAGACTTTTGTCATTTCAATGGAAATTGTGATGCACTTCAACATCATCTGATGAAGAGGAGACTAATTTTTCATGATCACTGATTGTTTGAAAATATTGCAATACATGTATTCTCAAACTTACACAAAATGTAATTGAAGTGCCAAATGTTTTATATCTGTTGTGAAATATTACATTATGAGACATAGAATTGTTAGATCAATAACGTCATCTTTCGTTTCTATTGCCTGGCACTATTATGGCAGAATACACTTCGAGGACAGGTGTTCCGACTCTCAAACTTTTACAATATTCTTTTGGCCTACCACCTGTGGGGGTCTTTTTGAAGCTTGTGGAGTAAATAAAGTTTTCATCGGCTTAGTTTTGTGAAAATCAGGAATTTGATTTTCCCACAAAGAAACACAGGGATGGCAGCCATTTTCAAATTTCAAATACCGTTAAAGATTGGGTAATTTCTTTGTCTGGTATTAAAATTTGCTCAGTGAAACCTTGATTTTGAAAAGAAGTGGTTGAAAGTTTACTTGAAGAAAACTTGAGCAGAAGGCAAGTCTTTCATTTTTGGGGCACAGACTACCTTAAAGGCTATTTTGTTGCATGTCTTACTGGGAAAGAGCAACAGTCTGGAAAGTCACAGAGGACATGAAAGAGTAGGCAAAAGATATAGCACTCGAGGCAGAAAGAGATGCGCTGAAAGAAAAAAAAAAGATGGACAGACTGAGTGTGAGACAGAGTTATGTGGACAAGAAATTTTTAAGGAACAGCACAAAAGAAAGCTAGAGAGTGAAGATTTGTAAGAACTGGAATGGCAGTGAAGGGAGAGATACGTGTATTGTATGTAGCATATGTGTTACTTGGAATGTAAAAAATGAAATGAGATTTTAAACCCACTGAGACAACTCACCCTATCTGCTGATCCTGTCAAGACCATCGTACAGTCATCATCCATATCAATACAGAATACAGCCTGAGTGTGACCACGTAGTGTATGCAACAACTGACACCTACTTATGTCCCAGAGTTTGGCCTGTAATGAAATGTCAATTAAAACATTATTGCATGTATCTATACGAAAAAACAGTAGGCCCATATCATGCACACTTTCTCTTTTCTTATAAGTGACAATTTATGAGAAGTTTTGAACCTGTCAACGCAGGCAACTCAGAAAAATTAATATCACTTCTGATGAAAACTATTTACAAGACAAACATTTCACTTACAGTTCTGTCCTGTGAAGCTGATGCAAGCAGGTTCTGTTTTCTGACGATGGCCCAAACAGCGCCCTCATGGCCAAACAGTGTGCGTGCACAGGTACCTTTGCGTAGGTTCCAAACTTTGATGGTGCAGTCATATGACCCACTAATTAACAAATTCCTGGTGAAGAACCTTACACACCAAACCCCTTTCTGCAAGTAAAAGAAATAATCTAATTTAATGTATGGCACATGTAGCGAAGTTCGGTACATTTCTGTTTTGTACACAAAGCCCAGCGGAAATTCCTGTATTTGGTAATGAAAACATATTGCCACATTTATAAATGACGGTATGGCTATTTATTGAATTTGATGAATTTTTTTTCACATAAGTAGGGAAAATTCTCTTCAACTTTATTTCTGTAAAATGTGTGAAGTATACAGAATAGTGTGATAGGATTAACTGTACCCTAAAATAAATACACTTTATGGTGATACTGTCATTTATAAAAAAAAACAAAAACTTAATAAAATTTGCCTGGTTTCTCGCATGGAATGGTATATATACACTGGTCAGTCTGTCTGACTTGGTGCTTTTTGTGAAAAAAACTTAATATAATTTGCCTGGTTTCTCGCATGGAATGGTATATATACACTGGTCAGTCTGTCTGACTTGGTGCTTTTTGTGTGAAGTATTCTAAAAGACGGAAAAAATTATGAACATGGAGTATTTTTTAATAGCATGACATGGATTTGATAGCATGACATGGATTTGAAGAAGACTGTTACAGTAGTCTGTTGGTAAGATTTTTTAGAACACAACAATTACTTACTGTATGACCTTTGAGGGTCTGTAGTAAATTTCCACTCTTTGCATCCCACACTTTCACTGTTGTGTCTTTACTGCCACTAGCCATCCGTCTACCATCAAAGGTCACTGAAAGTACTCTGAAATAAAAAGACATGGGAAAATTTCTTATTGTCTACAAATTTTAGGAGTTAAGAATATCTTGACATTTTTATCAGAAATTATAATGTCCAGCCATTTTAAAGCAATGAGAAATTACCACCATAGACTGCACATCTCTGCATACATGTATGTCATACAACTGCAAACTGTGTTCTTTCAAAGACCTGAACAGAATTCTACAAGTGTTGTTGTTGATTAAATCTGAAAAGCGATGAAAAACATGACATAAAGTGGAAGCTCATAAGAAAGCACTGTATAAGAAAGCAATGTATATAAAAATCATGTTGAAAACACAAACAAATCTACAACTGACAAACTACAACTTCACATGTAAAATTTACAGTACATGCTGTTTGTGTACAAAGGTGTTCTGTAAGTATTCACTTACTTTCCAGTGTGACCTTTCACCTCAACTTCTTTGAAATGTCCAAGCTCCCAGTTTAATTTCAAGTATATATTGTCTTTGTAGACATTTTTCCATTTCATGTTGGCAGTGACAGGCACCTCTGAAATCAAGATAGAATCAATATGGTTAGACACTCATTGGAATAATGAAACATACATTTCAGAACATATCAGAAGTCAATTACGGAAAGAACTGAAGATCTATCTGAACTTTATGTACATTTTGAGTTCAAAAACCACCAATTTTCCATTTTGGACCAAATACAACTTTTCCTTTCTGACCATTGGGATATTGTTTGAGATGAAGAATTTCAATACTACCACAGAAACTGTGACTGAAATAGAGAAATAGCTACTCTCAGCATTCAGACAGTAGTTTTCCAAGTCAATGGTTTTCTCCTCAGAATAGAGTTTTGTCACTTTGTTCAGAGGCCCTGAATAAGTCCTGGTCCCCAACAAAAACATTGAGTGTATAGCTTTTGACCAAAGGTTGTGATTTGAACTTTAACCCCTGTACAATGTGAATGAATACATGTCTACTTTTCATTCTGTAAGCAAACATGTCAGAAATGTCCTAGATACATATACTTCTGCTGTGCATTTGTATGTAATTCTCAAGAGGGAGGGCAATTCGTAACCTATAAATTAACAGGTGAACTTTTTCTCCAGTGGCCAGCTTGGATAAAGGTTGGGAAGAGAGATAAGCAGTTCAAAGCCCAATATGTCATGGTTATTTCTGTTATTCAATTATGGTTAACCTTTAACCTTTCCAGGTCTACTTAACCAAAGGTCAAATCAGGTCATGCAGCCTGAGAATAGGGTAAACAACAAATTACAGAAGCTCACACCCACCTGCTGGTTCAACCACATCAAATTATTTGCATATATTATCAATGATTAAGTTTACTATGAAATGATTGGCGGCCACAATGGAAATCAAATTGCCTGAAAATCATCTTAACTTAGATGGTTTGTCACTAACCTATTTCAACTTCATCACACTTAGCTTTCCATATTTCGTCACTGCTAGCCAGTCTGTTCCATGTACGACTGACCTGGCACACCACTAACAGTTCTTTGGGTTGCAGAAAATGGAGAATTTTCAACGCTAAGTGTTCTGGCAATAGGGTTATGAAGTCTCTGTACTGTTTGAGCTGAAATTACAAAGTGTGTAAAACTTGTCAATTTGATGTAACTTTACCATGGTAATGGTTGCATAGTAACAGAAGATCACTGATATTTTTAGTGATTTGATCTTACAACAATTACACTCTGAGTTGATGTCTGTAGTATGAAGACATCTTTGTTTTTCCATTTCTTGAAAACCAAGTACAGGAAGAAACGTCTAGACAAACTATATATTACAATAACAGCATATCAGTTCCTGTTAGCAATATGTGATACTCTTGGTGATATTTAGATTGAAATATACTAAAATCCTTGTGGCAGTACGTACTGCTGTGACACGGACTGGTTTTACACAAAATGTGACAAGTCTATCATACTGCACATTGTATCTACCAAAATTTTGTGAATCCTTAAGAATCCATTAGGTGACACTCCTGAATGGATCAGTACATGTTCATAAGAATATGTCATAAGGTAAGTTGAACAAAGTGGGCAACAACTATAAAGAAATATCAAGTAGTATTTAATTTTTCTCAATCTTTGGTAGTTTGTAGTTTGAAATTATTTTTATGTATTGTGTGCATTTGATTTAATCAGTTCATTAAAACTAGTCACAATTGCCCACTTTTGAGTTGCTTTACAAGTAAATTCTCTAAGAGTCCACCATTGGCTCCTACATATCGCCCTCTCTAGACCCCAACAGGGTTAATGTGTATTGACTCGACAAGCTGACCTAGCCAGTTTCAATGTATGATAAGTATTGACCCTTGCTGAGCCAAACTATTGACATCACATCATAGTGCCGTACACGTGTGGGACAGTGTAGTAAACAAAGAATTGCGATGAAATTTGCTGTGCTCCATGACTGCCTGAGTTAAGGATGTTTGAACAGTTAAAAAACCCTCTCATTTCAGCACTGACATCAGAATGAAGAGAAAATTATGGACCTGTACATAATTAAACAACAAAAATCCCCAAAATAAACTTTTTTATACAAGCATGACATCACATAGCAATTTGTAATTGGTGCAAATTGTGAACACTTCACGATGAAAATGGATGAGCTATCTTAGGGCCCTTTAATAACTTACTGAAGCTACTGGACCCCCTAGCATTATGTTGATTTGTAAAATTCCTGAGTCTTCCTAATAATTTTGATACATAATCACGGCCGAACAGTCTATACTGTTACAATAAAGGAGGAAAAGTATAAAATAATCTAGGAACAATTACTCACTGCAAGGTAGCTTGAAATGTAATATAACTGTCTGGAATCCAATATTCTCATCATTTTGTGAAGAAATTCATTTCTTTGAACATCTGTGAAAAAGAAAACCATTTTCAATAGAAAACACATTAAATCTCAAACTGAAATTTCTTACAGAATTTAAAACGTAAATGAAACTATATAATTTCAAAATGCTATTTTTTTTATTGAAGGTTAATCCTGCATCATTTGTCTCATTTATATTGATTATTTGACTTAATAAACTGGGAACAGCTTCTACATGAGTGGATGAAAGAAAATTTGATACTTTAGAATCAGTGAATGATACTGGAAATAAATGTGACATTTATCCAAACAAGATACAGAAACTAAATAGATAGTCAATAAATAACATAATTTGTGCAGAAGTTTTACAGCTAGAGAGAAACTGGCAGAAAAACACATGGTCTTGCAATGACTTTATTACAGTAAAATGATTTATGGGCTTTGACATTCATTTGACCTTTGACACCATAATGAGGTCAACTCACCACTCCAGCAGTCACCGTACCAATGATAGAGTTGCCAGGCTTCATCTGGTACGACCGGTATTGGAGCTTGATATTCCGGAGCTGTTCCACACTGCAAGACGCATGTATAGGATTTCATGAACAGAACTGGGAACGCCATAGAATGCAGGGGTAACATCATATGATGGGGAATTTGGGATACAATCACCAGACAGGGCAGGGGGGAGAGTAATACCAAAGGATGGAGACACTATAGGCAGGCGAGGGAATACCACAGATGTATATTGATTTAAAAACTTTTGAAAACAATTAATACACTTCAGATTAATTTCTCAATCTGATTAATATGTGATTTATAAAGTAACATTGTTCAAACAACCAACAGGAAATATCAAATTTACTAATTTCTGTAACAAAACAATTGATAAATGTAAATATTACAGTTATAGTTAGGTTTCCAGAAGTGCTCAATTTTTGAAATAGAAACCTATATGTGGCTTTTTTTTAAATAAATAAAATAGGACAATTAACATACCCCCCCCCCCCCCCAATTAAGTGCTGAGTGAGTTGTAAACACAATGGTGCTGTTGAATTTCTGCTGAATAACATTTAATGACAATGACACTCCTCAACTCACCGGTGATTTTCGCCGTCTTGTCAGTTCAATACTACTCATTGATTTCAACAGAGTGGGATTTGCAATGACTGGTTCGTAAACAAGTTTGCCGTCTCGAGGACTCTCATCTTGTAAATGACGTCTTAGGGGAGGAAGACTTTGTGATCTGCAGACAAATATTTCAATATTCACTGATATGATTTTCTGTCAGATATTTTACGGGTAAATCATAAGTCTAAAGTCTGTGAGAGAGCAAAATGACTAATATAGTGAACACATGGTCGATAGACTCTCTCTGCATTGGCAGGGTATAATATTACCGTAAGTCTAACTGTACATCTTCCGTTGAGAATAATAGAATTTTGCATGTGCTAAAAATGCTATACAGAATGTCTGTTCTGATATTTTTCAACCTTTTTCCAGGCACCCTACGGTATACACAGTGAGTGCTTCTGTGCGTTCACTGTTGGCAGCATTACAGGGCCCATTAGAATATTGCAATATCTGTCATGTGATTTGCATGTAGTTTAACAGGTTGCCAATGTGCACTCTCAAACTTGCCCCACACTAATGTTAGAAATCAGATCGGACATTGGTGTGACCTCGTGTAAGAATGGAAACAACTTAGACCTACATGTAATGATAACCTAGTCACAAATAATAAATTTATTACAAAATACAAAAAGTATGTGCTTGTCATTAGCACTGAGCATACTTCGTACACACTTTGCCATATTTTCATGGGAACCTAAAAGATCTACAGGCAGGTTTCACATCAACAATGATAATGGCTAAATATCCTCATCTGTGGAAGTACTGAAGAGTACAGTCTAAACTGACTGTGTACTGGGTAGTTGTATTTGACAACATGTGGCCCTACTTACATGTCCTACATGTAAATATCTCGATCAAAAATTGAAATATTTCATAACTTGATTCGTCCTCACTGCTTTCACTTTTCCAAATTTACTCCAGTTACAACATTGAGTAGTCCCTGCAGGTATTACAGACAGAGTGTACGTTATTCACATGAGACCATACAAAAAATGTTTGACCATGTTACCTTGGCAACACTGATGTAGAATTGGACTTTGAAACAAACAGAGGAGATCCTGATCTCTGTTTTGGTGAGGGCGGTTTCTTCGGCAAAGTTGGTAATTTTCCTGTGTTCTTCATTACTTCCGACCACCTTGACTTGTAATTTCTGAAAAATTCAATTTCAAATATTTCACTTTAATCAATACTAGAGAAAAATACATTGTAATTTACAACAATCGGACACACCATACATCATACAATCCACTTAGCATAATATGGTTACAGGGATCTGCTGATGGCAAGATGAGTCCTGGTTGCTCATTAGGGACCGTCTCAGATTGTCGCAGAAGTTCAAAAAGCGAAATTTATTCGTTTAGGGGGGGGAGGGGGTTTGACCTCCATTCAATTAGTGAACTTCACTTTCGCACTTTTATTTTGTGATCACAAGTTTTCGTGTGTTTATTTTAATTAAAGAAAAACTGCACACTCGTGCCAACAAATTTGTAACTGTTTCCATCTCGTTTGTGCCCCAAACACAATTTACCGATAGGAACATTGTATTCTAAACATTTCATTCATCAAATTATATACATAGACAAAAAGTATAATTTTTTTAAAAATGTGCTATTTATAAGCGTCTGCTCTAACACTAGATGTCTTTATTCTCACTTGTTATGCACCTGGTCATAGTCGTTTCAATATGATTGAACATGCCTGGCCCCTTGTCAAAGCTTCTCGCTTATTTACCGCCCCTACCAAGTACAAATTGCGTGTTCACAAAGACAAAGAATAGCACAAGAGATGCAAAAAGGGAAAGTAAAATAAAATGAAACTTTTATAAAGGTAAAATGCCCTGTTAGTACTCAAATCTGATCGATTACTTAATTGTAATGTGGCAAGGGGAATACGTCTATTATAGCTATAGCAAAATGCAACATTGTACTCTCAGGCAGACATGAACATTTCGCACTTTTGAAGTTTCGTTTAGGGGAGGGGGGAGGGGGTTTTGATCTAAACGAAGAAATTTCGTTTCTTGAACTTCTGCGACAATCTGAGACGGTCCCTTAATATTCATGAATAAATTTGAATAATGAATATTAATGACTTTGTTGATTCTTACATAAACACACATACATACATAAATACATACATGCATATACATACATACATATATACACACTACAATCAAACAGTAGAAACATATCAAACATATATACACTGTTGAATTCAAGACACACACACACACACAAAACAATACTGTACAGCTACTTGTTTGGTTTCATTACATTATTGGTATATTTTCTTTTAAACATTACTAAAATCATTACTTGCACAATACTAAACATTGAAAGGCAGTTATTTCTTACAGGGTGAAGATGGTCATTAGAATTGAACAAGTCATCGTTGATGACACAGTCCCCACTTGTTAATGGGTACTTTGATTACAAGTCCTCAGAGAGGATAGAGTCCTCTTCATTAATTAGGTCTGTGATAAAAATACTTTGATACAGATGGCACTCAATGGCCAAGAATGAGTTCCATGGTGATGAAAACATAAAACCAATGTAGGCCACCATCCTAAAGTTCATAAAAGAGTCAACTAGGAATTAATCAGCAGGGTGTTGCAAAACTTTTTGGCATACAATCCTAATACTTAATAGATTATCACTGGTACCATATTTCATGAAGTTGACGCAGTATTTACAACAAACTATGAGATCAACATCTGTATCAAGTTTCATCAAATTGACGTTGTATTAATTTGTGGCTATATCACTCTAATTAGGAAAGTTCATTACATATGCAATTACAAATCAATTAAAATGACACTGATAAATGTCTTTTTCAATGTTAAAGCAATGTGAGCTTAACATCTGTGCAAAGTTTCATGAAATTTGGTGCAGTATTTCTTGACATATCAGCCTACCCTTACCGAAAATTATTTCTACTGCAAATTTGCCGTAAGTTTGCTGCAAATATGCAGCAAGCATATAGCTTGCAGGAAGGAGTTGCAGAAGTTTGCAGGTAGATGTGACCCTCCTGCAAACCCTTAAGTCAGTTTGCTGCAAATTTGCGGCAAACCAGATTATTGCTGCAAATATGCAGCAACACATGATTGACATATTTCCCACTATTTCATTACCAGGGAGTACACACTACACACTGAGTACTGTTGCACTTCGTGACCAGTCATGTGTAAGCAACATAAAATTGATCTTTCATTTATATTTTATGTTCCTTTATTTCATAACAGACAATCCACTTTTTAAATTATAATAACTGGTAATGCTAGATAATGAACAGCTTCAGTTATGCTGGTGAAAGCATTGCATGGATATAGAGTGCATCTATAGTATATACTGTAGTGACATGATGTAATAAAAGTGCCCTTTGACAATCTGGTTGGGTAAATTATGGTTGGATCGAAAACTGAATTTTTAGGGAAACAAATTTTTGAAACAGGGACTTGTCTGTCTTGCAAGTTACACCCTGTATTTTCTGCGAATGATACCAAAATGCAAACAGTTTCGAACGAAATGTGCGTTTGATGATGGTCTGTAAGGACACGTCGTAGACTTTTGTTACTGCAAATCTGACTACCTCCAAGCAGAGTAGTGGCTGTGCTCCAAGCTATTCATCCCATCAATATAGTACATGTATACGGTACGTACAATGCACTGCAGCTTACAGCCTGTCCCATCGATGCCGCTGACAAAATCTCGCCTTCTGATAACATGGGTCGAGGTAAAAGGCTTTTGTCCATGTTTTCAGCGTTAGAGTTATATTGCCGAGCACAAATTTGAGGTTTAGGATTACACTCCATCCCGAGTCGCTGTACGAAAATTCAAAGCGCCGCTTCACCAACGTCCAACACGTCCTGTGTATCAGCTGCGAGCAGCCGACATGTTTACACTCTCCGGTCACGGTTCATCAAGGTCAGTTCGCGCATTGATATTGATTCTTCGTGCTGAAAGAATTTTTACTCTCTTTTTAGTCTTTCTATGATAAAAATAACCATTTTCATTAAACTAATAAATTAAATGCTATATAAGGTATGAAATATAACGGATTGGTGCAGATGTAGAGTCAATTCCAGCATTTAAAAACGGGACTACATTATCAATCGCGTAATGATTTATAGATCGCACTTCCGTTATCGTCATGAGGCTTGATCGGCGCGAAGTTAGATTTTAGTACCATCGGCCAGTGTCGGCTGCGTACTTGTGAGCAGGGAGTTTTCTAGTGTACAATTTCGTGATCTTTCTATGGAATCGCCAGCCAAATGATATCACATAGTTGCAAAAACGTGTATACAGTACCAGGGACAGGCGGAGTTCTAAATTTGTGAACGCGAGCGGCAGTAAAGATGCCGACTATATTTTCTGAGTACGGTATTTACACACAGCACGGTGAGATGAGACCTGCAACCGGACCGGGAATCGTCCAGCGTCTGCGAGCCGTTCAGAATGTAAGTCAATGTACCGTTCGTCTGTACATCGATCGCTATAATTATGTTCTGTAATCATTGTATTGCAATCTTTACCTAAAGATAAATTTTCGTTGAGTACTGATTTATACTGAATTCACTTTCGTTTCACAACAGTTACTTACTAACAGTAACTGAGGAAGTGTTGAGATTTTTGCAGATTGTCGCCGTCGTGTATGTAAACAACATACGGCGAGTTGTCCGCTGTCGGACATTTTAATCATTATTAATTTAATTTCGATCATGAATATTTATGCATTTTCTGCTTCAATTTTTCAACTTCATTTTGTCTCATTTTCAAATAATTATCGATTTCTTTCATGAAATTTACAATGTTTGGTCAAACGGTAAAAACTTACACTCTTCCTGAATGATTTATATTTTTCAGAATCCATTGCTGGTACACTAAAGGGGACAAGAAATTCAGAGAACAGAAAGCCAAATCGCAGCCTTTGACAGTAATGTAAATGTTACATGAAACTTCTCAAGTCAAAAGAAAATCTTGACATGATCATGACACTTATGTGGCATGAAATGAACATGGCATATAAAATAAATTGTACCACAATTGAATTTAACCTTTTTTCTCTGTCATCTTTTTGTTTATAATAACTTTATTTGCGCTGACGCCTGACCATTGTTTCTCGTGAAACTGGTATTTCAGAGTTTAGTTGGATAAATAATATTTATATATTGGCGGACTGTGGACAGCACAAGATGTGTTTTATCCAACTAAACTCTGAAATACCAGTTTCACGAGAAACAATGGTCAGCGCAAATAAAATAATTTGCTGTATGGAGTTTGCGGCAAATTTTCAGTAACATTCAAATTAATTTGCAGCAAGTTTGCTGCAAGGATTGTGCCGCAAATTTGCTGCAAAGAGTTTGCAGCAATGTTGCGGCAAGGAGTTTGCTGCAAATATGCAGCAAGTTCACAAGAAACCTAATTTGCATCTGAAAAATGAACCACCCGCATATTTGCCGCAAATAGTTTGCTGCAAATTTACTGCAAAGCTTGCGGCAAATTTGCAGTAACAGTTTGCGGGAGGCCTAAAATTTCGGTAAGGGTACTTACAAAACTTCAATAATTGACATGTTACTGCTACATGACGTGAAACAAATTGAAGAGCATATGTGTGAAATAGGTCAATGTCCTTGTACCAACTTTGAATGATACTGGTGGAAATATGTCTGAGTTATGGCTCTGTACATTAGAAAATTGTAACAAAATCACTGCCATGCAGCGATATTTGATCTTACTGTTTAAAAAATCAACATGTACCGTATATGTATTACATAAGTCAATGTCCATGTACCAACTTTGAATAGGATCAGTTGAGACTTGCCAGAGTTATGGCTCTCGACATGAAACAACCATAACAAAATTGCCATCATGTGGCCATATTGACCACTTGTGAAACCAATCGACATACATATGTATAAATAAGTCAATGTCCTTGTACCAACTTTGAATAAATTCGCTGGATACACGTCTGAGTTATGGTTCCGGACATGAAAAAATCGGGAAAAAAATGGCCACACAGCGGCCATATTGGATTGTATCACAAAACAAATCAATGTGCATATGTATGACATAGGTCAATGTCCTTGCACTAAGTTTGAATAAAATTGGTGAATAAAATCGTACGTGTCCAAAGGACATGAACAAATTGTAACAAAATGGCTGCCATGCAGCCATGTTGGATCATATCATGAAACAATTGACGTACATATGTATGACATAGGTTAATGTCATTGTACAAACTTTGAATAAAATCGGTTGAGATATGCCTGAGTATTGTGGCTCTGTACATGAAAAAATCGTAACAAAATGGCCACACGGCAGCCATATTGGATCATATCACAAAACAAATTGACATGCATATCTATGACATTGGTCAATATCCTTGTACCAACTTTGAAAAAAATCGGTTGAAACATGTCTGAGTTATGGCTCTGTACATGACAAAATCATAATAAAATGGCTGCCTAGCGGCCATATTGGATTGTATCACAAAACAAATTGACGTGCATATGTATCACATAGGTCAATGTCCTTGTACCAACTTTGAATAAAATCGGTTGAGATATGTTTGAGTTATGGCTCTGTACATGAAAAAATTGTAACAAAATGGCCGCCTGGCAGCCATATTGGATCGTATCACAAAACAAATTGACATGCATATCTATTACAGTGGTCAATATCCTTGTACCAACTTTGAAAAAAATCGGTTGAAACATGTCTGACTTATGGCTCTGTACATGAAAAAATCGTAATAAAATGGCCGCCTGGCAGCCATATTTTGATTGTATCACAAAACCAGTGTTTGATCTAGGACTTCAAAAATAGGGGCCATCGCGGGCCCACTCCCTTGAAAAAAAGGGGCCATTGGCAAAAAAAGGGGGCCATGCTGGGCCCCTTGCAATTTTTAAAGAGGGCCCTTGTTGATCCCAACCAGCGGATAAAAAGTGGTCCCCAGAATTATTAATCAAATTAAAATTGCAATTAATTGTTTTTAAAAGGCTTATAATGGACAGATTGGGTTGCCAGGCAACATTTGCAAAGACAGATTCCACTGTGCTGAAGGAATTGACAAAAAGGTGCAGTAGCTGTAACTATTGATATTTTTCTTTCTGTGTGTCATCCAACAACGGCAGTTTTCTATTGAGCTTGAAGTTATTTCACTAGCATTCAGTTTGTCAACTACGTTTTAGTTATTCACGTTTTACTTGTAAAGTAAACCCTTATTGTTCACAATTTAATTTAGATTTAATTGTCAACAATACCACTGCTAGAAATAGAGTGGATATTCAGACTTTGTTGACAAACTTGATTTTTTTAAGAATTACAAAAACGATTTTGATACTCAGAATGAAAACACTGAAAGCAGCCTATTAAAAGTGACAGCTACTGTCCCTTTAATCAAATTATATGAATAAGCTACTGAAGTGACTGGCAGTTCACCTGCAAGAAGGATCTCTACAAAAAGACAGACGTACAGGTGAGTCAACATTTAATAACACACTTTTATTCAGTTTTTTTTTTCAACTTTGGACCATTTTCTCTACTCAATACTGATGATTACGCATATGTTTTATTGCAGACGTGTACCATCAGCTACCATTCATCATGTCCATAGTACAGCCAGTGCCATTGTGACAGCCACTTCACCTGAGAGAAGAAAATATGATTTTTTTATTGAGCTGTACACATTGAAATGCCAAATCTGATTTAATAAAAATTTCACCCTAACATGTACCATTTCTGAATTAATTTTAGTAAAGAGTAAAGGAATAAAATAACAAGCGACCTAGCGGCCGATATAGCTCCGCTGTGTTTATGTAGAGAATAACTATTTTTGACACATGTTAATGAAGAAGGGTGGAAATCTTTGATAGCTATTTAATGCAGTGGTCAGAAAAAAAGTGGCTAAAATAAGCTGCAAAAATACGCAATTGAAGATTTCATCATACTTTGAATGTATCACATAGGATCATCCTAAGAACATGTCAACCAAAGCTATCTGATGAGAGTTTTTGAGAATAAATTTTTTGACCAAAAATGGCAACAATTGCCCCCAAAAGTAAAATTGCAGATTTCATCATAATTTCAAAAGATCAAAATTAGTTCATCTATAGAAACCTGTATACCAAATTTCAAAGCTGTTAGACCAGTACTTTTGAGAAACGCATTTTTTGACCAAAAATAGGAAAAATTGCCCCAAAATTCAAAATTGCAGATTTCATCATAATTTCAATAAATATCATTTAGTTCATCTATGGAAACCTGTATACCAAATTTCAAAGCTATCAGATGAGTAGTTTTGAATATACACATTTTTTGACCAAAAATGGCAAAAATTGCCCCAAAAATACAAAATTACAGATTTCATCAGAAATTCAACATATATTACTTAGCTCATCTGTAGAAACCTGCATACCAAATTTCAAAGCTATCAGACCAGTACTTTTTGAGAAACACATGCTTTGACCAAAAATGGCAAAAATTGCCCCAAAATTACAAAATTTCAGATTTCATCATAATTTCAATAATTATCATTTAGTTCATCTGTAGGAACCTGTACACCAAATTTCAAAGCTATCAAATGAGAAGTTTTGGAAATACACATTTTTTACCAAAACTGGTAAAAATTGCCCTAAAATGACAATATTGTAGATTTCATCATAATTTCAATAATATCATTTAGTTAATCTGTAGGAACCTGTATACCAAATTTCAAAGCTATCGGATGAGTAGTTTTGGAAATACACATTTTTTGACCAAAAATGGCAAAAATTGCCCCAAAAATACAAAATTACAGATTTCATCAGAAATTCAATACATATTACTTAGTTCATCAATAGAAAGCTGTATCACCAAATTTCAAAACTATCAGACCAGTACTTTTGAGAAATAAATTTTTTGACCAAAAATGGCAAAAATTACCTTAAAAATGCAAATTTGCATATTTTTGCACAATTTGAACAAATCTGAAATAGATCATCCCTAGGGACCTATGTACCAAATATCAAAGCTATCTGACTGACAGTTTTGAAGAAGAAGATTTTTAAAGATTTTTTTACCAAAAATGAAAAAATTGCCTTAAAAATACAAATATGCAAATTTCGCCACAATTTGAACAAATCTGACTGAAGTCACCCTAAGCAAACTGCATATCAAATTTCAAAGCAATCGGACAAGCGGTTTTAGAGAAGAAGATTTTTTTACCAAAAACACCAAAAATGCCCCAAAAATACAAATATGCAAATTTCACCATGATTTGAACAAACTGAAGTGAGGTCACCTTAAGTCAACTGCATATAAAATTTCAAAGCAATTGGACTTGCGGTTTCAGAGGAGAAGGCAATTGTTGACGGACGACGACGGACGACGACGACGACGGACGACGACGGAAAATCAACCTATTTGATAAGCTCCGCGTCGCTGACAGCGGAGCTAAAAAGAGGGGGTAAATAAATTAAAAAAATAAACTATTAAAAATGTTAAATAGGCCTACTAGATATTGGTATCCAGAGAAATAATAAACTTAGATTTGAGAGCGTGTCCTTTATCTTATATTTCTTCAAAATTTCAAGTTTAAAGGACTAAAATAAAATTTGGGGTTCACGTAAATAAGTTGAAAAAAAATAAATTATCAAACCTGTAAAATACTAGATTATGTATACTAGAGAAAATTTAAACAGACAAAAACACGCTCACTCTCTATTTGTTTGATGACAGAAATATGAAATATCTAAACCGTTTTTGTACTACTGGAAACCCCACATGGCTACCAGGCTGGTATGCGAGTCACTGCCAAACGAATAAATAAATAACAAGTGACTTGTCCTCGGAAACTCGCAGCCAGTTTACAAACATAACCAATTATATTCCCTACCACTCGGATATTTTGATCACCCCAAGAAATGTCAGAAATTAGCGTCCACAACACCATGCATGATGCACTGAATACCAGTCCCGGCCACTCCATCATGTAAAATAGTTATACCGTATAGCATTGCTTGTTATTTGACCATAACGTCCTACAGTCAAAGCTTACATATGGTTAGCCCTGCGTACAGGTCTGTGTGTTCCCGGCGATATACGGAGGCCGTAGCCGTATAACGCCGAGAACACACAGACATGTACGCAGGGCTAACAGATGGTAGCCTTACATATCGGAGTCAACGGTAAAATTCCCAAAATTGTATTCACCTGCGGGGTGCGGTTGTGTTGCGAACCGGTAGCATCGGTCTGCGTGTCAGTTTCTGACACTTCCATCGTTGTACCTCCTTCATCGTCGGGCGTGGGTGAGGAGACAACCCGACGCGTTGGCTTTACAGATGTAGTCACGGCATATCGTATAGCCGCTGGCATAGCTAGCTACGCATGGCCTTCTGCACACGTCCCGTCAAAGGCGTCATCCCAACTTACGTCATTGTCGCAAAATGTCGTGATTGAATATATACCACGTTACGGTAAATCCTCGTGTTGTCGTAGAGCATGGGCGTAAAACATAGTGGCCTGGCAGAAACAAACTACCAGGCGCCGGCCTTGAATTATTGCGCCCGAAATGGCGCCATGGCCTGTGAAAATAGCGCCATTGCTGATTTTTTTGCGCAAAATGCGCAATGGCGCACTCTAGATCAAACACTGCAAACCAAAGTGACGTGCATATCTATGACATTGGTCAATGTCCTTGTACCAACTTTGAATAAATTCAGTTGAAACATGTCTGAGTTATGGCTTTGTACATGAAAAAATCGTAATAAAACGGCCGCCTGGCAGCCATATTGGATCGTATCACAAAACAAATCGACATGCATATCTATGACATTGGTCAATGTCCTTGTACCAACTTTGAATAAATTCAGTTGAAACATGTCTGAGTTATGGCTTTGTACATGAAAAAATCGTAATAAAACGGCCGCCTGGCAGCCATATTGGATCGTATCACAAAACAAATTGACATGCATATCTATGACATTGGTCAATGTCCTTGTACCAACTTTGAATAAAATCGGTTGAAACATGTCTGAGTTATGGCTTTGTACATGAAAAAATCGTAATAAAATGGCCGCCTGGCAGCCATATTGGATCGTATCACAAAACAAATCGACATGCATATCTATGACATATGACATATAATCCTTGTACTAAGTTTGAATGAAATCGCTCCTTGCATCTCTGAGATATCTGCGTGAACGGACGGATGCACGCACACACGCACGCACGCACGCACGCACGCACGGACGCACGCACGGACATGACCAAACCTATAAGTCCCCCCGGACGGTGTCCGTGGGGACTAATAAAGATTACTGAAATAACTTTCTGTGTGTGTTATATTTTTCTCATGACTATGTACTACTACATCTTGAAAAATTATATAAAAATTGTTTTGAATTTGAATTGCAGTATAAAATAATTGAAAACTGTTCAATCTTCAATGAGTTCACTTTCAAAAAAAAATCACAGCCATCTACATGTACACTTTGAACTTCTGAAGGAAAAAAAAACAGACTGGCACAATGAAAATCTGACAAGATAATTTGACACAGGCAAATTACACCTTCAGAATGAATACATCAATTTCAGTTGGGGAAAAATAACTTTGTTGGGGTCTACTGATTACAATGTTGCCAAATTGAGATTGTGTCCTAGCAACGTGATATGGAATGAGTTCGTACAGTTCATCGTTCTAAAAATAGTCTCACTGTTTTGACTGTAGCCAGCTGTTCACATGGTTCACTTGTGGTTGTACAAACGACGATGTTTCTTCTTTGCCCACAATTCTACGGCGCGATCATAGTTGTACTCAGCAACTGTTGGTCCGTCCACAGCAATACGGACTAAACTGTCGACACTAACCTGACTCAGACGATTTCTTGGGGTTGTCTTGATTATCTTCAGTTGTGAAAAAATTCGCTCAGAGTCTGCAGTATGACACGGCAAAACACGGTAGATTTTGGCTAACTTCGCCATACTTGGAAAGGCCTGCTGAACCACTCTGTTGGTGCACAAAAGTTCTACGATGGCTTGCGGTTCGACATTCGGTTGTTTCAGTATTGAGTCTCTTGCATAATTCTTGAAACTCGACCACTCGTTGACTGCTTCTGTTGTGATATCATGCTGACCCTGTTTCGAACTGCTTCGTCGCCGTAGTTTTGAGAGTCGTTCACGTGCAGACGTGCTGTGTCGAATATATCGAAGCAGGATAGAATACCAACATCTTCACTCGGAAATTGTTGCTCGATGTTGCCGATAAGGGTAGCTATGTACCGCTCGATGACTTGCTTGACAGTTGACTCGTCTGTAGCGCGTTTCTTCACGGTGATGTCAAACTTCTCTAGTTCGTCAATAAAACTGCCCAACGCTCTAAAGTTCTCACCGCCAACACTATCTGCTTCAGTGTTGTCACTGTTGACAAGACGAGGGGATTGAGGAGACTGTGTTCGAACTCGTGTGCTTGGAAAGCCTTCGACAACTTGCTCAGATGTGGGAGAACGTCACACAGCAGCAGCATGGTAGCGATGAACGGATACGCTGTCAGTGTGTGGTAGAGTCCGATAGCTTTCACGTCACCGCGTTCTTCACCTTCCCGTTCAAGACTAACTAGGACACTGCGAAAAGTCTCTTTTAATCTTGCCACAGATAAGTCGATGCTCAACCATCTTGTCGATGAAGGTTCGATTGGTTTGATGACTTTCTCACCCAAAGTTGTCTGCACTGCATGAAGGCCAGCCATGCGAACTGCACTGTTGTTGAAGAAGTCGTACAGCTGACGTAGTACGGTGTAAAACTTCTTCACGACTGGTACTGCAGCTGCTGCTTGCGACGATGCTAACTGTAACCTATGGGCACAGCAGTGGATGCCTATCGCCGTTGTTGCAATTTCTTGAAGCCGCTTGACGACTCTGTTGTGCTTTCCAGTCATCACTGCTGCGCCATCAGTTCCAATCCCAACAAGGCCGTCATGGTTGAGGTCCACTTGTTTTTCCCGGAAGAATGATGTCACGTGGGCGGTGATTGTCTCTGCGTTGAGCGAAATTGTTGGCGACTCGTCTAGGGTTTCGTCAAATTTCAACGGCTCGATCAGCTTCAGAAACTTGACACACAGCTGCCCATATTCGTCAAGAAAACGACAGTTCAAAGTAAATTGTTCGTTTACGCTGACATCTGAAGTCTCGTCAAGCATGATTGCAAAAAATTCAGACTGCAACATCTCTTGGATGGATTTGTCACTACAATATGTGACACTCTTCGAAACGTTCAGGTCATCTTTGATGGACAGGCCAAGTTCAGTCAGTAAGTCTTACAACTGTTCAAAGTTTGACGTATGTGGTATTCGACGTTTCGCTAGGTGATATAAACACTTGAAAGCTGAAACTATCGCGTCTTGTTTCACCTCGAGTTGAATGGTTTCGCCTAAATCTTGCGTAGTAGTGCTCAAAAGTTCTAATTTGACGGCATCGCGGTGGGCGGCTGTTTGCTCGTGCTCTTTCACGCTGACCAAACGAAGACGTCTGCATGGCGTCTTGTTCCACACATCTCTATCATAGGGACGCTTGTCGTACTTTTGACAAAGTCTACAGTACATACCCTCATTAGAAATGTAGTACAACCACGTCTTGCGACCATTCGCCCATTCTTCTCTGTAGGTAGTTGCTTGTCGTTTCTTTTTCATTGCGGGAGACTCGGCATTGGTAAGTCTTGACTTCTTGGAAGCGTTGACCGGATTCTCATTTTTGTCACTGGGCACCTTGCGTTTCGTTGCAGAAAAGTAACGATCTAACGACATGATGAAATACTCTGAATACTGCTTGAAGATAATAACTGGAGGAAACTATAGGAACGTGTGTCACTTGTGTTGTCGATCACAAAATGGACACAGATAGTCGATTTTTTGTCGCTTTTAAACCATTTCTTGCATATGATTAATTTAGCTTTTAGGAAAACAAAAAAATCGGCATGATCAATCGTTTATTTGAAACAATACTCATGTGCAACATTTTACTTTTGTCGGTACCACCGGGGGTGCTAATATGGGTTTTGATTTTTACCGTTCCATTGAAGATCTCCCCACGGACATGTAACACCTCAGACTGTATCATGTCAAGTTACTCCGTGTTTTGTTGACGTAGCTGAAATCACGTTGACACCTCGTTATAGCAGTACTTACTGTCCCTTGTTTCCCTGTTGTGTAAGGTCTAAAAAAATACCGCCTACACTGGCTTTCAAAAGAGATTTTAATTCATTATCAATTTTAGACAATTACTGTTCGTGCGTGCCGGCGTTTGTGTGTATGTTGTAACACAATTGACGTTGAAAGCAGACGGTCAATGCAACCTTTATGCCCAGTGGGAGGTGGTGGTCAGCAACCTTTGAGTGGTGGTCACCAGGTCTGAGTGCCGGACGCTGGCGACAGGTGCCGACTGCCGTCGGCAGAACCCTGTGGTTATAAATGCACTAATGAACATTATGAAACTAGAAATTCAATAGTTGGCAAAAACTAATTTCTCACAGGTACAGTATCATAGTGCATACTCTCTAAATAATTGTCCTACAATTTATTATCAAATTCAGTTACATTTACTTAGTTGATTGCTTCATTTTTTATCTTTTCTGCTTTTTTATTATGTGTTTTATGCATGGTTTCATGGCAACATAAACTGAAATGACAAAATGTAATGAATATTATTGTTCCCAAAAGATCATTTGATTAAATATCATTTCTTTAAATTTTGAATAAGATATGTACTAAGTTTTTCTATAGCTTGGAAATAAGAGGGGTGGTCAATTTGCATAACAATGTATACTTTGCATTATCCTTTTGTTGTGAAAATGTAACCTCTTCTACAGATATGAATAGATTGCTCCAAACAGAGGGGTGGCCCACCCCTCAACAAACCCTTGTGGAGAACCCTGCATGCTAAAAATTTTAAAGATATCATAATTAAACTGTATGCAGAAAGAGAAATAAATAGAAATATGTCGAATAATGGTGAAGCATCACACCTTTAAATGCATAATTAACAATTAATTAATAGAAACTATACTAAAACATGTAAATCTTATACTCACAGAATACTTTCTGGGATTGGTTCTTCTTTCTGGACAGTTTTTGGCACTGGCAAGTCTGTATTACACTCCATCACATCATTCCTGTGTTTAATGTAGGCACTGTGTGCAAGGGAAAGAAGAAATGTTGTAACATACAAGCATTTTTGCATCACGCTGCTATACTGACTCACAGATACTACTACATGTAAGTGTGCAGAAAATCAGCATGTTGTGTGCATACTAACTTACTGTCACAACTTTAGCTCTTGGCAACCAGAGTGCTAGATTTCACACATTTTTTGTCATGTTCCAGCTTTACAAATCAAAACACAGATCTAGTACCAGTTGATTAAAAGGGCAGGTTTTTCATCAGTTTATATCGCTGGGCAAAAAGACAAACCATGCCCAATTTTAAAGGAGAACAAAGGATTTAAAACAAATAAACAGTTGATGTCAACCGATAGTGTGAGAGCCAGGGATTAAAAATTGCCCCTTTAAGTTTCCAATGGCAGGTTTGTACCATTAAAAGGCCAGTCTTAAATCCCTGGTTCTGGCATTAACTATTGCTGACATTGAGTTTTTAATTTTAACTAACGATAGCTCTTTGGTTTTCCCTTGAAATTTTAATCAGTGGGATCATTTTGGTTTTACTAGAAAAAGCTTGTAATCAACATGTCCCTTTCAAGTTGTGACAGAACCCCACTGTGACAGCCAATCAGAAACAAACGCACAACTGCACAAGCCAATCATAAAAATCCTTTAAAATAATTCAATCTCAAAAACCTGTACATGTGCGTAACATGATCCAAGAGAGTCTATTTACTTTTATTTTTAATTTCTGTCATTATAAATTCACAAATTGAAGATTAATGTCTTGAAGTGTGTACAAGTAATTGACATGCAGATTAAGCCAGCACACGGAGAAATTTGATTTTATTTTTTCATTTTGTTCATGCAGCTGGGAAAATGTGTTTTGATGCCCTTTTGAGTGCTTGAAATAATTTTGTAAAATGTAACTGACAGTCTGTGCATCACAAAGGAAACATATCAGAAACTGAGAATTCTTATGTATTTGGGAGGTTTCAATACACCTACAAAGACATTTGAATTCTGTGAATACATAAACACATGCTTGATGACTAGTTTGGCATTTATTGCAAGAGAAGCAAAACTGTAGTGTGTAGGATTTAACCACTGCATCAATTTTAATGTACAGTCTTATGTTGTTCAGGTTACAGCTCTAATTTACATTTAAAGTCTTGTCACCAATCACAATATTTGATGTTTCCTTTCTATTTTCACAAGCGTTACCAGCACTTAGTAAACTCATGTATACGATCAAGTTGTAAAGATGTCCTCCAGTACAATTCATGAGGGTAATTTATTTGGAATATTCTCGTAAATAATGGCTGACCTGTTGAACCTACACAACTGAACCATCATGATTGAATAACATTTTTGCAGTCACTATAGGCAAACATAAATATTGTCTGTTGTGAAGATGAAATACCAGCACTGAGCAAAGTCCTCTTTATAGAATTCACATTGTCTTACCAGCGGAAATGTAAATTTACACCTGCAAAGAAATTTGTTGAGAGTTGAAGAATGTGGTATCGATGGATTGTTTCTGTTTAACCAATGGCAGAAAAGCAATGATCAGAAACAGACTGGCAGCGGTTGCCATTGGCAACCAAACGTTTAATGTTTGCACTCATTACATTTTCCTATTGATTCTGTGACTGTATTTAGTTACTTGTCAATTGTGTACACAGTGTATATACAGTATCATGGAGGCACACACATATAGAACATTGAGAGGTCGTCAAAGCTATGGGAAATTTTTAGAAGTGACAAATACGGTAGAAATACGAAAAATTGTACATTTCAAGTATAATTTCAAACATAAATAAATTCCTATGATCTCGTTGCTGAGCAATTCAATCACAAAATTATTTATAAATTCAATGTGGTGCAGAGAATGTTAGCAAGAACAAATTGCTTATGTTTGCTTTAAACATACATGTATGTATCTTTTCTATCAGGAAATTCATTTAAATGTTCGTCTTAGTTTTAATTCACTTTTGACATTATGAGATGTTAAGAAGAACACTGCTATATTTCTCAAGATGTGATCAGCTTTAATCAGGATTCATCATAATTTGTTTCAAAATAATTCGCCGTTTTCCGTTGACAAATAGAAAATGAGTGCTCATCATACAGATTGTATTGACATTTGCTATTCCATGGTAAATATCCATAGTTTTCACAGCTATAATCGTTGTCACACATGCAATCTAACACTTAAACCCTCACTTTTCTGTGAGTAATAGACTGTATAAATTTTTATTAAAGTTTTATTTTCCTCTTCTTCTGATCTGTTTGTAAACTACGTTTTCATTTTCTATTCTCAATTTTTGTCAATACTGTGTAAAAATTTGTCAATGCAGCCTGGACGTGAGAAATGTGCACTATTAGAATGCCTCTCTGGCGTAGATATTCGGACTCTGTTTTACCACTTGTGTGGGCTAATTTTAACCCTTTTATCACCATGGTTTGGCCCAAAACCATTGTTAGCAATGGTAATTGTGGACCTGTTTATAGGGAATTGGGGGTGAGCAGGTTAAAGCTCCTGGAGTAGGAAAAGTTTTCACCATCAGAGTTTTCCAAAAATAATTTTATTTTTCCCCATAGAATTAACTCAGGGATTGCGGCCATTTTGAATATCAAATACCCAGTATTAGTACATGTACATTGTAGTTGTTTCTAGGTAATTTGTTTCTCCACTATCAAATTTGTAGTGGTGACCCTAGATTTTCTTTTCCATGATAAGGTGAGAGAATGGTTGACAGTTTCATCTAAGAAAGTTTGAGTAAAAGTTTAATTTTTCACTTCAAGGCATATTCTATCTCAGTGTTCTCCCCAGAGCTATTATAGAGTGGTGGCCGCCACTCTATAAATTTTGGTAAACAATAGAAATCATTACCATAACAATTACATTTATTGTTATGTAAATTAGCCGCCACTCTATCAGAAAATCCTGGGGAGATCACTCTACCTTGATTCATATTTTAAGTATATTTTACAATTCTCACCTTTTTATTCTGTAAAACTTTTTCACCATCTTCTTCTGTTTTTTCTCTCTGCTAGTATGCTTACTAATCGGTGTAAATTTGGTTTGTGGGAAATACTGTTTTGATGAGTACATAAAGTCCCTGTGTAACGCTGGCTGTAGGGTGGTCCACAGAAACTGAACTTGGTTGTAGTTGCTTCGTACAAGAAGACCTTCCAAGATTTTGCATCTCTGTGAAAGGAAATTGAAGTAAGAGAATTTTAATACTAACATGCTAAAAGAAAAAGAAAAGAAATTACGATCTCTATGTAAAGCCCTGTCATACCCTGACCATTTAGCAAGCATACGCCAACATATCAAACTCTATCTAAAACACTGGCTTGCTGAACTAACGATGTATTTTTCAATTTTGGGCATATACATAGCATATTTATAACGTACTCATAGGTTAAAAAATGTTTTGGGTATGCTAGACAATTATCATGACACATTTCGACTTATGAGCAACTTACAAGTAAAGTGTGTGAATGTGTGTCAACAAGCACATTAAACCTTCCTACAACTTATAGCCAGCCTGTGTGGGATGTATGAGCCATACGCTGGCATACGTCGAAAAGTTTTGTGCATGCACTTAAGTTTTTGACGACCTCGATGTACTACGACATATACCAGCATGCTTCAGCGTGCTCTTAACTTATACAAAATTTACCCATAACGTATTCAATGTTCGCCGAGTGTATTCACCAAATTTTTCGTCCATTGGCATACACTGGCTCAATCATCAAGGTGTGACAGCTATGTACATGTACGGTAGATACTAGGCAAACTTGGAAAATCACTTGATATTACTTGTATCTCATTAACTGCATGTGAGTAATATTGTGTTACCATATATTGTGTTACCAAGATAATTTGCAATTGTTTTTCTGAAATACTTATTTTTGTTTCAGTATTAGAGAAGCACAGTCCAATCTTTCTGTAGTGCACTGCAGTTATTCCAATATGTGGTACGTCACCTTGACACCAAATCTAAAAACCTGCACAATCACTCTACTGTAAAGTGACAGAAACCATCAATTTTCATCGGTAAAATCACAAAGAGCAACCGTAAAAAAACGCCCATTTGCTAGTTGTTGTTTGTAATGATGTACGACCAACAATTCAGAACAAAACATCGTACGACAAACACCAAAGAAAAGAGCAAAATCCACAGACAGACAAATGCATGTAGGCATCCCTGCCCCATCATTGTACTCCGAATAATGGGAGCTGACAAGGCAGATTGCCAGGGCAGACAAAAGTCTACCAGCTACAACAGAGAGTCTTTTCATCACCATAGATTCAGATTCAATGCTTCTGGAATGGAGAATCCACTACCATGATATCATTCACTCTCCTTTTTCTGAAATTCAAACAATGATTGTTTTCTGTTCAGGGGAAACGTTTTCTGTCATGGACAAATTGCTCTATCAATGTCATAAACACATTTTCTATTAGGCTCGACTGGTAAGCAATAACTGGTGAGTCTTCTGGTAGGTGTGATTTCATATAGTATTTTTTTGGAAATATCGGAATTGCCAGAAGTTCTCATTGTGACACCACAATGTTGTGGGTTCGAATCTGATTGAAAACTATCCGTATTGTCTTCCCATCTTTGCCTAACAATATTGACCCATAACTGGGTCTGGATCAAATTTTCCAGTTACATGTAAGGAAGGAGAAATTCTAGAAAATATACCGTCAAGGACAGTGTGCTCACATTTGGTTTGAATTGGTCCATTTGAGAAATATTTAAACCAGGACCAAGAATGACAAAAGCAAATAAGGTCTCCAACTTAGGTACTGGAGGTCATCTTTAGGAACATGCATATCAACTTCTATAGCAATGGGATAAGCAGATCCTAAATACATAAGCAAATGTCAACAACAAAAAAAGACAGAGAAGGTTTGATAAGAAGAAAAGGTGGGAGTGGGTAAAAAAATGTACAAGGGATCTGGTAAAAAAGTAATGCTACCTCATCAATCTTCTAGACCCTACCCTCCTGAATATCAAATGATCCATCCCTTGGTATTACATAACGCCAGATGTCATTGACAGGAAATATATTTACAACCTTGGGAATTTTTTAATTAATGCCATGAGTGTTATCATTCTAATGTAAACAGCACTTAAGTTAGTTACAGATGGTGAAATGCCTTCCACTGTGGGCGGTGATTACAACATCTGGAATTATCCTGGATCCAAATTTCTCATCAGTTCTTGTATGTCTTACTTAGAAAAGTTGCAAAAATTGGTCCGCAATGAAAAAATTCACCCAAGCTTTGTTTTCTGGATCAAATTTTCCTACAAATTGATACCAAATATGACAAAATTATGTTCACAGCCTTCAAAACTGTCTCAAAACATATCCTGGGTTGGTGTAGGTCATTTAAGGTCACAAACTGAGAAAATTACCTAAAATATACAAATTTGGGGGTTTCCCAACACTTTGAACAGAAAATTATCTTTAACATCCCTCGGGGCTTTATACCAAATTAGAAAGCTATCAAATAAGTAATTTTGAGAACAAGTTTTCTTGACCAAAAATGTCAATATTGTCTTAAAAATACAAATTTGTATATTTCAGGACAATTTCCACATATCTAACTATTGTCATATCTGTACGTGTTGTCTGTGTACCAAATACAAAAGCTGTCTGTCCAGGGGTTTTAGAAAGAAAGTACTGTTTAAGATTTTTTGACCAAAAATGACAAAATTGCTCCAAATAGTAATTTTCCCAATTTTGTCATAATTTCAACAAATTAGAAGCGTAACACCCTCGCAAAGATCCAACGCAAATTTGAGAGCAATCGGGTTGGCGGTTTCAGAGAAGAATTTTTACTGAAAATGAGAAAAAATCACCAAAAAATTCAGTAAAAATACAAAATTAAGGATATCTTCACAATATTCAAAAAACTGTATAAGGTTCACCTCAGGTACTTGCACACAAATTTTCAAACCAATCAAAACAGCGGTTCTCCAGATATTCTTGACCATTTTCACATTTTGTCAGCTCATTTGCATAATTTTGGCAATGCAGACTTCATTTGAACAAAATCCCATCTATAGCCCTGGATGCATCCACACACCAAATACCAAGCTGAAATGTGCAGCGGTTTGCGTGTTTTTGATGTTGACGGACATACTGTACGTACATACATACATACATACATACATACATACATACACACACACATACATACATACATACACACACACATACATACAGACGCCATCGACTTCAGCTTATACGATAAACTCAAATTGGTATAACCAAATGTGAGCTAAAAATAATTATGTACAATAACATTAGAATGATACCCAGACTGAGAAAATAACATTTCCTGCTGTGTT
Source organism: Ptychodera flava (assembly GCF_041260155.1). Classification (NCBI taxonomy): domain Eukaryota; kingdom Metazoa; phylum Hemichordata; class Enteropneusta; family Ptychoderidae; genus Ptychodera; species Ptychodera flava. The sequence continues at coordinate 10,187,796 of NC_091929.1, forward strand.
GACTTGCATTATATACATGTAACTAGTATGGTCACTGAGTTACAATTGTGTCATGTACTGTTCACAGTTACAGTACTCATTTACTGACGGATAATTACTTCTGGAAATCCGGCTTCACTGTAATTGCTGTAACACACCTAATACAACTTGACTGGATTTCCTGAAACCATTTATCATGCTCTATCAAGCTTTATAGTTTACTTGTGATTTGTACTGCAGACTCTATCATGAGAAATTTAATCTTGGAAAATTGAATCAAATGAGGAACTGACCTCAATGGTATATTGCTGGGTTCTCTTTCTTGGACTCTCCTTTTTTACCTTTTCTGACAATCTATTCACAGATATTGTGAAATGCTGTCTTATCCTGGCCCTATTGCACTTATCCTTATTTTTAAAAGGAATTTTTCACCTGTTACATTTCACTTTGCCATGGAAACTTAAACACTACATGTCCTTCAATAAAAATTGGTGAGAATTTTATTGATGCACCAATACACATTGGTAGGGTATATGTAATATGTAAAAAATGAGTATGAAACACTATGTACAATAACCATCATTTCTGAAACAATCATTTATGGTAAATTCAGTGTTTTTAATTTTTACCAATTAATAACGACATAGAAAAAACAACATGATTTTGATTTTTGGGTTTTCTACCCAGAACTCCTTGCATTTTCACTCTTTCTAATCAAGTGTATATATTTTTTGACAAAAAGCAGGAAGGCTACAGACAGATTCCCCCATCCCCACCCCCTCTTAGCCCCATAAAATCCTATGGAACAACCCTCATTGAAAATAACATTTCACGAAATATCTAGATTAATTTTAAAAACAAATTATTTTCACTTTGAGTGAAATAACCGACAGATAATGTTTGCTGGAAACGAAACATACATGATAGTTGCAGTATGATCAGTTATCAAACGAATGATAAACAATGCAATAACATGACTGTACTATTATGTAATACGCTGGAAATAACTTATCTTAAGATAAATTGTTTTTGAAACAAAAAACCCAATTAGTATAAGGAAATTATTACATCTTCTCATCATCTAGGACTGAACCTGAAACCAATTTCTAGTGTTGGTGTGTATGAACCAGGTATTAAGCCTTTAAGATTTCAAAGTCCACATTGCTGTTTGTAAAGCTAATCATCAGCTACGGTAGTGTTGGAAAACTGGCAGACATATTTTGGATACGTGGTACCCGGGTTATTTTAATCGAGAACTAGGCTGTGGTCCGCAATAAAGTCTCATAAAAGTCTAACTGAGGATTTTGGGTCTTGCTTGCTGCAGTAGATATCAGCGTACATGTCTTTTGGCTGCACAGAAACACAACCACATTTAGCTCAGCTCACATACATTCAATTCAAACGTCTTGCTGAAGGGTATTTCGTCCATCAAGTAAAATTTTAGAATCATTTAATATGTTCTCAAGTTTAAAATATATACCAGTTTAATAGCTCTATGTAAAATCAGTACAACCATGGTAGGAAGAGACCTCCATGGTAGGTTGACACAGGCAAGTAAAAATGCCGCGGTGGGCATTTTAATATGTTCATCGGTCCGTGTTGGCATAATATTGGAGATCGGTCGTCTCTCCATGTAGACTCATGAAGGTAGGCAGCTAGCTGCAATACTGGAATGAATCATTGAATGCCAACTGGCTCAGCTTTGGACCTCAGACGAGAGTATAAAAGTTAACTGTGTCTTCACATTATTTACCGTTAAGACAGTATGACGGTATCTGTGTATTCAGATACGTGGCTGTGTGAAACACCGATAGCGTGTTGTCAATGAGTTGTCTATAGGATTTGGACAAACAATAACAAAAAAACAATTGGTGAAGTGGACGACACACGGCGACGTACTGAAAGCTGCCATGATACAGCAGCACTATATTATCACAGTGTATGTTGTTTTTACCTGCTCGTGATTCCAGCCCTCCAGCCACACGGAGAGATGATCGAGCTGCCGGTCGAATTCTACATTGGTTTCGTTGAAGGGCTGTCTTCCCCGGCCGTAGTGCCATAATTTCTGAAGGCCCGGATCGGATATCTCGTCGTCTAGGACATGATCGCCCGCCTCAAGAATTGCAGCCATAGCCGTATTTGTTTTAAAATGCAACTGGACCTTGTGTGCCTAATACAAACACAACTTAATACGGCGACGAGACCGCTGGATTTAGCCGACTCGTCGACGGTTTTCACCGTATTTAACCACCTATCCTGGTTCAGTAGCTGGATTTCATGTATGGTGAGTTTATAGACCACCTCATGTCACCGACAAAATGGCACAGTTTTCGCGATCAGCGAGAGTAAAACTTCGAAGAAAACTCACGCTACCTCTTGGTTGAAAGTTTATGTCAAACGCCAATTACACGGGCTATTCCATTCTCGTAGAGGATGAGGATCTAACTTGTTGAGGTAAACATTTTGAAAGTTATTAAAGTAGTAATAAGCAATAGCAAGAGCAATATTAATATACTTATTAAATTGAAAGAAAAGATACCTATTATTTAAAAATCAGTTTTTGGGACGGTGAACATAAACTGACTTTTTCCATCCTCCCCAAACGAAGTGGTCGAACCTTCGTTTTGTGTGACCCACAACTCCATGCAACTTGGCAACAGGGCGCGTTGGTATTATTGACGTTTCATGTTTTATTCATGAGGTGTGTTCCCACTGCACAGATCAGACAGCACACAGCTAGCTGTTGTCGCTTTTCAGGGGCTTGTTCTGCTTCTATACGTACACACATGTACATTAAGTATATCTGCGTTTACAGCAGCTCAATCATCAATGATTTATTTACATATAGACAGGAAAGTTTTTTGCCTGTCTCTTTTCCTTGACAATAGAGAAGGATAAATCTTTCGTTGTATACAGATACCAGAGAAACGGACACAGGCATTCGACTCCCGGAGTCAACAAGTAACTATTATAGTTGCATCAGTAAACATGTGAACAGTAATGTGAATAAGAAATAAGAAATCGAACTGGCGCAGTTCCCCTCCTTTTCATTAATTGATTGTTGATGGCACTTTTTATCGATAGCTAATAAGTCGTCGTCGCCATTCTTGCTTATCTTTAAAATCTACGGTAAATTTATATCATATTATATTACGTAGCAATAGTTCTTGTATGAAAGCTCCATTTAATAGCAGTATGAATTTTTTGTGCCAGTATTTTTGTTGTATTTGTGAATTTTCCATCGTGCAACTCCAAAAACAAATTTAACGTTCATAATAATCGAGCTGACAACTGAACTTCGCTTCGAAAAAGAATCCGTTCGACAAATAACATTGCATATTACACGATGTGTTGAATTAACGTAGCTAAAATTTTGCATGTCTACCTGGATCTGGAAGAAGAATAAAAACGGGTTTTATTTATTTGAACACGACTCAGCGTACTCCCTCTGTGTTGGTTCTGTTTACTTGCAGAAGGAATTCTACTTTTCATTTCTCAAAATCATAAAAAAGATTGTTATGTGGTAGAACCTTTTCTCGGCAGTTTCATGAGTGAATCTCCTCTGGTATATTGTTATCCTTTAAAGACTTATGACTTATGCTTATATTTCTTTATAAAAACCTCCATCTGAATACTACGTCAGTATCTTCGATAAGTTTGGTCTATTTTTAAATAACCTTTCAAGTCATTTATCTTGACTCGGTGAAATTTTCATCGTTTTTCAAGAAAACTGCATTCTCCAAGGACTTTCATAGGGAACTTTGATATAGAACTTAAAAATGCCCTCAATCTCCTCACAGATTATGAAAACAGCGGCTATAAATTAAACGCATAGATTATTTGACCAGGTGTGTCTCAGGATGACGTGATTTTTTTTTCACTTGCCTTCAAGATTTGCTAGTAACATGCTTGTTCAGGAGAGGGCAGAACATTTGCACATGAAGGTACAAGCGAGATTTAATCTCTGTTATTCACAACTCGAACAGAAATATATCGCTCACATGTGACAAGTAAAATTTTCTTTCGTTTTCCACATTTAAGTCTCACTGAACTTTTAACCATTCTCTTACCAAATCAAAAATAAAAATCGGGGGTCACTGTGTAAAGTTGGGCACTAAAGAAACAAATAACGTAATATTTCCCGATATTTGAAATTCAAAATTCCTGTGTTAATTCTATCGAGAAAAATAAAAGTTTTGATTTACCAAGCTGGTGAAAAATCTTCTCTCTCAATGACCTTTAAAATTAGACCCAGAGAAGTATTGAAAAAAACTATATGCAATGTCGACGTCAGTTTTCCGCAGCAAGTTCCAAGTGTCCAACGGTGCACTCATCTCCGATTTCGTACAAGTGTACCCTTCGGACTTCGAACTACAAAGCACAACGTCTATTACACTTTACGGTTGAGAATGCGCCTCTTTACATTTCTACAAATCGATAAGTCAAAATCGCAATTGGGGTCAAAAGTTGTGGCAGAGTCAACAACATGGGTCAAAAGTCGACATTTTACCAACGGTTTCTTGGTTAAAAGTGTGCATGAAGCGAAAAAGTGGCATATAAAACTGCTGTACATATGAATTTACTCTTTCAACGACAGCATCCCCGAGCCCGTGTTTTATTAGCTCCGAGGACACTCGATCAAACCGCGTTATCCTTGAACATGTAACTTCAAGTTAATCAAAGCCAGGGGATCAATTACATCACTATGAATGCATTTTCCAGGTAAACTACTGATTTACTATTTCAAGATTGTCACAGTTTTCGTTTGTAATAACCAGATAACGGCTGCCAATGACCGAGGTAAGAAATGACGTCGGCGATAAAGAGTTCATAACACATTACATACTAAGTTTGTCAATTAGGTAAACTGAGACAAAATTCTGCGAAAAGGAATACGAAGTATTTCATGGAGACACAACTCACCAGTCAAAATCAAGAGGTAATAAGGCCTAAAAAAAAAAATTGTGTGTTTCCGGTAACCCGACCTACCCTAGTTCAAACCCCCCGACCCTAAACTTTTTTTTGGACGTTGAAAACAAATCCCGCGAGATTGGCTGGGAAAAGTTTTAAATCACGCGTGATTTCATGACGTCATTAAACAACAATAGCGACTGCTTGTGCAAGCGTGTTTTCCGTAACATGTGAGAAATGCGATCACGTTCAAGAAAAAATGTAAAAAGTGTGAGAGGCTCCCACCTAACTATCCAAAATGTTTTTGTGTCGAGTTTGTGTTTAATTCGTTTCAAAAATGTGTTCCTATATTCTTATCCGATTTTTTGTGTTAATGAAAATGTTTGTTTCACCTCGGATATTTGTAGGGAAGTTTGGATTAGGCCCTAGTGTGTACGGTAATGTTTTGTTTGTGTGGGGAAAGCTTATGGCGATTGTAAAAAGTGTGAAAGAGGCTCCCCACCTAACTATCCAAAATGTTTTTGTGTCGAGTTTGTGTTTGATTCGTTTCAAAAATGTGTTCCTACATTTTTATCCGATTTTTTGTGTTAATGAAAATGTTTGTTTCGCCTCGGATATTTGTAGGGAAGTTTGGATTAGTGTGTACGGTAATGTTTTGTTTGTGTGGGGAAAGCTTATGGCGAGACGCAGCCGGACCTATGGTGTTACAAAGTTGATGAGTGGCCCTTTGACGCTTGCGTTTCGAAACCCGAGTGTGGTTTCTCATCAGTCGCAATGTAGATTCTTTCGTTAGTTTGTTTGTTTTTAATGTATTTTAGTGGTCTTGCTCTTCGAATTGCGAGGCAAGAATATCAATGTTTGGGTCTCATTGTGAGTCCGTTTGGTGGTCTGGTTTGTTTGTTTTTTGTTTCTTTACTTCTGTAAATTTTGTTTGACTAGTGTGTCTTTTAGGTTTTTGTTTCTCTTGTAAGCAATGATTGGTGATTCTGGGAATAGATTCCTTATAGTGTTGAGTCCTTCTCCAGTTCAGCCCAATGTTTCAAAAGACTTCCCTTAAGATCTTTTGTTTTTATGTAAGGGCTGTATGTTGTACTGAAGATGAGTTTGTTTGTTGCTTCTTTACGTGTACTTGTAAAGTTTGTAGTGTATTACGAATACTGTGGTTTATTTTTCTGTTATATTCGTGATTTCATTGTTTTTGTATTCTCTGTCGAGTAGTTTGTTTCTAAAGAAAGCGACTTTTTTAGTAAAGTCGTCATTGTTGTTTCAAGTGCGAGCGTATCTAAGGATTTCACCTTTGATAAAGCCATTAAATGTTGCTGTCGGGTGACACGATTCTCTATGTAGAAATTGGAATGTGTCTGTTGGTTTAATATGTGTTTTGATGTCGAGGATATTTTCTTTGTGGTATCTTGCACCTTTGAAAACTACTACATCTAGGAATGTAATTTCTTGTGTTGAGTTTCGTATGAAAACTTAAACGTTGGGTGCATTGTGTGGATTTTTTGAGTGAAGTTAGTGAGTTCGGTTTGTGTTCCAGAAAGATTGCAAAGACCATCTCTGAATCTTTTCCAGAAGTGAATGTTGTTGTGGTTGTTTACGATTATTGTCTTTTCAAGTTCATGAAAAGCAATGTCTGCTATCTCTGGCGAGGCATTCGATCCCATGCTGCAGCCCCGGGTTTGGCGGAAATATTGCTTGTTAAATTCAAAACTGTTGTGTTTTAGAATTAGTGAAAGCATTTCTATTAAGTCTTCCGTGGGTGGTTTTTTGATGCCGTAATTTGTTTGAAGCGAGGTTTGTGAGTTTAATGTTTCACTGACTAGCCGAATCGCTTCGTCGTGAATTGTGTTTGTGTCCATCGACACCACGTCGAGTGTTACAAGAAATGCATGTTGGGGGAAATTTGTTTTTTCTATTTCTTGTATGAAGTTTGTTGTGTCTTTTATATTTGACGGTTGTTGCTGGACCAGTGGTTTTATGAAATAATCCAGGAATTCTGAAATTCTGTTAGTGGGACCGGAGCAGCCACTAAATATTGGTCTCCCTGCAAACGTTGAGTTTTCAGGCGGCGATTTGTGAATTTTAGGCAATAAGTACCAATGCGGGGTACGGATTTTTATGTTTTTTGGATCGAGATACTTATAAGTATCATGGTCGATGTGTTTGTTCTCGTACATTTTGTTTAATAGTTCGTGTACTTTGTTTACTGTTTGTTCTGTGTCGTCACTGTCTAGTTGTGTATAATACTGAGTGTTGCGTAATTGTCTTTTGCATTCGTGTATGTAATCTTTTGTGTTGACAATGACGATGCCTTGACCCTTGTCGAAGGGTATTAAAATTTTCACATTTTCTTTTTTGTAGAGAAAAAAAAATACCAAAAAAAAATTTTTTTCCTACCTACCTACCCTATTTCTGAAGAGCATGTTACAGGAAACACACAATTTTTTTTTTTTGGCCTAATCAAAAAATAACAGGCTTCAGTGGTTAACGAATATCAGTCTTATATAAAGAGTTTTAAAGGGACTAGCATTGTACTTTTAATATTGTCATTTGCTCCAGGATACAAGAAGATGTCATCTCACAGATTTTGAAACGAAAAGTATTAGTTTTGCATACAGTATGCACTGTATGAGGCGTAACATTAATTTGTGAACATTGGACATTTTAATGTATATGCAGTGATGACGTTTTGTATTCTGGGCATATCGGCATGATTTTGGGAGTACTACAAGAAGGTCTATTATAGCAAAGAATACAAAATTTAGGGAAACACATAAACAGTTACTATTGATAGAACTTCAAAAGACAACGTATTCGATGGGGTCGAATCGAAACTGTGGTGACACTCAGTACACCTTTATGGCAAAGGTTAAGGGTCACTCGAAAGGTCTTCAAAATGTTGTGTGGATTTGTCGCTTTTGCGTTGATATCATGAAAAAATAACCATTTTAAACAAACACGCAAGAGAGGAAGGTTTTCACGTCTTTGAATCAGATTCTGGCATTTTGAGCCTGACAAACGTGTTAATCATTGACCTATTTGGCTTTCTTCCGCCTTTGAATGAATTGTCCTGCCATTCTGGTTGTCAACATGGCGGCTTGAAATCGTTGGGTCGATACACAGAGTTTGCGTAAGTGCACATCGGTAGAACCCTTTGATGAAAGTCAATGCGTCACACTAAAGTTTGTTTTTGCTGTCATTTACAGTATTCGTTTTTAATATGTCAGCGTCGGTAAACCGATTGGAAACCATAACTCCAAATCGTAAAGGGGCTGATCTTGGATCAGCCGTCTCTGTCGATGTCGGCATTTACCGTTGCAATTTTCAAATCGCACATTTATGTTATAACTTTTAATATTGTTCCAAAACAAAGTGAAGAATAAGAAATATGAAACATACCCTATGATCTTAAAAACATATTGATGAAATCATTATATTACTGTATATGATCACACATCACAAATTTCAGCATACACTCACTGACCAGTGCCGACTGATTCAAACAAACCTATGACAGTGTTGTGGCTTATACTAATCGTTCTCTCGCCTGGTGTATGGTTTTTCTCCAAATGACTGAACAGGTGCTACAATGGTTGACTGCTGGATCGATCCACGGCTAAAACTCTACGAGGATTTAAACAGCGAAGTAAGCGTTAATGAGGAAAATCGATATGTACTCTAATCAGTGACAAAATTCCGAAAAGAGAACTCGATGATCTACATAATGTTGGTGATATATTTAAATGCTTAGAGCGAGAATGATATATCAAAAGATCAGATTTCAGTCTCATCAAAGAACCTTTGAAACAGATCAACAGGAGACCTCTTATCAGTAAGGTCACCGAGTGTGAAAAGAAATTGAAAATATACCAAAATAGTGCAACGGAAGCCAATATAGGTATGTTGAAACATGCAGTTTGGATAGAGTTCTGCTCTTTGATGCGGAAGTCCAAATACACTAAGGTAATCTTTATTGAGTATCCAGTTCACATGCTAAAACCTAATGTGTGAAGCTGATATATATAAACTTTAATCACTTTACACTTTATTACTTTGACGTCATGTTAGATATTTAGACTCACCAGGCAAGGGCAGTAGACGTGACGTGGCGACGTGGCAGGTATATCATAACAAGACTATTAGAGTAAACATACCTTCGTAGCTACCGTCCGAGACAAAATAATGTTTTCTGGTCAACGCTCTCATCACTAGAAGACCTGACCATGTGCGTCATGCGTGTTCTTTGTTTCGAAATTGTGTTAGACATCACCATCCTAGTGTGCACCAGTGACTATTCAAAATAAAACTGCTGACATCAAACCAAAACATGCCGTAAAACTGCAATGAAGATACTCCATATGTTGCTGAGCCCTAAATTCATATCCGCTAAATGCAGAATTGGACGTGAAGGTATTTTGAAGTAATTAAAAGCGATAAATGCTGCCATAATAAGTACAACTGTGGTCAGAGAAAATGTAAATATTTATTGCTGCATCACTTTCGCCAAATATCTTAACCGGAGACAATCGGGGAAGGGTATCATATTGGCCTCCTGCAGTCCTGGTTGCATGACGTGACGTGCTGCGGATCCATAGCCCTACCACTCCCTTTGCTGTTTGACTCCCCCAACACAACAGCAAAAGGAGTGGTAGGGCCACGGATCCGCAGCAAACTATGACGCGGCGTCGTTGAGGGCGCGGGGAAAGTTATCATCTTAGCTACTGAAACATGCAAACTATTACTTGCCGGATTTTCTGCTAAGAAGTGTTTTTACAAAGAAATCACAGAGGGTGCTTTCAGCAGGTAACCGTCAACTTTTGTGAATCTAATCAAGGGTATAGGGGACTCGATCCGGTGATAATGAACTTGACTATGAGGTAACGAATAACAGCACACATGTCTTCTATATCTGATAGGCGAAAACGACAAACCAAAACGCGACTCTCAAGAAATATCATCAAAGAGCCAATCTGAAGCACAAAACGGAGGTAAATATCACTGTATTTTACAACGTCAGTTCCTATAGAGAGTCTCTGTGTTCACAGAATGTTTTGAAATGATGATCAAAAAATAAATTTACGAGTTGTCATAACAAGAAAATTTCTTCTGCACTATTTATATTTTGCCCGATGTTTTGGTCTATTCATCTTTATTTGCCGTCAAAGTTATACATGTTGCCCTTCGACAGCATGCATTCAGCAGCGAAGATGCACAAATATTTCAATTTTGCGTATGTTTTTACTATTTGCGTGAAGGGTCAGGCCAACATGTACAATCCATGATTTGTTTTGCTTTCGATTTCGATTTAGGTATTCGAATCCATAATGGCATAATTTGGCTCTCAGCTGCACTCGTCCTCATTGTGGGTTACCTGGTTTATGTCTGGTGAGTTTATCACCTCTATTACACTGGTTCAAGAGGGTATGACAGATACAGTATGCTTAGTATTAATCCATAGAGTTCAATGCTTTCCTTTCAGTGAGCTATGCTACGGACAAGGAAATAAGTACATTTTTCATTTGCTTGACACACACATATACTAGCATTGTGATATCGGCCCAAGGCACATATGTGCAACTACCATACTTTCAACCGTAAATGCATTTGTACCAGGTGCCTCCGACAACAAACAGTAATGCTCATTACAGAATCGTCGCTTTAATTTATTGCCTTGTCTATTTATGTTGCAGGTTGGGTGCTAAACAATAAGTTCCTGCGCTAACGTCTGTTATCCATAGATTTGAAGGGGGTAACTGATTTGGAAACGAAGGACAAGTCACTATTTCAAGACTACTTTTAAGATAGAAGGAAACATTTATGATATAGATTCTTATATACTTGACTCACTATGTTGAATAAAAATGTCTGCTGTCGAATCAGCGGCAGCGACACTAAACAACATCATTTTCTTCGTGTTCTATTTCCTCTAAGCATAAGAAACACAGAGTGCTTAGCCTGTAAACTGTACATGATTGTGTAAACTGCGCTGTTGCTATCACTAGATGAATTTTGGTCCAGACTAAAATTCAAATATAAACAATACCAGTGCATTTTACATCTATACTCTCTATTTGATAAGCGAAATAGTTTGTGTTTTTGCTTTAGGAGCACAAAATGAACTTGCAATTGACATACAAAAGAAACAAACATTGTAAAAAACATCACAAATATTTACTACTCCTGATGTTATAAAATTCGGTTTTACACTTCAAGCAGAACACATAAATGGCAATGAATACATTAGCTTGATAATATCGCTAAAGCTGATGTGATAACTGCACACATAGACGCTTTTTGAACACATCGTACGGTATTGGGAAAACGTCCGACTTCTGGAGCTCACAGGACAAATAATTCAATTAGATATAATTGCATTAGTAATTCCTTTCGGCTATTTTGTGACACTATCTTAAATTCAATTGCCTACTTGCTTATCCGTTATATAGGAAATAATCGGAAATAGATATGAATTTTGATAAATACTGTTTTATCTTTATAGGTCTACATGCCTCAATTCGTTCAATATTTATTTTGTTTCTCGATCTAAGGATCTCTTTATTACATTGAATAAAGCATCGTAAGGACAACTTATTTATGGTTTATTGAGTACATATCTATTATTTTTGTAGCTTTCTCTTTAGCCGTTCATGGGAACTTTGAATTTCGTTCTAAAATTCATTTTGCGGCTCACTAATTTACATTTACTAGTAAACCTTTACGGTCTTTAAATCTGGGACAATTTATGCAAGGATTGTACGTGATCAAGTTTTATGAGAAATAACTTGGCATGCAGCAAGCTTGTCTTAGATAAGGTTTGCGGGTTATTGGACGTGTATAGTCATGCTCTGACGCTTTGTGACAAATGTTAAAAACACTCACGTTACATTTGAGAATGAATGAAACAAAGCTTTATTTGAGAAAATGAAAGCTTTGGCCAAATGCCATGCTCCCTAGATTTTGGTAATATTTTCGCCCGCCTGCTTCTCTGGCCCGTCTTCCCCTTACAAAATCGTACGGAACGATGTGTTTTGTAGTCGCAAAACACACTAGCTCTCCGTTGATGAAGAAGTTCCAAAACATGACTCACAGACAGCAATGAGCTCGGTCCCCGTCCTTATTCTATACTCAGTGCCTAGGCCTTAGCATAGCGCAGCCTACAACAAAATAGGGGCAGGAATTCAACCAGACAACAATATTCTGCTCACTGCAAAATCAACATTTGATTCCATGTTCAATGCTCACAAAAACCTTGAAATTTCTACCCTTTGTAAACAAGAGAAGGTTCATGTTGCAAACACCCTTTGAAGAACACTAATTATTAAACCCTGAAATCACAACTAGTACATAGCAGTATGGGTCCTGTCAAGTAATTAAGAAGTCTCGTTCTCTCGGTTTCTCTGGCTTTCTCAAGTGCGTGACATACCTTTTCAAGTCTGGGAACCATCTATAGCCTACTTTTTGGGAATAAGCTTATTTGTGATAATCTCCTCCAATTCTATAACCTTTGTAAGCGATGAATAGCGAGGATTGTACACTGCCCCGACATTGCGATGAGGTTACAATAGTCTGCCATGCATAAGTGGACAACATAATTTACATTTCGGGGAATTCCCCATAATTTCGGGGAATTCCCATTATAGGTTGCTTGTACCCTAGCTTAATTGACCCTTTATGGATCAAATATGGCGGCTTGCTGTTGATGGTCTCTTGCATGTCCTACACCAAGGTTTTGGTAAGTAAGACTCGCTCACAGTTTATAGAAACCCATTATATATTCTCATCTAAACGGTGATTGGTCATATTAGAACTTCTTCAAATAAGTCCTCTTCCGTTTAAGAACCGGACTAATGGAAGGCAGTTCCTGGTTACCGTACCCGAGAGAACAGAGGTTGCATTTGAAAATGTGCTGCAAATCATTTGTTCACGGTTTGTTAACAGTCTAATGGACTATGTGTGTCTTTAGATAGGATACAGTATTGATATGCCTAATGCTCTGCTTGAGTTTGAAGCAATCGAAAGATTATTTTTAGCCAAATGTCACTTTGAAATTTACGACAAGATATATGGCGGAAATTATAACACACGAATAGTTGACGGTTTACTTCATGGCATTGTTTACTCATTCATTTGAGAGAGATTGCTAGTCGTCAGAAGTCACGTACTTTACATAACATGTTCTAAGTAAGTTCGGTAGACGAGGCTTTAACAACATTTGTGGTGTAGCAATTACTGTTTCCCGTTGGCGGTGTGTCATTGCACGAGGACAATATGTACACAGCTAGCTGTTCAGCCCTGCAAAGAGAAAGATCATAACCTGACAAACGTTTGACAAACGCCTGCCATGTGTTAAAAAGTGAATGATGGATTATATATTTTGTCTATCAAAGAGACATAAATTCATGAAATTCTCAGCCGAATGTGACATAGCCTAATCTGCCAAAATACTTGATCATAGAACATGATTATATCAAGATTTTTACATCAAGATCTTTTGCTGTATTTAAAATATCTAAATGACCTGAAACGAGTTGGAAGCAGCCTAAATTAGGAAAACAGGTGTGAAAGGCGCATTCGATGAAGTTGACTGCGTTAAGTACGCAGAGGCAATAACAAATCTCAGATACTCAGAGTAGACCCGCCAAAAATGTGCTAGCAAAAACCGGGTTCGACAACTTGGTCTCTGGAAGAATTCCTATGATTGAAAGCATGAACAAAATAAGTTGACCATTTATCTCTTCTAAGTAGAGGGCGCTATACATCACTGTCCTTCTTGCTATTACTAATTCTGCACAGAGTTTCTGCAAACTTTGCGCTCGGTCGTGCAAAATGCTATGGTCCGGGAATAAGACTCTTAGTGCTTAAACTGTTGCCTGTACTTGATCTAAGAACTACAGAAGCAGCATCTGAGCATTGAATATATGGCGACCATAGAGTAATCAAAGAGTCATTTTGAGTAATTCATGTGAGCTCTGCAGAAGTATTTGAGTGAATAATCAAGATTGATAGATTGGCATTGTCAATGGAGAATGATGTCAAATAAGTGATCTCCAAATTGTTATTGAAAGAGTCATTATAGGGGACAGTTATGCACAACAGAGGAGTTGAATAAGTAGAAATCATGAAAACTTAAATCAATGTGACTGCTTGGATCATCAATACATTGTTTATTATACCTGAAATTTGCGCCCAAAGGGCGCGCCGAAAATGGAAATGGCAGAAAATGAAAGTGCCAGGAGGTATTTTTTCTTTTTTCAGTATTCCATATTTTTCAATACGTGCACATGCAATTTCAGCTTTGATGCATAATAAAAGGTGACCCTCCCCCATAGGCTTGCACAAAATTTTATGACCCTTCAAAAATGCTTGCGCGAAAAATGGCGACCCACCCCAAAAAACACCGCCCCCCTGTAATTTATGTCCAGTCCCTTAAGTGGCATCGGCATTTCTAAAGTGAGAGTGGTGAACGTACTATGTGGTAACACTGATGACATAGACCTTAGCTCATGCATTCAGGATAACTGAAATCATTATCTGACACCGTTGTCAATTGAGTAATTATACATTAAAATGAACAATTTGTAAGAACTTGTGGACCAAAATCATAATCGATATCAATCCTCTTGTCCAGCTAGTCCCTGTTGTAGCCTAAACATTTGCATGTAGTTGAAAGTTTGTATTTTGTACCATACGCAAACTGCTTTAATCATGTATACTGCCTGATTATACTTCCCGAGTGCTCAAAGTTAACGAAAATGAATGTCGCATATGCATATTTAATGTCACACACGACATACTTTTCCACAGGTGATTTTGTTTCAAATTTGAACGTCGGGACGCCGTCTCTTTAAACTAATAACAGCAGGTAGACGCTCAGAACAGGGTTTAGATTTCTTTTCGACTGATGGGATATCTTGCCTTGTTGGTAAAAGTAAATGTTTTAACACTGTTAAAGGACGGTTAGAATCTTTCCATTTTCATTCATTTCCATTTAATTATACTTTTCCTTGTTCAGTGTGATGTAAAATTTAGATGTGATCGGTCTAATGATAGCTATTTATTTGAAACGTTATTGTTTTTTGACTCAGACTGGTTAGCTTAAGCGTCAAGTGCATCCTACCAACGACCTTGAGAACACATACGTAACGAAATAAATCATTATGATCACATATCACAATCCCAGTATAAACTCAGACACTAACCAGTGCCCACTGATTCAAACAAACGTATTGCAGTATTGTGACTTACCGGTATATTGATTTGTTTTCTCTCCAGGTGTATGGTTGTTTAATCTCCAAATGACGGAACAAGAGTTAAAATGGTTGACAGCATGATTGATCCACTGCTACAACTCTACGAGGATTTAAACAGCGAACTAGGCGTTGATGAGGAAAAGTCGACACGTACTCTCATCAGTGACAAAATTCCCAAGAGAGAACTTGATGAACTACGTAATGTTGCTGATATATTTAAATCCTTAGAGGGAAAAGGATATATCAAAAGATCAGATTTAAGTCTCATTAAAGAACTTCTGAAGCAGATCAACAGGCGACCTCTCATTCAAAAGGTCAACGAGTGCGAACAAAAGCTGAAATTGTTCAAAAGTCGGGAAATGGAAGCCAGTAAAGAAGGTATGTCGAAACTAGCAATTTATAGAAAGAGTAATTTCATGTAGGAAGCAGATATACAAATACTTAACCTTGATAGTATATTGAGTATATTGCATCCTGTGTCACTACGGATTCACATTGTTTTTGGGGATTTTGCGTGTTTTTTTTTTTTTTTTTTTTGCTGAGCCAATTTAAATCAATATCAAATTTTCAAACAATGCTTTCGTATATTACCTTTCCTTTTAGTTAGGTTTTAAAGCCTATATAGACCAGGGCAGCGCTCGCAAAAGTAAAGGTGCTCTTTAACAACGCATACAGAAATGTAGGCCTTTGTAGCTGAAGTGTGATGAGGATTAAATCTTCAAGTTGTTTCTTGTCAATATATTCAGGTTTAGAGGACCTCACAGTATGGGTTATATATCGTTCGGTTTCCAAGTTAGTTATGTTAAACATTATCGACCTCGTATTTCCTAAGGAGTATTCTTACAAAGAACGGCAGATTACCAACATAACACACACCGTAAACAATAATGGGCTAAATCCACGACCGGGTCTGAAAATATTATCATACAAATGTAAAGTTGAAGAAGATTTGCACGCAATTAATTTTGAATAGCGTTGTTCTGACGGTTGTGACTTCTTTAAATTGTGAGAAAATCAGACCTGAATCCAAATTTTGGCGGCTCTGTCATGAACTGGCGTTTCAATGTTCCACATATTATCACTGGTGCATACCTAATCCATTTTATGTTACATTCGGAAAATACAGACGAAAACAGTGGTGATGAACCTGATGGAACGCCTACAGTAAGGGCACAGGGACATCAGAGAACGAAAGAGAGAGGTGAAAATTAAAAATACATTCTCAATATATCTTTCAACTGACCGAGGCTTTGTTACAATCGTAATCTGCGTGTAGACTGGAATGGCTACGGCGTCAAATGACTATTCTCCACAAAACAGCTTATTTCCGATCTAAAAGACACCGTAAACAATGGGCTGTATCCCAGACCCGGTCTGAAAAGACTCAACCATACAACTATAAAAGTAAAGGAAATTTGTACGCACTAAATTTTGAGTAGTGCTGTTCTGACGGATAAGACTTCTTTAAGGTCCAGTAATGCTAACTTTTGATAATAGTTTCATCATTTTTATTTTGAATGTGAACCATAATTCATTGTTCTTCTCCCTAAAGAATGTTGATATAAAAAGTTATATATACGTTTTTGTCACGATCAATAAAACCATAGTGACTGTATTTGCACGGTTTTATTTTCAGGAGTTTGGACGGCTAAAGATTGTATTTGCCTTGCTGTAGTTTTAGGGATACTTTCTATTGCAATCGGCATACACATCAAAGAAGGACATTCAAAAACATCACAGGATAAAATCCCTTCCCATCAAGCGGCTTCTGGTGAAAAACGGCTACAACCGTCAGGAGATGACAAGCTACCGCCAGGACACAATAAGCTAACTACGGTACAAGACGGTAATGAAAGAAATAAGAGGTAAGTAATTATTTAGTTGATAGTGCAACACTTGTCGCAATTTGTCCTCTTTGCAAATCCTCCCATGATATTTAATGTCAACGTGTTAATTAGACTCGGTCATACTTACCCTTTACAAAATATTACATTGTTGGAATATCAAATGTGAAAGCTTATAAATTAACCAATAGAGCATCACCCGTTGTAAGGTTTTTTGGATCAACCTCTATCGACTGCTGCTGATTATTGTTATTTCACAATCATTTTATCTAAAATTGATTATTACTAAAAGCATCATGTTAGTTTTAGGAGTGTGTTGTTCCTGAACGACGAATGGGGGACATCAAAAGGTGGCATATCGTCTGTGAATCGACAACTAGCTTTACAAGCAAGGGATGCTGGGTATGCTGTTTACGTCACAGTTTTGGGCCCGCCGAGTGATGAAGACAAAAAAGACGCAGAGGATAACGGGATTAACTTGATAAGAGCAGAAACGATACCCGATATAGATCAAAACGTAAACTTGAATATGCTAAATAATGCGCACCAGAGGTACTTTCCCTCACTAGAAAAAAATATGACAAATTTAGATGTTATTGTAGGACATGTGCCTATTACATCAGGGGGAGCATTAAATATAAAGCAAAACCGATTTCCGAAGGCTAAGGTATATCTGTTTACTCACATCATTCCACAGGACACCGACTTTCATAGGGGACGCTCGTACAAATTGGGTGATATCGAAACAAAGGTAGATACAATAATACAACAGGCTGAACAAGCTGATGCTATATTTTCCGTTGGTCCGAAGGTTTACAGAAAGTTTAAGAATGAGTTTCGTGGATCAAAAGTAAACGATAACAAACATAAAGAATTCATTCCGATTCCGGATAGCAGTTTCTTTGATTTGAACTTACAACCGTTTGCAAAAGATGACGCTTATGAAATTTTGACGATAGGTCGAGTGTCAAATGTTGAGAATCTTAAGGGATACGATATTGTCGCAGCTGCACTAGGCAAGGTGGCGACAAAAAGCAGCTTTGTAATGGATGGATTGCTGTGGAGAATCCGTGGAATATCTGAAGAGGACAAGGAAAAGAGCTTAGAGTATATTAAAAAACACTTGAAATCTGTAAACGGCAATTTGTTAGATATATATCCTTTGCAATACGGTACTCAAAAACTGGTCGCACAAGATATTCAGAAAAGTCGTCTGTTCCTAATGCCCTCCCGCACTGAACCATTCGGAATGGTCGGTTTAGAAGCAATAGCAGCAGGTATTCCCGTTCTAGTCACCGCTAATTCAGGTCTTGCCGACTTTCTCAAAGAACATTTCCCAAAACACATGCATGATCCCATGATTGTTTCAAAGTTGGGGAAAACTGACATCGACACTGATGCTGACATCGACATTTGGGTCAATCGAATCACTGATGTTTTACTTAATAAATATGATGACACATTTGATCTAGCTACGCAGGTCAAAGATAAACTGACGCAACTGAAATCTCACCCCAATAGTCAAATTTTTAAAGACGAGTTAAAGAAACTGAAATAATGCCCGCAATCGCTCTGTCCCAGAAATGCTTGTTCAAGATACAGCAAAACTTATTGACTACAATTTATTTCCAAAACACACTGATTACTATGCAAAAACAGATAAGCTGGTTTTGAATCTGTCAATTAGAAACCTTTGAAAGTCGGTGTTTATGCGGTCTCTGATAGTCGTAAGTTCGTGTACAATCACATACTATTTTTGAATCTGTCAACCACACAACCATAACATTTTGTCACCTTGAAGAAATGATTATTCATGGTCTTTTCTGATAATGCAATATTTTGCGTTCACATTTTATCCCTGGTCGACAGTATAATATTTAACAGTGATTAAGATTGTATTTCAGAGAGGCAATTTCACATAAAACACGATTGGAACTAATTTGGGATAATTGGATGGTGAAGTAATGCCGATTTAATCTACAAAAGTAATCTCATCTGCTTTTCTTTTTACATTACACACTTGTTTTTATGAGTAGTTAGTATTATTGTCGCGCTCGTAGTTAGGGGAATTACGAGTTGAGGTACCAGTCTGGATCGTAATGCTTTCAGTAACTGAAGCTGACACACCAAGATGTAGATTGTAACGCAACCTTGTACTTTATTGCAAGATGGCGACCGTGTCGTTCACCGTCAAAGGTCTGATCTCAAGTGTATCTAGTCTAAGCTCTCTACAAAGTTAAATACATCTCCAAACTTACATAATTACAAAAGTTATCACATGGTAATTTTCCCGCCAGTCTTTGATTGTTTCTTAAGATTAAATAAGATCACACCATGGAATATCCCGTTCTCGATTGTTCTCATTGAAATCTTAACCAATAATTAATTAAATTATCACACTATCTCTTATCTGCTTCTCGTACGATCTGAGTCAATGACCTTCACACGCCTTGGCCACGTGAGGGACGCTTCAAGATAAAATCTCTACAGGGAGAGGCGCGCTACATTATTGCAACATTCAGCTATATGGCACCTAACCCTTTTGAGAAATTTGAAAAATATGAAAATCCAATTATCCCAAATTAGTTCCAATCGTGTTCCACGAGATGAATGCAAGGTGCGATGCGTTTCATTTATTCATTCCTCAGAATTACGCATTTACGATAATGACAAACCTTTAAATTGCAAGATGTAAGTCTATCAACAAAAATAATGGCCAAACTATTGGTGCGAAATGTCAGCAATTTCCAAAAATGACCTGAATCATTTCATCATTTCAACAAAATGGTGAATCGTTATCTTTTTGTGTGTGGGAAAGGCAAAAACCACATGTATAGACCAGGATGTCTTAACGTTGATTTTCTTAGGAATCCTACCAAACAATTGACATTTCGGAGGACTGTGATAGATCATCAGCTTGCTAGTTTTTTAGGAACATGTTATTCCAATTGAGTATTGCTTTATGTTACATTGTTCTCTAGTTTTTCAAATCAAGTGATTCATTATGTGATCTTTAATACTTCGGTACAAATGTTTAGTACTTGATTACTTTTCTTTGTTATTGCTAAGCAAACGTTTCAGAGAGCCAAGCCACTTTAAATGGTTTCATTCTTTTGTGTTTTTATTTAAGACGGGAGAGTGTTTAGGCCTGAATCAAGGAATGTGTTTTACCCGTC
This sequence comes from Ptychodera flava, assembly GCF_041260155.1. Taxonomy (NCBI): domain Eukaryota; kingdom Metazoa; phylum Hemichordata; class Enteropneusta; family Ptychoderidae; genus Ptychodera; species Ptychodera flava. The sequence goes on from NC_091929.1 coordinate 10,207,959, forward strand.
CTATATCGGGCCTCAGACATGTCTATTTCAATACGTTAGATTTCTAAATTCCTTAAGTTTATATCGACATCTTGGAAGCAATGTCTAATCAACCATGGTTTTTTAATTATCAATATTGTAACCTTCGATGTTTTCTCACTACGTTTGTTTCAATGTCAATAGCAGTTTCTTGTTCAGTCTGCTCCCAAAAGGATGAGATACAGAATGTTTAGCATGTCATCTCAGTCTGTACAAATGAAAACAGAATTATTGTTATTACTGCTAAATGAGTTTTGGTCAGGACTAGAGTTCATCCATAGAATCTGTTTGACGAGCTTAATCGTCGTTTATCGTTTAATCGTTTATGCTTTTAAAAGTAGAACAAGAACGTGAAATGTAGATACAAAACAAACAAACAAACAAACAAACAAACAAACAAACAAACAAACAAACAAACAAACAAACAAACAAACAAACAAACAAACAAACAGTGAAAAATCACCAACAGTTACAGCTACAGGCCTTATGAACTTTGGTTCCATAGTTTACATAATACGTACTTGGACACTAGCTTAATAATATCGTTTAAGCTGACACTGACCTGATACCCGCAGACTTAGACGATTTTTATTTAACAAGTCGTGATACGAAATTAGGAAAATTATAGTTTCTGGTGATTACAGGACAAATAATTCGATTCGAAAGACACATAATAATTCCTTTCTACTGTTTTGTCATGTTATATTAAGTTCAAATGTCTACTTAATCATGCGTTATGTTTTAGAAGTAGCTGTTGAAAGAATCGAAAGTAGTTAAGCCTTATGAGTTGTCATATGTGTTATTACGTGTCTCCTCAATTCGTTGAAGTTTTTTCATCAGTCCAAGTGTCTCTTTATGAGATTTAATAAAACAAAGCGTAAGGAAACCCGATTTATAGTTTATTGAGTACATATCTCTGATTTTGTAGCTTTCTTTTTGGCCTTTCATGGGAAATTTGAATTTATTTTAATATTAAAAGGCAATAGTCTACCGAGACGACCATGGAACAAAAGGCATGCTGCGTTGCTAGTCTGTTTCTATATTTGTCTGTAATTAGCGATACAACTTGGATTATGAAGCTATGTTTGACTTTGGTTAATCTTGTACCAAGATGAAATCACTTTTCTATAATATGCTGGTAACATTTTTGTCATTTCGCGTAACATGTATCTGTCAACGTTACGTATAACTGATGTTGGTATATTTGCAATATTACTAAACCCATAATATGGTAGTATTTGCCAGGTATCGTTTGTGTTGTTGCCTAACATGTGTACTCAACAACATTTTAGAGCTTTCAAATGAGATTCATTGTCAATCATTTGTAGTCCACCTTGATCTAATTTATTGATTATTATTGCCCATTGTACTTTTCCAATTTTTACCAGCCAATAAGAATTCATAAAAGATTTTGTTTGTGTTTGCAATTCTATCGTTTGGAATTTCAATAATTGAGGCAACATAAGGAATTTTTGACGACACTAAACTTTTTAAAACGGTGATTTTACCAAAGAGGGATAAGTATTTTCTTTCCACGCACATAACATGTTTCCACTTTGTCTATTAGGTCACGCGTGTGAACACGCGGGCTAATATCATAGCGATGTCTGTCTGTCCGTCCGCGTGTGTTTGTGTGTGAGTGTGTGTGTGTGTGTGTGTCTGTCTGTCTGTTTGCTTACACGGTAACTCAAAAATGCGTGAACTGATTCATATCAGATTTGGTAGACAGGTACCATATGCTATAGGTACTTGCAAGAACTAATTAGATTTTGGATAGTGTGGCTTGCATATCAATGAAGTTATTCAATATCTTTTTTTTCCGTACAACGGTTTCCCTATGGAGACGGTAATGACAGTGTCGACATATCTCAAGAAATGCTGCACGAAATTTCATGAAACTTTTCACAGATGACAATCTCAGACATTATCATGATACTATGAGTTTCTTGTCATTTGCATATTTAATGAATTTTTGTTATGAGTGACACAACTCTGAAATTTCTGCACCAAACTTGATGATACTTGCTACAAATATTGATCTGATATATATCTAATTATACTTAGAAGCATTGGGCAGTGTCAAGTCAATGAAGTTCTTTTGCATATTTTATGAAGTTTTGTAATTAGTCATAAAACTCCGATATAGCTGAACAAAATGTGATGAATCTACTGCAGATACTGATCCGACTGATATCTAACTGAGGTGCAAAGCATTTAGTAGTGTGAGTTAATTAAGGGTTTATTTGCATATTTAAGGAACTTTGTAATTAGGTATATAACTCTGAAATTACGGCACCCGATTGAGTGAAATCGGGTACAGATATTGATCTGATAAATATCTTATTGTACTGACAAGCGTTTGACAGTGTCAAGTTAACAAATAACTCATTTGCATATTTTATGAAGTTTTGTAATTAGTCATATAACTCCGATATAACTGTACCACATGTGATAAAATCTGCTGCAGATACTGATCCGACTGATATCTAACTGTGGTGTAAAGCATTTAGTAGTGTGAAGTTAATTAAGGGCTCATTTGCATATTTAATGAGCTTTGTAATTAGGTACATAATTCTAAAATTACGGCACCCAAGTCAGTGAAATTCCAAGTGTCGTATCAGAAATCTGTCTTCCACTCCGCGTCGTGTGCTCAATTGAACTGCTGTCAGAATATACAATGTTTGTCTTTGTTAATGTGTTTTGGTTAGTAATTATCCTGAGGTCTTCAAATGTTGCGTAACATATCCTTGCCCGTTGATTTATCACCTTGATATAAGACAGGTCAAGGGTAGAATTGTTTTACACAACTTCATATCAGTCAAAAAGTATGAAGTAATTCATGTCATACTATATTATTTCATCCGTCTTGTAGTGTCTGATAAATGTCAATACATGTCGAATCATCAGCAGTCAATTTCAATGCTTGATAACTAAGTTGTAATTTTGTCAAACTCAAAGTCATTCCTTCCATTCAGGGGTCACATTTGTTCTGTTGAGTAAAAGCTAAATTTTCTACTCTCTTTACTGACTATTAATGAACCTGTTGTAAAACACTTGAGCGTATTCAGTTCAGATCTCGTTTTAATATTCCAGTTCAGCTTGACGGTTTCACTTTTACAGTGACCAAAGTATATTCCCAGTGCTTTGATAGGTTTGTCTGGCCATGAAATATATTCTAAATTCATTTTGTTTTTCCACTTTCCTAATTTAAGACCTTCTGTTTTATTTCGATTCAATCTCAGTCCAGAAAACTTCCCGTACTCATCAATTAAATTTAAGACTCTTGTTAGGCATTTAAATTTTGTGATGTAAAGCTGCAATGATGCAGATGAAGATGCATAACCCCGTAAAACACAACTGAATGATGAAACTCTGGGCTGGAATGATGCAGTTTAGGCAAACATGAGCCTGTGCCGAAATTCAAAAACACACTGACCCGCCTATTGGGCATTTCAAAATGCCAGTCCTTGTTGTACCCTAAACATTGGATGTAGTTGACAGTTTTATTTAGTGCCATACACAAACTGCTTAAATCATGTATACTGACTGATTATACTTCAATTAAACATAACAAGGTAGAAACTAAGTTGTCATCATTGGTTAAACGAGACTTCTTTCGCAAGAAAGGCAGTCGCAGGTATGAATACGTTGTTACCAATCACAACTCAGGCTATTTGAGTAACAACAGTAATGCCAAATGCAAATACACATACGGAAGTAACTAAGATGCTACACTTCCTAATTGACGACATAATTATCACATTTGCTGGAATGACATTAAGGCAAACTAGATGCATCCCTCTTTGGACAAACTGTGCACCACTTCTTGCAGACTTAGTTTTGTATTCATATGAAGCTGAGTTCATGCAGTCCCTTTATACTTCTAGGTCTAAAAGATTTGCAAAGCATTTTAATAACACTCATAGCTATATCGATGATCGGATTAGTTTGAGCAATCCTGGCATTTCTAATACATCCGTCTAATCTATCAAGATGAATTACGAATAAAAGAAACAACAGAAAGTGTGAACTCATACCTTGATCTGTTTTTGAAATTAGACAAAACGAAATTGCACATTAAGCTGTATGACAAAAAAGACGATTTTAATTTTAAATTTTAACTTTCCCTACTTACCAGTTATGTTCTATCGAGTCCAGCTTAAGTGTGTACATTTCACAACTCCTTCGATACTGTAGAGCTTGTGATTCAGATGAAGACGGAGCTTTCTGGTCTTCTGGCTAGTGAGACAGTGATTTTCACAAAGTAGGTTGGATAGATCATTTAAGAAGTTTTTTGGAGAGACCTAACATCAAAATATGACAAATCTGTTATTGATCAGCTGATGAGAGAAAGCATTCCTGGCTATGACTCACAACTCTTAAAGTATTTTGCTACTAGATGAATTATCGTACAACTACCTTGTCACTTTCAATTTTGACGGGTGTAGCATGCTAGCAGGGTACGCTTACCCATTTCGAACACCTGGTACCACCACTGAACTAGTGGTTCAAGATTGTTCTGTTGTTTTTGTTTGTTTATAATGTCAAGTGTCAAAGACGTTTATATAACGAATTCACTATGATAACATATCACGATCTCAGTATAAACTCACTATCCAGTGCCCAATGATTCAAACAAACTTATTACAGTGTTGTGACTTATATTGTTTGGTTTTCTCTCTAGGTGTATGGTTGTTTATCTCCAAATGACTGGACAAGAGTTAGAATGGTTGACTGCAGGATCAATCCACGGCTTAAACTCTACGAGGATTTAAAGAGCGAACTAAATGTTTCTGAGGAAAAGTCGATACGTAATCTCATCAGTGACAAAATTCCAAAAGAGAACTCGGTGAACTACGTAATGTTCTATTCTATTCTATTTATTCTATTCTATTCTATTCTATTTTATTCTATCTAGTAAATTTGTATAGCGCCAAATTTCCAAAGATAGACAATGCTCAATGGCGCTTAGCGATACAATAAAATGCTCTCTGGAAGATGTAAGTTTTTAAGCGTCTTTTGAAAATGTTGGATCCAGCAAATTTGTACAGCGCCAAATTTCCAAAGATAAACAATGCTCAGTGGCGCTTAGCGTTACAATGAAAATGCTCTCTGGAATATGTAAGTTTTTAAGCGTCTTTTGAAAATGTTGACATTAGGAGAGGTTTTTATGTTCAGGGGTAAAGAGTTCCAAAGGACAGGAGCTGCTGCAGAGAAGGAGCGGCGACCGTTGGTAGTAATATTCCATATAGGTGTGTGCAGAAGACATTTATCAGATGAACGAAGAACACATGATGAGGCAAAAGGTGCCATCAAATTCCTGAGATATTGTGGAGCTTGTCCATTCAGGGCTTTGTAGGTAATCAGTTGAAGTTTGTAAACAATGCAATGATGTACTGGAAGCCAGTGAAGCTGCATAAGTATGGGGGTAATGTGGTTTGATTTCTTGGTCTTTGTTAGCTGCTGTGTTTGGAGCACGTTGTAACCGCTGTAACTGTGTATCAGGCAAGCCATACAGTAGAGCATTACAGTAGTCAAGCTTTGAAGATATAACTGCGTGGACGAGGGTGGCACAGGAATCTCTGGACAAGTACTTTCTGATACGACCAATTTTGCGGAGGAGGAAGTGAATAGCACTGCAGATGGAACCGATATGTTGTTGAAATATATGGTTTCGTCAAATATTACACCGATGTTCCTCGAACATGAAGTAATCTCATCGTCGTAAATCACGCGTCTCTTTACGGCAACAGCTTAGCGCTACCCGTTAAGAGGATTGATTTTTGCGTAGGTCAGCGGAGCGGAAATTATTGCTCTGAAGGTGCCGCATCGCATTTGGCAAATATCTTGACCAGAAACAAATCGGTGAAGGGGATCACATTACACTGAACAGTCCTTTTAGCAAGACGTGGCTTCGTCGAGGGCGTACTGAAAAGTAACCCCCTCCAGAATTTCTGCTATAAACAAGTGTTGGTTACTAAGTCATCACTTTCGGTACAATAACATCGGTGGATACTTTCAGTAGGTCAACTTTTGTGAACATAATCAAGGGTCTAAGGGACTCAATTTAACAAAAAAGAGGGTTATGATGAGCTGAACTCCCTGTGAACTTACTGAGTAAAGAGTAAAAACAAGTTTTCATTTCTGATAGGCGAAAACGACAATCCACAAAGCGACTCTCAAGTGATATCATCAAAGAGCCAACCAAGGTCATCACAGAGCCAATCTGAAGCCCAAAACGAAGGTAAATATCACTGCATTGCACCTCGAAAGTGAAAGACTTAAACTTTTGCTCTAACTTTCCTCAGGGAATCTTTCAATCATTCTCTTTCAAAATCAAGAATAAAAAATAGGGGGTCACCGTGCAAAATTTGGTACAAGAGAAACAAATTACCCAATATTTATCAAATATTAGAAATTCAAAATGGCCGCTATCCCTGTGTTAACTCTATGGACAAAAATAAAAAATTTCGAATTTCGAAAAAGTAAGCAGGTGAAAAGTTTTTTTTCACCGAGAGCTTTAAAATGAACCCCCACATGTGGTATATCAGAAGAGAATTGTAAAAGTTTTAGAGTCCGAATGTCTGTCCCCGAGGTGCGTTCTACCTTAAGCTTAGAAGAATCAATAATTGTATTCAACATGTGGATGGCAAAATGTATACTACTAGAGCTGCAGCTGTGATCAAAAGCCAGTGTATGTGCGCAGCTTCATGTGATTGTTTAGAGATGCCAACTCTTCTTATACGGCCACTTCAAAGGATAAGAAATAGTTTGTTTTTCTGTTCATACTTTGAGCATTTCGTCCTATTTCATTTCAAAACACAGGATGTCTCATGCGTGCCAATCATCATTTATTATGAAGAAATGCTTTTATGTGAATACAGGTGGAAATGTATTTACTGTACCACTAGCTAACTCAGTTGAACATGAGTAGAGTATGCATCACACCGTAGACTGCATGGATGATATATAACTGCTGTATGTAAAAACATAAAATCAAACCATTTTACGTTATCGCTTCCGGTACGTCTTCATTTATTGTCCGGTGTGAATTGAGCAGAAGATAAAAATAGCCGAAAAACAATGTTCAACCCAGGTACTTTATCCCTTTTTAAGGTTTCAACAAAACATTTACACATAAGCATTATATGCATACCCAGCACTAACAAACAGGGAAACAGACAGACAATATAAAAAGTAACACGTTGACTTAATTCTGACAATTATGGTCTATTGAAATAATTATTTTATAAACTTTTTAATTTGTAGTTTTATGGGGAAGTCTAATAAGAACACAAGGTAGTTATAAGATTCCATGGGATTGTCAAATCAAACTATGAAGCTTAGTCGACGTCCCTTACGATTCCTGTTGAATATTGCCAAAGAACTTGGAGTTCCAATAGGGTTCCTAAAAGGATTCTCGTGGGCCTAACCAGATATGAACTGTAAATGCTCACGTGTTTCATTATATATTGCAGTTATGTGTAAATTTGAACCTTTGCCACATGTTTGCAACTTCATTGAGAGTGTTATGATCAACATAATGAACAATATTCACCACAGATTAACTTGATAGGTCATTAAGTATTCAAATATGTAATTTGCTGAAATAAAAATAATTAATTTCTTTGACTGCATGCTGTCATTGTATCACCACTTTATAGCAAGTGTAATTGCCTTTGGTCAAGTCCTTCAAACTATAAATTCCAAACTTGAAAGCTCATTAGATATGCAAATTATAAATTAGCTGACATGAAAACTTAAGTGCGAAATGACTTCCAATATTGATATAACTTGGTATAATCATCAATGTACATAGCCATCTTTGATCAAATGAGTCCAAGTATATATCCCTAATTAGGAAAGTTTATTAAAAACACAAATTAGGAATTGGCTGAAGCAAAATACAATGCCTTTCAATAATGTTAGCCTACATAATAGTATCTTTAATGTACATAGCAAGTTTCATCAATTTTGGTCATGCAAATTCAAATATATATCCCTAATTTCAAAAATTCATTAAATATGCAAATTAGGAGCTGGATGAAGTAAAAATGCTTAATGACTTTCAATAATATCGTATCATAGTATCTTTAATGTACATAGCAAGTTTCGTCAACTTTGGTCTGGTCAATATAGAGAAATACCCCTAATTAGGAAAGTTCATTAAATATGCAAATAAGGAATTGGCTAAAGTTCAAATGCCTAATGACTTACAATAATGTTCTATCATAGTATCTTTAATGTGCATAGCCAGTTTCATCAACTTTGGTCACGTCAATTCAGATAAATACCCCTAATTAGGAAAGTTCATAAAATATGCAAATTAGGAATTGGCTGATGTAAAAATGCTTAATGACATTTAATAATGTTCTATCATAGTATCTTTAATGTACATAGCAAGTTTCATCAATTTTGGTCATGTTACTTCAAATATATATCCTTAATTTCAAAAGGTCATTAAATATGCAAATTAGGATTTGGATGAAGTAAAAATGCTTAATGACTTTCAATAATGTTAAATCATAGTATCTTCAATATGCATACCAAGTTTCGTCAATTTTGATTGAGTAAATTCAGATATCTCCTAATTAGGTAATTTCATTAAACATGCAAATTAGTAATTATCTTTCACGTCAACCCTTAATATCTTTCAAAGCTGATATATCTTGGTGTGATCAACATTTGTAGCAAATCTCATCAAATTGTGTGCAGTCGTTGTCAATATATATCAGTTTTTTTCCTAAAATCATTAATTATGCAAATGAGCAAAAAGTAAGCAAGCCACACCCACCAAAAATGATCAGTTCTTGCCATTTGCACACTGAATCTATGTACCAGATTTGATTCTGATTTGATGAGCCGTTTTTGAGATATTGAGCACACAGACAGACAGACAGACAGACAGACAGACAGACACACAGACAGACAGACACATAGACACACAGACATCGGCTGCGACATATGCTCACGTGCGTCAACACGTGAGCAAAAAAGGAATCCTTAAGGTCCTATAGGATACAAAATGGATTCCTATAGGTCCTATGGAAATCCTTTTGTCATCCTATTTTTTTATAAAAGTACCGACACAAGACGAAATCGAGTGTCTGATGCAGCACAAGAGACACGATATTTGGTGATAATCTATAGTCATATACCAATGCCGAAAATTTACAGATAATGGGAAACACCCCTAAATTGTGAGAGTCCCTCCCTGCGCATCAAAATGGAAATATTTCACTACCTGTTCGGAGGTAGAAGGTGCCGTGCAAACGGCAGAATGTTTGCTAGAGCTTGTCCAAAATTACAAGAACCACGGGGACACGATTGGAACTAATTTGGGATAATTGGATTTCATATTTTGCAAATTTCTCAAAAGAATAACTTGCCATACAGCCGAAGTTGCAATATCGCAAATTACTCATAAAAACAAGTGTTTAATATAAAAAGAAAAAAGATGAGATAACATTTGTAGATTAAATCGACCTTACTTCACCATCCAATTATCCCAAATTAGTTCCAAGCTTTCTTCCACTTTCCAGGGGAACAGAGAAAACAATTCATCTGCATCACAAAAGTTTAGAGATAAGAAATTCACTTTTTTGCAACTTCTTTCAAAACTTTCATAAAGAACTTACACTGCTATGTGTTTCAGTGGGTTAATTGATGTTAGATGTGCTCAGGAAGCTTGTCTACAACTATTAAATCTGAACAAATGTTGTACGCAGCCGTATTTGGTTACACATTGTTTGTCTCCAACCGTGTCCCACTGGACAGTGGGTCATTACAATTTCAACAACTAATCCCCAGTACTGTACATGCGTACTGTATGACCTAACTTGTCAAAGAAAGATATTGATGAAAATGAAAAGTCGTGAATTATCAGAGTTTCTTCAGACTGAGGAGTTACATGGTCAATTTGATTTTGTACCAAACTATTGCTGACACCTGTACTTGGAAAAACAAATAGAATCCCCAAGATAAATGTCAACAGAGTTGTTATGTAAATCAGACAGTTTTCACAGATATGCCCAATGTATTGATATTGAACTTCAAGGGTTCCCAATTCCATAATGCCTGTCTCCCTGGCTGAAACAACTGACCATTTCAGATGGAGGGGAGAGGGGTATGTGGCTGTTCAAGAGGGAACTACCAGAATCATTTGAAATGGCAGAGTTTTCAACCTTTGAAACAGACAACTTTTTTTGGTTTTTTTTTTTGCGTCGGGATTTTATTGTTTAATAGTTAATGATTTCAAACGCAAAGTCTTTGCCTCGTATGACTTTGTTTTATTAGAGTGAAAATTGAATTTAATTGAGATACAATGTGGGTGAAATAAATGCGGTAAAAAGTTTATTAAAAGAAAGATTGAATGACCATGGATTTCACAGTATTGCTCGTGCAAAACAACTGAAAAAAACATAAAACTTTATGGACAATACTGAGTGATTACCTTATAGCCCGGTAATCAGAAAATTGTTACCATTTTTATAAATACAGGTAGTAAGTTTATGATAATTGTATGTTTATATTCAATTTATGTTTCCAGGAGAAAGAATTTCGAAAGGCATTTTCGGAGCTCCATGCCTTGCCAACTTTCTTCTGCTGTCCAGTCATTGGGTTGAGTGCTACGATAACAGCTTCCACATTAGCTACGTTACCACAACACCTCGGCATGATCAATCCTCATTTCATCAGAGAGAGAGAATCCTGATAAACCAAACATTTTCTTGACAGACAGAGAAAACCACCGAATATTGATATTCATGTGTGTGCCAGTTCAATTTATGATCCAGAATGTAATAAATTGCATCAAGTTAGGGAAAGTTACCCAGTAACTCTTATGTACATGCTTATTGCATGGATGGCAGAGGCCCAGATGTATGCCATGGATCTTTTTGGCAACCCTACTTTGAAAGACAGTTTGTTTTGTTGTATTTTTTCAAATAAAGATGAGTTTGTCATTGATTATATTACAAAGGAGCTGAAAAAGAGAGATCCCCAAATAAGACTGATATTATGTACATCTTGTGTTGGTGTGGGTTTAGATTCTCCATCAATAACACAAATTATACATGCAAAGCCACCTCGCAATCTTGTTGATTATGTGCAACAAATTGGAAGGGCGGGGCGAAGTGGACAAAATCAAAAATGATACTTTATTTCAGCAACTGTGATATTTTAAAAAATATTGAAGGCATATTTAGGGATATTGTCATATATTGTACAACTGATAACTGTCTACGAAGAACCTTGTTGAAGATGTTTGGTTTTGAGAATCCTGTAATGGAGCTTACCCTTGTCAGTGTTGCTGCAACTGTCAAATCAGATGCACTTGTTTACTGTGTTTAAAAAAATATATATTTTACCATCACTGACTGGTTCAGTCAAATTACCTGCCTGTCTCTGTGTTTTGTATGTATGGGGGTCAGTTGGTCCACTGCTGATACTTGTGAGAAGTGCTGTATATTTCAGCTTTGTTGACTACATTCATTTTGGACTTTTAACTGCATGGGAAGGTTTAATTGCATGGGACTGAGTGAAGTAGCTTTGATAGAACATATATATATCTTATTGATACAATATATCTATGACTTTTGGTTATATTTTCAACACTTTTGTTTTGCAGATTCTTGTTCAACTTTATGTAGTAGAATGAATTGCCATAGCTTGTTAACAGAACCCATATGTATTATAATGGCAACTCCCAAAAATACAATATATCAATGCTGATCGCCGGCCCATGTATAGAATATGATAAAGGCACCCTTCTCAGTCCCTGTATTATTCTTGCACTGCTTGCATGTCTAATCTGCCAATCGTGAGTATGTCAATACTTTACTGCATTTCAACACCAAATACAGTTTACCATATGAAATGCTCACTAAAATCACCACATTATGTTTTCTTAGCTCCTGTAGGTATAAAATAGCCAAAAATCAGAAGATCATTTCACAAAATAATATTAATTTGGTTAAAATCAACACAACGTGAAAAAGTTATGGAATCAATGCAGTGGACTATTTCTGTAAGTTTTTTCCCGTCAAAAATTAGGAAAACCTTCACAAAAATACAAAATTGAAGATATTTTCTGAAAATTTAAAACAAGCAACCTAGCAGCTGATACAGCTCCTTTGTATTATGTAGAGAATAACTTTTTGTGACACATGTTGATGAAGAAGGAAATCTTTGAGATAGCCAACTTCAGGCGAAAATAGGTGCAAAAATACATAATTGAAGAAGATATAATTCAAAGATTAAATTGATGCATATAAATTTTTCTTCTTAATATCAAAGGCTTAAGCTATTAAAAAAGTAGATTTTGTGAAACAATTTTTTCTACAAATGCCAGAAATACCATCTAGAACACTATGTGCTCACATTCGGTTTTAATTGTTCCATTCAAGAAATATACAAGAATGACAAAAGCAAATAAGGTCTGCAACTTAGGTACTGGAGGTCATCTTTAAGAACATACATATCAACTTCTATAGTAATGGGACAAGCAGATCCTAAATACATAACCAAATGTCAACAACAGAAAATTGCCAGAGAAGGCTTGACAAAAAGAAAAGGTGGGAGAGTGGGGAAAATGTACAAAGGCTCTGGTAAAAAGTAACGCTACCTCATCAATCTTCTAGATTCTACCCCCTCCTTTCAGAAAAGATTTTTTAAACTAAAAACTGAGACAATATATCCCCAAAAATACAAACATGCAAATTTCATCCAAAGTTAATTACACCTAATTAGAATACCGAAAGGAACCTACATTACAAGTTTCAAGCAAATCTGACCAACGGTTACTGAGATTTGGAAATTTGCAGGATTTTTTCCTTTTTTTACCTCATTTGCATGTTTTTGACACTGACATGTTCATTTGAACAAATTCACATCTCCACCCCTGGGTACACCTGTACTCCAAATATTACGATGGTAGCTGCTGCGGTTTAGGAGATTTTGATCTTAACGGACGTACATACATAAATACGTACATACATACAGACATGTAAATGAGATGCAAATGAAATGATTCTTCTCATACGATAAGCTCTCTTTGGTATACCAAATGAGAGCTAATAAACCAATATACAGTTTATACATCAGAAATTGACACTGACTGAAATACACCTTGTTTAAAACAATGATGAGTCAAAAGTGTCAATGATAATCACCTTCATGTGTATAATGTGCTTTAAAGCAATCAAAGGTAAAAATTTATTCTTTACATCCTATGGTGTTATCTACTTTAAACTGCAATGACATTGCAGTCTGTGTTTGGGGTGTACATATATACACATGTTAATTTTCAGATGTGGCAGTTGAATCCAGAATTGTACTGTCTGATGCTGTAGAAGCAATAGAGGGTAGTAATGTACACAATTTTTTCAGTTTTTTATGTCAGTGACTGCGATGAGAATATAGACCCTTGAGTGATAGTGAGTGAGAACTGTAGCTAATTCACAAGGAATAAAACAGCTCCCTATTTACAACCTTTACTGGAACTTTGGCGAACTAATCCCTTCATTTTCACACATAACACTACTTTCTATACAGTGTCATTAAAAATCTTTGGATTCTACAAAATATTATCATATGTACCAAATATATTTCTGTCAATTTAGTCGCAGGCATTAAGACAAACTCATCATTTTCCTTGTAACAAAGACTTTGCCATGAAAAATGCGTGACAAATCTGGTTGCCTAAATATTTTTAGCAATTCAATTTTTTACCTTGTCAATACTTTGAAGTCAAAGAAGACTAATAAATGACTATAAAGGGATTACGGCAGGAGTATGATCAGGTAAAATTTGTCTTTTCCATAAGATTGCAAAAAGAATTGCAAGAAAACTAAGCTGTATTATTGTCATTTTCATGAAATTTTACATATATAGCTAAACCAAATGAACTTTACCAGATATGAACTGTAAATGCTCACGTGTTTCATTATATGTTGCAGTTATGTGTAAATTTGAACCTTTGCCACATGTTTGCAACTTCATTGAAAGTATCATGATCAACATAATGAACAATATTAACCACCGATTAATTCTAAAAGGTCATGAGGTATACAAATATGTAATTAGCTGAGATGAAAATATTAAAGTTCTTTGACTGCTGTCATTGCATCACCACTCTATATAGCAAGTGTAATTACCTTTGGCCAAGTCCTTCAAGCCATATATGCCGAACTGTGAAAGCTCATTAGATATGCAAATTATAAATTAGCTGACATGAAAATGTGAAATGACTTAATTGTTTTCACCTGGTATAATCATCAATGTACATAGCATGTTTTGCCAACTTTGATCAAGTGAATCTCAGAGGAAAGATCATCGAAAATGCAAATTAGGAATTGGCTGAAGAAAAATTGCTTAATGACTTTCAATACTGCTGTATCATAGTATCTTTAATGTGTATAGAAAGTTTCATCAACTTTGGTCTAGTCAATTCAGATATATATCCCTAATTAGCAAAGTTCATTAAATATGTAAATTAGGAATTGGCTGAAGTAAAAATGCTTAACTATTTTTTGCTCACGTGTTTACACACGTGAGCATATGTCGCAGCGATGTCTGTCTGTCTGTGTGTCCGTGTGTCTGTCTGTCTGTCTGTCTGTCTGTCTGTCTGTTGGTCTGATATCTCAAAAACGGCTTATCAGATCAGAATCAAATCTGGTACATAGATTCAGTTAGCAAATGGCAAGAACTGATTAGTTTTTGGTGGGTGTGGCTTGCATACTTTTTGCTTATTTGCATAATTAATGATTTTAGAAAAAATGGATATTCATTAAAAACGACTACACACAATTTGATGAGATTTGCTACAAATGTTGATCACACCAAGATATATCAGCAGTGGGAACCATTAAGGGGTGACATGAAAGGGAGTTGCCAATTTGCATATTTAATGAACTTTCCTAATTAGCGATATATGTCTGATTTGACTCGATCAAAATCGACCAAACTTGGTATGTATATTAAAGATACTATGATCTAACATTATTGAAAGTCATTAAGCGTTTTAACTACAGCCAATTCCTAATTTACATATTTAATGAACTTTGCTAATTAGAGATATATATTTAAATTGACTGGACCAAAGTTGATGAAACTTGCTACATGTATTGAAGCTACTATGATACAACATTTTTGAAAGTCATTAAACATTTTACTTCAGCCAATTCCGAATTTGCATATTTAATAAACTTTCCAAATTAGGGATATATATCTGAATTAACTTGATTGTAGTTGTTGAAACTTGCTATATACATCAAAGATACTGTGATATAATATTATTGAAAATCAAAGAACATTTTTACTTCAGCCAATTCCTAATTTGCATATTAAATGAATTTTCATAATTAGGGATATTTATCTGAATTGACTCGATCAAAATTGATGAAACTTGCTATGTACATTAAAGACACTATAATACAATATTATTGAAAGTCATTAAGCATTTTCTCTTCAGCCAATTCCTAATTTGCATATTAAATGAACTTTCCTAATTAGAGATATATATCTGAATCAACTTGACCAAAGTTGACAAAACTTGCTACATATATTACAGATACCATGATACAACATTGTTGAAAATCATTAAGCATTTTTACTTAAGCCAATTCCTAATTTACATATTTAATGACCTTTGCTTATTAGGGATATATACTGGATTTACTTGATCATTGTTGGCAAAACATGCTATGTACATTGATGATTATACCTGGTTAAAACAATATCAAAAGTCATTTCACATTTTCATGTCAGCTAATGTATAATTTGCATGTCTAATGAGCGTTCACAGCTTGGCATATATGGCTTGAAGTACTTGGCCAACAGTAATTACACTTGCTATATGAAGTGGTGATACAATGACTGCAGTAAAAGAACTTTGATATTTTTATTTCAGCTAATTACATATTTGTATACTTCATGACCTAATTGGCGGTGATTATTGTTCATTACGTTGATCATAATATTTTCAATGAAGTTGCAAACATGTGGCAAAGGTTAAAATTTACACATAACTGCAATATATAATGAAACACGTGAGCATTTTCAGTTCATATCTGGTTATTATTGTTGTATCATAGGGTCTTCAATATATGTAGCAAGTTTTGTCAACTTCTGTTAGGTCAATTCAGATATATATCCCTAATTAGGAAAGTTCATTAAATATGCAAATTAGGAATTAGCTGAAGAGAAAATGCTTAATGACTTTCAATAATATAGTATTATTGTGTCTTTAATGTACATAGCAAGTTTCATCAATTTTGATCTAGTGAATTCAGATAAATATCCCTAATTATGAAAATTCCTTTAATATGCAAATTAGGAATTGGCTGAAGTAAAAATGTCTTTTGGCTTTCAATAATGTTATATCACAGTATCTTTGATGTATATAGCAAGTTTCAATAACTAAAATCAAGTTAATTCAGATATATATCCCTAATTAGGAAAGTTCATTAAATATGCAAATTCAGAATTGGCTGAAGTAAAAATGCTTAATGACTTTCAAGAATGTTGTATCATAGTAGCTTCAATACATGTAGCAAGTTTCATCAACAATGGTTCAGTCAATTCAAATATATGCCCTAATTGGCAAAGTTCATTAAATATGTAAATTGGGAATTGGGTGAAGTTAAAATGCTTAACGACTTTCAATAATGTTAAATCATGGTATCTTCAATATACATACCAAGTTTGGTCAATTTTGATCCAGTCTAATAAGATATATATCCCTGATTAGGAAAGTTCATTAAATATGCAAACTAGCAATTATCTTTCATGTCACCCTTAATGGTTCCCACTACTGATATATTTTGGTGTGATCAACATTTGTAGCAAACCTCATCAAATCATGTGCAGTCGTTTTTTGCCCACGTGTTCACACACTTGAGCATATGTCGCAGCGATGTCTGTCTGTCTGTCTGTCTGTTGGTCCATTTTCTCAAAAACGGCTGAACGTATTTCAGTCAAATTTGGTAGACATCTTCAGAATTCAAATGGCTAGAACTGAAAAGGTTTTGGTGGGCGTGGCTTGGATATTAATGAAGTTATGAAAGTTTTAATTTTTCTGTTACGCCGCGTATGACAAGTGAAAACAATCGACTGTTTGAGGGCGCTGTGAAATGTGCTTGTCCAGGTTGGCTACAGCTGCAGCTGGATAGCTCTGGTTTCAACCACGGTCCCTCCGTGTTTCAACCTCGTATTGAACATTAAAAATATGATATTTTATTACTCATTCAACTCACTATTCAAGATAAAATATCGTTTAGCAAATTAGCTTTATCCTTGGTAATTGATTGTTTCCCTCGCTGCTCGATCGCCAGAAATGAGTACATACGTTCTTAGCCCTGCGTACGATGCTGTGTGTTCCGCTACAGCTAATAGCCCCGCTCACCACAGCCCTGCAAAGGCCCGTACGTAGAGTTGGTGACTTCAAATCCATTTTTGGACTTGACGTAAAAAGCCAAATTACTGCCGAAATTCAGCGTTCTTGGGCCAAGTCATATCCCTGCCTACCTCAGCTACTCGATCGCTTCCAAAATGCCAGTCTTTTATTCTTTTTTCGTAAATAACCGTCGATGTCGGCAACTCTCTCGCTAGCCCTGCGTACGTACGCAGTGTACGCTGTGCATTCCCTGTGTGCGTTCCTAACACACAGCGTACACTGCGTACGTACGCAGGGCTAGCGAGAGAGTTGCCGACATCGACGGTTATTTACGAAAAAAGAATAAAAGACTGGCATTTTTGGAAGCGATCGAGTAGCTGAGGTAGGCAGGGATACGACTTGGGCCCAAGAACGCTGAATTTCGGCAGTAATTTGGCTTTTTACGTCAAGTCCAAAAATGGATTTGAAGTCACCAACTCTACGTACGGGTCTTTGCAGGGCTGTGGTGAGCGGGGCTATTATTAGCTGTAGCGGAACACACAGCATCGTACGCAGGGCTAATACGTTCTCTACCTAGCCTCATGGCATGGAAGTGCTGATGAATAATATTACTTTGGGTCAAAGGTATTGAAGTGTCCAATCAGGTTCGTGCACAGAGTCCAAGGCCATGACCTACTTCATGTACTTCTGCACTGTTTTGATTTTGCTTCGCCAAGAAACGTATTCGTCATTGTCCATAGAAGTATGTTTGCTCTCCTTTGAGGTTGTTTGTGAAACAAATTCCGGGATAGGCCTTGGAATGCATACGATCGGCATCGCGGCAGTGCATGTAGCTAGCCCTACGAGTATGGCGAGAGTGTCCGGCTTTGGCTACGCCGCCTCCCACCTCCGGCAGGCGGCGTAGCCTCCGGCGTAGCCAAAGCCGGACACTGTCGCCATACTCGTAGGGCTACGCATGTAGCGTACCATGCTTGTGTAACTGCCGAGCTCAACGTGCATTCACGATTGATACTCGTGTACAATCATGATGTGTTCAATTCTGATGAAGATTCATAAGTCTTACTTTTGCAGTCTTTTTTCCGTACGATAATCCCGACAATACGTGTTACTGTTAGACGAGGTGGCCATTTTATGATTCAATACTGCACAGCTACATAGCGTCACTATCGTGTGATCGAGGTACAGCATTGTTGAACGGGATACAGAAACTCTGCAGAGGGAGAAACGATCGTTGACATGAACAGTCAATGTACTTCAGCACGTAGTCCGCAGATAGCGGATCGAGAAAATAAACGTGTCCCAGTAAATAACGGAATATTTATGTACATTAACTCGATATTAATCAAATTTCCAGCTCATCGCAAAAAAATGTATTGCAAAGATTAATTTGTCACTGACAAATACTGCACTGTATGGAAAAAACAGTCTGTAGAATAGTTCAACCTCAAGTGGTATTACCCGAGACAAACACTTGTATTGTCAATTTTGATTTCATTTCATAAACTTCATACTTCATCGAGTATCGTGTATTTCAGCCTTTGTGAAGCCATTTTATTGATATTTTCAATTTTGTCTTGGCTTTGTTGTGGAATATGTTGAATCGTCTCCGTGGACATGTAGGCAAAAGTGTGACGGGGTCGAAGTGACTTGGGTACCTGGGGCGACCAAAACCAGTGTGAATTACTGGGGTCAAAGCGGACAGCGGCCGGGATGACGTGTTCCCCAAGCGAGCTACCTTCAGAAGTCTGTTTCATCGCAAAAAACGTCAACTTTTAAAACCCGTCATTTATTTACTGATGTTATTCTCAGCATCACAAACATATACGCCTCTGCTATGTATCACAGCAAATAGTTATATTTGAGCGCCCCGTAATGGGATCCTCGTTTTTTTGCGAACCCGGAAGTGTGTCTTGCTCAATGCATTTCCTACCCATAGCGAGGGAAACTGCCCGCGTTCCCATGCTCCCATGCACCCTTTTTCAATGCCAGTGCAACGCCATCTGTGCAAAATTTGTTGTGGTATGCTCCAGTGTGATGGAAAACCTCTCTTATTCTAACAATGACGTAGTTGACTTTGGACTTCGATTTCGTAAATGTGATGTCCATGCAGTGAGTTTGGGTTGGCGCGCTATAATGCAATCTTCGCCCGCCTGCGGTCCGATATCCCGCATTTATTAGCGATATTTATCTGTTTTGACTTGACCAAAGTTGGCAAAACTTGCTATGTACATTAAAGATACTATGATACAAGATTATTGAAAGTCATTTGACATTTTTTTCAGCCAATTCCCAATATGCATATTTAATGAACCTTCCAAATTAGGGATATATACTGGCATTTACTTGATAAAATTTGGCGAAACATGCTGTGTACATTGATCATTATACCAGGTTATAACAGTATTGAAAGTCATTTTGCATTTTCATGTCAGCTAATTCATAATTTGCATAAATAGCTAACAAGCTTTCACGGTTTGGCATATAGAGCTTGAAGGACTTGACCAAAGGTAATTACACATGCTATATTGTGATACAATGACAGTACTCAAAGAAATTAATTATTTTTATTTCAGCTAATTACATATTTGAATACTTAATGACCTTTAGATTTGATCTGTGGTGAAATTCATTGTGTTGATCATAACTCTTTAAATGTAGCAAAGCATGTAGCAAGGTTCAAACTTGCACATAAATGCAATATATAATGAAACACGTGAGCATTTTCAGTTCATATCTGGTTTACTTTAGCCAATACCTTATTTGCAAATTTAATGAACTTTCCTAATTAAGGATATTTACCTGTCTTGACCAGACCAAAGCTGACAAATTGTTTTGTACATTAAAGATACTATGATACGAGATTATTAAAAGTCATTTAACATTTTTACTTCAGCCTATTCCTAATTTGCATATTTAATGAGAACATTTCAATCAATTCCTTTTTTTGCATATTTTAATGAACTTTCCTGATTGGGGATATATATTTGGATTTAGAATTATCTGTGGTGAATATTATTCGTTATGTTGATCATAACACTTTCAATGAAGTTGCAGAATGTGGCAAGGGTTCAGTTTGCATATAACTGCAATATATAATGAAACACGTGGGCATTTTCAGTTCATATCTGGTTAATGTATATCCGTTTTTTCTAAAATCATTATTATGCAAATGAGCAAAAAGTATGCAAGCCAGACCCACCAAAAACTAATCAGTTCTTGCCATTTGCAAACTGAATCTATGTACCAGATTTGATTCTGATCTGATCGGCCGTTTTTGAGATATCGGACCAACAGACAGACAGACAGACAGACAGACACACAGACACACAGACAGACAGACATCGCTGCGACATATGCCCACGTGTGTGAACACGTGAGCAAAAAAGTAAATTCAATGATCACATAAAAGTTTGGTCACTGTGCTACATTTTTGGATAAATTTCTTTCAATGACTTTGATCATTTAAGGTGATACCGAAGGATTCAAATTGCTAAGCAATGATTGCTAAGGGCAGTTTCCAAAATCAATCAAATGCAGTTTTCATGGTTTTCTTTGCATAATAAAGATTTATAGAACCATACAATTCAAAAGACGCAGGTTTGTCAGGCGATTGGTCAGTGATGTCACACATATACAAATTTTCACAGCTCTATTTTAAAACGTTTCAGCTCCTACAAATTTTCACCGAATTTTCCAAAATTTCAGAATGTAACACATGGGATACCTGTTTAGAGCCTCTAGCATGGATTAGGTTAT
Organism: Ptychodera flava; assembly: GCF_041260155.1. Taxonomy (NCBI): domain Eukaryota; kingdom Metazoa; phylum Hemichordata; class Enteropneusta; family Ptychoderidae; genus Ptychodera; species Ptychodera flava. Next base: position 10,229,128 of record NC_091929.1, read on the forward strand.
CTGTTTGAGTACAAACGATTTTTGAACAGGGAAATATCTACTGAGTTATTTTGTGACATTTTGAAGGGTTTAACGGCGACATCGCATAAACGGTCCGGAATTTTTAGAAATGTATGCTTATCTGTATTCTCAACTTTTACTTCAATAATCCTACCAAAAATCAGCCAAATTAGCTTACAATTGAGAGAGTTGAAAGCTTTTGAGCATTTTCAAAATACAAGGAGTCGAAATTCATAGAAAACAACGGAACGGTAAGAGTTTGCAAAAGTGCGCATTTGGAACGTTGACAGCGATAGCAACCAACGCACGCTTAAAATCCTTTGTTATCGCCTTAAAAAAACAAAAAATGCTTACTTAGCAGCTTTTCCACTCTTGGCCTATAATTCAAAAGCTATACTACTAAAATAACCTATATTTAAATCAGATTTTGGTTACAGTTACAAAGGATAATCCAAAAATCCACAGCTAAAAGAAATGACACTACTTCCAACTTTATCAGTTTTACATCATCTTTAAAGGTATATGTCACAGTTTCCTGTCCAACCTGCTTTGCTACTATCACAACTTTGCAGTGTAAAAATATGGCGAATGAATATTTTTATTGGACACAGAAGCAAATCTATTATGTCAAATTTCGTAGGCCTCCCTGCTCAACACTCAGGTTATCTGCATCATCAACATGAACAATCTGTCCTCTACAAAGCCTGTTAATGACACGCTTAAGTGACATATTAAACTCCTCCTCATTAAAGGTATACAATCACCTGTAATCTAAATATGCCCATATGTAGTCAAAGGGCGTTCTTGGTATTTAATTGCCCATGTGAGGGCGCTGTTTTTAAAAAGCGGCCACCCGCTTAAAATCTGTGATTGGTTAGATTTTCTCTTTCCATGGTAACTGTGGCAAAATTGGAACAGGTGACAGTATACCTTTAAGTTGTGAAATTGGTGATGATGGAACATTGGGCATAGATCTATATTTTCTACCAGGACAGAATTCAAATGGTTTCAGTTGCCATAGTGTGGTCTTGATTTTGTTCCTGTCATCTTCTTGAATAAGTTTTGAGTGCCTTCCAGATCTTAGTGCCACCCCAACTGTGTTATCAAATTTATGTGTTGCTGTTGCTACAGTATCTGCAGCAAGAGTGACCCATTTTATAGCGCTCTCTGTTTTATTCGCCCAAGCTTCCTTTATTAAGTCTTTCTTGTTTCTGATTGAGTGCTCTATCGCCAGATCAATTTCAATATTTTTTCCAGGGCCACCATGACTGTTAATGAAGCATGTGTCAAGTAGATGGAGGCGTGTTTGCGTGGAACAAATATGCTGTGTTTTTTGCTCTCGTGTTCACACACGTGAGCATATGTCGCAGCGCTGTCTGTCTGTCTGTCTGTCTGTCTGTTGGTCCGATATCTCAAAAACGGCTGATCAGATCAGAATCAAATCTGGTACATAGATTGAGTTTGCAAATGGCAAGAACTGATTAATTTTTGGTTGCATACTTTTTGCTCATTTGCATAATTCATGATGTTAGAAAAAAAGGATATACATTAAAAACGACTGCACACAATTTGATGAGATTTGCTACAAATGTTGATCACACCAAGATATATCAGCAGTGGGAAGCATTAAAGGGTGACATGAAAGATAGTTGCTAATTTGCATATTTAATGAACTTTCCTAATCAAGGATATATATCTGATTTGACTGGATACTATATTGAAGATACTATGATTTAACATTATTGAAAGTCGTTAAGCATTTTAACTTCACCCATTTCCCATTCTACATATTTAATGAACTTTGCTAATTAGGGATATATATTTGAATTGACTGGACCATTGTTGATGAAACTTGCTACATGTATTGAAGCTGCTATGATACAACATTCTTGAAAGTCATTAAGCATTTTTACATCACCCAATTCCGATTTGCATATTTAATAAATTTTCCTAATTAGGGATATATATCTGAATTAACTTGATTGTAGTTGTCGAAACTTGCTATATACATCAAAGATACTGTGATATAACATTATTGAAAGTCAAAAGACATTTTTACTTCAGCCAATTCCTAATTTGCATATTAAAGGAATTTTCATAATTAGGGATATATATCTGAATTGACTAAATCAAAATTGATGAAACTTGCTATGTACATTAAAGACACTATAATACAATATTATTGAAAGTCATTAAGCATTTTCTCTTCAGCCAATTCCTAATTTGCATATTTAATGAACTTTCCTAATTAGGGATATATATCTGAATTGACTTGACCAAAGTTGACAAACCTTGCTATGTACATTGAAGACACTATGATACAACAATATTAAAAATCGTTAAGTATTTTTACTTCTGTCGATTCCTAATTTGCATATTTAATGAACTTTGCTAATTAGGGATATATATCTGAATTGACTTGACCAAAGTTGATGAAACTTGCTATATACATTAAAGATACTATGATACAACATTATTGAAAGTCATTAAGCAATTTTTCTTCAGCCAATTCCTAATTGCATTTTTGATGATCTTTCCTCTGAGATTCACTTGATCAAAGTTGGCAAAACAGGCTATGTACATTGATGATTATACCAGGTTAAAACAATATCGAAATTCATTTCACATTTTCATGTCAACTTATTTATAATTTGATATCTGATGAGCTTTCACAGTTCGGCATATATGGCTTGAAGTACTTGGCCAAAGGTAATTACACTTTCTATATTAAGTGGTGATACAATGACAGCAGTCAAAGAACTTTAATATTTTCATTTCAGCTAATTACATATTTGTATACTTCATGACCTTTTAGAATTAATCGGTGGTGAATATTGTTCATTATGTTGATCATAATACTTTCAATGAAGTTGCAAACATGTGGCAAAGGTTCAAATTTACACATAACTGCAATATATAATGAAACACGTGAGCATTTTCAGTTCATATCTGTTTTTAAAAGAAAGTCGATTCACTCTACAAGTATTTTCTTAACTTTGAATGTGCATAGAAGTATGGTACATTATATTTACAGGAAAGAACAGCTCGGTCAATGTCGCCCTCTATAGCCATGTCACTCATGTGCCACAAATGCATGGCCCAGGCACACAAATTGGAAGCATGATTCATCACCTCATCTACTTGAACATCTTGCTGATCATTGATAGAAACAGTGGCATCAAAGGGAAGCTTTGCATAATTATAATGCTTCAGTATACCATGTAAGATGTTATTTGCATATGACATTTTATTTGACTTGTTCAAATGGTTGATAATTTGAGGGAGACGTTGACCCTATGAAACATAGCCATCCATATCAAGGTAACTCATGGCTTGCTCCATCATAAAATACTCTCCAACAAGTAGTAGTAGTTGCGCATGGGCCTCATAATTGGACTTTACATTACCATTGACATCTGATAGTCTGAGGATTGTCTTGAAATAATTCAACGTTCCTTGGTCTCGTGTAGTGCCTCCCTTCCATAACTGCTTGTAGGTTTTCTAAAATTTGAGGAATATGAATAAGAAATATGTACCAAAACACCTCTTATTTGAAAACTTGTGATAGGAAGGAAATATTTACATCAATGAGAATAAAAACAATTTGTCATTTTTCTCATTCTACAATATCTCACAGTATCAAAGTATTGTGAAATTTTAATGCATGTTGCTTTCTTATACTAAACTCTCATAGAGAAAACAGAAAAGGATCAGGATTTTGATTTGAAGAAATGATCAGTCCCTAAACAAATTCAGCTTGAAGCCTGAGAGAAAGTGCCGGTCCTAAAATCAACAGAAAATCTCTGTAAAACTACATGCAAATTTGTGACAAAGTGTCAGCTGTTATAATAAGGTTACTACAAAAATACAGCGAAGCATGCATTCAGACTTAAGCACATCATATTGCACGAAAAAATATGATGTGCTGATGTGTTCATGCATACTTTGCCATACTTTGGTAATAACCTCATAGACATGAATATACTCATATGCACAAAGTCTTGCTTCATGTGCCACAGCTTACACAGGAATGGGCCAAGACCTTCAAATCGGCTACGTCGTGTCAGAGACAAACCACGTAACATTTTAGCACCCTGGAGTCTCACACGTGTAAGCTGGTCTCCATAATAGGGCACTGAGCCCTTTATCTTTACTAATACCTGTGGGTATGAAAGTCCATAACATGAGGTTTTATCAAAGAATTCATCCATGAATCATGAACTCCATTTGTTCCTGAGAGATTCCTAAAATGCACTGGCGTTTGATGATGAGTTGTTTCATGTATAGATAACAATTTGTTTGCTTGAGTGTAATATTTAGCAATCAGACACAAAGGCAAAATTACCTCAGGCATTTGAACAATCTTGCTTCAAACTGTTAACACTACTAGGTACTTGTATAGTACTGATTATTAGTCATCCAATGTTATTGTCATTATGAATTTGAGCCTTTCAACCAAACTCTGTGTGTAGCCATAGACCACTAAACAATATTAGGGCAAAATTTTGAACAACTTCAATTTTTACCAAAAATTACAAGGGTGCACACAGTGATCATTTAAATAAGCCAATCCTACACTATTTACTAACCTGCACCATGATAAAGAGCTTGAATCATGTCAATAGACTCATCAAGTATTGTCACACAGTCTTCGTATTTAGCCTCATTTTTCAGTATGATTTGAAGTGGTATGATGGTCGATTTCTTCTGCACAGTATCTGAGTATGGATGGGGTATACCTGGTATGCCTTAAAATTGGCAAAATGGTTTCCAACCATTTAAACGCTTTGAAATTCTGCATCATCATTCGCCCTAACATGACCTTAACATAAAAACATGAAACAGATATAATAAATATTTTGTCAAGTCAGACCCAATGTTTAATTAGTTGTATTTGTTACGTATCATTGTATATGTACTGCCTGGACATATGCCATTTATTACCCTGCATAACAGTGAATAACAGAAAAAACATACTATTTCCTAAAAGCAAAGAAAATTGACAAGAAAATCAAATAACAGTTTTGTCACAATATGGTATAAGGCTCAGTTTTATCCTTTGGTCATTATCAGAAATGGACTCCGTTACAATTGAATCAAAGTCATCTAAGAAGATGCATATATCATGTATATTGATAATCACTGGATTTACAGCAGCAATCTTTGTTTCTATTTGAAACTATCCTAAATATCAGAGCACTACGATTTTGTACTGAGCTCTCTCACTCTTTCCCATGTAGACAAGCATGACTGTTAGATATACTAGTTTATGTAATCCACAAACATGCGCATACCAAACCATCAATCTGATTAAAATCAGATGTAGAGTACGGCGACGTCTTCTTATGCGTACGCGGTATTCTAGTGAGAGGCGACAGCGAGAGAATACCGTGTACGCATAAGAAGACGTCGCCGTACTCTACATCTGATTTTAATCAGATTGACCAAATAGTAGAGCGGCATACTACCGTACTGTACTGAGTTTGTGTGTTATATATATGTATATAAATACATACATACATAAATATATACACAAAATGTATACAATGTGCTCTCCCGGTTATCACCATAATGCCTTATGGCAACCTCTGAACTTGGGCACAGAGAGTATATAGTCCCTTGTTTGGGCTATGTTTTTATTACCTGCCTCTCTTACAGAGTTTTCATGTAAAAATTACGGTTCTTTAGAAAATGATAATCAAATGCTTCATTTAAAGGGACATTAGCTGTAACTTTTGAGCAATTTTTCACTACTCTGTTTCAATGTATCAAGTACAGAATTTTACTATAATCCGATCATCATGATCAATGCCCAGTGTCCTGCTTGCCAATACAGTGTGTGTATGAGGAACAACCATTGTTATTGTTGATAAATGTATTCTAGTCTGGACCTGAATACAAAATTTAAACAATAACAATGCAGATTACACTCATGAAGGGTATATTTTTGAGCTAAATATTAGGAATTTCTCCTTGGTTCAGGGATTCAAACCAGAATGATACACAGAACAAACAAACAAACAAAAAAAATGGCCAGCTAATGGATCTTTAAATCATAGACAAAATTCTGTTAACGATTGAACAATTTTGATCATTGAATGGCGCAATAATATATTTAAACTACTGTTATGCAGTTTTTCAATTTTTTTCTGCGGGACTCGACTCGAACCCATAACCACCCCTCTATACATTACGGATACTCTACCAACTGAGCTAATGGATTAGTCAGCACAATGTGGGCGGTCCTGTCTCTTAGTTCGGGTTTTTTATTCTGTTGTGCATGGAAGGTGAGTAACTCATCACCTAAGGCCTCGCACACAAGTCACCAACTTAGGAATCGGTTTTTGGTAATGATGATCAATCATATGAATAATATGTATAATATATATATATATATATATATATATATATATATATATATATATATATATATATATATATATTATATAGACAGATAGATATAGATATATAGAGATAGTTAGATAGATAGATAGATATAAAACATGAAAATGTTCATACCTTGTAAGACTCCAATAACTTCACCCTTTCAGTGGCACTGAGAGTGAAGTGACTAATGTCAATGTCCTGAGACACTAACAAAGGAGGGATAGCACTCATCTGTTGGATTTGAGTTGACATACGGGCAAACACCATGACAATGGCAAAATAATGACAATCTTGCACCTTGTGGTTACTTGTTTGGACATGTGGCTCATACGTGAGTGCTGTACAAATGGCACTTAAATGGCACTTAAATGACACTTAAAAATATAAATTTGCCTGGTATGTGTCATTCAATACTTGAGCCCTGTTTATCATGTTTTCACCAACACAGCTTGTGACAAAACTTCAATTAAGACATACATGTATTTAGATGCATTAAAACACAGCCAAACTACATAAAAATACAATTTAAAAGAGAAATTTGACAATTCCATTGTGTCAAAATCACTTACATGCTCATTGATAGATCCTTTTGTCATTACAAGAGTGAGAGTATGTTGGTAGGCTGAAAGCTGCTGGTTCCGCAAATGCATCAAGATGGCATACACCAATGAAATAGGACCAATATGACACTCTGTAGTCCTCTCAAACTGAGGTGTAGCTACTGCAAATCTAGAAGGAATTGACATCTGAGAGAGAGAGAGAGAGACAGAGACAGAGACAGATTTTGTATATATATTTTTAGTACATATATATTGGGACAACTATAAAAATATTCACAACGCAAGGTTGGAATATAATTTTCTAGTCATACTTCAGCTCATTTGGTCATATTCATACCGGTATAAGCAGAATACATGCACAGACTTACAATATACCAGATCAAAGGGCTGCTACAGCTGGTATGGTACTGGTAAACATCATAGTAGGAACATAAAAGCAAAACAGCATATAGACATATTACAGATATACATAATGATCGGTAGAAGAATGTTTAATATAAGTTATATCATAGAACCTCGAGAAAAACTTCTCGAGGGTCTATGGTTATATCTTCAATCAGCAACCAAGGGTAGTATGTCTATAACCTGTTTACTGCCAGACAGTATGACTTCCCCAGCAGCCAAGTCAGTAAAAAGCGGTATTGAGCCAAAACATCATGTATTTTCACCCACTTGGCTTGGTCTGTTATAGCATAGACCCTCGAGAAAAATGTTTTTCTTGAGGGTCTATGGTTATATAGCATCTTTTGTCCCAAAAAATCAAGTTTACATTATTTATGTTTTCAACAGCCTTCAAATGTACAGTATTATGTTAAAAATACACCATATGGAATATGTTGTGTTTCATTAATTTTAACAATCTTGACCTGATGGGACGGTGAAATATGAACTTGGCAGAAAAAGGGTTAAAGTTTGAAACAAGAGATCTAATATGAACATACCTCTTATCCATTTCTTCTATACACTCATACGGAAAATTACCTTCTTTTAGGGCATGAACTGGGTGCATACTGCGCAACACTGATGGCCTCCTCAATGAGGCAAGATCAGTGCAGGCACACTGAATTTCTTCAAAAATTTTGCGTTTCAGACCAGTCAGTACTTTAGGTACGAGCATGCACATGTTGATGATTTTCTCCATGTCACCAGTGTCAGCAGCCATTTTAACTAGATTTACTTCACTGCAACTGATTGACCCAAGTTTATAATACGCAACATTCCATGCGCCTGGGTTTTGTGGTGGTGAAAGGGCTGACTGGTAGTGGTAAATCAAATAAGTTTCTCGCGACACCCAAGCCTGTTCTACACCGCTTAGGCCACGTTCAAAAAAAATGGTGGGGGGGGGGGGGGCTGGAGGAATCGTGATTGAAATCTTATTTTTTTCAGATCCCCCCTCAATACCCTCAAAAATTTCAAGTCCCCCCCCAAATTACCATTATAGTCGCATATTTATAAGGAATGCACGCAGAGTAAAAAAACATGTAATGTGTCGTTCTGCACGCAAATGTTCAACACTATCTCTTATCAGCAGGTTGTAGAGCCATATACCTAGGGCAAGTTCTTAAATTGATTCATTTTAAATGCATCAGTGAACTTTTTGGATTTCTCAGTCTAAGCCGACTTGAGTTTATCCAACTCTGGTCAGTTCAATGGCACCAGCTGAAAAGCACACAAAATGACAATCATGAGAGAGTATGAAAATTGTGTATTCCTAGCTACGTTTAACCAAATTGTGAAAAAATGAGCACAGTGACCTACAAAAATTTTGTTTTCAAAAGTACAAGACATATACAACTTAGATGCCACTTATAAAATGTTTTACAAAATTGACAAAACTGGAAGGTTAAAATATTCCATGAAATTAATGTTTTAATCTCAGAAATTTTGGGTGTAATAATGGCAAATTTGATAAAAAATAAAAGATTCCATTTAGTTACACATTTTTCCATTTAAATTTTTTATATATTGATTTTAAGTGATTTAGAAAAACTGACTTTTCATCGTACATTTGTATAAGATCAATTATGGTGACCCCTTCTTTTTTCTCTAATATTGATTGTTCTCATATGCCAGAATTCAAAAATCCATGGTAACTGTTAGTTGCCTAGTCTTCTATGTGTTGCTCTCTGGCTGGATCTTGTGTACAAGTACCGGTAGATGTATGTTTCACTGTCAATTGAGTGTCCTATGACCGAAACTCTTCTTAAACTACATCAGAGTCAGAGCTATACATGTATCACTGTCACTGCCAGTATGTAGTAGCAGGGCAGTAGTTGTATTAACTTTTTATTTTGACAATATTTTTGTTCAGTTTATACAATTGTGTTCTTGTTCTATTCCCTATAGAATGTTGAGCTATCCAGTATTCAGCTTGCCAACACAGCCTACGTGTACCGTGCATTTGCATCATTCAATTATCACCAATATTTAGACAAACGGGCTTTGTTGACAAACTGAATATTGTGTTTTTCAGCATGCTGTAGAGAGACACCAAGAAACTATGTTTGATATATTGCATAGAAATATTGAAAAATTATCAACAGTTGCAGCTCCTGCCCCATCACAAGGCCAACTTGTTTTACGAAAATTTAATGGCATTCATATTTTTAGACTTTTTCGAGATTAAAGACATAAAATGTGACAAAACGGTTCTAGATTTTGTTTATTACTAACATTTAGAACCATTTGACGACATCAAAATGTTGGGAGTCAAAATATTTTCAGGTCCCCCATAGGCAGAGCAAAACTTTCAAGTTCCCCTCGACTACCCCAAAATTTTTCGAATGCCCCCTGAATTCCTCCAGCCCCTCCCCCTCACCATCTTTTTTTGAACGCGGCCTTAGCATTTTCATGATCATCTTTATTATTAACTGGAGTGTTAGAAACACGCTTGGACAAAATGGCTGTCCTTACATTAGTTTTCAGTGTCCTAACGAATTCCCAAGAAGCATATACCGGTATTCTCGCTGTGGAAACGCAGCTATCTGTTGGCGGGGTAGCGGGGATCGCTATGCGAGTCAAAGGTCAACCCCGTGACCTTTGACCCGTATAGCGATCCCCGCTACCCCGCCAACAGAACCTGCGTAAAGTTGGCGTCATACTCATACTCATCCTCAGCCTCAGGGGTCACGCGAAAATGAGGATGAGGATGACGCTACAGCGTCAGCTTCACCGGCGTCAGATCCGATTATTCCCGAATGCGTCTGATGGAATAGTAAGTGTAAAAACGACTTTAAAAATGTGCTCCAAGTTTCATATCACTGTAAATGTTAATCAAAACACAGTTGGGTTTGTATTTCATAATATTTAGTAAACTCTCTGCTTCTCACGATGTAGCTACAACGCAACATTCTTAACGAGCGTAAAGTTGGCGTCATACTCATCCTCATCCTCAGCCTCAGGGGTCACGCGAAAATGAGGATGAGGATGACGCTACAGCGTCAGCTTCACCGGCGTCAGATCCGATTATTCCCGAATGCGTCTGATGGAATAGTAAGTGTAAAAACGACTTTAAAAATGTGCTCCAAGTTTCATATCACTGTAAATGTTAATCAGAACACAGTTGGGTTTGTATTTCATAATATTTAGTAAACTCTCTGCTTCTCACGATGTAGTTACAATGCAACATTCTTAGCCCTTAATTTCAATTTAAAGTTCAAAGGTGGCGTTGACTTTTCAGGCCTCAAGTCATAGTTCTGCAAGTTAATGATTTTATATATCCTCTGAATAATAAGGGCTTTCATATCGCCTCTCATAGTGGCGATTTTTACAAATTTCGGACCATGTGTACCTTTTTGCACCAATTTTTGGAAAATCTTAACGCAAGAGTTGAGAGGATACCAACAAACACATCCACGGAGCCATGGACTGAAAATTACGTACATTTCCAAAAAACTAGCCTGTATGAGATATTTTAACGATTAAAAATTACCTGCGAACCAGTTTTACTATTCGAAAGAAAGTTGAGAAAGAAAGGAGTTGTTATTTTCTTAAGTTATGGGCGAATTTTATCATTTATCCGTCATCGGGTAGCGTCACTTCGGCAATCTTCGGATACGACGCTGAAGCTGACGCTGAGCAGCGTCGTTTTCAGCGTCAGCTAGAAAGGTCACCTGAGGCTGAGGATGAGGATGAGGATGACGCCAACTTTACGCTGGTACATTCTTAGCCCTTAATTTCAATTTAAAGTTCAAAGGTGGCGTTGACTTTTCAGGCCTCAAGTCATAGTTCTACAAGTTAATTGTTTTATATATCCTCTGAATAATTAGGGCTTTCATATCGCCTCTCATAGTGGCGATTTTTACAAATTTCGGACCATGTATACCTTTTTGCACCAATTTTGGAAAATCTTAACGCAAGAGTTGAGAGGTACCAACAACACATCCATGGATCCTTGGACTGAAAATTACGAACATTTCCAAAAATCTAGTCTGTATGAGATATTCTAACGATTAAAAATTACCTGCGAAACAGTTTTACGATTCAAAACAAAGTTGAGAAAGAATGGAGTTGTTATTTTCGTAAGTTATGGGCGAATTTTATCATTTATCCGTCATCGGGTAGCGTAACTTCGGCAATCTTCGGATACGACGCTGAAGCTGACGCTGAGCAGCGTCATTTTCAGCGTCAGCTAGAAAGGTCACCTGAGGATGAGGATGAGGATGAGGATGACGCCAACTTTACGCTCGTGCCAACAGATAGCTGCGTTTCCAAAGGGTTCCCAGACACTTCGCACCAAAACCACTTCGCACCATACCATCTCCTCCCATACCATTTCGCACCAAAACCACTTCGCACCAAAACAACCTTGTACCAAAACCTCTTCGCCCCAAAAATCACGATGCCCAAAACCATTGCGCCCCTAAAACAATGCCACTTCACTCCTCAATTTATCGCTAACCGTTAAAAGCTGAAAATAACCAACCACTGCCTGTGAAGTTTTAATCACTTTTCTATCATCCCCAGGACTGAAATCTTGAAATTGTACACATTTCGAGAAAATGACATCGCATCGTACAATAACGCGCACGGCACCTAAAATGTACCATTTAGTAGTTTGCGTGTTTCTACCGTATGGTTTCATGGAAGAATAAATGGTTCGTGGTAGCGAAGTTGCAGGTAAAAACAACGTTATGATACATCGTGGCATCGATGTTTTAGCGACGAGTTGACGGAACTATACTTTAGTGAAGTGGTTTTAGTACGAGGTGGTACTTTGGGCGAAGTGGCGTTGGACGAGGTAGTACTTGGGACGAGGTGGTTTTGGTGCGAATGGTTTTGGGACGAAGTTGTGTGGGGCGAAGTGGTTTTGGTGCGAAGTGTCTGGACCCCTTCCAAAGCTGCATATCTAACAGCACAGCTGTCACACGATCCGATACCTCGATGCCGAAGTTTTTCAAGGTCCCTGTATCCAGTTAAATCAAACTTTTTCTTGTCAAGGTCAAGAGAGCTCCATTTTCTACTCTAAGTCCCGTAAAACCTCCGAGGTTTCGATTCAACTCAGCATACCAAACAGACAACACTACTTTTATCCATGGCGGTCTTACTTACATTCATGTCTTTCAGGGACTCAAAACTGCGATCTTGATAACAGTTTTTCTCGAGGGTCTATGATTAAAGTAGCTGCAAAATTGTAGCGCTACGGTGAGGCGGTCGGTGATTTTTGGTTTTTGCGACCTCGCTCACAGTAGCGCTACAAGGCCGATGGCCCTGGGGAGTATCATATAAGCGCGTCGTACTCGACCAGGCGTTTTGATGTGGAATGCAACATATTTACTGCATTTGGTCGTACCGATTTATCACTACTGAAGACTAAACAGTATTGAGTGTGACAAATCTGGTGCTTTGCATTGTGCAACACGGTTTTGCTTGGCTAGAAGACTCGGGAAGGCTCTGCATGAGAACTGAAGTAGATTGTTTTCAAGATATATCTATCGTAAGTGAAAATCTACGAGGTTGCAGCATGAATTGTGTTTATTGGGGCAACGGCTCTACAAACAGCTGTGCATATTCCGTTAGCGTTTGCATGCAGCCATTAGTTCCACGCTTGCTCTACTTATCTGGCGATATTGAATTGAATCCAGGACCACCAAAGAAAGATATTATGGAAGCTATGGATTCACTAAAATCTGAACTCATCGTTGAAATTAAACGCACAATTCGTGAACAAATTAGAGAAGATTTACATGAGTTGAAAGCAACCCAAGAAACGATAACGGACACGTGCTCGAGATTGGGAGAAGAAGTTTCAACGCTGAGAAATACCGTGACTGAAATTAAATGTGATTTAAATGAAGTAAAGGAAAACCAAAACGTTACCGAGCTGGATTTCAGTGCCATTGCGGAAAAACTTGACCAAGTTATTGAGAGATTGGATCGTATAGAAGAAGACGTAGATAAAAATGAGGCGAGCAATAGAAGAGAAAATGTTGTATTCTACGGATCAAAGAGCAACCTGGTGAGTCTTTCGATAAATGTAAAGAAACGGTGCTTGATATCTTGAACAAAAATGTAACGCAAAAACACTGGAATAGACGTGATATAGTCCGAGCACACCGTGTGATAAATTGGTCAGGCTCCCCGCGACCAGTTATTGTAAAATTTCACCACTGGGACGATAAAATGACGGCGCTGGCGGCACGAGCTGATCTTAGAAAAGCAGACATCGGCATAGGTAATGACATAACGAAACGCCAACGTAAAACTCTATCTGAACTCAAAAAACAAGGAAAGACGGCATATTATAAAAATGGTAAATTAGTAGTTCTAGAGGGTAATACGGCTGAGCGTCAGTCCAACAAAAGTGTCGGAGAACCTAGACCTAAAGAACGACAGCAACAAACAGATACAATTGCACGGCCTTTTACGCGGAACCAGAGGCGAGCTGCATCCAACAGGGCACCAGAACCAAATCCTCCTACGTAGGAATTCGGCCATGGCCCAGACTCTGTATCGTTTTTGGTATGGAATATACAAGGTCTTAAAAGCAAACTATATTCTTTCGATTTTGTTAATTTCATTTCTGATCTTGATGTTGTTTCTTTTGTTGAAACCTGGGGTAGTGATATCTGTGAATTTGATAAAAGTTTTCCTAATCATAAAGTGTTTAATTCTGTGCGACAGAGGAGAGCCTGTCGAGGTAGATATCCGGGTGGAATTTGTACAATTGTTCACAAAAGGTTTGCTGACAAAGTGAAACGTATAAAGTGTAAATTACATGACAGTATTCTTCTTCTTTTTGATGGGACTGTTTTTGGTTTAGATAAAGATGTACTATTTTGGAGCGTATACATATCACCTATCTATTCAAATGTATATGAAGATCTTTCGTCTGGAAATGGTATTGAGTTGTTAGAATCTGAATTTATTGATATACTATCCAAATTACCAGAGGTTTATGTAATTATTGCAGGGGACATGAATGCTCGCACTGGTGAGCAATTTGACTACATTGTTGACGATGACACGACTTATGTTATAGATGACACTGTTTTGTATAACAAAGATTATTTTAACGAACCACGTGTATCTAAAGACAAAGAAGTAAATAGCTACGGTCGCTCACTGCTTTCATTTTGCTGTTGTTTCAATTTACATATTTTAAATGGTAGAACAGGTGTTGACAGAAACTGTGGGGAATTTACCTGTATTGCCAATGCTGGCACAAGTGTTGTAGATTATACGTTAGTTTCCTCTGATCTCTTTTCAAAAGTGACGTCTTTTTCGATTGAATTACGAACAGAATCTGATCATTTCCCAATGTGTTTAGTCTTGATATAACATGCAGAAGTACAATAAATGTATCAAATGGGGAATCTATATTAAAGTATGTTTGGGATTCAGAGAAAGAAAATGTATTCTTAAACCACTTGCAGTCGGATAACAATGTGAACAAATTAGATGATATTGTTGCTGATGCAAATGCTGATGTTAGTGACTGTATTGCGACCGTTGGGAATTTATTCAAAGCAGCTGCGACAGCATGTGGTATGGCAAAACGTCTTACACCAAATTCAAAAATCAACTGAAGCAACCTCATTGGTATGATACTGAATGTTCGAAATTGAAAACAAAAAAGTATGCTTTATTGAAACGTTTTCGTAGAGTAAATGATTTTGCTTTGTTACAGGAGTATAAAGATGTAAAACGTACTTTTAAGGAAAAATGTCGTTCCAAAAAAAGAATTTATTTTGAGGAAGAAAAATCTAAATTAGCCTCAAACTGCGCGTCCAACTCGAAATTGTTTTGGTCGGCCATAAGAAAATTGACTATTAAACGACCACTAACAAACACCATTGGTCTAGATGAGTGGTTTGACTATTTTAGTAATTTGTTATCTCTTAAACCTGGGGCTAATTATGATTTTTCTTTATCTGATGAGTTGAAGGATCTTTTAGAAAATACGGATGATATTCCATTTATGACAGAGGTGGATTATGACATATTAAATGGACCGATTTCAGGTCATGAGATCTTAAAAGCAATTCGTCATCTTAAAAATGGCAAGTCCTCTGGATTTGATGAACTATTAGGAGAATTTTTCAAAGTTTCTGAAACTTACTTGTTGCCATGTTTAATAGTTCTCTTTAACAAACTGTTTGATTCTGGACTGTTCCAGACGATTGGACCAAAGCAATAATTGTCCTCTACATAAAAAAGGTCAAATAAATGTTGCAGGAAATTATAGAGGCATTTCATTGTTAAGTGTATTCAGTAAAATTTTTACCTCTGTTCTCAACAATCGTTTGACCTTTTGGGCCGAAACTCTTGGTAAAGTTGATGAAACACAAGCTGGCTTTAGGCGTGGTTATTCTACCGTTGATAATATTTTATTCTCCAAAGTATTGTACAAAAATATCTGACACTTAAACGCGGCAAATTTTATTGTGTTTTCGTCGATTTCTCCAAGGCGTTCGACACAGTAGAAAGACAGAGATTATGGTATGTTTTGCTAAAAGGGGGAATAGGTGGTAAAATGTTTAATATGATTCATGCTATGTATAAAAATGTAAAAGCATGCGTGAGATCCCAGGGTGGACTCACTGATATTTTTGACTGTCCAATAGGAGTTCGTCAAGGGTGCATGTTAAGCCCCTTTTTGTTTTCTTTTTTTATAAATGAGTTACCAAATGAGCTCCACAGAAATGAGTTACGTGGTGTACAACTTACTCCAGATTTAGTAGAAATCTTTTGCCTTTTATTTGCAGATGATGTCACACTTTTTTCTGACACGATTATTGGATTACAACGCCTTCTGAATAATTTAAGCTCTTATTGTGATTCGTGGAAGTTAAATGTAAATTTAGATAAAACAAAAATTATTGTTTTCAAATCTGGGGGTCATCTGTCCAAATCAGAAAAGTGGTATTTTAACGGAAAGCCTGTTGAAGTAGTTTCTTATTACAAATATCTTGGTATTCTACTTTCATGTCGATTGCAATGGTCCATGGCAACTAAAACTATTGCTCAACAGGCAAAAAAATCATTTTTAAATATTGTCAAAACAACAAAAAAGATTGGTATGTTCCCTTATGATGTTTATTTTAAAGTGTTTGATACTATGATCCTACCTATATTAACTACGCGTCTGAGATTTGGGGTTATAAGAAATATGACTGTTTAGAAAGAGTACAGCAGTTTGCTTGTCGTGTATTTTTGGGAGTCTCTAGCAAAGCTCCAAATGTCACTGTGTTGGGAGAATGTGGGAGATATTCTATACATTTATATACTGCTAAACGTTGTGTAAAATACTGGGCAAAACTTGTAAATATGCCAAAGCACAGGTATCCAAGGAAATGCTATGACATGTTGTACAATATTGAAATGTCTGGAACAAGGAAAAAACGAACATGGGTGCATGAGGTGAAGGAACTTCTGGTGGTATGTAACCTTCAAAATGTATGGGAAAATCAAAGTGTGAACAATATTAAGAGTTTTACTGAAACATTTGTTAAAAATTTTAAAAAAGTTTTGTTTGCAAGTTGGTATAGTGAAATCTGTACTTTGGATAAGTTAATATCATATCGTACTTTTAAGCTTTCTTTAGAGCCTGAGAAATATATTTTTGCTGTTAAAATTCCCATCCATATGCAAATGCTTGCACGGTTTCGCTGCTCTTCACATAACTTACGTATTGAAAGTGATAGACAACATGGGATTGAAAGAGATCAACGATTGTGCACTGTCTGTGATTCAAACGAAGTAGAGGACGAATATCATTTCCTGTTAGTTTGCTCTCTTTTCCAGAATTTGCGGAGAAAGTATTTACAAATGTATTATTTTGAATCGCCATCATCAGAAAAGTTCATTGAATTACTTTCCCAACAAAATGATCAAATATTACAAAGTTTAGCTGCTTTTATATTTCATGCTATGAAATTACGTAACGAGTTAAATGATTTGAATAGTTCTTTAATTTATTAGACTTTATGACACAGATAACATATTTCTGAAATGTACATTCCTTTATTTTGTATTGTTGTATTATGGGCCAAAGGCCTTGGAATACAGAATAAACCAACCTACCTACCTACCTAAACAGTATACTGCACTAACTTTGTCATTTATGGGGTTTGGAATTTGTTCAAACACGACGATCGCGTTCTGAAAACATTGAGCGTGGGGCGTCGCGGTGTTTGTGGGAGCCGCCATTACCGGAAATTCGTAATGACGGCTCCCAGAAATGTTTCGGAACGCGATCGTACGCGTCGTGTTTGAACAAATTCCAAACCCCATAAATGACAAAGTTAGTGCAGTATACTGTTTAGTCTTCAGTAGTGATAAATCGGTACGACCAAATGCAGTAAATATGTTGCATTCCACATTAGCCCTGCGTACAGGTCTGTGTGTTCCCGGCGTTATACGGCCTCCACCACAGGCCGTATAACGCCGGGAACACACAGACCTGTACGCAGGGCTACATTCCACATCAAAACGCCTGGTCGAGTACGACGCGCTTATATGATACTCCCCAGGGCCATCGGCCTTGTAGCGCTACTGGTGAGCGAGGTCGCAAAAACCAAAAATCACCGACCGCCTCACCGTAGCGCTACAATTTTGCAGCTATGGTTAAAGCAACCACTCAGCACAGAGTCCGAGGTATCTGGATTTTGCTACCAACCGACACAAAACTTTGCACGCGCACAAATGTACACAAATTCAATTCGAAAGATCATAATTCCCATTAAACAACTATTATTGTACTTACGATTGAATCCCTGTACACACAACTCTAGCTAAAAGACCAAAAATGACAACAAAATCTATGCTGTAATCTGCATAATGACTCTGCCGTGTCTTGTTTACGTGGTGATTGCGCAGGAATATTGTCTGGAGAAAGACGCGCCGATAAGAACTCTGCTGATCTTTGCGAGCAATAAAAACGGCCTGTCTCCTCGTCTCGGGAACTGCCTCTATCCTCTCTGTCTGACGATGCTGAAGTTAAACTCGGTTTCGGATTCGGTTTCGGATTCGAGTGACTGAAATAAATTTTATATTTTCAGCCGATTTGGTTATACTGTGGAATACTTCATTTTCACTTTGAATTTATTTTCGTTATTTTCGCTGGACCTTTTTCAGCTATAATAAAATCCAATCAGATTAGACGAAGTGAAAATAAGACACAAGCAATCTGTTTTCAGCTAAAATAAATTCCAGTGAAAATAAAATAGTCCGCAGTACTTTTGTATGCAAAGATAAATACTTGTCATCACGAGCAAGTTTTTACTGGCTTACCTGCCGGAATATATTGTGTTTATTTTAAAGCATAAATTGAGTGTGTATGTTCATAATTAAAATAGTTAATAAATAGAAATTACAGAAAACTTCAAAGCACCCTAATTCGAAATTGAAAGGAAGTGTCGAGCAAGGAAAACGACATTTACAAAACATTCATACTTTAATTTGTTTATATGTCACAATCTGTGCGACATGGTATAATGCTAATGTGCTGTAATACTTTGATATTTTGGTTGATGCTGTTCTACATAGATTTCATTTTAAATGTACCATACTAAACTCCCGGACTAAACTATCAGTTAATATGTTGTATAGTAAAGATTGCACTGAATGCATTTCATTGTATCTGGAAATATAAAACTGTTCTCAGTTTATCGAATCCGAAACCGAATCCGAAACTGAGTTCAACTTCAGCATCGTTCTGTCTGCAGCTGTGGAGATTGTTTCGGCACGAATGACCCCATAACCTCTGTAATATTTCCCATAATGCAATGTAAATATGTCCGCTGCTTGAAAGTGTGAATTCGTACCGCTCCATGATGACCCTCTAGGCCTATATGGATCAAAATGGCGGCGGCGACTAACTGTTGAAGTACAGGCTCTTGACTCAAAGCAGGCGAACCGCCAGCCGTCACTGATAGAATAAAAATCAAAAGGTGAGCGACAGCGGAAGCCATACGGTTTCGCCCTCTTTTATCTCAAACACAACTTGCATATTATTGGAGTCGATCGATGCTTCCAGTTCATAAACTTCATCATGAATACTCACACCAATATCCAAAATCTCTCTGTTAAGTCCATGAAAAGACAGTGTTTTCGGAGCAGTACCAGCTAGGGTGACCCACATTGACTGGGGTCAATGGTCATGACCCACAAGGGGAAGCTTGTGATTGGACGACGGCTTTACCAACGTAAATTCAAACTATCGGTTAACTTTCACTTGTTTCACCTGCTACAGCAGCGTATTCAGTTCAGTTCAGTTCAGTTCAGTTCGGTTAATGGGATTAGAAATCCTTTCAGGATTCTGGTCAACCCTCTAAACTTCTCTGGTTGCATAGTACAAGTCAATGACGTTTTTGAAAGCATTTACTGTTGGCGCTGTAACAACTTCATCTGGCAGACTGTTCCATTCATTTACAATCCTGCATGAGAAGTAGTACTTCCTGACATCCAGTTTTGCGTGAGTTTTCTGTATTTTGTGAGTATGACCTCTCGTTGACCTACTGTGTAGTTTGGGGAACTTCAGATTGCAGTGATCAATGTTTGACATTATTTTATACATCTGGATCATATATCCACGTCGTCTTCTTAAACTTAAAGATGACAGGTGTAGTTTTTTCAGTCTCTCTTCATATGGTAAGTGACGTAAATCTGGTATTAGTCGTGTGGCTCTTCTCTGCACTTTTTCAATCATGTTTATGTCTTTCTGTAGCCATGGTGACCACGCTTGTATGGCATATTCCAGTAGCATATTTTCATACTGATAAGTAAGATTTACAGTTTTCCTCATTAATTTTTTCACTTCTTATCTGACTTTGAATGTAAGGACAGCCATTTGATTTTTATTGTATCAGTGACGGCTAGCGGTTCGCCTGCATTGAGTGGATAGAGGGACTGTGACTGAGTCAAGAGCTTGTGGTTGAAGATCTGCGTGCACGTTCAGGTTGACACCAAGTCTTGCATTTGGTGAGTAAGACTCGCTCACACCTTATATATATCAGTCTCCTTTTTGAATTTAAACGATTATCGGTGATGTTAGGATATCTAAGTAGTACTCCTTCGTTTGAGAACCGGATTACAAATGGAAGGCAGTTTCCGGTTGCGGTAGACCTCGTGTCGGCGAGGTTAATCGCAGTGGTCATCGTGCCGCGCTTGGTCGTGAGGGGGTCCCCCCTTGTTGTAAACATATCCCAGAATGCCTCACTAATCTCTGCAAAATAATTGCGGCTATGGAGTATGAGACTTTGCGAAAGCGGGGGGCTTTGAAAAAGTGAGACGCAACAAAAATATATTTGCGTGCCGCTCACAATGATTGGCAAACTGAAAAGCTGTGCCATTATGCCAAATCTTCGCATACAGATTTTGCAGCTCATTTACTGCAGACCCATCATCCAAATTGCAGCAAACACCATCCTGTTCCTGATGAACATAGGCTCGCGGTGGCTAATATTGCTGCTGCAAATTCTGTTATGCCATCGTCTCCTATCACACTTTCAAGGTGAGTCCGTAAACTTCTTAGCATGGCATTACTGTTTGTATGTAGAGTGAATGTTGCTGCCACCAAAATGGTTATCGAATCATTGAATTCATGTGGCCGGGTCACACTCTCTGTACACATGGAACACGTTACAGTCAATATCACATGGTCACAGCTGCCCAGATTCCGTACGACACCAGGTGCCGTACAAATTATGTAAATCTCATCCCTTCCACACGGGTCAGTCACAATCAGGGTGCGCTAGATGATTTTCATTTGTTATGGACATATATCTGCTATTCAGACTGATATTATATTGCTTATTTTGTTTCTAATAAATAGTAATAGTTGTAACTAACTTGGTCACATAAAGAAATATTGCATATATTGTGCAGGTTTGGTTGTACATCCACAAAAATGCCTTAAAAAACTGTAAAAAGTAGCGTTATGCTGTTTCACTTCAAAATGTACTTAATTTCAAAATGTTTTTTGGAACAGAGTGTTAAAATTGTGGAATTTTAGCTTACATATGTTATTGTAGAATACCTAACCGTTCTTTCACAAGTTATTTATGTGATTATGTGCATCCAACAGAAACTGTGGTACTTTTACCAAAAACTGTAACATCGTTATGTTTTTTGTTGTTTATGACCATAAGTACATATACCTTTAGTTTATATGTAGAAAAATGGATAAAATATTGTAATATTGAATTTAATTCCAACCTCAACATCCATGGCAAGCATTTTATACACCAAAATTTACATAAAATTGCATATTGTATTGTTTTGTGAATAAATGAAAATGGAGATCGTTGTGGTCGGAATTTCTTGTAGCGTCCGTGACACACTCATATCTTAAGGACAACAGGAGTTATAAAAGATCTGATGTCACAGGCCTAAGTGTCAATAGGTGTCTACCTTAAATAAACAAACTATATTATTACTGTCCCTTGTGTTCACTATTAATATTCCTAAAATATGGAAATGTAGCATCCGTGACGGTGTAGCGTCCGTGACGGTGTTTACTACATAGTCATAATTAATAACTATTTAAAACATTTTAAAGCAGTAAATCCACTGCAACATATAAATACTAGTGTGTATTGTGTGTACATACATAGAGTTGGGTAACAAAATGTCTTCAAGGCATAAAATTGTAAATTTGCACAAAATTGATTTTTTAAAAAGTAATAAAACACTCAAAAAGTTATGTTCAGCCTCAACTGTAACACTTAGATTGGTGTTTTTTAAGAATGCAGTAATTATATTGAATATGTTATTAGAATTCTAGGGAAAAGAACAATGAACTCTGTGCTGTACCCGTTATATGCATTTATTATTGCGTATTCTATTTCAATCCATTATGTCACGGATGCTACAATAAAATGCAAACATTGTTTTTCAGATTATAAGCCAATCTAAATGTGAAATAACCACCACATTTATATAAAGGAAAGTGAGGGCAACTCCACACGTTGGCTCTGCCAAGATTGTTTAGTATTACGATATGGTGAATACAAGGATCATTGCATTTATTTGTGTGGAATACATGGCGAGACACCGGTGAATCGATGGTGCTTTGACCCTAGGTAGTCATGTGATCTGGGTCCCCAGTAAACCGGTTGTTGATTGAGTGATTCATCTCAACGGTGTTTCGGAACCAAAATGGGGTTCCTTCATCAGTCGCTCTCTTGTTTTTTATCCCCTCCACTTGGTTGTGTGATGAAGTCATTTTCGTCCTCGAGGAGGAGAAGCCAGATTCGTTATTGAGAGAGTTAGCCACTATTGACTGACTATAGTGAGCAATCTGGTGTGTGGTATCATATTATACCGTAATTAACATGACCCTGCATCGGCCGGAGTTTCTGGACGCTTATAAGGATTTTTGTTTTAGGGCATATTTTGAGCATTGCTAGTGCTCACTATGTTAACAGTAAATGTTGTACTAATTGTTTTAGGCATTGAAATTGATTAACCGAACTTTTGGTTTTGTGTCAATTTTTCATGGACTTTGTAATAGATTTCGGGTCGATATTGGTGCCTGCTTTCCGGTGTTTGAAAAGCATGTTGTGAAAGGCTGTTTCGAGAAATAAATCTTATTTCTTTGTGTTTAGCCATTCCCAGGTTTCATGGTTTCGTTAACAATATTTGCTGTAAACGGCCTTTGAAATCGGTTTGGTCTGAGGAGAGTATTGGTTTATTTAATTCATGCCGCCAACTTTGATTACTTATATGGCAGCTCTCTCAGTTTTTGATTTTCTTTGCCAGATGATGTTTTCTTTATTGCTCAGCAATCTTTTCAGTTTGGTTGATTGTAGTACCAATTGGATGACAGATTGCATCTTGGTTTTATACGATAAGATGTGGCATAAAATGGAGACAAATTAAAAAAAAAATTCAATTCCCCTGTTGTTAAAACAGCTATCGTGAAACCTTTTAACTGTTTGAGTGATATGGGCAAAGTGTGTTTGAATTAACTCACCAGACTTTTCGGTTGTCGTTCCAGATATCGACGGACTGCTTACTCCTTCACATGTTAGTCAAAGTTACATAACGAACTATGATTTTGTAAGAAGGATTTGTTTTAGATGCTTGTTTTATTTTATAGACCATGAGGAGTGTCGTTAGAAAACGACTCGAGGGTTGATCCCAGAAGTAAGCTCAGCTGCAGTGATTTTTTACTCCAACTGATTTTTGCAGTAGTTGCTATAGCTTTCTTGTTCAATTTAAAGAAATTGTCAATGTTTTGACACAATTTTCACAATTTAAATGTTTGATAGAGAAAGGTTTTGGAGAAAAGAGAAAGAAAAAACCAGATTGTTAATTGCTTTTTATATTTCAAATTGACCTAACTTTCAAGTTTGATTTTGGTAGCGTCCGTGACAAAATTACATGTCATACTAAACAGAAAATATTTTAGAAAGAAGTTCATTTTGATTACTCTGAATGGTATTAATATTGTTGCTATAGCATGGTTCATTCATGACAATAAAACTTTTAAGGACAGCATACCAGCGGAAGGACAGAGAGAAGTTGAAAGTCTTATTAAAAAATATGATCAATATTGTTGTATTTCTCACTAAACTTAAGGTTGTGTTTATTCATGGAAAAATTAAGTAAATCATACCAAGTATAGCTTATTTTAATGCCAATATGCATCTTTTATATTGTAATAACATAAGAAAGCATTAACAAATCATTGTTTAAAATTTTATTATGACATTTGTGTTTCATGTACAACATTTCTGTAGCGTCTGTGACACTGCGTTGACCATATAAAACAATGTGTACTGTGGTAATACTAATGACGTTTGCTTCACCAAATTTTAGGAAGATATGCCCCATACCATAACCTTTCAACATATTATTTAACTGGACAGTTATCACGAACTTGAAATTTTGACCTAAGTGACACACTCTAGTGCACCCTGATTGTGACTGACACGACAGCATTTAATCATCCAACTGAATCATCGTCAAACATCTTTGTTTCTAAAGTAGTGTAACCGCTAGCAAGAGGTAGTTTCGGGATTTCTTCAACTTATTTGGAATGATCATTGACGCGGGCTGTATGTTTGTGTTAATAAACACGGAACACTCACTGTGTGGGGTCCAGACACTTTACACCAAAACCAGTTCGCCCCACACAACTGTGTGTTGTTAGTGCATGCTTTAATAGTGCATGTTAGTGCATGCTTGCCAATTGTCAGGAACACAGCTCAGTCTATGACTTTGGCATAAACTATCTGTGAAAGAACCGTCAATGTAACTCTTTGTAATACCTCAATATTACAACACAAGAGTTATATGTTGTAAAGCTTATTCTGACTGCACGATTCTTTGACAAATACAACTGTATGTCACCATCTTCACTGATGATTTATATGTACCCTGTGTAAACAACTGAAATACACTAACATGTCACATGCTTCCATTATTTTAGCTTTAATTCTCCAATTAAATGGCAAGAAACAGGTAATTTGGTCTGCTATAATATAAACAAAGGAATAGGGTCAATTTAACAAAAAAATTGTGTAACATTGAATTAGAGACATTTGCATGAATGCATGCCTATGAAACATACATGTTTGTATGATTTTATTGCAAATTGGACAATAAATATTAGCCTTAAATGATATTTTTTCTTTAGAACCAAGTGAAACTGTCTTTTCGAACAGTTTGCTTTGCTACAAGGAGAATCAATGAGATGAAAATTTAATTTTATAGCTCTTTAAAGAGTTAATCCTCCACCCATTTTTTGCATTTAAGATTTCCAGTTGCATGTACTGCTGAAATCACTAATGTGTTCAAAACGTAAAAACAAAGACACTGCCGCCAGCACGTCTGACCGCAACTTTTCCGGCTGTCAGAAAGACATGTCAACCGAAAACATGAACCCGCCACATTCAAAACATCGACGCGCGAAACAGAAAAGTTTGACTGCCCAGACCAAAAACATAAAACCACGCCCACCTTCCAAACGCCGACCACCGCACACTTACGCTGTGTTTGAAGCGTGTTTGTGCACAGCTTTTCTCTTGATTTGCTTACTGGTTTACTAGACTTGGTTCAAGTTCATGATTTGTGATCGTGTGAGTTGGGTGATCGCTTGGAATGCAATGATTTGTGTTCTGTTTTCAAGTGAAACGTGTGAGTAGGATATGATTACATGTATGAACGCATTGAGTGGGGTGAACGCGATACAGGGAAGTTTCACCCGGCACTCACTGTAGCTGCACATACTAAATAAAAACGCGTTTGATCGCTACGTAAACCTGACCTGGGCTGCCAAATTTTACACGATGAACTTTTACAGATCATTTTATTTTCGAAAATTCACCGACTTGAACCAAATCTCTGCTGGTTAATTTACCTTCGTCCTATGATACCCTAATGGCTCAAACGGAGATATAGGAGTGGAAAGGCAATCTTGCCCAAGTTGCAGGATTGTAATGGAAATCTTACTGCGTGGTGGGGATAAAGTTACTGGCGATTTTCTCGTCATGCAGAGAGGTGGCGAAAAGTTCCGTTTCAGCGATCGTACGAAATTAATGGCAACGCTTTGTATCGTGTCAAGTGTTAGATATCTCTCAAAGAAAAACAAAGCAAAAGAAAATGACGAATATGGCAATAGTGCAGAAGATGTCTCAACCAGTGCCGTCGCACGATGTGTGAGAAGCCGATGGTCAGTTTGGGAATGGACTTTTAAAAAACTGACGCCAGTAGCCTATGAGAAATTCACCGATGAGAATATTGCTAACTGTGATGAATATGTGAATTTTTTTCTGAACAACACTCAAACAAAATCCAGTTCTTTGATTTCCAGTCCTTGCATATTTCACAAAGTCCTATAGTCCATGATTACGAGCCATGCTTCTAGTTGTTTCTCCCGCGGCGTGTCGATGTTCTGTTCGGGTAAATCCTGTTCATCATCTCACAATTTTTTCAATTTTCCAATGATGAACGACAGAATGTCCGCCGGCCGCGCCAGTCGACAGGACCACGATGTCTGAACAACGTCTGAGAAAGTTGTTGATCGTGAAATTTGAGGTCAAAATTGGAGGCGTGGTTTAACAGATTTGCTCTGGCGGGTAGAACTTTTCTATTTCGCGCCACGATCTTTGAGTTTGGCGGGTCGATGTTTTCACTTGACAAGTTGAGTGACAGCTGGGAATATCTTGCGGTAAGACGCGCTGGCGGCTGGGCCTTTGTTTTGACGTTTTGAACACATCAGTGATTTCAGCAGTATTGTGTTATTCTATAATACATGTATTGTTTTTATATTTGTAATTGTTTAAAATATTTATATTCAGTTTTTTACAATATTATATAATACAAATATAGCTTTCAATATGTTTTTTATGTGTTTATATTGAAAGTAAAATAATCCACAGGATAACAAGCATGATGATTACCCATATAAGTGGATATTAATTCAGACATTTTGTCAATTACAGATGTATGCTATGTTCCTGTTGCAACATCAACACCCATGCAGACCAAACAATCTGTACAAAAGTGCTATGAAGGGACAGTCAGGTGGGTTATGATAGAAATTTCTGACATAAGATTCGCTTTCATTCATATGATTTTCAAATGTAATACTTCATGGCTGCAATGTAGTTCCTTGAAACACTTGTTTTATAAGTTAGTGTTTATTCACCAAATGCATCACCATGGTGCCATTGTTGTAGCTTACTGTGAATTGCTTTGAAGCATTGGCATTAGACGAACTAGACATATTGTCTAAATCGAGGTGTTGCCAACACTGTCAGGTGCAATTAACAGCTAAGCGGTAACATGAGTCGATCATAAAAAATCAATTCTGCAAAAGTTGAAACATTGTTTAGCAGGAGGTCAGACGTAGTCTAAACAAAACCACCACATATGTCTAAGCACTGTCCAAGTCTTATCACTTGCTTTCAGGTGTAGTTGTTTTGACTACATCTGACCTGCTGCGAGACAATGTTTCAACTTTGGCAGAGTTGATTTCTCTGTGGTCGACTGGAATTACTGCTCAGCTGATAATTACACCTGACAGTGTTGGCAACACCTCGATTTAGACTATGTGTCTAGTTCGTCTAATGCCAATGCTCCAAAGCAATTCACAGTACTCAGACAGATTATCTTTCTAGCAAGACCAAGATGAAAATGCACCTGCAGCTGAAGATGAAAATGAAGCAACATCAGCACCTCTGCAAGCCAAACAGTGCCTTCAATTTCCAGAGCTGTATAAAGGGTCAGTAACATTAAGGTAAGAAATTTGCCCTCACTTGAAATAGTTCGTAGAAAATTCTTCGTCTACAAACATGCACTCCAATGCTAGCTACAGCCATGACACCAGGGCATGTAAGAGATCTATTGATGCAATTTTTGCTTGTGAACTGTCTACTGTATTACATACACATGCTTCAACACCTTTTTAGCTCACATTCGGTATACATGTACCTATGTGAGGTATCGTATAAGCTGAATCAGTTCATTTGCATCCGATTTGCATGTCTGTATGTATGTATGTATGTACATATGTACCGGTATGTACCGGTATGTATGTACCGTGTAGTGTTTCAACACTATCTCACATCTGCTCACTTCCATCAAGTAAACATCCTTGAGTCAATATACCGACTTGACAATCACATTCCAGAGATTAAGCATCCATGACGTGATATGTTACAGTCTTTACTATTAGACAATAAAGTAATCAGTTCTAGTTTAGACATCAAGCCTACAACAGTGTCTGTCCCTGTGTCCACACACACACTACACACACAGACACATCACATACCGTATGTATGTATGTATGTCCGTCCACATCAAAAACACCTATCCTGCAGCACCTACTGTCTTAGTATTTGGTGTGCCGGTGCACCTAAGGGTGGAGATGTGAATTTGTTCAAATGAGCTTGTCAGTGTCAAAAATATGGAAATGAGGAGAAAAAAGGAAAAACCCTGCAAATTTCTAAAACTCTGTAACCTTTGGTCAGAAAGGGTTGAAACTTTGTATGCAGGTTCCTTTAGGTATTCTAAATTAGATGTTTAAAATTTTGGATGAAATTTGCATGTTTCTATTTTTGGGGTAATTTTTTCAGTTTTTAGTCTAAAAATCTTTTTGTCTGAAACCACTCATCTAATTGCTTTGAAAGTAAATATACATGTTCTTCAGGATGACCTCAGTCAAGTCTACCGGGGTATACAAATTGAATTGAAATTTTCATATTTGTAATTTTGGGGCAATTTTCCGAATTTTTGGTCAAAATTTTTTTTATTCAAAACTACTAATCTGATAGCTTTGACAGATTCCTAAGGTTGATCAAAATCAGTTTTACAAATATCGTGGAGATGTCTTGAATTTTGTATTTTTACTGAATTTTTTTTTTTTCTCATTTTAAGTAAAATTTCTTCCTCTCTGAAATTCCCAGCCGCATTGCTCTCAAATTTGGATTGGATGTTTGCAAGGGTGTTACCCTTCTAATTGTTGAAATTACGACAAAATTGGAATTATTACTGTTTTGAGGCAAGTTTTGTCATTTTTGGTCAAAAAAATAATCTTAAAAAATATTTTCTTTTTAAGGCCCCTGGACAGACAGCTTTTATATTTTGTGTACAGATGTCCAGGGATGATAGTTAGATAGTGGAAGTTGTCGTGAAATATACAAATTGTATTTGAGACAATTTTGTCATTTTTGGTCAAGAAAACTTGTTCTCAAAATTACTTGTCTGATAGCTTTGTAATTTAGTACTAAAGTCCTGAGGGATGTTATTAGATAAATTTCTGTTCAAAGTGTTGGGAAACCCCCAAATATTTATATTTTAGGTAATTTTCTCAGTTTGTGACCTAAAATGACCTACACCAACCCAGGATATGTGTGTGAGACAGTTTCAAAGGCTGTGAATATAATTTTGTCATATTTGGTATCAATTTGTAGTAAAATTTGATCCAGAAATAGTTGAGGTAAATTTTTAGCTCCCATAGCCATATGTATATATGGCAATGGAAGCTATTCTTATAGGCTAGGGAAATGTCTGTATGTATGTATGTCTGTATGTCTGTGTGTCTGTATGTCTGTATGTCTGTATGTCTGTCCGTCAACATCAAAAACTCCAAAACCGCTGTACATTTCATCTTGATATTTGGTGTGTACATGGATGATGGGCTGTAGATGAGATTTTGTTCAAATGAAGTTGTCATTGCCAAAAATATGCAAATTAAGTGAAAAAATGTAAAAACAGTCAAAATTGAAAAAACTCAAGAACCACTGAGCAGATTACATGAAAAATTAGCATGTAAGTACTTTGGGCTGACATAAAATGATTGTGCACATCTTGGGTCAGTATCTTGGACTTGCTATTTTTCATGAATTTTTTGTAATTTTCTCCATTTTGGTCAAAAAATCTCCTGCTCTGAAACCACAAGTCCGATTGA
Source organism: Ptychodera flava (assembly GCF_041260155.1). Lineage (NCBI taxonomy): Eukaryota > Metazoa > Hemichordata > Enteropneusta > Ptychoderidae > Ptychodera > Ptychodera flava. Next base: position 10,258,936 of record NC_091929.1, read on the forward strand.
TTTGAAACTTGGTATGGAAGTGCATAGGAGTGACCTTTCCCAAATTTGGGCAAATCGTGGTGAAATTTGCATATTTTTAGTTTACACGTCCATAGACTCCCATGTATAAGGCAGATCTCCATAGACTCCCATGTATAAGGCCACGAAAAATAAAAATTTAGTTTCTCATCGTATTCATATTGCAAAAAGGATGCAGTGACACAATTTTTAGTCCCCACGGATGAAGTCCAGTGAGCTTATAGATTGGGTCATGTCCGTCTGTTCGTCCATCCGTGAGTCCATCCGTTCACGCATATATCTCGGATATTTTGACAAAATGTCATGTGACCTTGATGACCTTTGATCTCAAATATACATATTTGTCCATAACTCAGTAACCACAAGTGCTACCACCCTTCATATATGGTATGATGGGACAGCTTATGACGCCACATATTGTACCTCATTAATTATGCACATATCTAATTTTGAGCGAGCCAATAGAGCTAGAGGTCTGATTTTTGGTATATAGGGATAACTTAGCAAAACAATTTTTTTGACAAAATGTCACGTGACCTCGGTGACCTTTGACCTCAAATATACATATTTGTCCATAACTCAGTAACCACAAGTGCTACAGCCTTCATGTATGGTATGATGGGACACCTTATGACGCCACATATTGTACCTCATTAATTATGTGCATATCTAATTTTGAGCGAGCCAATAGAGCTAGAGGTCTGATTTTTGGTATATAGGGATAACTTAGCAAAACAATTTTTTTGACAAAATGTCACGTAACCTCGGTGACCTTTGACCTCAAATATACATATTTGTCCATAACTCAGTAACCACAAGTGCTACAGCCTTCATGTATGGTATGATGGGACACCTTATGACACCACATATTTTACCTCATTAATTATGCACATATCTAATTTTGAGTGAGCCAATGGAGCTAGAGGTCTGATTTTTGGTATATAGGGATAACTTAGCAATACAATTTTTTGACAAAATGTCACGTGACCTCGGTGACCTTTGACCTCAAATATACATATTTGTCCATAACTAGTAACCACAAGTGCTATAGCCTTCATGTATGGTATGATGGGACACCTTATGACGCGACATATTGTACCTCATTAATTATGCGCATATCTAATTTTGAGCAAGCCAATACAGCTAGATGTCTGATTTTTGGTATATAGGGATAACTTAGCAATACAATTTTTTTGACAAAATGTCACGTGACCTCGGTGACCTTTGACCTCAAATATACATATTTGTCCATAACTCAGTAACCACAAGTGCTACAGCCTTCATGTATGGTATGATGGGACACCTTATGACGCGACATATTGTACCTCATTAATTATGCACATATCTAATTTTGAGTGAGCCAATAGAGCTAGAGGTCTGATTTTTGGTATATAGGGATAACTTAGCAATACAATTTTTTGACAAAATGTCACGTGACCTCAGTGACCTTTGACCTCAAATATACATATTTGTCCATAACTCAGTAACCACAAGTGCTACACCCTTCATGTATGGTATGATGGGACACCTTATGACGCCACATATTGTACCTCATTAATTATGCGCATATCTAATTTTGAGCGAGCCAATAGAGCTAGAGGTCTGATTTTTGGTATATAGGGATAACTTAGCAATACAATTTTTTTGCAAAATGTCACGTGACCTCAGTGACCTTTGACCTACAATATACATATTTTCCATAACTCGGTAACCACAAGTGCTACACCTTCATGTTTGGTATGATTGGACACCTTATGACGCCACATACTGTACCTCAATAATTATGCGCATATCTCATTCTGAGCGAGCCAATAGAGCTGGATGTCTGATTTTTGGTATATAGGGATAACTATAGGAGAGAAATTTTTTGACCAAATGTCATGTGACCTCGATGACCTTTTACCTAAAATATATGTTTATGTCAATAAATAAGTAACCACAAGTGCTATGTCCTTGTATTTAGTAGGATGGGAGACCTTATGACAACACACGCTTTACGTCATTAATTATGTACACATCTAATTCTGGGCAAGCGAATAGAGCTAGAGATCTGATTTTTTGGCATATAGGGATTAATTAGCAATATAATTTTTTTTTCAAAATGTCATGTGACCTCGATGACCTTTGACCTTGATTATACATATATATGCATATTTCAGTAACCACAAGTTCTATACCCTCCAATTTTGATAGGATATTAGACCTTAAGATGTCACATCTTGTACCTCATTTATAATGCGCATATGTATTTCTTGGCTGGCCAATACTGCTAGAGGTCTGATCTTTTTTCCCGATTTAGAACCATAACTTAGACATGCCTCATGTGTTTCAAATTGGGAACAACGACATAGACCTATGTGCCCTCAACATATACACTCCAGTGATACTTCTTAGTGACCACATTTTCCTGCCCCATCAAGACTAATACTCCTATTACAAGTGGGGACTGTGTCATTGTAAATGACTTGTTGAGTTAATGGTTGTATCACAGTATTCGATATATCTAATTCTGTATTTTTTCCATTTTATATTCTGAATAATTACATTAAACATATTTCACTGTCTCCAGTACATTTCATTTAAGTATTTTCACTTCATGCACTTTATCCCTTTCACACATGTTCAAATATCTGACCAGAGAACAAACACTAAATAGTCCAGGATGGGAGCTACAGTGTCATTGACGCTATTTTTTAAATTGCGAACCAATTTTGCAATATTTGCATGTAAGACACACAAGAACTGATGAGAAATTTGGATCCAGGATAATTCTAGATGTCGTAATCACCCCCCAGAGTGGAAGGCATTTCACTATCTGTAACTAATTTAAGTGCTGTTTACATTGGAATGAGAGCTCTCATAGCATTAATTAAAACATCCCCAAGGTTGTAAATATATTCCTGCCAGCTGGTGTTATGTAAACATGGTCAACCAAGGGGTGGAACATTTGATATTCAGGAAGGGGTGGGGTCTAGGAGACTGATGAGGTAGCATTAATTACTTTTTACCAGATCCCTTGTGTATTTTTTCCCACTCTTTATTTTTTCCCCACTCTCCCACCTCTTCTTTTGGAGCCAAGCCTTCTCTGGCTAATTTATTGTTGACATTTGCTTATGTATGTAGTATCTGCTTGTCCCATTTCTATAGAAGTTGATATGCATGTTCCTAAAGATGACCTCCAGTACCTAAGTTGCAGACCCTATTTGCTTTTGTCATTCTTGTTTTTCTGGTTTAAATATTTCTTGAATTAAAGGTATACTGTCACCGGTTCCATTTTGCCACAGTTACCATGGAAAGAGAAAACCTACTCAATCACAGATTTTAAGCGGGTGGCCGCTTTTTAAAAACAGCGCCCTCACATGGGCATTTTGAATACCAACGAACGCCCCTTTGACCATATATGGACATATTTAGATTACAGGTGACTGTATACCTTTAACCAAATCAAACCGAATGTGAGCACACTGTCCTTGACGGTTTTTTGATGATTGTAACTAACCAAGTATTGGGTATACTATTTTTATAGCAAAATGACAGATGAAACTTTGAGTGCCAGTGAAGATGATGAGACTTTGGGTGCTAGTGAGGATGAAGACGAAGACATTGGAATAAATCACAGAACTCCTGGTAAGTATAACTATTGATTTGGGATTAGATTTTAAACAGTAGTCCTGGTAGTGTGGGAAAATAATGGAATACATTGACAGCCTCAGCCTTATCTTGCTTTTTTTATTTTTCATTTAGAAATCTCCCCAACATATCAATGGAAGATGAAGTATTTCATACAGATGCTTATGATACAGATGGCGTCCCAAATACAAGTTCTGATGATGTGTCACACATTCCAAACATGAATGTTATTACAGAAAAAAATGCATTGCCTTTGTACCTGCAATTTTGGATCTTTTAAAACAATTGCATGGAGATTCATGTAAATGGGAAGGGTGCCATCGTAAACTAATATACAGGTCATCTTTAGTTGGAACTGCACTGACTGTTGATTGGACATGCTATTCTGGTCATCGTGTGGAGGGAGATGGCAGTCCCAAACAAGGTTTCCTGGAATGTTTGCTGGAAACTTTAAACTAGCTGTCTGTATCTTGCTGTCTGCATGGTAACATTCATAAGAAGTTTGAACTCCTGTGCAAGTTTTTGAATCTGGCTTGCATATCAGTGACTTCTTTCCAGCAAATCCAGCGACTGTATGCTGTTCCTGCTATCCAGAACTACTACTACTGGGACAACATGGAGAGGGACATTTTGACTCATACCAGGGACAGAAGGATATATTGTGTGGTGATGGCCTCAATGATTCTCCGGGACATTCTGCTCATTATTTGTCATACAGCCTAGCTGATGCAAACAAGAACTGCATTGTTCATACTGTAGTGGACGTTCGTGAAGTAATGCAAAAAGTCCGAACATGGAACGGTTGGAGTTTGAAAGATCCATGGACAAGCTTAAAAGGACTATAGATATTGGCAAATACACGTACAGATTGCTGCAGCGTTGCGTAAGTTATAGTTGCAGCAGCACTTGTATTAGGAACACCAAAATAAAAAGTTTCTATCAACGTCAGTAGTGAAATAGAGATATAGCAATATGCCACAGCGACTTTACAAGCAAAACTGTTCTCTTGTTTGAGTTGCAAGGTGAGATTTAAGATAACACAGCAGGCCATACATCCATGTACATGGTTATAGGGTAAGATAGACATGCCTGTTGTGTTTTCTGTGATCTCACCTTGCCACTCAAAATAAAAAAAAAGTTTGGCTTGTGAAGTTGCTGTAGCATATTGCTATATCCCTAGCGGCATTGGCATGGAACTACAATTTCACCAACTTTAGTGTTCCAAATACCAGTGCTAGAACTGTAAATGTTAAATTTGTAGACTGTTGTATTACATATGTGGAAAACTTTCAAAAGGAATTTTTTTCTTCAACTTATTAATTTTGACTGTTTTTCAATTCATGCATGTTTATGTGCTGGCTAAACTTTTAAAAAGTATCCAACATTTTTTAATACAATGCTGTTTTCTGTTATAATCTGCAGGCAAATGTGACAAATACAAGGACATCAAACATTCATGGGACCTTTTGCACGGAGGTAAAAACATTCACCGACAAGTCATAGGCTGTTATTTCAAACAAGAACTGTTCAACACCATCCTCATGTCTCCCTTTACAAACAGAGTTTACCTTTGTAGGGATTTCAGAAAGAAAAGGTATGAAGGGAAATTTTAAATCATGATATTTTATGTACCTTTTTTGCTAGATGCATACATACATATCTGAAAGATAATATTCACTGAAATAAAATCTATATTGTTGTTATTCTATGGTTGTCTCTGTGGAAAAAACAATCAATGATATCAGGGAATATTTTAATACACGTAAGATTGTGCACATGCTTGTGTGTTTCCTTTAAATGAATTCATGATTAGACACAGTCATTGTATAGATGATATTTGGTGTGTTTCAGCACACAGATGATATTTCATATCATACCATCTGCATTTCATCCAAAATAGTGAACAAAGTACTAAAAGGATGACAAATTATCAGTGTTACTATTGGCCATTCACTATGTCACTGCACATTTATTTATACAGGCATCAAAGGCTAAAAACTACAAGGATCTTTTGCCCTGGGCTGCTGCAGTAAGAAACCACTTGTGGTATGCTGCAAGAGAATCTAATGAAGTGAAATAAAGATGAAGGTAAAAATATTTGTTTGATGTATCAGTGTGACAGTGTGATTCTATTATCTGAAAATGCTTTGCAAATAAAAGAAATGATGAACATGTACTGGTACATGTAATTTTTGCAAATCAATTAGTTGCTGAATATGTATGTATGCATGTTGTATGTGTGTATGTATGTATGTATGTTGTATGTGTGTATGTATGTATGTATGTATGTATGTATGTACCGGTATGTATGTGTGTATGTATGTATGTATGTGTGTATGTATGTATGTATGTGTGTATGTATGTATGTATGTTGTATGTATGTATGTTGTATGTATGTATGTATGTATGTATGTATGTATGTATGTGTGTATGTATGTATGTATGTGTGTATGTATGTATGTTGTATGCGTGTGTGTGTATGTATGTTGTATGTGTGTATGTATGTATGTACGGTATGTGTGTATGTATGTATGTATGTGTGTATGTATGTATGTATGTATGTATGTATGTATGTGTGTGTATGTATGTTGTATGTGTGTATGTATGTATGTTGTATGTATGTATGTATGTATGTATGTATGTGTGTATGTATGTATGTTGTATGTGTGTATGTATGTATGTATGTATGTATGTATGTATGTATGTTGTATTTGTGTATGTATGTATGTATGTGTGTATGTATGTATGTATGTATGTATGTATGTGTGTGTGTGTGTATGTATGTATGTATGTGTGTGTGTATGTATGTTGTATGTGTGTATGTATGTGTGTATGTATGTGTGTATATATGTATGTGTGTGTATGTATGTATGTATGTATGTATGTATGTATGTGTGTATGTATGTATGTATGTGTGTGTGTATGTATGTATGTATGTATGTATGTGTGTGTGTGTGTGTGTGTACCGTATGTATGTGTGTATGTGTGTGTGTGTGTTTATGTATGTATGCATGTATGTGTATATATGTATGTATGTATGTGTGTGTGTATGTATGTGTGTATATTTGTATGTGTGTGTGTACATGTATGTATGTGTGTGTGTATGTATGTATGTATGTATGTATGTATGTGTCTATGTATGTATGTTTGTAACGGTATGTGTGTATGTATGTGTGTATGTATGTATGTAATTATGCATATGTGTATGTGTGTATATATGTGTATGTATGTATGTGAGTATGTATGTGTGTATATATGTAAGTATGAATGTATGCAGGCATGCATGCATGTATGTAGTAGTATAGATGGATGGATGGATGGATGGAAGGATGTGTAGGTGGTGAACCCAGACATGTCATCAGCTACAAAAAGTTCAGCATTACTGAACATATGTGTTATTTCTAACTATAATTTTTCCTCCATGTTAATTAAAGGCAGTCTGGTTTCAAATATTACATCATGTCATGAATGAACATGAGTGGGTGTTAAATGTGGATGGAAGCATTGGTAAATGTGGACATGGCCCATTACCAGACCATGAAGGAACGGCATGGCTTCAGAAAGGTTCATCATCACACTTGGCTCTGAAAAAGATCGTTGGAGATAATTTAAGCGTCTGATGAGAAATATTACTTACTTCATCAACTTCAGGTACACAGTTGTTTCTGTGCAATAATTTTGGGTCGACAACAATGTACATAGATTGGTAATTGTTTCAGTATGCAACAATGTGCTGCAACAGAAATAGAGACAAAAAGTTACCAATTGCAAGAAACAAGTAACAGAATAATTAGAGCATTTACCGGTAGATATCCTGGTGATTGATTTTTGTTTTTAATGACCATTCGACTTCTTTCTCTTTAGGCATACAGGCTTCTTGGAGTCATTTCATAGTCATGTACCGGTATGCACCAAAGAGGCATTCTTATCTGTAAGTATTTTTTGTAAAAAGCATAAATACATTTTACGTTGCACACTCCAGCACAACTGTGTTTCGAAAGACAATGTTGTAACTATCATTGAAGTAGGGTAAAACCTGTCTAAACTGAACCCAATCTAATCTGGGAACCTGTCTATACTGAACATCTCCAGTCCCAGACAGAATGTCACATTAACAAACCTCTGTAAACCAGAAACCTCTGAAAACCAAACAGTTTTCTCAGTCCCTTTAGTGTTGGGTTTAGACAGGTCTTTTAGCTCCGCTGTCAGCGACACGGAGCTTATCAAATAGGTTGATTTTCCGTTGGCGTCTGTTGTCATTCCGTTGTCCGTCAACAGTTGTCTTCTCCTCTGAAACCGTAAGTCCGATTGCTTTGAAATTTCATATGCAGTTCACTTGGGATAACCTAACTTAAGTTTGTTCAAATTGTGGTGAAATTTGCATATTTGTATTTTTGGGGCATTTTTTGCTGTTTTTGGTAAAAAAATCTTCTCTGAAACCACTTGTTCGATTGCTTTGAAATTTGATATGCAGTTTACTTAGGGTGACTTCAGTTAGATTTGTTCAAATTGTGGTGAAATTTGCATATTTGTTTTTTTAAGGCAATTTTTGTCATTTTTGGTCAAAAAATCTTTAAAAATCTTTTTCTTCAAAATTACCGGTCAGATAGCTTTGATATTTGGTACATACCCGGTAGGTCCCCAGGAATGATCTACTTCAGATTTGTTCAAATTTTGCAGAAATATGCAAATTTGTATTTTTTGGGCAATTTTTTGCCATTTTTGGTCAAAAATTTGTTTCTCAAAAACTGTGAGTCTGATAACTTTGATAATTGTTATAAAGGTTCCAAGGGATTATTTTAATATATGATTTATTGAAATTATGGTGAAATCTTCAATTTTATTTCTTCGGGCATTTTTTGCCATTTTCGGTCGGAAATTTCATTTTCAAAAAACTTCTCGTCAGATAGCTTTGGTTGACATGTTCTTAGGGATGATCCAATGTTCATATTCAAATCTTTAATCATGTATTTTTGCAGCTATTTTAGCCACTACCTTTTGCTGGCCACTGAAATAAGCTATCAAAGATTTCTACCTTCTTCATCAACATGTGTCAAAAATAGTTATTCTCTACATAAACACAGCGGAGCTATATCGGCCGTTAGGTCACTTGTTTTACTGTGTATGTTATTCCTGAAAACTCGCCAGTAACTCACCATATAGCATGTTTCAAATAGCACCTTTCCTGACATGGAACAAAGGTGACCTATGAAGAAAGTCAAAACTTTGTCCCTTTAAAGCCACACTTTTCAATCCCAGGTTCTCACATTAGCAGAGTTCTCCTCCTAGTTAAACACATGGCCAGTACGATGTTGATTTCTATAACATTAATTACACAAACTGATCTTAACCCCTTGTCACCTTTTGCTAATCCTGCAAACAGAGTTTATCCAAGCGTTTGATTGACGATCGGTTCAAATCACCAACAGTCATTGATTCCCCACCACCAACGCTTGAATTTCCTAAAAAATTGTCTTCCAGTGGCGTTAGACTTTGAATATAACCACAGAGTTCGATCAGCAGCAACTTCGCGCTGACCACTTGGCAGTCTGTTTGTGTTTTTGTGGCCAGGGAAAACCAAAAAGTGGCATTTTCTGGAGAGTGTGCCTGTGTATTGCCTGTTCTGTGTCCACTTACACAATGAACGCCATCATAGTTTTGCATCCTTTAAAAGGGAGGCTCCGCCTTTAAACATATTACAGTCATTCTGGTTTATATAATAGAAAGTGACAGCATTTCTATACCCTGGTATATTGCAAGTACAACTGATTTTTTGGTTATATTTCCTCTATAGATATGTTGGCTACAAAGCTAGAATACTCCTAGCAGCTATTGACTTTAATCAACATGCAAGCAGAGAACAAGTCACTGGGGATGATGGAAAACCAAGGTACATGTATACTGCATACATAGCCACAATTCTCACAAACATCTTGTGACAATTTTCTAATGAACACCTCAACTAATGTTGTGCATCTCAATTAACATTCACTGTAATAGTTGGGCAAGTGTTATTTTTATGCTCCAACATAGTTGGTATCCATTTCACATAGATGTGTTTATAAAGTTTAGCTGTTTCTGAAAATATTTGAATGAACAATCTAGTCATTGTATTAGTTGCCTCTCAAACCAGCAAATATTACTATTACACCATATACTTTGTGTTTGTTTATTCTGATTTTTTTCTATTTGATAATATCTTTTTTAGCTGCAAAAATCTTCAACTGTAGTTAGGAACTGTCTAAGATTGTCTCATAACTTCAAGAAATGAAATTCCCTCCTTTAGATCAAACCCCCCTCCCCCTCACCCTTCACGAAAGTTCAAAAGTGCAAAATGTTGATGTCTACCTTAGAGTACAATGTAGCATTTTGCCATTGCTACTAGAGAACTTGTGATCACAAAACAAAAGTGCTAAAATGATGTACTCAAATTGAATTGAGGTCAGCCCCTCTCCCTAAATGAACAAATTTCACTTTTGAAACTGATGGAACAATCTGAGACAGTATAGATTTCTTCTTTATCAGGTTCATTGCCAGATATTCAAAACTGAGCCAACAGTATTATCCAGCTGCTGTTTTGAAGCCAAAGGAGTACACGTACATCACAGATTTGCAGAAGAGTGTCTTTCAAATGTGATTGGATGTTGAAGGTCATGTGTCACAACATGTATCAATGGCAGAAGATCATCCTGGCCGGAACTTCAAGAGAATCAACATGTGTCCCTCTCCAGATATAGCTAAATTAGTGAAAGCAGACTTGAGTAGGTTCGAACAGTCTAAAAGTTTCCATGAAAGTGGACACAGCTCCACATACATGTAGTTGGCCATTTTTTACCCCATTGTGACTGAATATTACTGTGCGAATCCATATTTTAAAACTTTGTAGGCCATAATGTAATGGCCCGTGTAGTCTGTCGAGCATTTGATTCAAAAGGGACAAAGTCATGCATTTTGACATTGTTTTGGTTATTTTAATTTATTTTTAACATGCCAAGATTCCCCGGCACAACGCTGTAGGTTCAAAATCATCTCCATATGAAAAGATACCTTACTTAAGGTGTGAACTGACTGTCAATCGGTGATTGCTCTACAAATATCACGGGTGATGTCATATTCATAAACATTGTGATCTTTTGTTCTACTTGATCGCTAGTTTATTTACTCTCTGGGGAGTCATAAGCCGTTAATTCGGTAATGCGGAATTTTTCCGCTCTCAGGGGATTAGTCTACTTATATGGTTTGTGCTGGCCAATCCCCCATGAAGATAATTTATGTTGTTCTACTTGTTCTGCACACTGAAATAGGCAAAATCCCTTGTTGTCACAGATAAACTAACTCTATACATGGCCATTATCAATGATTATTTCCATTACTCATGTATTGGTATATATCAAAAAATTAATAGCCATATTTTATGGCCATTTACATGGGTGCCTTTAATCATAACTGGCAGTTGAACATATTTAATGAGCAGAACATCATGAAAAATGTATCAAAAGAAAATAAAATGACTAGAATAATGTCAAAAGTGAGCGACTTGTTCTTTTAAAGTCCCAGTATCTGTACCTCAGGCAATTTCCCTGCATTTGTGATGCTGCAATGTAACAAACACTGAAAAAAATAAGTGGGGGCAAAGTTACATGTAATAGGACTTTAAATTGCTGTCCGACTCAATTAATGCGTGCATAGTGGTCAACTTCTCCTAAAATGTCAGAACTTCTCCATTTTTCATGGTGTGTAAATTGATGCAACATGGGTCAAGTAAAGTCTTATTTCAATGACTGCGGCTGTGTCATTAAATTTGTCTTTTTGAATTCATGTACCTTACTCTGGTAACTGCATACTACTTTGTCAGAGCTTTATTTCACACAACATACAGTCATTCCACAATATTTCTGGGCAAGGAAAATGTTCAAATGTGATGCTTATAAACAGAGTACAAGTTCAGCTGTAAAAACTTAAGATTTACTTTATTTATGTCTGCAAAAGAACATTTGAAGTGATACTGAAGTGTCAAACACATAAATGACTGTAGTAACATGTGCGTCCTTTAAATAATAAAATGTTATAATCACCAAATATGTGTGTTATGTTGAGGGTGACCCTTTTTAGTCCCCACGGACGAAGTCCGGTGGGACTTATAGATTGGGTCATGTCCGTCCGTTCGTCCGTCCGTCCGTCCCTTCACGCAGATATCTCAGACATGCCAGGGTCAATTTCTTTCAAACTTTGCACAAGAATAGTACCTTACCTCATACAGATGCACGTCGATTTGTTTCACAATGCGATCAAATTTGGCCGTGTTAGAGGACTTTTTAGTTTACATCTCCATAGACTCCCATGTATAAGGCAGTTCTCCATAGACTCCCATGTATAAGGCAGTTCTACATAGACTCCCATGTATAAGTCAGTTCTCCATAGACTCCCATGTATAAGGCCAAGAAAAATAAAAATTTAGTTTCTCATATTGCGAAAAGGATGCAGTGACACAGTTTTTAGTCCCCACGGATGAAGTCCAGGGGCTTATAGATTGCGTCATGTCCGTCCGTCCGTTAGTCCATCCGTTCGTCCATCCGTTCGTCCATCAGTTCACCAGATATCTCAGATATTTTGACAAAATGTCACGTGACCTCGGTGACCTTTGACCTCAAATATATATATTTGTCCATAACTCAGTAACCACAAGTGCTACACCCTTCATATATGGTATGATGGGACACCTTATGACGCCACATATTGCACCTCATTAATTATGCACATATCTAATTTTGAGCGAGCCAATAGAGCTAGAGGTCTGATTTTTGGTATATAGGGATAACTTAGCAATACAATTTTTTTGACAAAATGTCACGTGACCTCAATGACCTTTGACCTGAAATATACATATTTGTCCATAACTCAGTAACCACAAGTGGTACACCCTTCATATATGGTATGATAGGAGACCTTATGACACCACATACTGTACCTCATTAATTATGCGCATATCTAATTCTGAGCAAGCCAATAGAGCTGGATGTCTGATTTTTAGCTCACATTTGGTTTTACCAATGTGAGGTTATCGTATAAGCTGAAGTCGGTGGTGTCTGTATGTATGTGTGTATGTATGTATGTATGTACGTACAGTATGTCCGTCAACATCAAAAACACGTAAACCGCTGCACGTTTCAGCTTGGTATTTGGTGTGTGGATGCATGCTGGGCTATAGATGGGATTTGTTCAAATGAAGTATGCGTTGCCAAAATTATGCAATGAGCTTACATAATGGGAAATGGTCAAGAATCAATAACTCAAGAACCGCTGTTTTGATTGCTTTGAAAATTTGTGTACAAGTACCTTAGGTGAACCTTATACAGTTTTACGAATATTGTGAAGATATCGGTAATTTTGTATTTTTGCTGAATTTTTTGGTGATTTTTCTCATTTTCAGTAAAAAATTATTCTTCTCTGAAACCGCCAGCCCAATCGCTCTCAAATTTGGGTTGGATGTTTGCAAGGGTGTTACTCTTCTAATTTGTTGAAATTATGACAAAATTGGGAAAATTACTATTTTGGAGCAATTTTGTCATTTTTTGGTCAAAAAATCTTAAACAGTATTTTCTTTTTAAAGCCCTGGACAGACAGCTTTTATATTTGGTACACAGACATAGAGAGATGACAAGAGTTAGATATGTGGAAACTGTCCTGAAATATACAAATTTGTATTTTCAAGACAATATTGTCATTTTTGGTCAAGAAAACTTGTTCTCAAAATTACTTGTTTGATAGCTTTATAATTTGGTATAAAGTCCTGAGGGATGTTAGTGGATAAAATTTCTGCTCAAAGTGTTGGGAAACCCCCAAATTTGTATATTTAGGTTATTTTCTCAGTTTGTGACCTTAAATGACCTACGCCAACCCAAGATATGTTGTGAGACAGTTTCAAAGGCTGTGAACATGATTTTATCATATTTGGTATCAATTTGTAGGAAAATTTGATCCAGAAAACAAAGCTGAGGTGAATTTTTCATTGCAGACCAATTTTTTCAACTTTTCTATGTAAGACACACAAGAACTGATGAGAAATTTGGATCCAGGATAATTCCAGATGTTGTAATCACCACCCACAGTGGAAGGCATTCCACTATCTGTGACTAACTTAAGTGCTGTTTACATTAGAATGCATTAATAAAAATCCCCAAGGTTCTAAATATATTTCCTGTCATCTTGTGCAGATGGCCTTATGTAATACCAAGTGGTGGAACATTTGATATTCAGGAGGGGGTAGGGTCTAGAAGATTGATGAGGTAGCATTACTTTTTACCAGATCCCTTGTACATGTTTTTGCCCACTCCCACCTTTTCTTGTTATCAAACCTTCTCTGTCTATTTTTTGTTGTTGACATTTGCTTATGTATTTAGGATCTACTTGTCCCATTGCTATGGAAGTTGATATGCATGTTCCTAAAGATGACCTCCAGTACCTAGGTTGCAGACCTTATTTGCTTTTGTCATTCTTGTTTTTCCTGGTTTATTTCTTGAATGGACCAATTCAAACCGAATGTGAGCACATAGTGTCCTTGACGGTATTTTTGGTATATAGGGATAATGCTATGTCCGTTATATTTAGTAGGATGGGAGACCTTATGACAACACACGCTTTACCTCATTAATTATGCACATATCTAATTCTGGGCAAGCGAATAGAGCTAGAGGTCTGATTGATGACCTCGATGACCTTTGACCTTGATTATACATATATATGCATAACTCAGTAACCGCAAGTTCTATACCCTCCAATTTTGATAGGATATTAGACCTTAAGATGTCACATCTTGTACCTCATTTATTATGCGCATATGTATTTCTTGGCTGGCCAATACAGCTGGAGGTCTGATCTTTTTTCCCGATTTAGAACCATAACTTAGACATGCCTCATGTGTTTCAAATTGGGAACAACGACATAGACCTATGTGCCCATAGATCTCAACATATACACTCCAGTGATACTTCTTAATGACCACATTTCCCTGCCCGATCAAGACTAATACTCCTATTACAAGTGGGGACTATGTCATTGTCAATGACTTGTATTTTTTTGTTTCTCATCTCCAGAGGAATACTCGGGCAGGGCAGGCGGTCGTACCAAAGTACCAAAGAAAAAACTTTGTTTCAGTTCAATATTATGTCCATTCAGTCTCTACAATTTTAAGTACAAAAAAAACATGTATTTGTTTCAGTTTAATGTTCTGTCCATTCACTGTCACTGCAATTGCTTGTCTCTCAGTTCAGTGTTCTGTACTCTCTGTCCTTTCAGTCTGAGTCGCTGCAATCTCACAATTTGATGAAGGTGGTGCTGTTGCCAGGGTGATTGCCTCAGGCGGCGCAAATAAAAACTTTTTTTTTTATTTTCATGTCAGAGATGAAATTTACGGCGGTCGGGAGATTAGAAACACAAAAATAAAAAATGTCGCCCTAATCCTGTATTGCACCATCTTTATAGCCGACATATATATTGTTTGGGCTTGGAAATCTGCCCCTGATAGCCCAGACACAACAAGAGGGGACAACACGGCGGTTGCCAGCTCCAAGTTTCCCATGTTGCCAAAAATGTATTGCCGGTCTGCATAATGTCTAAAACATGCATTGTCTCTCAACTGTTCTTCAGCATATGTATCAGCTATACACCGCATAGCTATCTCAAGAACATTTGCATCCAGGACAAGATGATTGAAGAGCCAGTTATCGGTGATGCACTTTTGGTTTCGACGCGTGGCACAACATTTATTTTCCTGCTGAGTTGGCATTTTTATGGCAGTGCCCCCATTAGTACACTACCAGGTCCAGGTTGTGGATATGGGTTTGGAGCTGGATGTAGTTGTTGGTGAACGTCACACCAAGCCCCTGGCTGACGCAGAAGTAGCTCAAAAGTCAAAGTCTCTAGATCTTCCCTGGTTGGCTTTTGTACAAACTCCTATTTGATATAAAAATATCATAGTCCAATGAGTTTAGCTTGAATTGACAAAAATGAACCATTTTTTAGCTACTATATAGACTATAGTCTATAGAAGCTATTGGGATGGGTTTCCGTCCGGCGTCAGTCTGTATGTATATATGTATGTATGTACCAGTATGTATGTATGTATGTATGTATGTCCATTTGTGAGGCGTCCGTCCACTCAAATATCTTGAGAACTGCAGTAATTACTGATTTGATATTTGTTGTGTAGATTAAAAATATGATTTTGAGAAACTTTTTTTTTGATATTGTTGAAAATATGCAAATTAGCACCAAAAAAGCATTTTTGGTAAAAAATCTTCTGCATAACCACTGGTCAGACAGCTTTGTTATTTGGTATACAGGTCCCTAGGGATAACCCAACTTAGATTTGTTTGAATTGTGATGAAATATACAAATCTGTATCTTTAAGGAATTTTTTTGTCATTTTTGGTCAAAACTTTATTTCATCAAATGCGCTCGTCTGACAGCTTGATATTTGATATACAGGTTCCTACAGATGAACTAAATATGATACATGTATATTGAATATATGACGAAATCTGCAATTTTGTATTTTTGGTGCAATTTTTACCATTTTTGGTCAAAAATGTGTTTCTTAAAACTACTTGTCTGATGCCTTTGATAGTTGGTATACAGGTGCCTAGGAGTTGTCTTAGTGTGATATATTGAAATCTTCAATTTTTGTATTTTTGGGTCAATTTTTGCCATTTTTGGTCAAAATATGTTTCTCAAAAGTTACTCATCTGATAGCTTTGATATTTGGTATACAGGTTCCTAGGCTTTCTCTTAATGTAATACATTGAAATTATGATGAAATCATCAATTTTGTATTTTTGCAGCTAATTTTGCCATTTTTGGTCAGACCATCCTGAATGAGCTATCAAAGATATCCACCTTCTTCATCAATACATGTTGTGTTCCATAATATACCATGCAAAAGTAAATTGTGTGTAAAATTAGAAGGGTTTCTCACATGCTGGAGCTGACAGTCTATAACTATATTGCAAACCCAACAATTAAAACCCAACATATATACGTATACGTGTTTGTCATACAGCTAAGAGTGTAGCCCATTAGTACCTACTTGGAGGAACAGATCAAGATATGAAGCTGAGTTTTTACCCTCAGTTTGTTTTTGATTTATAACTCCCACAAGGATGACTATGATATAAGTAATTTGATATGTCTGGATTGTCGTAACTAATAAGATCATCAGTATATCTGAGCATGTTGTTAAAACGCCTGACAAGTTTTTTAGACCCTGCCTTGTAGAGAGATTGTAGGAACTCTGCTTCATATGAATACAGAAATAAGTCAGCAAGAAGTGGTGCACAATTTGTTCCCATTTGAATGCCGATAGATTGTTGAAATGTCATACCACCAAACTTAACAAATATGTTGTCGATTAAGAAATTAAGCATGTTAATAATTTATTCATTCTGTGTATTTGTGCTGGGCATTCATGTTGTTACTAAATAAACCTGGCCTATGTTTGATGGTAATATATTCGTACCTTCTACTGGCAATTTTATGCAGGAAAGCTTGTTTAACAAGAGATGACAACCTTGTTTTAGGTTTTATCGTTGGCAATTGTGGTGTATAGTGTGGAAAAGTCAAATATTCGGATTGACCTGTACTTGTTTTTTTACTCTTTATCAAGCAACAATTCCTTTGAATTTTTTAATATCCACATTTAATTCTACCCACTTGTTTCATACACTTTTTCACAAGATCGGAAAAAAACATTTTTGATTGTTGTGAAAATTATAGTCAATAATTGTGACAGATGTTTAGAAGTGCATTTGATTGGTCCTGCAAAAAGCATTGTTTGTAAGGGTTATTGTGCAGTTTAGGTATCCAATACAACATAGGCAGTGTTTTGTCCTTCTCTTTTAAAGGAATGCCAAATTCATTGAGCACAGATGAATGTTTTGAAAACAATGTCTTCATCAGAAAGGGAGGAAAGAGTATATGTTGTATTACTCTTATCTGAATGAAGATTTAATTATCTATTATACACTAGATATAATAATTCCTACAGACAAAGATAATGTTGTGTGAAGCTTTGTCTGCAGGAACTATAACAAATTCGTTGTGCAAAGCATTGAGGCATGCTTTGACAGACGGGTCATCTAATACCGAGGAAGTATTTACACCTTTACTGTAAGAACGGAAATATGAAATATGTGATTTAATTTATCTCTGACTTTGCTCAGCCAGTCAGAGAGGCATTCCACATCAACCTCCTAAACTGCAGCCCACTGTCTTGCATATTTTTTCGGCGGCATCCATAATAATTTTGAAATTAAATTTCCAATTAATATTTTGTGGCCCCCGAAAGAGTTGCTGGAGTTTGATGTTGGTAATGATTGACAGGTCACCAGTTATTATGTGACCAAGTGGTTTATAGCAAAAGGGGGATGACAAACAATTGCAATTTCTGCTGTTGTTTATGGGAAATTTGAATTTTTTCGTGACATTCATATATAACACGACTGGAACTAATTTGGGATAATTGGATTTTTATATTTTTCAAATTTCTCAAAAGTTTTAGGTGCCCTATAGCTGAATGTTACAATAATACAAAATACTCATAAAAACAAGAGTGTAACTTAAAAATAAAAGCAAATGAGCTTACATTTGCAGACTAAATCGACATTAATTCACCATCCGATTTTCCCAAATTAGTTCCAATCGTGTTTATTGTTAAATGTTTCCTACCAATGGTTTTTGTGTATGAGTAGGAAAATGTAGGTGGTTCTTGAAATTTAAAATATGGAGGTATTTTTCCACAACTTTCTTATCATGCAAAATATCGGTGATGTAAACGAGCGCATTAGATATGGAGAGGCCACAACTAATCTCAAAGATTCAGCGTAAACGCGCTGAAAAATGTGCCAGCAAGCCCGTGCCGGCACGTTGGTGTTTGTAGAATTCCGATGATTAAATGAATCAACAACATAAATTGACCATTCATGCCTTCTAAATAGAGGGCGCTATACATCATGGTCCCTCCTGCTATAACTATTTCTGTACAGAGTTTATGCAAACATGGCGCTAGTATCGTCCAGGACAAGACTCTGCTTAAACTTTGCCTAACTTGATCTTGTATAGAAGCAGCATCTGTACATTGCTTAGCGATCAAAGAGTAACGGACGAGTCATTTTGAGTAATCAACTTGAGCTCTACAGAAGTATTTGAGAGCATAAACAAGATTGATAGATTGGCACTTAACATACCATATACAATGAAATCGTAGCATAGTGTAATATTTGTGAAAATGCGCGAAGTGAAGAGGTCTGAAACTTTTCAATTAACCTTATGGAATACCACCGGCATTTGTGAACTGAGAGTTGTGTACTATGTAACACTGATGATATGGATACTGACATCATTATATGACGCCATTGCCCATATTTGTATAATTATACATTAAAAATGAAAAACTTGTGAAAACTTTTAAATCATAGTCGCTATCAATCGTCGTGTCCAGCTAGTCCCTGTTGTAGGCTAAACATTTGCATGTAGTGACACTTTGTGTTTTGTATCGTACACAAACTGATTCATTCATTTATACTGATAATACGTTCGAAGTACTCAAAGTTTATGAAAATGAATGTCACATATGCATATTTAATGTCATACACGACAATCTGATTTCGCACGATTGATTTTATTTCATGTTTGAACATCGTTAATTTATTTCATGAATTAACGCCACTCTTCATGCAATATGACAAGAGAACAGAAAACCAAAGGAAGTCTCAAAAACAGACACCTTCTCATTAGACAAATAACAGCTGGTAGACGAGATATATTTTCCCCTTAAAGAGTGTATGGATTTGTCATCTCATGTTCTACATCAGATCAGCGTTTAGATTTCTTCGACTGACGGGGTATTGGCCTTGTTGGTAAATGTTTTACCACCATGAAAGGCCGGCTAAAATTATTCCAATTTCATTCATTTCCATTTTTTTATACTTTTCCTTGTTCAGTGTGATACAAAATTTATATGATCAGTATGATGATAGCCATTTATTTCAAATTTTATTGTTGTTTTTTTTACTCAGACTGTCTAGCTTAACCGTCAAGTGTATCCTACCAACGACCTTCAGAACACATACGTAACGAAATCATTATGATCACATATCACAATACCAGTATAAACTCAGACTCTAACCAGTGCCCACTGATTCAAACAAACGTATTACAGTTTTGTGACTTATATTGTTTGGTTATCTCTCCAGGTATATGGTTGTTTAATATCCAAATGACTAAACAGTAGCCAGAATGGTTGACTGTCGGATCGATCCACGATTAGAACTCTACAAGGATTTAAACAGCGACCTAAGCACATCTGAGGAATATGACTTACGTAATCTCATCGGTGACAAAATTAAAAGAGAGAACTCGATGGACTACGTGATGTTACTGATATATTTATATCCTCAGAGAAAAAAGGACATTTCAAATCTGATTCAAATCTCATCAAAGAACTTCTGAAGCAGATCAACAGGCGACCTCTCATTCAAAAGGTCAACGAGTGCGAAAAAACCTAAATTGTTCAAAGTCGGAAAAGTAAAAAAGGTATGTCGAAAAACAGCAATTTAGAAAGAGTAATTTCATGTAGGATGCAGATATACGAATACTAAACCTTGACAGTATATTGGGTGTATTGCATCCTGTGTCACAACGGATTCACATTGTTTTTGGGGGTTTTGCAGGTTTGTTTTTGCTGAGCCAATTCAAGTCAGTAGTAATTTTAATTTTTCAATCAATCAATTTAGTTAGGTTTTTAAAGCCTAGACCAGGACAGCGCTCGCAAAAGTAAAGATGCACTAAGTCATAACATGGCATACAGAAATGTACGCCTTTGTAGCTGAAGTGTGATGAGGATTAAATCTTCGAGTTATTTCTTGTCAATACCTTCGGGTTTAGAGGACCTCACAGTATGGGTTATGTATCGTTCGGTTTCGAAGTTAGTTATGTTAAACATTATCGACCTCGTATTCCCTAAGGAGAATTCTTACCAAGAACGGCAGACTACCAACTTAACACACACCGTAAACAATGGGCTAAATCCACAACCGGGTCTGAAAACACTCAATCATACAAATATAAAGGTGAAGAAAATTTGTACCCAATTAATTTTGAATAGCGCTGTTCTGATGGTTGTGACTTCTTTAAGTTGGCAGAAAATCAGACCTGAATCTAAGTTTGGTGGCAGTGTCATGAACTGGCGTTTCTATGTTCTACATATTATCACTGGTGCATACCTAATACATTTTATATTACATTCGGAAAATACAGACGAAAACAGTGGTGATGAACCTGATGGAACGCCTACAGTAAGGGCACAGGGACATCAGAGAACGAAAGAGAGAGGTGAAAATTAAAAATACATTCACAACATATCTTTCAACTGACTGAGTCTTTATTACAATCGTAATCTGGACGTAGACTGGAATGACTGCGGTGCTAAATGACTATTCTCCATAAAACAGCTTGTTGCCAATCTAAAACATACCATAAACATTGGGCTTTATCCCAGACCTTGTCTGAAAAGACTCAACCGTACAAATATAAAAGTGAATGAAATTTGTGCGCATTAAATTTTGAATAGCGCTGTTCTTACGGTTAAGAGTTCTTTAAGTTGGCAGAAAATCAGACCGGAATCTAACAGTGTCAAGAACCGGCGTTTCAATGTTCCAAATATTATCACTTGTGCATGCCTAACACATTTTATGTTACATTCCAGAAAATAAAGACGGAACCGGCGGTGATGAAATTGATGCAACGCCTCGGCAACGGGAACAAGGGCGAAAGAGAACGAAATGGAGAGGTAAAAATTAAAAGTGCACTCTTAATATACCCTTCAACCTAAGTGAGCCTTTATCACAATCGTAATATGAATGTAGACTGGAATGACCAGGGTCCCAAATGAGTGTACTTCACAAAAACAGCTCATTACCAACTTAAAACACACCATAAACATTGGGCTCTATCCCAGACCCGGTCTGAAAAGACTCAACCATACAAATAGAAAGGTGAAGAAAATTTGTACGCAATTTATTTTGAATAGCCTTGTTCTGACGGTTGTGACTTCTTTAAGTTGGCAGAAAATCAGACCTGAATCTAAATTTTAGCGGCAGTGTCATGAACTGGCATTTCAATGTCCAAATGTAATCAATTTTCGAAAATACAGACTAGACTGAAAGATTCAGTCGTGTGCGGGCGCTCCGGCGCACTGCGTCCTACGACCCTTTACATGCTTTAGTAAAGGGTCGTAGGTCGCATTGCACCGGAACGCCCGCACGCGACTGAATCTTTCAGTCTAAAACGGAACCAGCAATGATGAAACGCGTCCGCAAAGGGTACAAGGACAGATGAGAATGAAAGAGATAGGTAAATATTAAAAATCGATTCTGAATATGCCCTTCAATTGATTGAGCTTTTACTGCAATCGTAATCTAAATGTAGACTTGAATGACTGGGGTACACATTTACATATCATTGCATTCGCCTTCAGAACGTTAACACATACACATATCAGGCATAGGTATAAGCATATGCATATATCACACGTAGGCAAGGAAGGAAGGTAGGTAGGTCGGTCGGCCGGTCGGTCCATCGGACATGCATATGTCAAAAAATGTATATTTGTGTTCATATATGTCTATATAAATCTATCTCCAGTTAAATATACGCTTTTGACACGATCAGTAAAACTATCGTGACTGTATTTAAACGGTTTTATTTTCAGGAGTTTGTATGTGCCTTGCTGTAGTTGTAGGGATACTTTCTATTGCAATTGGCATATACATCAAAGAAGGACATTCAAGAGCCTCAGAGGACAAAATCCCTTCCAATCAAGTGGCTTCTGGTGAAAAACGGTTACAACTTTCAGGAGATGACCAGCTACCGTCAGGAAACAATAAGCTACCTAAGGTACAAGACGGTAATGAACGAAATAGGAGGTAAGGAATTATATAAGTTGATAACGCAACACTTGTTGTCACAATTTGGTCGCTTTGCAAATCCTATCATGATATTTAATATTTAATGACGTGTTAATTAGACTCAGTCACACTTCCCCTTTATAAAATAATTACATCATTTGTTGGAATATCAATTGTGTATGAATTAACCAATAGAGCACCACCAGTTGTAAGGTTTTTTGGATCAACCTCTATCGACTGCTGCTGATTATTGTTATTTCACAATCATTTTATCTAAAATTGATTATTACTAAAAGCATCATGTTAGTTTTAGGAGTGTGTTGTTCCTGAACGACGAATGGGGGACATCAAAAGGTGGCATATCGTCTGTGAATCGACAACTAGCTTTACAAGCAAGGGATGCTGGGTATGCTGTTTACGTCACAGTTTTGGGCCCGCCGAGTGATGAAGACAAAAAAGACGCAGAGGATAACGGGATTAAGTTGATAAGAGCAGAAACGATACCCGATATAGATCAAAACATAAACTTGAATATGTTAAATAATGCGCACCAGAGGTACTTTCCCTCGCTCGAAAAAAATATGACAAATTTAGATGTTATTGTAGGACACGTACCTATTACATCAGAGGGGGCACTTAATATAAAGCAAAAGCGATTTCCAAAGGCTAAGGTATATCTGTTTACTCATGTCATTCCACAGGACACCGACTTTCATAGGGGACGCTCGTACAAATTGGGCGATATCGAAACAAAGGTAGATACCATAATACAACAGGCTGAACAAGCTGATCTTATATTTTCCGTTGGTCCGAAGGTATACAAAAAGTTTAAGAATGAGTTTCGTGGATCAGAAGTAAACGATAACAAACATAAAGAATTCATTCCGATTCCGGATAGCAGTTTCTTTGATTTGAACTTACAACCGTTTGCAAAAGATGACGCTTATGAAATTTTGACGGTAGGTCGCGTGTCAAATGTTGAGAATCTTAAGGGATACGATATTGTCGCAGCTGCACTGGGCAAGGTAGCGACAATAAGCAGCTCTGTAATGGATGGATTGCTGTGGAGAATCCGTGGAATATCTGAAGAGAACAAGGATGAGAGCTTAGCGTTTATTAAAAAACACTTGAAATCTGTAAATGGCAATTTGTTAGATATATATCCTTTGCAATACGGTACTCAAAAACTGGTCACACAAGATATTCAGAAAAGTCGTCTGTTCCTAATGCCCTCCCGGACTGAACCATTCGGAATGGTCGGTTTAGAAGCCATGGCAGCAGGTATTCCCGTTCTAGTCACCGCTAATTCAGGTCTTGCCGACTTTCTCAAAGAACATTTCCCAAAACACATGCATGATTCCATGATTGTTTCAAAGTTAGGGAAAACTGACATCGACACTGACGCTGATATCGACATTTGGGTCAATCGAATCACTGATGTTTTACTTAACAAATACAGTGACACATTTGATCTTGCCAGGCAGGTCAAAGATAAACTGACAGAAATGAAATCTCACCCAAATAGTCAAATTTTTGAAGATGAGTTAAAGAAACTGAAATAATACGCACAATCACTCTGTCCCAAACATGCTTGTTGAAGATACTGCAAAAGTATAGACCACAATTTATTTCTAAAACACACTGATTACTATCCAAAAACAGATAAGCTGGTTTTGAAATGTCAATTAGAAACCTTTGAAAGTCGGTGTTTATGCGGTCTCTGACATTTCCAAGCTCCAGTACAATCATATACTCCTGTACAATCACATTCTCTTTTGAATCTATCAACCAAACAACCATGATAACATTTTGTCATCTTGAAGAAATTATTATTCATGGTCTTTTCCGACAATGTATTTTTATTTTTGTGTTCATATTTTACCCCGAGTCGACAGAATGATATTTAACAGTTGTTGAGATTGTATTTCAGAGAAACAACGTTACATCAGGTGTTACACAAGATCGATGTAGAGTAAGCATTCGACTCTTTTATTTGTAAACGAGGTGTTTTATTTATGAGATTATTCCCAATTTCCAATGTACGATGATGACAAACCTTTAAATTGCAAGAGGTACATCTATCAACAATATTCATGGCATAATTATTGAAATAAAATGTCAACAATTTAGAAAAAAACAACTTCTGAAACATTTAAAGAAAATGGTAACTTGTTATCTGCTTATGTGTGGGAAAGGCTAGAACTAAATGTATATAACGGAAAATCTTGACATTGATTTTCTTCGGAATCCTACTAAGCAATGGAAATTTCGAAGAACTATGATAGATCATCAGCTTGTCAGTTTTTGTGGACATATTATTCCAATTGAGTATCACATTATGTTACATTGTTGACTTATTTTAGATTAATGTACATAACATTACTGTCATGTTAATGGGGACAGCAAAGAAACAAATAGGGATTTTAAAAAATGTCCATTTTGCTCAAGAACATTTGTATGCGATTTATGAGTTGATATTATGAATTAACTCTCCTTAGTTGTTTTCTTCATCAAACGTTTTATAATTTGACAGTTTATCCTACGGGAATTTTAGTATAATTAGGTATTGCTGACAGTATTGCGCATGATCTTTGTAAGATTTCATATCTGAGAAGAGTTCATTTATATGAATTAAGCACTCTCAGTCGTCACAACATAGTTACATTTGTGAGTCAACATGAAAAAAAAAGTCAGTATGTTGTTCAGTATCACAAAAGGTGTGGAATTCACTCCCAAGGAACATTTAAAACTTTACAGTGTTGAATATTCGTAAGTCGGGGTTTATTTTGACAGAATTTGTTAGTATATGCATACTCATTTTTGACCAACTTCAAGTTTTTTATTAGAGTATAAGATTTTTCTAAGTTTGTTATTTCACAGAGTCGACCTGAATACCTGTGCCTTGATGAAAGTTACGAATACAAAGTTACTCAACCACTCTATAAAAGTGTAAATAAATATCTAACAAGTCTGCCCATGAAACAGTACTATTGTATTTTCGAATCAAGTGATTCATCCTCTGATCTTTAATACTTCAGTACAAATGTTCAGTACTTGATTACTTTTATTTGTTATTGCTAAGTAAACGTTTCAGATAGCAAAGCCACTTTACAAGGTTTTATAATACATTTTTTGTGTTCTTATGTAAGGGGGGAGAATTTTTAGGCCTGAATCAAGCAGTGTATTTTACGTAAATGTGGTCTCTTGCATTTTTATTGCACTAAGTGAGATTTCTCATTTCTTCAGTTTATATTGAAATTTTGAAAGCAATTTTTTCATCATTCCGTTTTTTAATTACCAGATTGTAACCTTCGATGTTTTTCACTACGTTTGTTTTGATGTCAACAGCAATTTCTTGTTCATCTGCACCTAAAACCATGAGATACAGAGTGTTTCGCCTGTCATCGCAGTATATACATGTGTCATATGCATTTTTATTACCGCTAAATGAATTTTGGTCTGGACTAGAGTTCAAATGTAAACAAGAACATAGTTAAGTCTTTAGACTCTGTTTGACAAGCTCAGTCGCTGATAGTTCATGTTTTTAGGAGTATAACAGGAACGTGAAATTTGTAAACATAGTAAAAAATCACCAACAGTTACAGCTACTGGCCTTGGGTTTCACAGTTTACATAATACGTAAAAGACTTTTTAATACATTAGATAAGGTTAATAATATCGCTTAAGTTGACAGTGACCTGATACCTGCAGATTTGGACGATTTTCAACGAACAAATCATGACACGACATTAGGAAAACGTATAGCTTCTGGTGATCACAGGACAAATATTTGAAATACAGTCATTAATAATTCCTTTCTACTGTTTTGTCATATTATATTAAGTTCAAATGCCTACTTACTCATGCGTTATGTCTATCTATCTATCTATCTATCTATCTATCTAGAAGGGAATGGTGAAATAAGGGGAAGTAGTTATGAGTTTTGATGTGTGTTATTACGTGTCTCCTCAACTCGTTTAAGTTTGTTTTTCATCAGTCCAAATGTCTCTTTATAAGATTTAATAAAACAAACCGTAAGGAAAACCGAGTTATAGTTTATTGAGGACATATCTATGATTTTGTAGCTTTCTTTTCGGCCTTTCATGGGAAATTTGAATTTCTTTCCAAAATTTATTTTGCTACTTTACATTTGCTGGTAAGCTGTTTACACACACGGAAAATAACTGGGCATGCAGCAAGCCTTCTGAGATAAGGTTTGCGGGTCACTTGACGTATATAGTCATGCTCTCACGCTTTTCGACAAATGTTAAAAATAAACACGTAAAATGACAATGAATGGAACAAAGCTGTAGTTGAGAAAAAGTGTCATCGTCTTAGATGAGCGTTATATTTTCGCCAATCGGCTTCTGTGGCCCGTCTTCCCCTTACAAAGGAATAAATAAGGAACGGTGCGTTTGGTTTTGCAAACCATACACCAGCTCCCCGATGAAGATCCAAAATATAAACTATGGACAGCAATTAGCTAGGTCCACTGCCCTTATTTTAATGCAGGCTACGCCGTGCCTATGGATTAGCATAGCAAGCGTGCAACAAAAGAAGGGCTGGAAAGCATGCTATGACAAGTTTCAACAAAATAATCTACTGTAGATTCCATGTTCAATGCTGACGAAAAGCTGGAAATTTCTACTTTTTCTAAATAAGATAATACTGATGTTGCAAACACTTTTGAGGAACACTCAGCGCTAACCCCGAAATCACAGGTAGTACGTAGCATGGGTCGTGTCAAACAATTGAGAAGCCTCGTTATTCGGTTTTTCTGGCCTTTCTCAAATGCATGACATACCTTTTCAGGTCTTGTGGCAAATATACTAATACTGTTTGGGAACAATTGTGGAAATCTCCGCAATTCGGTGCACTTTGTAAGTAATGAACAGCGAGGGTTGTACACAGCATCGATTTCACTGAGGTCACGATACTCCTGTTTTGAAGGCTGTCATGCATAAGTGGACAACATAATTTACAGTTCTGGGAATTTCTGAGGTCAGTTGTTGGTACTGCAGCTTGACCCTATGTGGATCAAATATGGTGGCTGGCTGTTGATGGTTTGCTTACATGTTCTACATCAAGTCTTGCAATTTGAGAGTAAGACTCACTCACAACTTATGGAAATCATTCATATTTTCTAATTTAAACGTTAATTCGTGATGTTCGGATATCTTAATGTAAGTTCTCTTCCCTTTGAGACCCGGAATAATTGAAGGCGTTTAATTCCGGTTGTTGTAGACCTTGTATCGGAGTAAATAGAGGTTGTATTTAAAATGGGTCACAAGACGTGTTTACGATGAGGGCACCTGTAACCTCTGTCGAAAAAACCCCGACAAACTAGTACTCTGATAGTCAACCTGCCACGTCTTAGCTCACTCAGTCATAATCACGTGACATAGCAATGGCGTGACTGACATTTCTGGCAAACTCTCATGTGTCTTTTAATTTGTGAAATGGCGCTTTTGTACAAAAAATTAAATTCTGACAGTGGTTTCACCAAATATTGATTTCTGAAGCTGAGCTGAAGATGGCATAAAAAGATACATCCCTTTACAACGTTGTACAACACGTTAAATAGAAAATTAGGCACAGACAAGGAGAAGAAATAAAAGAATATACTTATAGATAGGCAGCTTTACCCTAGAGAAGTCGGAAACTACCTACGTGACAGCAATTTTCTTGTGCGTGGAGGGCAAAGGAATTATTTCACAAACGGATCTCAGTTTCATAAAAACGATATTAACAGATAGCGAGACTCCCAGTCTGGTCGAAGATGTTGTAAAGTGCGAAAAGGAACTAGCGATATAGTACAAGGACAAGGCAAGGACAAGTAAGACATTTACCGAGAAACAACAATATCGGCAAATGACATCCGTTTTGTGTCATGAAGCACCGTGTGGCAGTGGTTAGGGTACCAGACTCACTATAAGACGATGGTGAGTTCGAGACCCGGTAGGTCCAAAGTAACGAACTCACTGTCAAAGAATGATGGGTTCGAGACTCCAGTACTGTGTTGTGCCCCTGAGCAAGGCACTTTACACCTCATTGCTTCATTGGGTAGTGGGTTATGTGTACCTCCTCCTGTAATTGGGTTCGCATGTTGAATGAGTAATATTAATTAAACAATAAAAAAAGTAAAACAAATAAAAATAAAATAAAATGAAAATACGCTTTGTCTAATTTTAAGCATTCACTATTGCATTTACGAAGAGCACAAAGGTAGGGCTTGAGAATTCGATGATCCATTTTCAGACTTCCCTGAGCACTAAGCCTTCACAAAAAGAAGAAATAGCCCCAGTTGTGTCTAAAATTCGATAGTCTCATATTGCATTACTCTCCTAAAATGACGACACGAAATATATTGTTGAATGGCTGTATAGCCCAATTAAAATTCAGCTCTATCTATTCTTATACTGATATCTACTATTGACTACTATGACTATGACTAGAAGTTAATACAATGGGTTTTGCGTCCATCATCAGTCAGTCAGTCATAACAAGGCATACAGACAAAGTACGCCTTTGTAGCTAAAGAGTTTCTTGTCAATGCCTTCATAAGAAGGCATTGTAGTGTTGGTTATGTGTTGTTTGGCTTCGAGGTTAGTCATGTTAATCATTATCACACTCGTATTCCCAAGTGAGTATTGCTAACGAAAACGGCTGATCACAAACCCAAACACAAGACGTCATTACAAACGCGCTTAATCCGCGACCTGGTCTGAAAGGCTCGATCATACAAATATAATAGTGAAGGAAATTTGTATCATTAAATTTTGAATTGCCTTCTTCTGACAGTTAAGATGTTTTAGGTTTAGAGAAAATCAGACCTGAATCTAAATTCTAGCGGCAGTATGCTTAACTGGCGTTTTACCATTCCAAATGTAATCACTACATTCCATAACATCAGGCGAAACCAGCACCATAAGATCAGGCGAAACCACCAGCAGATGGAAGGCCTCTGCAAGGGAACAGGGACAAAAGATAACGAAAGCGAGAGGTAAAATCAAAAATACATTGTCAATATACCCTTCAATTAATTGAGCCTTTATTACAAACGTAATCTGAACGTAGACTTGAATGACTGGGGTCCCAAATCAGTATTCTTTATAAAAACAGTTCATTGAAACCTAAAACACACTGTAAGCAATGTGCTGTATCCCAGAGCATGCCTGAAGATACTCAATAAAACAAATATAAATGTGAAGGAATTTTGTACCCACTAGATTTGAACATGGTCGTTCTGATGGCTTAGACTTAAGTTGGTAGAGAGTGCCACCTAAATCTAAATTTTAACGATAGTGTCATGAACTGGCGTTTCGATGATTCCAAATGATATCACTAGTGAAAGTTTAATTAATTTTTCATTATATTGTAGGACGTACAGACAAAACCAGCGGCGATGAGCCTGATGGAACAACTCCGCAACGGCAACAAGGACAAAAGAGAACAGAATGGAGAGGTAAAAATTAGAATACATTCTCCATATACCCTTTAATTAACTCAGCCTTTACTGCAATCGTAATCTGAATATAGACTGGGATGACTAGGATCTCAAATCAGTATTCTTCACAAAAACAGCTCACGCCGTAAACAATGCGCTGTATCGATGATCCGGTCTTAGGACTGAAACATACAAAAATAAACATGAAGGGAATTTGTTGGCATTAAATTATGAATTGCGATATTCTTAGTCATGAGATGTGAGAGAAAATCAAACCTGAATATAACTTTTAGCGGCAGTGTCATGAAATTGGCGTTTCATTGTTCCGAATTTTATCACTGGAGAATTTGTCATTAATTGTAAGTTATATTCCACAGAGACAAAGCCAGCTGCTATTAGCCTGACGCAATGCCTCTGCAAAAGGAACAAGGACAAAAGAAAACGAAATGGGGAGGTAAAAAATTAAAATACATCTTAAAGACGTCCTTCATTAATTCTGTTTTTATTCAAAATGTAAATTGTAAAATGTAGACTGGACTGGAGTGTATATATCTACATATGATTGCATTCGCCTTAAATAAGTTCACCAATAAATATTCATGTAAAAAGGTGGGTAGGTAAGTAGTTGGTAGGTAGGAGGGTAGTTATGTAGGTAGGTAGGTAGGTAGGCCTGAAAGCATCCATCCATGTATGTATGTATGTATGTATGTATGTATGTATGTATGTATGTATGTATGTATGTATGTATGTATGTAAGTATGTAAGATGTATGTATGTATGTATGTATGTATGTATGTATGTATGTATGTATGTATGTATGTATGTATGTATGTATGTATGTATGTATCACATAGATGGATAGCCAGGTACCAGGTTGCTAGCTAGCTAGGTAGCTATCTAGCAAGCTAGCTAGCTGGCTGGCTGGATAGATAGATAGATATAAAGATAGATAGATAGATAGATAGATAGATAGATAGATAGATAGATAGATAGATAGATAGATAGATATTGATAGATAGATAGATAGATAGATAGATAGATAGATAGATAGATAGATAGATAGATAGATAGATAGATAGATAGATAGATAGATAGATAGATAGATAGATAGATAGATAGATAGATAGATAGATAGATAGATAGATAGATAGATAGATAGATAGATAGACAGACAGACAGACAGACAGACAGACAGACAGACAGACATATACAGTGGTGCATTCATGATGTACTGATAGAATACTGGATAGATTGATCCATTGCTAGATCAGTCCCTACATCCATCCACTCATTCATTCAATCATTCATTTATTAATCCATCAATCCATCGATCCATCAATTTATCCATCATCGCATACATACATACATACATACATACTGTAATATAACCGAGGTTACGTTGGTATTGTCGGTTATGTGGTAACGTGTCGGGGCCGGCATGATGAATGGATGTAAAGACGGCTGGAAACAGCGAGTACTATATAATCTAAGATGCTACTTTATTACACTAAGCTCTAAGCTACGTACATAGAGTGATGCTAAGCTGGAAACTGGCTTGAGTACACGAGGGCCAAGAGAGATATACATGCCCTCATAAATAGTAATGGAAACTCATGAATAATAATCACATGACACTACGTCACACATACATACATACATACATACATACATACATACATACATACATACATACATACATACATACATACATACATACATACATACATGGATGCTTTCAGGCCTACCTATTGTGATTTTGTAGTATACTTCAAAAAATGACTGTTACAGCTATAACATCCCAATATTTTTCTGTTCAAAGATTATTTTATATTTCTAACATGTTTCAGTACTAAGTAAAACAGATTTAATACAAAACATTGCTGTTTTTATTGTGTGTAGGTAAAACCTCAGTATAATTTGACGTTAGCTTTGACAGTATCTTTGGATATACACTTTTGGGTATGGGGAAAGTTTACGTCATATTTCATGAAAATTATACAAGATATTGCATATTACAATATGTCATTTAAAAACCTACTTAATTACCTTACTAATGATACCAATCAATCCAGGTTATATATAATAACAAGCTCAGCAGACGACTTATAGGAAGACAGATTTAACAAAAACGTATGCGAGTCAGTAATACTGAGATTTTGCTGTACCCTTAAAAATACAACTGTTACAGCTATAGAATCCTAATATTTTTTCTGTTAAAAGTCAGCTTCATATTTTTAACATGTCCCCGTACCAAATAAAACAGATTTAATACAAAACATTGCCTTTTTTTAAGTCTACGTACAAAATTGGTAGAATTTGATTTCAGCTATGACTGCAATTTTAGATGTAAACTTTGGGGTATGGGGTAACTTTTGGTCATATTTCATAAAAACTATACAATATATTGCATGTTACAATATGTCATTTTAAAGACTAGTAAATTATCTTTCTAAAGGTACCTAGCAAGTTACATTATATTCAATAAAAAGCCGGCAGATGACTTATAAGAAGAGAGATTCAACATTTGAATTTGATTTTAGCTATAACTGCAATTTTCAATGTAAACTTTGGGATATGGGGTAAGTTTTGGTCATATTTCATGAAAACTATACAAGATAGTGCATGTTACAATATGTCGTCTTAAAGACTAATACATTACCTTTCTAATGATCCCTAACAAGTCAGATTATATTCAAAAACATGCTCAGCAGATGCCTTATAGGAAGACATGTTTAACAAAAATGCATGCAAATCTGCAACATTATGATATTGCGTAACCCTTCATAATATGACTGTTACAGCTGTACAGTCCCAATATTTTTTCTGTTAAAAGTCTATTTCATATTCCTGACATATCCCTGTACCAAATAAACCAGATTTCATACAAAGCATTGCATTTTTATTAAGCCTAGCTAAAAAATTGGCAGAATTTGCGATTTACTGTAATTTGCAATGTTAAACTTTGGGTTATAGGTTAAGTTTTGGTCATGTTTCGCAAAAACCTTAGAAGATATTGCATAGTACAATATGCCATCTTAAAGAGAAACGAATTGGCTTTCTAATGATACCAAACAAGTGAGGTTATGTTAAAAAATAGGCTCAGCAGATGACTTACAAGAAGACAGTTTTGACGAAAATGCTATTGGGTTGCAAAATCGTGATTTTGCGGTACCCTTTAAAACATGACCATAACAGCTATTGCATCCCTATATTTTTTCTGTTAAAATTCCATTACGTATTCTAGGGATCCCAAGGCTTCTGAAAATACAGGTTTGTTATCCTGGGGGGGGGGGGTGCACGTAGACCCCTCTAGCCCACGGCCTACCAGGATATTGAATGTCAACGTGTTAAATAGACTCGGTCATACTTCCCCTTTGCAAAATATTACATTTTCTGAATATCAATTGTGTATGAATAACCAATAGAGCACCACCAGTTTTAAAGTGTTGGATCAATTTCTATCAACTGCTGCTAATTATTGTTATTTCACAATCGCTTTAATAAAAATTGATTATGACTAAGAGCATCACGTTTGTTTTAGGAGTGTGTTGTTCCTAAACGACGAATGGGGGACATCAAAAGGTGGCATATCGTCTGTGAATCGACAACTAGCTTTACAAGCAAGGCATGCTGGGTATGCTGTTTACGTCACAGTCTTGGGCCCTCCGAGTGATTAAGACAAAAAAGACGCAGAGGATAATGGAATTAACATGATAACAGCAGACCCGATACCCGATGTAGATCAAAACATAAACTTGAATATGTTAAATAATGCGCACCAGAGGTACTTTCCCTCGCTAGAAAAAATATGGCAAATTTAGATGTTATTATAGGAGACGTACCTATTACATCTGAGGGGGCACTTAATATCAAGCAAGAGCGATTTCCAAAGGCTAAGGTATATCTGTTTACTCACATCATTCCACAGGACACAGACTTTCATATGGGACGCTCATACAAATTGGGTGATAGCGAAACAAAGGTAGATACTATAATACGACAGGCTGAACAAGCTGATCTTATATTTTCCATTGGTCCTAAGGTTTATAAAACATTTAGGAATGAATTTAGAGGATCAAAAGTAATTGACGACAAACATAAAGAATTCATTCCGATTCAAGATAGCAGTTTCTTTGATTTGGACTTAAAACCCTTTAAAAAACACGATGCTTATGAAATTTTGACGGTAGGTCGAGTTTCAAATGTTGAGAATCTTAAGGGATACGATATTGTCGCAGCTGCACTAGGCAAGGTGGCGACAAAAAGCAGCTTTATAATGGATGGATTGCTTTGGAGAATCTGTGGAATACAAGATGAGAGCTTAACGTTTATTAAAAAACACTTGAATCTGTAAATGGCAATTTGTTAGATATATATCCTTTGCAATACGGTACTCAAAAACTGGTCGCACAAGATATTCAGAAAAGTCGTCTGTTCCTAATGCCCTCCCGGACTGAACCATTCGGAATGGTCGGTTTAGAAGCCATGGCAGCAGGTATTCCCGTTCTAGTCACCGCTAATTCAGGTCTTGCCGACTTTCTCAAAGAACATTTCCCAAAACACATGCATGATCCCATGATAGTTTCAAAGTTAGGGAAAACCGACACCGACACTGATGCTGACATCGATATTTGGGTCAATCGAATCACTGTTGAATTACTTAATAAATATGATGACACATTTGATCTAGCTACGCAGGTCAAAGATAAACTGACGCAACTGAAATCTCACCCCAATAGTCAAATTTTTAAGGTAGCTTTCCACCTTTGTGTCGACATCTTTTCAAACGTGAAGTTTGCCATCAAGTTGTGTATTTCTACCCAAGTATTATATATCACCTGAAAGCTATTTCTATGAATTTTTTTGTTTGATCAAGAAAATTAATGGGCGATGAATTTTCATGAAGATTTTAGTGAAAGTGTAAAGAAATTGGGTAAACTGACGTAAAAAAGTCAGAATGGAAGGGGGCTATTGTCTAGGTGTCAACGAGTAATTGCACTTCAGAATGCTGGCTACAAAACCGTGTCTCAGATTTTTGAAAGTGCTGAATCAAAGTTTATCAACCGATTATTCTCACAATGCCGTCTAATTAAGCAGCGATAACTCGACTCTAAAGACCTACATTAAAAAACTGAGGCACGGTTTTAGAGACATGACAAACATCTGTGAAAATCTGGTGGACTTCAGTTCATGCGTTCACGAGTTAAACTCTTTGAGTGTGCTGCATAGTGACAAAATGCCGAACTGAGAAAAGGGCGATTTAGTAAAATTTGGTTGGGTTTTCCTTTACGACTGGCCATAAACAATTTACTTGACAGATAAAACACCAAACCAAGATAGTGCTATCAATGTTTTAACCCAAACAGTATTTTAACTCACTGAAATTAGTGTCAGGGGTTAAAATAAGGCTAAAAAGAACGATTTTAGGGAGCGATGTCGCCTCTCAGAGCACAATGTACACAGTGACCGATGACTAAATAAACTTGAGGAGTGCCCAGGAAAGGATTATGCATAATTATGACGGATTAGCTGTAAGATGTAGACATAGTATTAACTGTTCGACCATGG
Source organism: Ptychodera flava (assembly GCF_041260155.1). Lineage (NCBI taxonomy): Eukaryota > Metazoa > Hemichordata > Enteropneusta > Ptychoderidae > Ptychodera > Ptychodera flava. Next base: position 10,294,558 of record NC_091929.1, read on the forward strand.
AGGTAGTAGAGAGTGCTAATGGAGTAGTTTGTAAGGCAAACAGCGGCAAAACACATGGTCCCTTTGATCTCCGCCTAGTTGTGACTCCTTCTCTACTACCTCCATGGTTCGACCTAACTGTCGGGACTGCTACGGCATCTCGATGCCCTCTACAAAAGCGTAAATATAATGTAATTTTGTGTCAGCATTCGATCTCGGAAAGGGTTCATAGCCGCGGAAGGTTCTGATTGAGCGATCCCGATTAATGAGTGACATAGCGAATTGAATATCGGTTGACACCACAACTAAAAGAACCTGCATTTATATGTAGATATAGATTGGCAGTGTTTGTGATCATGAGGGTAAAAAAGACCTCCATGCTGTGATTCAGTCAGCTGCTATTTTTTTCGAACTTCACGCGCCTTAAAAAACAGATTAACTCTCACTGCTCAACTCCGAGCGTTTCTCAGACAATAGTTTGCCTTCGCTCTTTACGACATTTCTGAGGTGAAGACCGTTTCTGGAGTCATTTTGGCTGACATAGCCAAATGCCAGTCAGCGGCAATAAAGTCAAGGGAGAGAATTTGAGAAAACTTGAACTTTAAGACAAGAACGTCATATTATCTGAGCCGCTGTTCTCGTCGAGGGCTGTCCCAAACTGTGTCATCGGTATCGTTACAAATGCTCTCAACGGACGACAAATAATCGGCCATCGGCGTTAAACTTTGGCTGTAGTATGATCCTTTGTCTGACATTCTCAGGCTATCTTTTACACGGTGTGGTTGTTTTGGACTTTCGATGACCCTTTTTCTTTTTTCTTCCTTTCACGATATGCTGTTTTCTGTCTCTGCCTTAGATGATGAACATGTACGTACGGGTACGTCGCGGCATTCGTGCATTCGCCGTCGCCATGTTATGTGGCCTCTAGTGGAACGTACCATTAAGGTATACGGGACGCCCGGAGCTTCTCCAACCACTGCTCCGGGTGCTTTTTCAAACGCGCAAAAGTGTCTCAAACGGTGCTCAAATAAAACATTTGGTATGTGGCAAAGCAACTACAAATACACGGCTTGCCGACACGACTTGTCTGACTCGGATTACTCTGCCAAATGTAGGATCCTGATCAAAACTTCTGTATGTCCCGATGATCATTGTAACACGGTCCCTCCACGTCACAAAACGCCAATGGGCGGGCGATCTCTGACAAGCAAACTTGACCGTGACTTTTTATTACTTTTAATTGATAATGACTACAGGTCCTACCATTACTCATGCTGAAGATTGTAACACTAGATATATGCTGCTATTTGTGATCCATACTAACGTGAAATTAAATCGTCAAAAATGTCATGTCTGGCCTCGTTCTGTCGCTAATACTCAGAAGTTGCCATCTTTTGGGAGCGGCCACCCCTATGAGAAAAACGTACGATCCACCGTTCTGCGCCTGATCGCTACGCATACACACGATGCTCTTGACACACGCAGTTACGGTAGGTGTCAATGGGATTTTCACAGCGGATGTTGGCCAAGTGCAATAGACAATACAGTGGCGCTGCCACATAGCTTAATCCCTTGCCAATCAAGACTTAGCGGTAGTCTCAAAACGCAAAAACGTGCATCTGTTACTCTTGTAAATTTTTATCGCAAAATTTCAGCCAGAAACAGAAACTTTCAGACCAAGATATTCTTCGCACATGAAGATCAATATTACAGAAATACTTTTAAGGAAAAAAACAAATTTCCGTGTTTTCGGCATAAATTACCCCTGTAAATGTGGAAAGCTACCTTAAAGACGAGTTAAAGAAACTGAAATAATGCCCGCAATCGCTCTGTCCCAGAAATGCTTGTTCAAGATACAGCAAAACTTATTGACTACAATTTATTTCAAAACACACTGATTACTATGCAAAAACAGATAAGCTGGTTTTGAATCTGTCAATTAGAAACCTTTGAAAGTCGGTGTTTATGCGGTCTCTGATAGTCGTAAGTTCGTGTACAATCACATACTATTTTTGAATCTGTCAACCACACAACCATAACATTTTGTCACCTTGAAGAAATGATTATTCATGGTCTTTTCTGATAATGCAATTTTTTGCGTTCACATTTTATCCCTGCTCGACAGTATAATATTTAACAGTGGTTAAGATTGTATTTCAGAGAGGCAATTTCACATAAAACACGATTGGAACTAATTATAGGGATAATTGGATGGTGAAGTAATGCCGATTTAATCTACAAATGTAATCTCATCTGCTTTTCTTTTTACATTACACACTTGTTTTTATGAGTGGTTTGTATTATTGCAACATTCAGCTATCTGGCACCTAACGCTTTTGAGAAATTTGAAAAATATGAAAATCCAATTATCCCAAATTAGTTCCAATCGTGTTCCACGAGATCAATGCAAAGTGCGATGCGTTTTATTTATTCATTCTTCAGAATTACGCATTTACGGTGATGACAAACCTTTAAAGTGCAAGATGTAAGTCTATCGACAATGCTAATGGCATAACTATTGGATTCAAAAAACACCTGAATCATATCAACAAAATGTTGAATCGTTATCTTTTTGTGTGTGGGAAAGGCAAAAACACATGTATAGACCAGGGTGTCTTAACGTTGATTTTCGTAGGAATCCTAGCAAACAATTGACATTTCGGAGAACTATGATAGATCATCAGCTTGCTAGTTTTTTATGAACATATTATTCCAATTGAGTGTTTCCTTATGTTACGTTGTTGTCTAGTTTTTCAAATCAAGTGATTCATCTGTGATCTTTAATACTTCGGTACAAATGTTTAGTACTTGATTACTTTTCTTTGTTATTGCTAAGAAAGTGTTTCAGAGAGCAAAGTCACTTTACATGGTTTCATAATATAGCTTTTGTGTTTTTATTTAAGACGGGAGAATAGTTAGGCCTGAATCAAGGGATGTGTTTTACCTGTATGGGGCCTCAGACATGTCTATTTCAATACGTGAGATTTCTAAATTCCTTCAGTTTATATCGACATCTTGGAAGCAATGTCTCATCAATCCGTTTTTTTAATTATCAATATTGTAACCTTCTATATTTTCTCACTACGTTTGTTTGAATTTCAATAGCAGTTTCTTGTTCGGTCTGCTTCCCAAAGCATGAGATACAGAGTGTTTAGCATGTCATCGCAGTAACTCTGTACATGTGTTACCTGCATCTTATTACCGCTAAATGAAATTTGATCCGGACTAGAGTTCAAATATAAACAAGAACAGAGTTACATCTTTAGAATCTGTTTGACAATCTAAATCGTTGACAGTTCATGCCTTTAGGAGTAGAACAAGAACGTGAAATCTACATACAGAGAAACAAACAAACAAACAAACAAACAAACAGTGAAAAATCACCAACAGTTACAGCTACTGGCCTTGGGTTTCACAGTTTGCATAAAACGTAAATGGCTTTTAATACATTAGCTAGGGTTTATAAGCTGACACTGACCTGATATCTGCAGACTTGGACGATTTTCAATGAACAAATCGTTATACGACATTAGGAAAACGTCTAGCTTCTGGTCTTTATAGGACAAATAATTCAGTTCGAAATACATTCATTAACAATTCCTTTCTACAATTTTGTCATATTATTTTAAGTTCAAATGCCTACTTACTCATGCGTTATGTCTTACAAGAAGATGTTGAAAGAATCGGAAGTAATATGAGTTTTGATATGTGTTATTACCTATCTCCACAATTCGTTGAAGTTTGTTTTTTGTCCATCAGTCCAAGTGTCTTTGTGTAAGATTTAATAAAACAAACCGTAAGGAAAACTGATGCATAGTTTATTGAGTACGTATCTATGATTTGTGTAGCTTTCTTTTCGGCCGTTCATGGGAAATTTGAATTTCGTTCCAAAATTTATTTCGCTACTTTACATTTGAAAAATAATTGGGCATGCAGCAAGCCTGTTCGAGATAAGGTTTGTGGCTTGCTTGACGTATATACATATAGTCATGCTCTCACGCTTTGCGACAAATGTTAAAATATGCACGTTATATGAGAATGAATGAAACAAAGCTATAGTTATGAAAACGAAAGCTTTGGCCAAATGTCATCATCTTAGATTAGCGTAATATTTTCGCCCACCGGCTTCTCTGGCCCGTCTCCCCCCTTACAAAAGAATAAATAAGGAATGGTGCGTTTCGATGTTGCAAACCACACAACAGCTCCCCGTTGAAAATCCAAAATATAAACTATGGACAGCAATTAGCTAGGTCCACTGCCCTTATTTTAATACTGGCTACGTTGTGCCTATGGATTAGCATAGCGAGCCTGCAACAAAAGAAGGGCTAGAAAGCATGCTATGACAACAATTTTCCACAAAATAATCTAATAATAAATAAATGTTGACGAAAAGCTCGAACTTTCTATTTTTTCTAAATAAGATAACGCTCATCTTGCAAACACCTTTTGAAGAACACTCAGCCCTTACCGCGAAATCATAGCCAGTACTTAGCAAGGGTCGTGTCAAACAATTGAGATGGCCTCGTTTTATCGGTTTTTCTGGCCTTTTTTAAATGCGTGACATACCTTTGCAGGTTTGGTAGCCAGCTTGAATGTTGGGTACAATTGTCGAAATCTCCGTAATTCTGTGCACTTTGTAAACAATGAACAGCGAGGATTATACACAGCCTCGATTACGCTGAGGTCACAATACTCTGTTTTTGAAGGCTGTCCTGCATAAGTGGACAACATAATTTACAGTTCTGGGAATCCCCGAGGTCAGTTGTTGGTACCGCAGCTTGACCCTCTGTGGATCAAATATGGCGGCTAGCTGTTGATGGTCTGCTTACATGTTCTACACCAAGTCTTGCAATTGGTGAGTAAGACTCACTCACTTCTTATAGAAATCATTAATCTTTTCTAATTTAACTGCCAATTCGTGATGTTAGGATATCTTAAAGTACGTTCTCTATCATTTGAGAACCGGACTAATGGAAGGCGTTCAATTCCGGTTGTTGTAGACGTATTGGAGAGAATAGAGGTTGTATTTATAATGGGTAACAAGACTTTTGTTTATGATGAGGCCTTTGTTTAAAAAACCGACAAACTAGTACTCTGATAGTCAACCTACCACATTTTAGCTCGCTCAGTCATAATCAGGTGACATGGCAATGACGTGACTGACATTTCTGGCAAACTCTCATGTGTCTTTTAAATTGGTGAAATGAAGCTATTATACAAAAAATTAAATTCTGACAATGGTTTCACCAAATATTGATTTCCCTTCATTTGCTAAAATTATAAAATAAAGACATCCTTAACATATTCTAGCTTTATAAGCATTAATTAGTAATGGCAAATTTTTCAGGTAAAGAAGCATTACGTGCTGAAATCTGAGCTGAAGATGGCACAAAAGATACATCCCCTTAGAACGTTGTACAACACGTTAAATAGAAAATTAGGCACAGACAAGGAGAAAGAAATAAAGGATCTACTTACAGGTAGGCAGCTTTACCCTAGAGAAGTCGAGAAACTAGATAACGTGACAGCAATTTTCTTGTGCTTGGAGGACAAAGGATTCATTTCACAAACGGATCTCAGTTTCATAAAGACGATATTGACGAGAATCGAAGAACCCGTCCTGGTTGAAGATGTTTTAAAGTGCGAAAAGGAACTAGGAATATACAAGGACAAGGCAAGGACAGGTAAGACATTTACACAATGTCATGTCTTAGTGTTTCATCGAGAAAACAACAATATCGGCAAATGACATCCGCTCTGTGTCATGAAGCACCGTGTCGCGGTGATTAGGGTACTAGACTCACTATCAGACGATGGTGAGTTCGAGACCTGGTAGGTCCAGAGTAAGGAACTCACTGTCAGAGGATGATGGGTTCCAGACTCCAGTACTATGTTGTGCCCCTGAGCAAGGCACTTTACTCCTCATTGCTCATTGGTACCTCCTCCTGTAATTGGGTTTGCCTGTTGGATGAGTAATATTAATAAAAACAATAAAAAGTAAAACAAATAAAAATAAAATAAAATGAAAATACGCTTTGTCTAATTTTAAGCATTCACTATTGCATTTACGAAGAGCACAAAGGTAGGGCTTGAGAATTCGATGATCCATTTTCAGACTTCCCTTAGCACCAAGCCTTAAAATTCGATAGTCTCATATTGCATTACTCTCCTAAAATGACGACACGAAATATATTGTTGAATGGCTGTATAGCCCAATTAAAATTCAGCTCTATCTATTCTTATACTGATATCTACTATTGACTACTATGACTATGACTAGAAGTTAATACAATGGGTTTAGCGTCAGTCAGTCATGACAAGGCATACAGACAAAGTACGCCTTTGCAGCTAAAGCGCAATCAGGATTAAATCTTGTTTCTTGTCAATGCCTTCATTAGAAGGCATGATAGTGTTGGTTAAGTGTTGTTTGGTTTGGAAATTAGTCATAGTAATCATTATCACACTCGTATTCCCAAGTGAGTATTGCTAACGAAAACGGCTGATCACAAACCCAAACACAAGACGTCATTACAAACGCGCTTAATCCGCGACCTGGTCTGAAAGGCTCGATCATACAAATATAATAGTGAAGGAAATTTGTATCATTAAATTTTGAATTGCCTTCTTCTGACAGTTAAGATGTTTTAGGTTTAGAGAAAATCAGACCTGAATCTAAATTCTAGCGGCAGTATGCTTAACTGGCGTTTTACCATTCCAAATGTAATCACTACATTCCATAACATCAGGCGAAACCAGCAGCAGATGGAAGGCCTCTGCCAAGGGAACAGGGACAAAAGATAACGAAAGCGAGAGGTAAAATCAAAAATACATTGTCAATATACCCTTCAATTAATTGAGCCTTTATTACAAACGTAATCTGAACGTAGACTTGAATGACTGGGGTCCCAAATCAGTATTCTTTCCAAAAACAGTTCATTGAAACATTAAACACACCGTAAACAATGCGCTGTATCCCAGAGCATGCCTGAAGATACTCAATAAAACAAATATAAATGTGAAGGAATTTTGTTCTGATGGCTTAGACTTAAGTTGGTAGAGAGTGCCACCTAAATCTAAATTTTAACGATAGTGTCATGAACTGGCGTTTCGATGATTCCAAATGATATCACTAGTGAAAGTTTAATTAATTTTTCATTATATTGTAGGACGTACAGACAAAACCAGCGGCGATGAGCCTGATGGAACAACTCCGCAACGGCAACAAGGACAAAAGAGAACAGAATGGAGAGGTAAAAATTAGAATACATTCTCCATATACCCTTTAATTAACTCAGCCTTTACTGCAATCGTAATCTGAATATAGAGTGGGATGACTGGGATCCAAAATCAGTATTCTTCACAAAAACAGCTCACACCGTAAACAATGCGCTGTATCGAGGACCCGATCTTAAGGACTGAAACATATAAAAATAAGCATGAAGGGAATTTGTTGGCATTAAATTATCAATTGTGATAGTCTTAGTCATAAGTTATGAGAGAAAATCAGACCTGAATATAACTTTTAGTGGCGGTGTCATTAAATTGGCGTTTCATTGTTAGAAATTTTATCACTTGATAATTTGTCATTAATTTTAAGTTATATTCCGCACAGACGAAACAAGCAGCGATGAGCCTGATGCAACGCCCTCTGCAAAAGGAACAAGGACAAAATAAAACGAAATGGGGAGGTAAAAAATTTAAATACATTTTAAAGATGCCCTTCAAGAAATTCTGCGTTTATTCAAAATTTAAATGTAAAATGTAAAATGTAGACTGGACTAGAGGTATATATCTACATATGATTGCATTCGCCTTCAAGTAGTTAACAAATAAATGTACATGTTGAAACGTGGGTGGGTAAGTAGCTGGTAGGTAGGAAGGTAGGTAGGTAGGTAGGTAGGTCTGAATGCATCTATGTATGCAACCATGTATATATGTATGTATGTATGTATGTATGTATGTATGTATGTATGTATGTATGTATGTATGTATGTATGTATGTATGTATGTATGTATGTATGTATGTATGTATGTATGTATGTATGTATGCATGTATGTATGTATGTATGTATGTGTGTATGTATGTATGTATGTATACATAGATTGATAGCTAGGTACCACGTTGCTAGCCAGCTAGGAAGCTATCTAGCGAGCTAGCTAGCTGGGTAGCTGGCTAGATAGATAGATAGATAGATAGATAGACAGACAGACAGACAGATAGATAGAAAGATAGATTGATAGATAGATAGATAGATAGATAGATAGATAGATAGATAGATAGATAGATAGATAGATAGAAAGAGATAGATAGAAAGATAGATAGATTGGTAGGTAGGTAGGTAGACAGACGGATAGACAGATAGACAGACAGACAGACAGATAGATAGATAGATAGATAGATAGATAGATAGATAGATAGATAGATAGATAGATAGATAGATAGATATATAGATAGATAGATAGAAAGAGATAGATAGAAAGATAGATAGATTGGTAGGTAGGTAGGCAGACAGACAGATAGACAGACAGACATACAGATAGATAGATAGGTATATTGATAGATAGATAGATAGATAGATAGATAGATAGATAGATAGATAGATAGATAGATAGATAGATAGATAGATAGAGAGATAGATAGATAGATAGATAGATAGATAGATAGATAGATAGATAGATAGATAGATAGATAGATAGATAGAGAGAGAGAGAGAAAGAGATAGATAGAAAGATAGATATATAGATTGGTAGGTAGGTAGGTAGGTAGGTAGGACGGTAGGTAGGTAGAAAAGAAGGTAGGTAGGCCTGAATGCATCCATGTATGCACCAATGTATGTATGTATGTATGTATGTATGTATGTATGTATGTATGTACGTATGTATGTATGTATGTATGTATGTATGTATGTGTGTATGTATGTATGTATGTATGTACGTATGTATGTACGTATGTATGTATGTATGTATGTATGTATGTATGTATGTATGTATGTATGTGTTTATTACAATCGTAATCTGGACGTAGACGGGAATGACTGCGGTACTAAATGACTATTCTCTACATTCTAAACATTGGGTTGTATCCCAGACCCGGTCTGAAAAGACTCAACCATATAAATATAAAGGTGAAGGGAATTTGTACCATTGCATTTTGAATAGAGCTGTTCTGACGGTTAGACTTCTTTGAGTTGGCAGAAAATCAGACCTATCTAAATTTTAGCGGCAGTGTCATGAACTCGCGTTTCAATGTTCCAAATATTATCACATGTACATGCCTAACACATTTTATGTTGCATTCTAGAAAATACAGACGGAACCGGCGGTGATGAGATTGTTGCAATGCTTCAGCAACCGGAACAAGGGCGAAAGACAACGAAAGGGAGAGGTAAAATTAAAAGTACATTCTTATATACCCTTTAACCTGACTGAGCCTTTATCAAAATCGTATCTGAATGTAGATTGGAAAGACTAAGGTTCAAAATGAGTGTTCTGTACAAAAAAGCTCATTACCAACCTAAAACACACCGTTAACATTGGACTTTATCCCCGACTCGGTCTGAAAAGTCTCAACCATACAAATATAAAGGTCAAGGAAATCTAAAACATTACATTTTGAATAGGGCTGTTCTGACGGTTAAGACTTCTTTAAGTTGGCAGAAAATCAGACGTATCTAATTTCAGCGGCAGTGTCATGAACTGGCGTTTCAATGTTCCAAATGTTATCACTGGTACATACATAATACATTTTATAATACATTCCAAAAATTACAGACGAAAACAGTGGTGATGATCCTGATGGAACTTCTCCAGTAAGGGCACAGGGACATCAGAGAACGAAAGAGAGAGGTAAAAATTAAAAAATACATTCTCAATATATCTTTCAACTGACCGAGGCTTTGTTACAATCGTAATCTGCGTGTAGACTGGAATGGCTACGGCGTCAAATGACTATTCTCCACAAAACAGCTTATTTCCGATCTAAAAGACACCGTAAACAATGGGCTGTATCCCAGACCCGGTCTGAAAAGACTCAACCATACAACTATAAAAGTAAAGGAAATTTTTAAGCTTTAAATTTTGAATAGCGCTGTTCTGACGGATAAGACTTCTTTAAGGTCCAGAAAATCAGACCTATCTAAATTTTAGCGGCAGTGTCATGAACTGGCGTTTCAATGTTCCAAATATTATCACTTGTACATGCCTAACACATTTTATGTTGCATTCTAGAAAATACAGACGGAACCGGCGGTGATGAGATTGTTGCAATGCTTCAGCAACCGGAACAAGGGCGAAAGACAACGAAAGGGAGAGGTAAAAATTAAAAGTACATTCTTAATATACCCTTTAACCTGACTGAGCCTTTATCAAAATCGTATCTGAATGTAGATTGGAAAGACTAAGGTTCAAAATGACTGTTCTTTACACAAACAGCTCATTACCAACCTAAAACACACCGTTAACATTGGACTTTATCCCCGACTCGGTCTGAAAAGACTCAACCATACAATATAAAGGTGAAGGAAATCTGAACCACTGCATTTTGAATAGGGCTGTTCTGACGCGGTTAAGACTTCTTTAAGTTGGCAGAAAATCAGACGTATCTAAATTTCAGCGTCAGTGTCATGAACTGGCGTTTCAATTTTCCAAATATTATCACTTGTACATGCCTAACACATTTTATGTTGCATTCTAGAAAATACAGACGGAACCGGCGGTGATGAGATTGATGCAACGCCTCGGCAACGAAAACAAGGGTGAAAGAAAACGAAAGGGAGAGGTAAAAAATGAAAGTATATTCTTACTATACCCTTCAACCTGACTGAGCCTTTATCACAATCGTAATCTGAATGTAAACTGGAAAGACCAGGGTCCAAAATGAGTGTTCTTTACAAAAAAAGGCCTTATCCCCGACGCGGTCTGAAAAGACCCAACCATACAAATATAAAGGTGAAGGAAATTTATACCCTTTTAAACATTTTGAATAGGGGTGTTCTGACGCTTAAATTGGCAGAAAATCAGACCGGAATCTAAATTTCAGCGGCAGTGTCATGAACTGGCATTTCAATATCCAAATGTAATCACTAGTGAACGTCGAATCAATTTTTGAAAATACAGACGGAACTAGACTGAAATATTAGGTATTGTGCGGGCGCACCGGCGCACTGCGACCTACGACCCTTTACTAGGTACCTCAGACTTGACCACGTGGCTCGGAAACACAAATAGTTCACATGCGACTTTAACTATTGTTCGACGATGAACGTGATTTTAAGTCCGGTGTAATGTCCGCACATGAAAGTCGGCGACAACACACGCGATCCACTGCTAAGCAGTGACCGGTTCATCTGCCATGGCAGGCGGCAGAAGTTGAAACTGAAAAATGACCTATTGGCAGCGTTGCCCCCAGGGCAGTTCTGAGCGGAGTAACATGTGCACAACATCCAATTAAACCTGTGCACAACATGCTGTGACGTCACTGAGGAAATGTATGTCTGCCCTGAGGGAAGCTCTGATAATGTGATATATTGCTGCCCTCAGGGCAGATCGGTAGATCAGATCGGTAGATATATATATACTATGCAATACTTTAAGTATAGACCAGATATGAACTGAATATGCTCACGTGTTTTACAACAGGTTCATTAATAGTAGTACGCTTCACAGAACAATAAGATATATGTTATCACTATATGAAGCAGGTTTTTTTCAACATCGCACAGTACTCTCAGAGTTTAATCACGAATTACAAAACTTATTTGATATGCAAATGAGCTGTTAATTATCTTGACACTGCAAAATGCTTCATGGGACAATTAGATATCCATCAGATCAACATTTGTAGCACGTTTTATTTAATTTAATGCTGTAATTTTAGAGTAATGTCACTAATTACAAAGTTCATTAAATATGCAAATAATCCCTAAATTAACTTGACACTGTTCAATGATTCATAACACAATTAAATATTTATCAAATCAATATCTGTAGCACGTTTCACAAAATTTGGTGCCGTAATTTCAGAGTCATATACCTAATTACAAAGTTTATTAAATATGCAAATGAACCCTTAATTAACTTTACACTACTAAATGCTTTACAGCACAGTTAGATATCTGTCGGATCAGTATATGCAGCAGTTTTCATCACATTTGATGCAGTTATTTCGGAGTTATGTGACTAATTATAAAACTTCATGAAATATGCAAATGAGCTAATTATTAACTTGACACTGTTCAATGCTTCTCAGTACAATTGGATATTTATCAGATCAACATCTGTATCAAGTTTCATCAAATTTAACGCTGTAATTTTGGAGTAATATCACTAATTACAAAGTTCGTTAAATATGCAAATAAACCCTTATTAACTTGACACAAGTAAATGCTCTACACGACAATTAGATATCTGTCGGATCAGTATCTGCAGCAGATTTCATCACATTTGGTGCAGTTATTTTGGAGTTATATCACTAATTACAAAACTTCATAAAATATGCAAATGACCTATTTGTTAACTTGACACTGCCAAATGCTTCTCAGTGCAATTAGATATTTATCAAAACAATATCTGTACCAAATTTCAAAGACTTGGGTGCCGTAATTTTAGAGTTATATACCTAATTACAAAGTTCATTAAATATGCAATTCAACCCTTAATGAATTCACACTACTAAATGCTTTACACTACAGTTAGATATCAGTCGGATCAGTATCTGCAGCAGATTTCATCACATTTGGTGAAGTTATATCGGAGTTATATGAATAATTACAAAACTTCATAAAATATGCAAATGACCTATTTATTAACTTGACACCGCCCAATGCTTCAAGTATAATTAGATATTCATCAGATCAATATTTGTTGCTAGTATCATGAAGTTTGGTGAAGGAATTTCAGAGTTATCCCACAAATAACAAAAGTTCATTAAATATGCAAATGAGAAGGTAATTGACATGACACTCACAGTATCATCATAATGATCTTAGATTGTCATCTGTGAAAAGTTTCATGAAATTTTGTGCAGTAATTCTTGATATATGTCTACACTGTCATTACCGTCTCCATAGGGAAACCATTGTATGGAAAAAAACGATATTGCATAACTTCATTAATATGCAAGCCACACTAACCAAAATCTAATCAGTTCCTGCAAGTAGCATATGGTACCTGTGTACCGAATATGACTGGAATCCGTTCTGGCGTTTTTGAGTTATCGTGTAAACAGACAGACAGACAGACAGACAGACAGACAGACACACACACACACACACACACGGACAGACAGACAGACATCGCTATAACATTAGCCCACGTGTTTACACACGTGAGCTAAAAATGTATGCCCTCAGGGCAGATCGGTAGATATACACTATGCAGTACTTTAAGGATAGAAAATGTATGTCTGCCCTGAGGGCAGCTCCGATATATTGCTGCTCTCAGGGCAGATTGGTAGACATACACAATGCAATACTTTAAGGATAGGAAATGTATGTCTGCCCTGAGGGCAGCAATATATCTGAGCTGCTCTCAGGGCAGATTGGTAGATATACACTATGCAATGCTGTAACGATAGGAATGTATGTCTGCCCTGAGAGCAGCTCAGATATATTGCTGCCCCCAGGCCAGACATACATTTCTTATCCTTAAAGTTTTACATAGTGTATATCTACCAATCTGCCCTGGGGACAGCAATATATCTGAGATGCCCTCAGGGCAGACACACACACACACCACACACACACACACACACACACACACACACATATATATATATATATATATATATATATATATATATGCATTTATGTAAGTGTTCGCATTACTTCGAGAGTAGAGCATTAAGTCCCTTTTTACGACGCTGTGATTTGTTCTTCAAACAATCGCACCATACTGGACATCCAAGCCATTATATTACTCTGCAATCCTGCATCGAGCGCTCTACTCTCTGAGACTAGCACGTTTTTGTGAACTATACTACACTTCATGTGAAAACTATTGGACTAAAAAGAAAAGACCTGCAAGAACGTCTGATCGTCACACCATTGCAAACGTGCACGTTTATAAGGCGCATATTTGCAATGGAAAGACGATGGTTTGTCTTCCTCATAAGTTTATTTAATAATCTCCACGCTGCGTTACACACGGGGAAATTGTCATATTAACAGATTAGCATACTTGTACAATTATGAATTCCTTAGACAGCTTCGAAGTGAAAACAACAATCACCCAGTGTGAATATGAAGTCTCCTTTTTAATGAAAATAGCAAAAACGGACAATGAACGTCAACAAACTTGTACCGATCCATTATCTCAGTTGGTAGATAAACCAAACATAATTCAGAAATCTGAGAAGTTGGCTCTAGCTCCAAAACATTTGCAGTGTAGAGATGATAACATATAGTTGTGTCTTTTCTCATCGGTTTACACACACATACACACACACACACGCATAGCCATATGTATATATGGGTATAACAACAACCTAAAATTATCAGACGGTTTCATAAAGCTATGTCAAGACATCCTCAACTTTTTAAAAATTCAATGTAACACCGAAAGACATCATATTTAACATCAGACTCAGGATAACTTAAGGTGTGGTGGTACCTGATCAGTACTGCTTGGGGAGCCAAGGCAGTTGACTGTATTGTTTTCAAATCCCCGAAACAGTCGCCTTGGTAAATAACTGATGAACACCTAGGAGATTTTGATGATGTTATTTCTTTGCTGTATATTAATTGTTATAAACTAATCCTGCTGATGTCATATCTTCATCATTCATATGACACAATCATAGAGAACCTATAATGATCTATTGCTTGCACTTGCATGACGTTACTTTACATCCGAGTGAATTTAAACTGTTTAACTACTTTTGATATATATATATATATATATATATATATATATATATATATATATATATATATATATATATATATATATATATTATACAGTGACGAGAAAATACACACTACATTTAGGTAACAGAGTACTTCTGATCCAATGGGGACATAATATCATTGATGCCATTTTTCTTCTTATACTTTTTAAGGTCGACAGAAGAGGTTGAAGTGCTATAAGGTATGTGCTGTACAATTTATGTAGTACTAGATTAGTAAGAAATAAAGCAAGATTCTAAGTGTCCTTAGAATACCCCTTTCCTCCTTTGTGAATTACGAGAAGGCATATACAGTATGCTAACTTTATTTTGTACTTGTTTTTGTCCACTATGGTGCGATTTGTTTGAAGAACAAATCACAGCGTCGTAAAAAGGGACTTAATGCTTAACTCTCGAAGTAATGCGAACACTTACCATAAATAAGTGAAAAACGAACGAATAAAGAATGAATTGATAGTAAAAATATTTAAACCCCAATCGATCATATTTCTCATGCCTTTTCGACCTCGTATAATGTTCTAAAGTATTCTATGTACCTGCGGACCTAAGGCAGTGGGACAGCTAGACATGACAGTATTTTCCTATACAAATGTCTGCTTGTGTAGATATATATTTATCACATACAGAGACCCAGTTATCCCTATAGTATGACGTAACATCATAGGTATACGGTTTACAGGATTTCCGTTTACCCCTACTTCTGACTTCAGAAGTAGGTGTATGGGGGGTCGGCACTTTTTTTCAACTGAAGCTGTTTGTAAGCATTCTCGTGCAGATGAAAATTGAGTAGGCACAAAAGACTTTACTGAAAAAATGCGGTCAAGGTAATATATACCGAAAACGTCAAAGATTTTGATAGCCATGATATATATAATGTGTGTGTGTTAAAAATATACATACCCTGGTGACCATCTGAAAATTTCCACTGGTGCCTTTCACAGGGTCGCATGGCTATGCTTTCTCAAAGAAGCAGGTCGACGTCTTTGGTCATGATATGAAAACTTCAAAACTGGACGCTGAGTAAATATGACAAGAAAGTTTATTCCACAGGGAAGCAGCGGCATTCATCTGTGCATTTGTAGCTCTCTTTTTTCCCGGACGAATATAGGTTGCAACGGAAGTACTCCGAGTCGTGCAACGGAAAACGTTTTTTTCCCGTCGCAACGTACGAGAGCTATGGCTGCTGCTACAGCGACATATGAGAAAGAACGATTGTCATAGAATCTGAGTCTTGTTCGTTGAGTTTTAAGAGAAACTTTACCTCTTGATGGAGAAATCTGAATTCCGGTTTATGAAATCGAAATCTGAAAACTGAATGTATACACAGTCCCTCTGAACAAGACTGGTTTATAATAGTGTACTACTGTCAGTAAAATTGTCTCGGGTTTACTGCAAGAGAATCGAATAAATTAAGACATAGTTCCTCTTAGCCATGAGTACACAGCTCACCTACTTTCAGTTTTTTGCAGAGCTGTGTTATTTTGGCGCTTTTTTATAGATTAGAATTTTCTGTACAAGTAGCAAAAAGCTTAACATCGAAATACACCAGAAAAATACTCAAAATTAAGAGAAAATGCTTTTAGTAGGGTTTTGGACGAGGTTCCCCTCATCTGAAGGGCCAGTATGGGCCTGATGGGCACTGCAAAGGCCAAACCCCTCGCAGCTTACTTGGAGTTGGCCGGCAATCTTAGCCGTGAGTTGGGTACAGCCTAAATGCGTTCCCGTCGTTACACGTGCTTGCAGGCATGTGAGCATTTTTTCTGTTTTTCTGTGATTTAATACAGTGAAGAAGTCATGTATATCAAACTTTGACTACAATGTATAAAAATTTGACCACATATATATCTTATATGGATATACTAGGCTTACATTAGATACAAAATAAAAACAGTTAATAGTCGCCGGCTACGTACAAAGCTGGATCGAGGTACGGGCGCGGGCCGGAGAACGGGTGGACCGAATCCTTGACTCCGTTTCAACTCAATGGACAACGGACACATCGTTTGGTGTCGCCGTTCTCAAACGACTGAAAATCCAGTCGTTGTGGACTGACCAGGTTGGAGTACAGAGAATTACTTTAAAAAGCCAAGTGTAGAATTCGGGATTAGGTGGAGATAATTTGTTTTCGTTCCTGCCAGCCTGATCCGACGCATTCACTGAAGTTTGTCTCCCTCGTTCAAGCTTAATATTCATAGACGTGGTGGTTATCCGGTTCTTGGGGCCTGAACCGGACAGCCATTACGACAAAATTCATATGGGAAAAAGCTTGAATGATAAGATTCTGTCCATCCACATGTCGTCAACAGTCATTACTAATACATTCCAATTTCATTAAAACACAAGAATAATGTTTACACGTCCATTTATTTTACGATACAATTATTTATTACCGCCAAGGGGAAATTTAATTACGAGCTTTGAGCTACAACACCTGAACCAATTTTGAACCGTCAAACTTTCACATCAAGCAAAATGTACTATGACATACATACATACTTATACATACTAATTTTGTCAAAATACATGACGTAGTCAACAAGACGCAACTTTGGTCCAATTTTTCACGTTTAAAGCCATTATGCAGGCCTGCCTGCGCACGTTTTATTCAAATCTACTAGTACGTCATTGGACAAGTTACGATCAAATGTAATTGCAAACTGTTTTGCTTTTACAATACCATTGGTTTTTTTTGTTTTTACAATACCTTTGGTTTTTTTTTTTTTTTTTAATTTACAGAACAATTACACGAACATGTCTGAAAAGATCATGACAATGTGCTATGATTATATATATATATATATATATATATATATATATATATATATATATATATATATATATATATATATATATATATATATATATATATATATATATATACACCTCAACCAACTTCTGTCTCTAAATGATCCAGTATGGCCACTGAGTGGTCATTCTGATATTTATATTTTCCTCTGTTTGACGTATACGAGTGTTTTCCGCGGAGCCACACAACTTCGAGCCGAAGGCGAGAAGTTGTGCGGCTCCGCGAAAAACACGAGTATACGATGACGTCAAACAGAGAAAAATACCATGGGATTATATATTTATCACATGTACAGTCTTCTTTTGACGTAGATGGGTCGAAGTTATTATAACAAATTTCATGAATTTCGTCGCGATTTGTGTTGTATTTACGCGAATTACTTTCATTTATCGGGTAAAGCGGCCCGTCACCCAGGACAAAATTTCATTCATAAATCCCATTAAGGTCAACTTTTGATACGTGGAACGGTATCTCTACCGACCACGTGAACGTGTCAATCATTGTCTCGCGCTGTCGATGACAGGCAAGTCGTCTGTCGGCGGACAGCTTTCACCGCGCTAGCGACGGATTTAGAATATTTACGAATAGATTTATGGAGTAAAATGCAACGACACGATCGAAACAGTGATTATCATTCTCAGAGATGCCGTGGCTTTCAAAATATCACACAAATTTTCGACCTTGGCGAGCGCGAACGATTCCGTTCGATGACACAAATAGTAAGCTTAGGCCAAATAGCATGTTTGTTTGTGGTCAACGGTCTCGGCCGGTGTCAACTCGGATCCCGATCTCGGTTGTCAGTGTTTTCGTCTAACGGACTTTGATGTTTGCAGTGACACATATCTCGCCCGTAGATACATCCTAATTTTATTACTTGACAGAAACTCTGTTCTGTTGTGTGTGTTGTCTGAGTCAATTATCGAAATACACATGACTCCACAGCGCTGCAATGAAGAGTTAGACTGCAACTCGACAGCTTATGTCTTCGCTACAGCCTTATACGCTGCGGGTTTTATTCCGAGCGAGAATTGTACGGAACTTTTGTGTGTGATGAAGGACATTTATAGTTGTTAGTCGATGACTTTATGCCTTTGCCTCCTATGTCGCTTTCCCAAAGATTATACTGTACTCATTTATTCAGTTGAACTTATGTTTAAGTGTAGATTTAGCTGCTCGCAGGTTTATCGCCAACCGGGATCGCCAGGTACTATAGGTACGAGCCTTGCCTTTACGACTCGACTGGAGCCTAGTCGCGACGCGATGTTACTGAGTCATTAAAAAACGATCGACGGTATCTATTCGATTCTCGGTAATAGCTATACTTTTATCGGCTCAAAGTTCGTTGGACATGCTTTCTATGTTTCCATGTGTGGCACAGAGATCATGAGAGCACGGCATCGATCACGACAAATCGGTCTGTGACCGTCGCGTCGCGACGTGTAGGTATGAATGGTACCATGCAGGAAAAGGTTCCGGTTGATGACGTACAACAGGGGCAATATGGACTTCTTATCTGTGCTGATGTGCGTCACACAGGTGGAGATACGGGCCAGTTCATATAATTAAATTGTTTATGTATGGAGGCATTAGGCAGATATGTCAAAGTCTATGGATCATAGTCACTCTTGATATAAGGACAATGTACTATGATACACATGAGTACGGTGGCCCCTACATGCCACGGAACTCTTTTACTTGACTATAAACTCTAATTTTTCTCGACAATATCTTTAATATTTGTAAGAGATTTTATTCTCCACAGCGAACTTTTAATTTTGTACGGGAAACTTATTTTTAGAGTAAAATGTTTTAAAACACTTTGAACAAAAAACTTTAACTTTAAAAAATAAACTAAACTTTATCTTAACTCTAACTTCTCAAAAGTATTTTAACTTTAACTTTAAAGAAAGTATTAGTTTCTAAGAAGTATTTATTATTTTGTAAAACAAGGGTATAAATTTTTCAAGAGTACCAACTCCCCTACACGTCATGGAAATTTATTACTTTTAAATATAAATGCATATTCTTGACAATATATTTAATATTTGTAAGAAATTTTATTTCTCCACAGCAAACTTTTAATTCTGAACGGGGAAACTTTATTTTTTTTGGGTAAACTATTTTAAAAACTTTTAACAAGAAAACCTCTTTCAAAAAATTACTCCAACTAAAAACAAAATATTTGTTTCTCAAAAGCGCTTTTTATTTGAAAAGAAGTAAAAAAATTTCACAGCAAGAGTTTAAGATTTTTGCAGAGCACGATGTGAGTTACTTAAATGACATAACGTTATGTTTTTAGAGCAGAAAACCTAAATTCTTAGAGAAAAGTTTTATTTTTCAAGAGTAAAATTAATTTCTTCATGGAAAAAAGATTTTCTCAGAGCAGCAAATTGAAATACATTGAATAAAACTTTTTTTCTAAGTGGAGCGAAATTATTTACTGAACACACATCGTCTGCCGTCAGGACCCTCAAAAATAAACAGTTGACGGGACTCAGACCAAATAATCAGGTCAAAGCACTATTGATTCATATGATTAACCCGTACTCGCCATGTATTCCACACAAATAACAATGATCTACTCAGTCAATATATCCCAGCACTAAAATGGTACAGATCCGATATGAGAAGTTAGTTGCCTTCATTTTCTTTATAATCATCCCGCTCGAGTGGCAACTGACCCGTTTGCGTGCCCGTAGCCCTGCGTACGATGCTGTGTGTTCCCGGCGTTATACGAGCTGCAGTGCTGGAGTCCGTATAACGCCGGGAACACACAGCATCGTACGCAGGCATGGCCGGGCTAGCGTGCCCGTAACGCTGATGAAGTCAGTCATGGTTGTCTCGGAGACACTGGGTCATCAAACTTGGGTGTTGCATGGTGGGATACTTTAACTTCCGCCGCCGTTAAAATAAAGTTTTGAGCTTGTCGAAAAAATGTTCTACTCTTCCGCAAAATATGTTATTCTCGCTAGAAAGAGTTTTGCGCCCTCACTTGAAATGTTTCTCCTCAGAACTAAATTGCGCTCTGAAGAAAAGTAAGTTTGACATTTTCATCCTTCCTTCTTCGTTCTTTCTCAGTTCAGTTTTACCAAATTCTTAAATCACACTCAAATGTAGAAAATGTATCTTAATGGAATTAATTTTGTTGTCTTCAGAAAATAATTTCGCTCCACTTAGAAAAAAGTTGTATTCAATTTATTTCAATTTACTGCTCTGAGAAAATCTTTTTTCCATAAAGAAATTAATTTTTACTCATGAAAAATAAAGTTTTCTCTAAGAATTTAAGCTTTCTGCTCTAAAGACATAAGGTTATAGGTTATATCATCCATTTAAGTAACACAGTTCGTGCTCAGCAAAAATTTTAAACTCTTGAACAATTTTTACTTCTGTTTTACATAATAAAAAACGCTTTTGAGAAACGAATATTTTGTTTAAGGTTGAAGTTATTTTCTAAAAGTAAATGTTTTTGTTAAAAGTTTTTAAAACAGTTTACATAAAAAATTAATACATCGTTTCCCCGTTCAGAATTAAAAGTTTGCTGTGGAGAAATAAAATTTCTTACAAATATTAAATATATTGTCAAGAAATATGAGTTTATGTTCAAAAGTAATAAATTTCCATGACGTGTAGGGGAGTTGGTACTCTTGAACAAGTTTTGCTTTTGTTTTACAATAAATAGTTTTGAGAAACAAATATTTTGTTTAAGATAAAGTTAAGTTCATTTTTTGAAAGTTAAAGTTTTTTATTCAAAGTGTTTTAAAACCTTTTACTCCAAAATAAAGTTTCCCGTACAAAATTAAAAGTTCGCGGTGGAGAAATAAAATCTCTTATAAATATTAAAGATATTGTCAAGAAAAATTAGAGTTTATATTCGAAAGTAATAAAGTTCCGTGGCGTGTAGGGGCCACCGTACATGTGCATAAGAATTGCCATTGAAAAATAATCATTGTCCTATGACATGGATGTTGTGTTGCAGACTAAGACAGGCCATGGTTACACTTGTACTACGCACTTTTAAAGTACCTGCATGTCAATTTAACCATACAATCGATTCACCAACAACTCAGATCAACAGCTCTAAAAACAGTTGATCCAGTGAGGACTATGTCTTTTACGATGACTCGTTCTTGTTCTTGTTTCAGATATTGTTTTGGATCACGGGAGCTGTCTCTGTTTCTGTAGCAATCATAACAATATCTATCTTCAGAGGTGCATATGGTTGTCCCCTGCAAAACACTGGTCAGAGAGTGTGGCTTGCCATATTGACTACAACATATATGTCTGCAGTCGTTTGCATGGTTATTCTTCTGCTGTGCGCGGCAGAACGAATTTCCTGTGAAGTATTGCGAAACAAAGAAGTTACATCTACCATTGTTTCCGTGATTGCGACAATTGTAGCCGGCACTATATTTGTAGCCATGGTAAGAAAGTTGTGCATTTCTATAATGTTTCCTCTACTAATTTAGATTATTTAATTAATATGATATAATTAAGTAGACGGTATTTGACCTAGCATAGATTCTGCCATAATAAATTTCGTAAGAGTGCAATATTTCTCAGCTTTTAAATTATTGAATACTTATAAGAATCAACATATCAGTCAAGTAAATTGTATGTTATAAAAAGACCTATTAAATATATTATGTAGATGAATTACATTTGTTAAACTGGTAATTGACTGACAGGACTTCGAAAAAATCGTCGCAGTCTATCTTCTCTTGCTTAAATAATTACATTAACTGAATTTAATGTTTGCCATGTACTTCTAATTTAGCGCCTTCAAACATATCTACAAACTGATCGGTTTGTAATTACGCATGGGTACCTAATTTCAACAACCCTTGTTCTGACCATGATTGGTCAGTGAACTTTATAGGCAGAGTTAATGATTAGTGCAATACTACTATAAACCCAAACCATTTAAAATGAAAAGACATGACACACTCCAGAGCATTTAACATTATAGCGTTGTACTTTGCCAGCATACTTATTTCAAAAGCAACATTTCTCATCAAAGATGACATGACAACCCTGTCATACTTAGTATTTTCAAAAAGCAGATAATTTAAACTTTAGTATGGTAGCAAAAGTGTACAAAAAGGATAAAGGTGAACAATGAAATTATACTTTCCGTGATTGTAACTTATTTCAACTAGTTTTAAATGGTAAAACCAGTAAAACCTACATTAGTTCCCAAATCTTTTGTTTAAATAGTTGACCGTTCGCAGCTACGCGTAGCTCCTTTTAATGCAACTATTTGGCTGATGTAACTATGCCAATGCTTTGAATTGCTACATAGTGCTGCATATACATCGTTGGCTTACATTTTTATAATAGCGAAAAGCATTTTTTCTCCAAATGATAAAAAAGTGAAAACTATCTAGACGATGTAGCTTTGAAAACGGCGAGGTAAACGACCATAGAGATGTGAAAATTACCTAGGGGATAAAGACATGCTAAAGCTTTCACGGATTGTTTCTCTGTGTGAATCCATCGTGAGTCTTTTCTGCCGGAATAGTTCTATACGTTCTATCCCCAGGTTGAGATGTTTGGCGTTGATAACCTCTTGCAAAAAAGGACTGAGAGCCATCTTTTAGGGGGAATATGAATCTGTTCGTTCTTTGTTCAAACCATTTATTAGTATTTGCTAACTTTGTTTTTAGTGTAGGGTGTTTCAGCAGTATCTTGACATCGGAGCTTTTTCCTTTAATGGATAGCTCACCAAGAGTCACAAGCATATTGTTCGAGTGACAGGTTCTGCAGAATTCTGTATAACAACAGCTCGACATCATATGTTTTGAAGGCACCATCAGGGTAATGCTAGTAACTCTTATTCTAATATGAATATTTCTCACTAAATATTTATTTCATGGCTTTATCTTTACTTTGATCCAGAATAAGACATTTTCCGATCCTTGCTTGTCAGCTTGAAGCTAATGTCATGTGCTTTCATCTCACACATTTGCATTGGTCAAAATATCACCTTCTCTCTCACTCTATCTGTCCCAATATGCCATGGACTCTGTCTTTTAATGTGCGGCGCTTCAATAAATGACGACTCCCATTCACCGATGTATTGATCAAATCCATGATCAGTGTATCCGTTCAAGTTAAATATTTTCACTTTCCATTTTTTGATATCTATGTACTATATCGGAGAATCATGCCGTAACGTAAGTCTTTGACAGCTCAAAGACTGCATTAGGAGTCCAGGCCAAACGAAGGCAGAAAAATAATGCAAGGCAGGCATAACCAGAAGAGATTTGTTTGTCAACGCAGGCAAAGCATAATGCTCAATGCATTTCTGCATGGCGGTAATACTGAGAATCAAGGATCTTGTAGTTGTCGCTCTACAGGCTGTTTCATGCGCTAAGCAATAGGAGTGAAGACTTGGCGGGAATAGGGCTGTTTTTATTGTAGCAATGGGTATGCATATGCAAATGAGCGGTTGCGGCCAATGTCAGGTCAGTAATTAATTAGGAGGAATTTGTTGCTGTGTCTGCATCTTAAGAGGAATTCTGCTCGCTTGTTAAGGGTCGATTTGCTGTCTGAATATATTATATTGAGTTTATCTGTTATGCAAAGGTTTCAGTGTTTGGTTTCAACTGGGAGGAGCCCTCTCGATTGATATTGTAGTTTCTGTTGTTGTGTTTGAGTTTCCATATGGATTTTGAGAGTTCTATGCTATTTCTGTGCTTGGCAGTTTTGAATATATTGCTCGAGAAATATGGGCAGCACAATCAAAGCCCACAACAACCAAATACTACATAAAGATAAGGAATAAAAAAGTTGCGCAACTGCCGCAAAAATGACGATTGCCCACTCTAAGGAAACTGCCTCACCTCTTCAATAATATACAAAGCCACTGTCACCACAAACGATTGTCAGAAACGCTAAAGCTTTCAAACAAAGATACACATACCACAAGTACACATTCAAAACACAGAAATAGCACAAAACTTTTAAAATTCATATGGCAACTCAAAGATAACAGCAGAAACTACAATATCAAATGGGCAATTATCGACAAGGCTCCCCTATTCAACTAAAACCAAACGCTGTAATCTGTGCACAACAGAAAAAACTTCATATAATCTATTCAGACAGCAAATCGACCCTTAATATGTGAACAGGATTCCTCTCAAAATGCAGACACAGCAGTAAATTCCTCCTCACTAATAAACGACCTGCCATTGGCCGCAACCGCTTATTTGCATATGCACACCCACCTGCTACACAATATCAACAGTTCCATTTCTGCCAAACCCTCACTCCTGATGATTGCTTAGCGCATGAAACAGCCTGTCGAGTGACAACTATAAGGTCCTAGATCATATAATATATATATTTATCACATGAATATATATATATATATATATATATATATATATATATATATATATATATATATATATATATATATATATATATATATATATATATATAAATTGGAAAACAATATTTCTCAATATTTCTTTTTAATGTCAATATAAATCCGATCAAAATATTCTTTTCCTGCAGCTTACTGGTGATTGTTTTACTATACAAGAAAAAACCAATCCATATACATCAACGTCACCATTTCCTTCCCTATCATCAACTGGACTCAATGAGACAAGTTAGCTGAAATATTAGTGTATCAACACCAAAGTACATTTATGAAATAAGTATTGCTTACTATTGGTATTAGCAACGTGCGCGTTAAAACGATATCAGTTATCCCAAAATGGAAACAATATCATGATGACAAAACATGATCTTCAATACACTTTGGTTGAATTTATTGCACTCGTGGAGGAATTCCTGTTCTTCACTCGCCTTCAGCCCGTTTTAAACATACGTTCCAAAACTCGCTCCTTGATAAATATTTAACTCAGCCAATTTGGGCGTAGGATTCAATTAGTCAGCCCTACATGAAGGTTCACTTAATGCTGATTAGGGTAAAATATTATTACGCAACATATTAAATTGATGCGATATTATATCATTTACTGTTAGTTCCATTTAGTTACTTCATAGAGTATTTTAATTAAATTTTACATACACAAACTTATTGCATTGAATATGGAAAATCTGGGGTATCATTGCTATGCACAAAATACGATTCGCATTATGTGTTCCGCTCACCCTTAAGGCCTGTAGAAAGAAGGAGTATTGACATTACTACCATAAAAGTAATTGGATCCCCTTGACAAAATAGATAATGAAGACATGCATAGTAATTAATAATAAGTAATTGTATCTGACTGCAAACGTAGGGGCTGCAGTACTCCAGGTTATGTACTTGACGTACTTTGTTCGTGTGAGGCTAATACAAGGTATATTACGTGGCGTGCTTGAGCCCCAAAATATTGGGGCAAGATTAGATAAGTTATCTCTGTAGGTGAATTCTTTTGTTAGATTGTTAATAGTGTCCCATTTCATGTATATTACACTTTTGAGTATGATAATCATTATAAAAAATATATTGTGCGAATATTATTGGTCAACAAATTTGTGGCCTACTATATATATTTTACCCTTACAAATGTACCGCACTATTGTGGCCTGAATATATATTTCAGAGTTACAATTTTTCTTATACGGTCACATATGGTGGCCCTTTTTATTTATAATACATGAGTTGAGTTTTATTCATTTTCATTAGTGTTTGCAGCTGGTCGGGGTATCACAATGCCACAAGTGACGTGGCGCTTTGATGGCGTTTGCAGAAGATAAATGTTAATATCATTGACCCTGTAATCAAATTGGTCAAGTTGATGTAGATGAATTGCATGGAAATTAAAAACATTTCTCCCATATAGTAAATTAAACCTAATACCTTCATGCATATTAAAGCTTACAAAATGCAAGTCAGTCAATTAAACTGCAAAGACATCTGATCAACATGAGTGTCATTGAATTCACAATTTCTTCAGCATATATGAAAATTAGATGCAAATGTCCTCAAGTTTTGAGATAATGTAATATGCAAAAAGTTTAATTTATTTCTTGGATTATCTTCCTGTCATACGTACAGAGTAGTTAGAGGTGCTTTGTATTTCGTATGTCTGCAATATTTTCTTACTTTTCAGAATTGCATGCTATGTTTGGGCGTTTTATGCAGACACAATTTATATTGTCTGGAGGAGCAATTTACCGTTGTAAGAGCGCTGACTGTCTTTTTTGCAGATGTTTTGTTTTCATATTTTTTAATTTCTCAAAAGTGTTAGGTACTCTATTGCTGAATGTTGCAATATCACAAATTATTCATAAAAACAAGTGTGTCACTTGAAAAGAAAAGCAGAAAAGATTACATTTGCAAATTCAATCGGCAGTACTTCACCATGCAATTATCCAAAATAAGTTCCAATCGTGTTCAGAATACACCAGACAAAATTACATCATCCTTGTCGGTGTCTACCACCTTACAGTTCACTCACCTTCCAGACAAATAAAAGAAAATTATCGACAATATGTCGCATTTTGATTGATTTTTAGCTGATTTTTTTATATTTTCACAGATAGAGTAGCTGCACGTTGAGTTTGTAATTAGATGTATTTTTAAATAATTTTCTTAGTATTTTTTGTAATTTTTAAGGTGCGTTAATGTCAGCTTGTAATTTTCAATATACACGAATTTATTATGACACTGGTATTAACTTGTCAAATATGTGAAACATGATTTGAACTAATTTGGGATAATCGTATCTTTATATCTTTCAAATTTCTCAAAAGTGTTCGGTGCCGTATAGCTGAATGTTGCAATATTACAAATGACTCATAAAAACAAGTATGTAATGTAAAAAGAAAAGCAGATAAGCTTACATTTGCAGATTAAATCGACATTACATTACCGTCCAATTATCCCAAATAAGTTCCAATCGTGTTGTGATTTTATGTGTATTTTAACCACAATGCCTTACAATTATTGTAATTCTTTTTATTTTAAGTAGATTACAAATTGTCAGCTATCGGCAGATTTCTCCTAAAGTTGTCATTTTATCGTGACATGAGAGTGTTTTTTTGGACAGTCGAGAGCCTTCCGCGTCGAAAGAGGTAACTGACTGTAGGATTCGTGTTTATTTTTCGACTAGAACGTGCAGTTTTCTCGGCAGGCCGGATAATTCTGTTTCTAACCTTGGTGATTAGGCTACGGAAGAGAACGTCGAGACGTAGAATAAAATACACTTATAGAAACTACCCAGAAAACGTACGCCTGTGAGTCGATCGACCCCGGCCGTGACATTCGTTGGTAAATGCCTGCATGTGCGGATGTACACAAGCATGGATCGTGTTTACATACTCACTAAAGAAGAGACTATTATGCTAACTTTATTTTGGGTTTCTTTAGGAAAGGCGTCTGCGCTAGGTTTATGTTCCGGAATCTTCCTTCTTGACGGGAGGTCAGGGTTCACGGGATAAAACGAGTGTATAACACAAACTTGGTAGGTGAGGGCGTACTGCTAAATTCGCTTCATTGTGCCATGAAGCCCATGTTTGATGTGGATGGATCCAAATTATTGTTTTTTGGCATACTAAAAATAGATTTGTCTCATTCTGTACCGCATACGCGCACGGTATAAGTCGACCGTCGCGACATTCAGAGGTGGCACCGTGAAGTTACAGGATCTATATATGATGGATAATTTGGACGTTAATTGTACCAGAAAACAAGCAGTTTTGAAATAATCCAGGCTTGCTATGACTGCATCTATGATGAACAGTTGTGCAGAGTGTGTTGTACGATGCAGGGATAGCTATACACAGACACTGCTTGTTGCATTAGATGTCAAATTTCGTCGCAGTCGCCAGGACGACTTGGTCTACATCGTTCAGGACTCACCCCGTTCTGTTACAGCCCAAACTTTGGTAAAGAATATCTGACATACCGTTACTGTGAGGAAGTGTCAATTTATTTGTGTATGAACGAATACTATCTTCATTTTAAAGAGCGGTAGGATATATCGCGTCTCGACTCCCGCAATACCAAGCCAAGTTCACGGTGCGCTAAGTCGCCCTAATATTTGTGTGCATCACACCCCGAATGTGCTGCTTCTTTCATCATGTAACTTATTTACACCAAGAGGTGAGTTACAGACCAACACTTCTGTATACAAAAATTCGGCCTTCGGTCTTTGAAACAAAGTTGACTATTAATGTTTTTCTCGAGGGTCTATGGTTTAGATAGGGACGTTCAAATGCACCGACCGGGCAATTTTCGAAAATGCTGGTTTAGGGGCCCGTTTTAGCACTGCTATCAGTGCTAAAACAGTATTTTAGCATCAGTGGAATGAGCTCTCGTCCAATCAGAATGGCGCATGGTAGCATGATATAATATAATTCGTATTTTAACGTGTTAAAATGTTAAAACACTAGTTCATATCAGTCTAAACAATAGGAGAATGGCAATACAGGCATAGCATGTATGATATATGTATATAAATATCTTTCTATCTATCTATCTATCTATCTATCTATCTATCTATCTATCTATCTATCTATCTATCTATCTATCTACCATTTCTGTGTATCTATGTATACATTCATCTATCTATCCATTCCTACCTATCTATACGTACGTAAGAACATCCATACATCCATCCATACATCCATCCGTCAATCCATCCATACATACACACATACACGCCCACAAGCACATACATACATACATACATACATACATACATACATACATACATACATACATACATACATACATACATACATACATACATACATACATACATACATACATACATACATACATACATACATACATACATACATACATACATACATACATACATACATACATACATACATACATACATACATTCAGTCATACATGCACTCAGATCACTTTATATTTTTGTTTAATAATGTCTATATTTAGATATTATTCCCTAATATTTTCTTCGTTCAGCGAAGGAAAATATCAGTGACGTAATGACCGTGTCACCACGAGTCGAAGACGAGTGGTGACACGGTCATTACGTCACGAGTATTTTCCGAGCTGAACGAAGAAAAATATTAGGGAATAATATACTTATCACATGCACAAGCCAAGAATTCGTTATTTTTTGCAAAATAAAATAAGTTTTCCATGACGATTCCGCGTTTAAACTTTTGAACTACTTTAGGAATAAATATCAGTACGCCGTGCACAAGTTGTCAATCATTTCCAGTCGTCCGTCGTGTGCGTTAGCGCTCACGTTCGTTCGTGTGTGGAGCAAATGACAGCTCTCGGTCTACACGTAGGCTACCTTCCGCAAAGTTATACTCTATTTCAAAGATAGCATAGTCCTAGAAATTCATCACAGACGAAGACACACTATTTTTCGGGAATAAATATCGACTGCATCTCGACGGAGCGAACACTGTCCCCGTTGCGCCTGACCCTGTTTGCAATGCGTACGGAACCCACGGTAAGCTTATACGCGACCAGCTTCGAGTTCGTTGTTTCCGCAAATTATTCACGTAATTCCTTCGGAATATACAGGCGGTACACTCTTGTGTGTACATTGTTCGGATTAGTAATGTCGTAGTCTGTGAAATATCGATTCATTACATGACTTTTGATCGTGAGAGAAACATCGGCCGCCATGTTGTTTGTTTACATATTTACGAACACACCGAAGTTCGACAAAAAAAAGTCCGACGCACCAAAATTGATGACATAGACGCGGGTTGTCGTGACGTAGAACGACCAGAGAATAAATCCCGTATTTTATGTTCGGAGACGACAAACTTGGCTTGTGCATGTCGATATAGTTTCAATATCCTGTTATGTGAACGTTTTTGTCACGACCAACAAACCTTTCGTGACGGTTTTTTCACAGTTTGATTTTCAGGAGTTTGCTCGGTTAAATGTTGTATTTACCTTCCTGTAGTTTTTGCGATACTTTCTTTCGCGATCGACAAAGAAGACATCAAAGAACTGCTTTCAAATCCATCGGGTTTATAATTTCTTCCCATCAAGGGGCTTTTGATGAAATAAGTCTACAACCTATCAGAGATGACAAACTAACGCCAGAACAGTCAGCTAATGCGGTACAAGACGATTGTGAAGGGAATTTGAAGTAAGAGATTACAGACTGAGCTAGATATCGCAACACTCGATGTCACTATTTTGTCGCTGTGCCAATTCTACCATATCGCAGATGTGATGTTTAATATCAACGTAATTAATAGACTTGACGCTACTTCCTTTCGCAAAATATTACATTTTCGGAATACCGACGTCAGTATGATAAGGCACGACTAACAAATATGTGCAAATTAACAAATAGAACACCGCACGTGATTTTTTTTTTTGTTTCTGTCGACTGTTGATTCTGATTCAAAGCATCACGTTTGTTAAGGAGTGTGTTATTCCTGAACGACGAATGGGGACATCCAAAGGTGGCATATCGTCCGTGAAACGACAACCAGCTTTACAAGCAAGGGATGCTGGGTATGCTGTTTACGTCCCAGTCTTGGGCCCTCCGAGTGATGAAGACAAGAAACGCGAAGAGGATAACAGCATTAAATTGATGATAGCAGACGCGATACCCGATGTGGATCAAAATGTAAAACGTGAATATATTAAATCATGGGCACAAGAGGTACTTTCCTTCGCTGGAAAAATATGATAAATTTAGATGTCATTATAAGACACGTACCTATTACATCAGGAGGACTAAATATAAAGCAAAAGCGATTTCCAAAGGCTAAGGTATATCTCTTTACTCATGTCATTGCACAGGACACCGACTTTTATAAGGGACGCTCGTACAGATTAGGCGATATCGAAACAAAAGTAGACACCATAATACAACACGCTGAACAAGCTGATCTTATATTTTCCGTTGGTTCGAAGGTTTACAGAAAATTTAAGAATGAGTTTCGTGGATTAGAAGTAAACGATGACAAACATAAAGAATTCATTCCGATTCTTGATAGCAGTTTCTGTGATTTGAATACAAAAGACGACACTTACGAAATTTTGACGGTAGGTCGTATGTCAAATGTTGAGAATCTTAAGGGATACGATATTGTCGCAGTTGCACTGGGCAAGGTGGCGACAAGAAGCAGTTTTGTAATGTGTGGATTGCAATGGAGAATCCGTGGAATATATATGAGGACAAGGATGAGAGCTTAGTGTTTATTAAAAAACACTCGAAATCTGTAAACGGCAATTTGTTAGATGTACATATCACATGCAGTACGGTATTCAAAAACTGGTCACACAAGATATTCAGAAAGTCGTCTGTTCCTAATAACCTCCCGGACTGAACCATTCGGAATGGTTGGTTTAGAAGCCATAACAGCAGGTATTCCCGTTCTAGTCACCGCTAATTCAGGTCTGGCCGACTTTCTCAAAAAACATTTCCCATAACACATGCATGATCCCATGATTGTTTCAAAGTTGGGGAAAACCGATATCGACATAGACGCTGACATCGACATTTGGGTCAATCGAATCACTGATGTTTTACTTAATAAATACAATGAAACATTTGATCTTGCCAGGCAGGTCAAAGATAAAATGACAGAAATAAAATCTCACCCAAATAGTCGAATTTTTAAAGATGCGCTAAAGAAACTGAAATAATGCCCGAAATCGCTCCGTTAATTTAACTCTGCTCAATTGTTTTCCTCATCAAAAGTTTTCTTATAGGATAGTTTACTCCACGGAATTTCAGTATGATTTGGTATTGCTGACAGTATTGCGCATGATCTTGTAGGATCTGATATCTCAGAACAACGTTCATGAGTGTGGATTTAAGGACTCTGTCGTTACAGCCTTGCTACGTTTGCAAGTAGTAAACAGGTAAAATGTCAAGTCAGCGTTAAATTAACCGTCGCCATACTAAGGTGTTGAATGCATTTCTAAGTAGCATTTATGGTAGTATGCACATCGAAAGTTAAAGACTAAAACTTTTGCTCAAATTTTCCCCAAGGAATCTTTCAACAATCCTTTTTCAAAATGAAGGATAAAAATGAGGGGTCATCGTGCAAATTTTGGTACTATAGAAACAAATTACCCAAGATTTACCGATACTGGTATTTGAAATTCAAAATGGCCGCCGTCCCTGTGTTAACTCTATGGAGAATAATAAAATTTTCGATTTTCAAAAAAACTAAGTTGATGAAAGTTTTCCTTCCTTCTTGGGTTTATTCAATTTGTTATTTAGAATTTTCTAAGTTGTCATATCACAGTGTCGACCTGTTTACCTTTGCCTCGATGAAAATCACTTGTACTGATACAGAGTTACTCAACCACTCACAAAAAGTGTAAACGAAGTAAGTCTGCGCAAGAAAAAAACCCTTTTGTATTTTCGAAGCAAATGATTCATTCTTTGATCTTTATTACAAATGTTTTTCAGTACAAATTTTTCCTGCTTCATTACTTTACTTTATTTTGTTTATGCTAACCAAACTTTCCAGTGTGACGAGTCCCTATAGAAGGTTTCATAATATGTGGGTGTGTTGTCATGTAAGGGAGAATGTTTAGGCTAGGATCAAATAAATCGTTTACGTGATAACGGCCTCTGGCATATTTATTTCATCGAGTGAGATGTCTCAAATCACTCTATAATATCGATATCTTGAAAGCAATTTCTCATAAACCAATATTTAATCACCGACATTGTAAACTTCGATGATTTTTTTCACGATGTTTGTGTTTAATTCCTACAGCAGTAACTTCATGTTCTACTCTCTCAAAGCGTAAGATACAGAGTGTTTAGCCTGTCAACTCAGTCTGTACATATGTAAACTGCATTATTATTATCAGTAAATAAATTTTGGTACGGACTGGAGTTCAAATATATACAATACCAGCGCATTAGGAGTGAAAGAAGAACTGGCAATTAACATACAATACAAACAAAAAAAAACAATCATAATGCAAAAATCACATACAGTTAAAGCTACTGGCGTTTTAAACTTCCGTTTTACATTTTTACAAAATACGTAAATTGTATGTAATTAGCTTAATAATATCGCTCAAGCTGACGCTGAACGGATACCTGCAAACTTAGCCGATTTTAGTTGAGAAAACTATTTTCGCCCGTCCGCCCTTCTTCCTGTTACAAAAGCATAAAGAATGATGCATTTTCCGCCCCAAAACACATAAAAGCTCCAAAACGTTCCAAAACATGCCCCAAGGACAGCAATTAGCGCTGTCCCTGCCCTCATTCTACTGCTGGCAGCACCATGCATTGGTATTAGCATGTCGCAGTTGGCGACAAAATAGGGGCTGGGAAGGAGGCTATGAAGACGATATTATGCTCACTACAAATCTACAGTATATTCAATAATCAATGGTCACAAAAAGCCTGAATTTTCTGTAGGTAAATAAGACAAAAATCATCTTTCAAATGCCTTTTAAGAGAACACGCAGCCCTGACCGCGAAATCATAACAAGCCGCTGGGGGTCGTGTCTAGCACAGGTGCTTGGCTTGTGGCTTCGCGAAACTTTTTTGATAATTGTTGTATTTCAGGGGCTTGGCGAACTGATGAGCCAAGCACCTGTGATGTCAAATAATTGAGGAAATCTGTTTTTTCAGTTTCCCTGGCCATTCTCAAATGTGTGACATACCTCACAAACTGGGAACCATATCTGTACTGCTTGGGAACAATTGTGGACGTCTCAACTAATTATATGCACTTTGTAAGCAATGAACAGCGAGGATTGTACACAGCCTCGACTTCACTGAGGTTACAATACTCTGTTTTGAAGGCTCTCCATCATATTAGTGGACAACATGATGAATTTACAGTTCCCTAGATCAGATATTGGTACCGTACTTTGACCCTCTGTGGATCAAATATGGCGACTCACTGTTGATAATCTGCTTGCGCGTTGTAGGCCAAGTATTTCGAGTGGTAAGTAAGACTCGCTCACAGCTTATAGAAATCTGTCATCTCTTTTAATTTAATCGCTAATTGGTGAAGTTGAAATACCTTTAGAGTAAGTACTCTTTCGTTTGAAAACAGGACTAATGGAAGGCAGTTTCCGGTTGCCGTAGACCTTGGATCATAGAGAATGGAGATTGCATTTTAGAATGTGTCGCTATTGTTTTTCCAGTACAATGGAAGGCTAGAATACATTATTGACATGCCTAATTCTCCCTTTTCCCTGTTTTGATAAGATGTTTTACTTTGAAGCAATCGAAACTTTATTTGAAGCAACATGTCACTTTAGAATTTACTTCAAGATTTACAACATGGCGGAAATTACAACACACGAATAATAGACGGCTTTTTCATGGCATGAAGTCACGTACTTTACATAGCATGTTCATAGCTTGTTCGTTAGGAGTGGCTTAAACAATATTTCTGCTGTGTGAATTAAAATTACTATTTCTGGCGGTGTGTCGCCGACGACAATATTTCTATAAACGGCATTATATATAGTCCCCGGCGTGTTTAGCCCTTCGAAGAGAAAGATTATAACTTGACAAACGCTTGTGTGATGTGACATGAAAATGGCAAGATTTTTACCTAAGATGTTTTGTTGTATGCCTAATGGCAATAGACAAATATCGAAGCGACCTGAACGAGTTGAAAGCAGCCACAATGAGGGAAACGGGTATAAAAGGCCCATTCAGTGATGTTTACTGAAAACGAGCACATTAGGTATATGCAGAGGCCATAACTTATGTCAAAATTCGGCGTAAACGCACTGGAAAATGTGCTAGCCGGGCGGGTACGTTGGTCTTTGGCAGAATTCCTATGATTGAACGCATAAACAACATAAGGTGACCATCTATGCCTTCAAAATAGAGGGCGCTATACACCTCTGTCTATCCTGCCACATGTATTTCTGCACACAGTTTCCGCAAACGTGGTGCTAGCTAGGTCGTGCTCAATGCTATCGTCCAGGATTAGTACTTTACATAGGGAGCGTTCGGTTATTATGGCCAGGCTAGGCCAGCACAATCCAGGGGTCACCTTAAATTTGAAAAATTGCAAACGGGAGGGGGTCATGTATTTTTAACAGCTCACAGGGGTTTCACTATATTTTCATAAGTATCCATCCCGTCAAAAAGCAGTTTCAGTGTTTAAAACTATTCTTGGAGATAAAATGATTTCATTCTCTGAAGTCATTTAACTGTAAATCTTAACAAAAGTATAATTATTTTGTCATATAAACATCTTTCCTTGGCAATTCTTAGGCTTGTCTTATTGTAAATCGAGCTCACTGTGAGGGCAAAGAATAATACCAATAACTTACATATTAGAGATATAGCAAGTTTTGTCAGGGAAGATATTTAATAGTTACCTGTAGACTACTACCATGAAAAGTGAAATTATACATTTAGGTGAAATTCGAATTGTTGTCCACATCTGAACTTACAAAGAGTTGGTGGGTGGGTCATGAAATTGTTGTCATCTTAAAAGGGGGTCATCAATTTTTTGGTGCAATGGGAAGGGGGCTCACTTATTTAGACCTATGCACAGGAAGAATTTGCCAGCCCACCCCGGCCATAATAACTGATCGATCCCTTAAACTGTTGCCTGACTTGATCGTGTTAGAATCAATTTGAGCACTACCGAAGTATTTGGGCAGTGCATAAACAATATTAATAGATTTGGCATTTAAAATTCCATATACAACCAGATTTGAACTGAATGTGCTCACGTAGTTTGCAACAGGTTCATTACGTAGTTGTACGCTTCATAGAACAATCACATATCTGTCGGATCATTATATGTGGCAGATTTAATCAACTTTCGCAAAGTCAGTGAAAAGGTTCCTCTCATAATTGGTCAATGATTAAATGGATGTTGCTCATAATTAAGACTTTGAACGTGTGTCACGATATGGCATAATGAATTTTAATAACAACACCTATTTAACGATAGGCCAATCATTAGAGGAACATTTTGATTAATTGACCTTCAAAGGGACGTGACATCATCGTCTCTACAGGAGACCATTTACTTTTTAATTAGCTGATTTGCATTCTATGGCGCTCAAAGTAGAACTCGAGGTTAGACGGAATGGGAACGAAGGTCAAAAGCGGAGAATAGGGTTTAGGCTGAGGGAAATTGTGCTATCACTTTATATGATCACATTTCACGAAATACACTCATTAACCAGTGCCGCCTTATTAAAATAAAAATATTACCATGTTGGGGCTTAAACTGATAATTTTTCTCTCCAGGTGCATGGTTGTTTTATCTCAAAATGATTGAACAAGTACGACAGTGGTTGACTGCAGGATCGATCCGCTGCTAGAGCTCTACAGGGATTTAAACAGATAGCAAACTAAGCGTTTCCGAAGAAATGTCGTTTCTTAATTTAGTCGCTGACCAACTTCCCAAAAGAGAGCGCGAAGGACTACGTGTCGTTGCACAATCAGATGTGGTAAAACCCTTTACAGAAAAAGCAAACGAAGAACTTAAGAAGCAAATCGAAAAGCAACCATTCATTCAAAAGATCATCGAGAGCGAAAAAGATGAGAAATTGTACAATAAGAGTGAAACAGAAGCCAGTAAAGTAGGTATGTTGAAACTAGCAACTTAGAAATATCAATTGATAGTATCTTGCATCCTATGTTGAAAAGGAGTGTGCATGGATTCACATTACTATTTTCAAGCTGAGCAAATTTACGTTGACTCAATGTTATTTCTTCAATAGATCAATGCTATCGCCTTAAACTATATTACCTTGACATCTAGGTAGGTTTTGTAAGCCTAGACCGGGGCAGCGGTAGCAAGAGTAACTTTAGGTGCACCTAAGTCACAACAAGGCATACAAGTATGATATTGTAGCTGGAGTGAAATGAGGATTAAATCTTGTTTCTTGTCAATGCCCTCAGCATGATAAAACCGGACAGTATGGGATATGTGTTGTTTAATAGCTTCGAAGTTTGTAATGTTAAACATCATCACCCTCGCATTCCAAAATGAGTATAATTAATAAGAACGGCTGATTACCAACCTAAAACACACCGTAAAAAATGCGCTATATACCTGACGTAAAGGAAACGTATTGAATTTTGAATAGCGCTCTTCTGAGAGTTAAGATATCCTGAAATTGATAAAAAATCAGACCTGCATCTAAATTTTAGCGACAAAACCTTAAGTAGCGTTTCAATATTACAAATGTAATAACTGCTAGTCCATGTCTAATCAATGCTCCGTTATATTCCAGAACCTGCAGAGAGAACAAGCAGTGATGAGCCTGACTTAATACCTTCGCCAAGGCAACAGGATGAAGAGGAAAAGAAGACAAGAGGTAAAAATCAATAGATTTTCAATAAACATTCAATTGACTGAGCCTGTATTATAGCTGCAATAATCTGAATGTAGACTGGAATGACTTGGGCCTACATTTACACTCGATTGCATTCGCCTTCTAAACGTCAACACATACTATGTATGTATGTATGTATGTATGTATGTATGTATGTATGTATGTATGTATGTACGTACATACGTACGTATGTATGTATGTATGTATGTAATTCTTAAAGTTGACAAAAAATCAGACCTGAATCTAAATTTTAACGAAAGTGTCATGTTCTGACTTTTCAATATTTCAAGCGTAATCACTGGTGCAGGTCTAATCAGTATTCTATTACACTCCAGAGAAAAGCAGCAGTAACAAGACTAATCGAACGCCTCATCAAGGGATGCAAGATCAAAAGGGAACCAAGGGAAAAGGTAACAGTTGAAAATACACTCTTAATATACCATTTCCTTGACTGTACCTATATTAGACTCAACACCTGAATGACGCCTAGACTTGAATTGCAACGGCATGTTTTAACAGATGATTGCATTCGCCTTTGAACAGTTGACACATGTTATCATGTATGTATGTATGTATGTATGTATGTATGTATGTATGTATGTATGTATGTATGTATGTATGTATGTATGTATGTATGTATGTATGTGTGTCCTTGTATTCTGTCGGTGTGTCAGTCTGTCTGACAGTCTGTCTGTCTCTCTGTGTATGCATGGATGTATGTATATTACGTATGGATTAATCTATCTATCTATCTATCTATCTATCTATCTATCTATCTATCTATCTATCTATCTATCTATACATCTTTACATCTATACATCTATACATCTATCTATACATCTATCTATACATCTATCTTTCTATCTGTAAAACGGTTTATAGTTGTGTGCAGATATAGATATGTCTATCTCCTGTTATGTGTACGTATTTGTCACGATAAATAAAACCATTGTGACGGTATTTACATGGTTTTATTTTCAGGATATTGGTCGACTAAATATTGTTTTTACGTTCCTGTAGTATGTGTGGTACTACTTTCTTTTGCAATCGGCATATATGTAGAAGACATCAAAGAACTGCTTTTAAAACCCACAGGGAATAAAATCTCTTCACTGAAAGTGGTTCCTGATGATCCAAGGCTTCAACCTTTAGGGGATGACAAGCTAACTTCAGTAAACCATATGCTACAGACGGTACAAGACGATTATGAAGGAAATAAGAAGTAAGATATTACATAGCTTGATAACGCAACACTCCATGTCACTATTTGCTGGCTCTGCCCATCCTTACATGTCGTCAGCTGTGGTGTTATTAGTAACGTATTGGATAGCCTTATTCGTTTCTTCCCTTTTGAAAGCTATTACATTGCCGAAATATTGACATTATGATAGGTTAGGTAAAACTAACAAATGTGTGCAAAGTAACCAAAAGAATACCACAAGTAATAGATGATTTTGATTTAATCAGCTTCTATCGACTGCTGAATCAGATACTTGTTACCTCACAATGCTTGATTCCAATTTATTTTAGGAATGTGTTATTCCTGAGCGACGAATGGGGGACATCAAAAGGTGGCATATCGTCTGTAAATCGACAACTAGCCCTACAAGCAAAGAATGCTGGGTATGCTGTATACGTCACAGTCTTGGATCGTCCGAGTGAGGAAGACCAAAAAGACGCAGAGGAAAATGGGATTAAGTTGATAATTGCAGACACGATACCCGATATAGATCAAAACATAAACTTGAATATGTTAAATAATGCGCACCAGAGGTACTTTCCCTCGCTAGAGAAACATATTACAAATTTAAATGTCATTGTAGGACACGTACCTATTACATCAAAGGGGGCACTGGGGATGAAGCAAAATCGATTCCCCAACTCCAAAGTATTTCTGTTCACTCATGTCATTCCAGATGAAACTGACTTTCATAAGCACGGCTATTTTAATCTCGGCAAAGCTGAAGAAAAGGTAGAGAACATAAAACGACAGGCCGAACAAGCTGATGTTGTATTTTCTGTTGGACCGAAGGTTTATAAACAATTTAAGAATACGTTTCGGTCATCTGCTGTCCCTTATGAAAAACATAAAGAATTTATTCCGATTCCTGATGAAAATTTCTTTAATTTGGATTTGAAACCGTTTTCCGAAAATGACGCTTATGAAATTTTGTCCGTCGGTCGTGTGTCAAATGTTGCGAATCTTAAAGGGTACGATATAGTGGCCGCTGCACTAGGCGGAATGGCTACAAAAAGGAGTATGTTCGATGATATGTTGCGGTGGAGAATCCGGGGAATATCTGATAAGGACGTAAATGAAAGTATCGCGTTTATCATGAACAACTTGGAAAAAGTCAACGGCAAATTGTTAAAGCTTCTTCCTATGTTATACGGTACTCAAAAACAGGTTTCAAAAGATATTCAAGAAAGTCGTTTGTTCCTAATGCCCTCCAGGACTGAACCCTTTGGAATGGTTGGTTTAGAAGCAATAGCAGCCGGTATTCCAGTTCTTGTCACAGCTAATTCAGGCCTTGCCTACTTTCTCAAAGAACATTTCCCAAAACACATGCATGATTCAATGATTGTTTCAAAGTTAGGAAAAACCGACATCGACATTGACGGTGACATAGCCATTTGGGAAGATCGAATCACGGATGTTTTATTCAATAAATACAATGACACGTTTGATCTTGCCAGGCAGGTCAAAGGTAAACTGATAGAATTCAAATATCATCCCAAGAGTCAAATTTTTAAAAACGAGCTAAAGAAATTGAAATAATACGGCAATCGCTTCGTCCGAGAGATGCTTGTTCAGGAGACACTACACAAATTATTGGCTTAAATATATCGCCAAGACACAATTTACCATATTGAATGTAGTTCCATGTGACATGTTAATTCAAATTTGTTTCTCTATTACAGTATCTATGTTTTTAGGCGCCTTCAAACCTTTACGTATACTTTAAAGTGCAACATATGGGATGTGTTATGCCTCACTGGGTTTACGCAACTTACCTGATAGTGACATATGAATTTGGCAGGATAAAGGCTATTGAATATCATTAGAATAGTAACGACTACTCGTAAAAATGTAAACAAATATTTCAGATGTGTGCGCGAGACTAAGGCTCCATTGTATTTTCTAATCAAAATGTTTAGCTCAGTCTTTTCTCACATGTTCTTCGGTGCGAATAATTCGTATTCAATTACTTCATACATTTTTATTGTATCTGTACTTCTCCATTATCCAAACTTTCAAGCATCAAAACTAGCTTTTTTGACAAAATTTATCAAAGTATATATCCTCTTATCGTCAACAAGTCTGTCAATTTTTAACCTTTCGAATTCATGGCAACCAAGTGAGTAAATGATACGATATTTCGTACAAAAGTTCTTTTTAAATGTATTCTACATGTAATTAATTTTATATTTTACCACTTTAACATGTATTTTCAAGATTCGAATTTTTAAGAAAAAGAAGCATTCTTACAAGAGCGGGAACAAGCCTGTTTGCTTTTAAACTTATTTTTTTTGCATGACACGAGAATAATTAAAACTTGTCATGGAATTCTCGCAAATGTTTCATCTTTTGTTGGCCGACGACATCTTTGTTTCATGTGGTCAACCTTAGAATGTTTTCTGTATGTATTAATCGATAAACTGAATCTATTTTTCATTAACCAGAAAAAATTACCTTTCATATATCATTTATTCACTAGAATATGCAAAATGATTTCAGTTATGTTCTTTCCAGATAGATATGCACTTTGTACTTTGGCTTCACTGTACCACATTGCACGTAGAGAGATTTGAACACTCGTTGACTTTGACATACTGAATTCTGTGATGAGCCCAGTCTATTTGACTGTAGATGACCAACGCTTGTAAATGATTGACCTTTCCAACAAGCATCATGATTAAACCTATGCAAAATCATAAAGAACCCTCTCGTATGTGCATTATTACTGACCCCTATTTAAAAGTAACTGGGAGAGCAAAGCCCATCAAGAACAATGTACGTCCTGTACCAGACGACGATGACCATTCCGCTTGACCACGCCACTTGATATTGGAAGTTCCTTCGAAGTTGCAACTCTTAGGCCTACAATTTCAGTAAAATCTAAACCATAAGTTATCTGCTTGCAACATCTTCTATACTACCCTTGCAAATTAACCCTGTGAAAATGTAATTATGTAATTTTGTCAGTCAAAAAAATGTCAATGGTTTACGTTTGCGTAAAAAGATCAAAACGTTTTAGTTCCAACCTGGGAGTCACTTAGAGTTATAATTGAAAAGTCAGTCAATGACGCGCAAGCGAATAGTTAGCACCTGCGACTTCATTTACACGCATAATGTTCGAAAAGTGGGGATACAGATGGATAATAAGATATCAACGACAATATCATTGTCGCAATACCTTGCTCCTTCGTCAATTTTCAATGAACTTTGCATGGTCCATATATGTTTCAACTGCAGTAGGTCACAAACTCAAAGTGCATGAAATAAATCAGACTTCTTGAGATATAACACGATTTTAAATAATTTGGGAGAATAGGATCTTT
The DNA here is from genome assembly GCF_041260155.1 of Ptychodera flava. Lineage (NCBI taxonomy): Eukaryota > Metazoa > Hemichordata > Enteropneusta > Ptychoderidae > Ptychodera > Ptychodera flava. The sequence continues at coordinate 10,337,041 of NC_091929.1, forward strand.
TAATTGTCCTAATATTTCAAAAAGTGTAAGGTGCCCTATAGCTGAAAGTTGCAAAATATTACCCATAAAAACAGGTGAATTGCAAAGAAATTAAAATAAAATTAGATATGAGCTTAAATTTCCGATTAAACCAACATTACTACAGTATTTTATTCTTGTATGTATATTGTCGATTCCATGAATGTTACTTTTTCCAGCTCAACCTTCATACTAACAAAGACTCAGTAAATATTAAAGTTGCAAGAGAACATATTGTGATATTATAAAAAATTCGCATTTGTTTCTATATTTGCAAATTGCATCACAGATTATGAGTACGTTTTCTTATGTATTTTTAGATCGGGCTTCCATGTCTTATAAAAATCGAAACACACTCATGAAGGATACCATGAACATTTTGACGAAAGGATTATTGCAATATAGGTTTTCGATATGGTGGAGATCGGCAAGACTTACTTAAGATCTCCTCCCCTCGCGTCTCCTTCCTTGGGAATGGATATTCTAGTACCATATTTTTAATTACGGTCAAACTAATCGTTCTTATCATTAATTGACATCCTTGCTCGCGAACAAGCCCCAAATTAAAATGCTTCCAGGTAAAATGGCGTACAGGAAGATTTGTATGGCTGGTACTTGCTGTATTCGGTGTATGAAACCATAAAGACGCAAACAATACGATGTATCCAAATTAATCTCGAGTCGGTACTTCCAAAGCATACGTACCTACAATTTTTATTTCTGGTAAATGAATTTAATTGAGTGTACATTCCAGCATATATCATGATGTTTTTGTATTGCAACAATAAGACAAATAATAAGTAACACAAAGAGTAGCTTTAATTTATTAATTTTTACACGTCGTCGTTTCGAATAATATTCAAGTTAAAGTGGAGTTTTTATCATTTCAAACAAAGTAAGAGAAATGTGTGTATTATAGATTCTCACATATATATATATATATATATATATATATATATATATATATATATATATATATATATATATATATATATATATATATATATTAAATCAGGCTTAAGGCCCATAGACGTAAAATAAAAAAAAAAACACAGAAAAAATAGTAGTAGAAAGTACAACTGCTCACACTCAAAAACCGACAAAAATACTAACTAGTATAAAATATTTCTCCAATGCCTGAACTCAGTCTGATAAGAATCTATATATGTACAATTATAAATATTCTTGACGTAAAAATTTGTGCATTGTTGTATTATACTGATAAAATTATGAACACACGCATTAACTCGCCAAATGATAACACAGAGAACGTAACAAACATACTACTAACATTACATCGCCTAGAGAGATTAAAAAGCCGTCTAAAACGGTTGTTGTATGGAACACGAATTTTGCTGTATGAACTTAATTTAAAACTTGACCAAAGATGACAACAATATAAATTTGTACAGAAAGACTTGAATAACTTAACTTTAACTTGACTAGAGCAATATGCAAATTTTCTGAAAAGAAAGTTGCCACGGATATAACGTAAACGAACTTGTCTGCTGATATCATCGTCATCCACAGAACTACTTAGAATAAAAACACCAAGATACTTGTATGAATTTACAAAAGTGAGATTCAACCCATTTAGATGAACAACGGGCACATTCAGACCACTCGGAATAATCATCATACAGAGAGTTTTTTTCTATATACAAAATACCGTTCTCACTAGCATAGATCTCACAGATCTAGATTAGTTTCTGCAAGCCTTTGCTTGAAGGACTAAAAATGATCATCAGCATAGCAAACATGATTTAAAATTCTACCACCAAATAAACAACCAATTTTACAAGTTCACAAACGACAGCTCAGCTCATCAATATATACATTACACGAACGTGGTAAGAGAATGCCTCCTTGCCAAACACTGTTTAAAACTAAAAAACAGGGGATACAACAGATCCAAATTTAATACAAATTTGCTAATATCTGTACCAAAAGCAAACATGATTTAAAATTCTACCACCAAATAAACAACCAATTTTACAAGTTCACAAACGACAGCTCAGCTCATCAATATATACATTACACGAACGTGGTAAGAGAATGCCTCCTTGCCAAACACTGTTTAAAACTAAAAAACAGGGGATACAACAGATCCAAATTTAATACAAATTTGCTAATATCTGTACCAAAAGGTGTATATATATATATATATATATATATATATATATATATATATATATATATATATATATATATATATATATATATATATATATATATATATATATATATATATGTGTGTGTGTGTGTGTGTGTGTGTGTGTGTGTGTGTGTGTGTGTGTGTGTTCGACAACTGTCACTTTTGAAAGAGCACTACCAGCGACTCGAAGATTGTCAACGAGTTCACCTGGAGAAACCATTCTGTGTCGCTTTCTGTTGCATTTATGTGGTTACCTGTTGTGAACGATTTCTTGTTATCAATAAAAGTTAAAAACCTCCTGCCATGTTGCATGCACGGGTGTAGCTGTGCCTCTCACCTTTTTCTGAACTCTATCATTAAGCTTTTCAATGACATAAGTAAAACGTGATTTTTTGTGATTGAAATCAAAAGTCTCCATTTCTTTAGTTAAGTTTGAAATACGTTTTTATTTGCATTTTCCATACAACGCACTGAAAGATAGATTCTGGAAAGTCAAAGTTTATGCGTTCCTTGTTCACGTAAAGAATGCTACCGTCACATGAGGGTACCTCGATGCGCTGACGCAATTCACGTACTGACATAAATACATATATTATAGGTATATACATTCACCACGTTACCCTTCAGCTGTTTTGTTTACCGACCCGACCTCAACAGTAAGAAAAGAGCTGTGTCATCGGCTCAACAGCTAGGACGCAAATCTACCGGTGAGTCCAAACTACATTTTGCCGCATTTTTTTGCAGATATTTTCGATACAGTTTACCAAAAGGGCGACACGGAACAAATATAATGAAAAACACTTTTGAATAAATTGTATTTCGGTGTAATCTCTTGATCGCAATGGTGCAACTAGCCTTAGCAATATGTTATCTTTCCCCTGTACTTTTCAGAGATCCTTGTTTCTATCTTCTGTTGATTGTGTCTCGTAATGTACTTAGTAAACAGTCAATATTACGTTTTTGTGATTATGGTCTTTGTACAGACGACGAATGGAATGTTGTGTCCCACTCGACTACTGGAAAACAAAATGAGGCTTTAGCTTTTGAATAGTGCGAACTTATAAGGCCACACATGTCTCGCCATATATGTCTCTACGGTGGATGTGTGGAGAGGGACTGACTGGTCTGGCTTTGGCCTACCAAACTACAAACCCGTGACCAGAATTTGTGACGTAGACCTTACGTGACAGCGAACCGCTGCTGAAAAGAGATATCGGACTTCCCTCTGATTCGATGTAGGGCACCATTTTACAAGCGGTATAGCCACAAACTGATGGCGTCAAATCGCCATACACAATACACAGTGCCATAATTGCAAGGCGTATGTGTTTTGTGTACGGCGATTTGACGTCATCAGTTTTTGGCTATACCACTTGTTAAATGATGCCCGATGTAGTCGTAGTGTCCCATGACAGAGAAGCTGGATTTGAATTCAGCACAAATGATACTTACTCCACATTAAATCTGCATGCACCAACCTTTCCAACCTTTTTTCAATGTGGTTCGAATTCACAACGTACGGCACTCAGTCACATAGCCGAGAAGCCACAGACAATTCGCGTTAACTTCCACAACAATGTCGCCATTGTTGCGGCTACAATGGCGTATTGCCGACAAGCTTAGAAAAGACTTGGTTCAGGCCTGTAATTTGTGAAGGTGTTCAAGTGTGAGGTGAACGCGATGATTTGTGTTCCGCGTGAGTGGAATCCGGCTGAAACAAACTCCATACATGCGCAGACTTAATCATTCTATCGCTTCGAAAACCTGATCTGGGCTGCCAAACTTCAAATACGTTTGTATGAAATAGAAGACACACGAAAGAAACTGTTACAAATGATTTTAATATTTAAAGGATTCACCGACTTGAACCAAGTCTACCGACAAGCTTTTGTTCTGGTAGTTTTGTAGTTCTTCAAATTAAAAGGTTGATGAGCTCACGACTTCATGGTCTGAAGCACTTCCCCCGACGACTTTAAGGCTGTAATACTACAAAACAGGGGTCGGGGCTTCGGCTTAATTCGGCATGTTGCAAGTCGAAGTCCGTCCTCTCGAATCCCTGACTCATGCAATCCATGTAGAGGCAAGGGGTGACGTTTCGCCGTTTTCCACGCAAGATCGAGAGGTCAACATTACTTATGGTTTCGGGATAGTAATGGATGAACAAATGTTGCAAGACTTTGTAGAATTTACCTTGAAGCGGTAGTTTTAGTTTTAATACCGTAGTGGAATTGTGTTGTCTATACACTCTTAAATGGGTAGCTATGAAAGCGCAACTATCTGTGGCGGTGTAAGCTGTAGGTCCGTATGTTGCCTTACAGCGTCCTATTAAAATGAGAGTCGCCATTGCCTTGTCTTATTTTATACGTGAGCTGCGGCTTTTAGCAGTAAAAATTAAATCTAAATCTATTTTCTGATTTATGCGACTCTACTGTGTAATAGATATCGTCTATTCCTGAAAAGTAAGTTTGCAAATTTATTAACTGCATCGTTTTCCATTAAAATTATTTGACGACTGCTTTGTGAACCAATGATTGTGTGTGTTGTAAAGTTACCGTATTTTATACATTGACTCAAAATGTTGGTGTCCTTCATTGGTCTCTATAGAAAGGGCGAAATCTACGTAAATTATGATATGGAGTTTATTTTTATGAGTTTATTTTTACCTGGTTGTTCAAGGCTGAGTATATTGTAGTTTGTTGTGGCGAGATCTCGTAAGACTTTGCTTTTTGCGTTATTTATCATTTGCTGGCCATTTGGTGATGTCTTTGCATGGTCAAGCTTATAAGCATGACTAATGTTCGTTCTGAACGATGTGTGGACTCATCGCTTGGATAATAACATGAGATTATGGTCCTCCAAAATAAGTCACGCAAAATCTCAGCACATATTCAACATCTAATCAAGATCTAGAAAGCTCGGTCGTTTCGATTTTTCTTTCTCCTGCAAATCTAACGAGGATAAAATGAGATGTTTAATGCATCATTTCGGTTCATGTTGACATTGGAGGCGGAATGACAAATGATTAGAGACTCTGTTTTGTATTGCCTTGAGAAGAAGGGACAATAATCCACTCTGATTTTGAAATACCTCCATCGTGTTAAGAATACAGTGAGTTTGCTTTGCTCACACTTTGCTCAACAACAGCAGGCTGTTACTCTGTTCTCGTATTTTCAGACAAGAGAGCATGGACTTCACAGACGGTGTTGGTCTTGACTGTAATTTGACCACAGCGCCAGAGGCCAAAGAGGCATACCCTCCAGGTCAGAGTCTGGACAATGACATCGGTGGTCCCGGGAATCAAAAGAACCCAAACCTAGCTACAGAACTCAACGAGATGGATAGAAACTCACAAGACGACAAGTTTGATGCATTAGAGGAAGGTGATGACAAGAAGTTGAGCAAAGAGAGTGACATAGAAATGACATACAGTCTTGAAGACATACCTCCATGGTATGCTTGTTTATTATTTGGTTTTCAGGTACGTAAGTAAATGTATTTTTATCAGATTTTTCTACGAAACTTTCTTACTCGTCCAAAACACCCGAGCTATTTTTAGAGACTTTACAGAAATTGCAGGGGGGTCAAAATGATGCTGTGCAAAAAAACGGGCCTTTAAAAGAGTTTTGGAGTATACAAAAGATCGTCCCTATTTTGCTTGCGCAAAAACAGTGACCCCCGCGTGTTACATTTCATGTCAATAACATCTTTCTGAAGTGACATACAATTACTTGTTCGACTTCCAGCCAACACTTTTTAACTTTAACAAATAATAACTTTTATGCAAGGTTTCAATAAATTAAATGAAAAAAGATCACATTCCACAAATAAACCAGATGTGAACTGAATATGCCCACGTGTTTTACAACAGGTTCATTAATAGTAGTGCGCTTCACAGAACAATGAGATATATGTTATCACTATATGTAGCAGGTTTTTTTCAACTTCGCACAGTACTCTCAGAGTTTAATCACTAATTACAACCTTTATTTAATATGCAAATGAGCTATTCATTAACTGGACACTGCTCAATGCTTTATGGGACAATTAGATATCCATCAGATCAACATTTTTAGCACGTTTTATTTAATTTAATGCTGTAATTTAAGAGTAATGTCACTAATTAAAAAGTTCATTAAATATGCAAAAAAAACGTAAATTAACTTGACACTGCTCAATGATTCATAGCGCGATTAAATATTTATCAAATCAATATCTGTAGAACGTTTCACAAAATTTTGGTGCCGAAATTTCAGAGTTATATACCTAATTACAAAGTTTATTAAATATGCAAATGGACCCTTAATTAAATTTACGCTACTAAATGCTTTACAACACAGTTATATATCTGTCGTATCAGTATGTGCAGCAGTTTTCATCACATTTGATGCAGTTATTTCGGAGTTATATGACTAATTATAAGACTTCATAGAATATGCAAATGAGCTAATTATTAACTTGAAACTGTCTAATGCTTCTAAGTATAATTAGATATACATCAGAGCAATATTTGTTGCAAGTATCATCAAGTTTGGTGCAGGAATTTCAGAGTTATCTCACTAATAACAGAAGTTCATTAATATGCAAATGAACCTTTAATTAACTTGACACAACTAAATGCTCTACACCACAATTAGATATCTGTCGGATCAGTATCTTCAGCAGATCTCATCACATTTGGTGCAGTTATTTTGGAGTTATGTCACTAATTACAAAACTTCCATAAAATATGCAAATGACCTATTTGTGAACTTGACACTGCCAAATGCTTCTCAGTACAATTAGATATTTATCAAAACAATATCTGTACCCAATTTCACTGACTTAGCTGCCGTAATTTCAGAGTTTTATACCTAATTACAAAGTTCATTAAATATGCAAATGAACCCTTAATTAATTTCACACTACTAAATGCTTTACACTACAGTTAGATATCAGTCGGATCAGTATCTGCAGCAGATTTCATCACATTTGGCGAAGTTATATCGGAGTTATATAACTAATTACAAACCTTCATAAAATATGCAAATGAGCTATTTATTAACTTGAAACTGTCTAATGATTCTAGGTATAATTAGATATACATCAGATCAATATTTGTTGCAAGTATCATCAAGTTTGGTGCAGGAATTTCAGAGTTATCTCACTAATAACAGAAGTTCATTAAATATGCAAATGAGAAGATAATTGACATGACACTCACAGTATCATCATAATGTTCTTAGATTGTCATCTGTGAAAAGTTTCATGAAATTTGGTGCAGTATTTCTTGATATATGTCTACACTGTCATTACCGTCTCCATAGGGAAACCATTGTACGGAAAAAAGCGATATTGCATAACTTCATTAATATGCAAGCCACACTAACCAAAATCTAATCAGTTCTTGCAAGTAGCATATAATACCTGTGTACCAAATCTGACTTGAATCCGTTCAGGCGTTTTTGAGTTATCGTGTAAACAGACAGACAGACAGACAGACAGACAGACACACACACACACACACACACGGACAGACAGACAGACATCGCTATGACATTAGCCCACGTGTTTACACACGTGAGCTAATAATTCTATTAACTACTTGCAGTATAAATGGCTATCCAAAATGAAAAGGGACAATAGAAATAATGTTTACCTTCATTTACAGTTTGGCATGTAATTATAAAGAGAGCACTGTTGTTGTTTGCCATGAAACTTATGGTAACGGTATTTATATAACATTCCTTTCTTCACAAGAAACAATGCCCCTATCCGTGTAGTATTTTTTGGGCATTCTTTCATACGCCGTCTAGGAAAATATACGCGCTGGAACTCACTCATTTTTTTTCTGTTTGTTCGAAGCGTGTTTGTGAGGGGTACCAGCTGAGTAACTTTCTCGGAGGACATCGTACGTGAGAGACGTATCGCCAGATTTTGTATTTTCGACAACGGTACAAACGATCTCTGCATTGTGCATGATTCACCAGAGGCTATTGCTCATAGGATTATTTTATTCATGCAGAATCTCCATCGGCATTTCAACGTTCGAGTATTATCATTAGTTGTAAGCTAAGTTTTGCATCGTGCCCGGGGCCCGTGTACAGAAAACATCCGGGACTTCAATGCACGTGTAGACGCCCTGTACAACAACATGAGGGAGGCTTTGGCGGGAAATCCCTTTGTGTTTTTCTGGTCACATGTCGGGTTATGGCGGTCATCGCTACAAGTATTCTACAGTGACGGGGTACACTTTAACGCGCCAGGTATGCGCCGGGATTATCAGGGTGTACGAGGTGCTTTACTTCGCGCTTGTCGAGCATTGGAATCTTTTAATTTTTTTTTAAGTTTTAGGTGCGGTCGAAGTGTCGACAGAGTGGCATCAAACCAGGAATCATGTGTGTGAATCTTGCTACATACTACTCCCCACGCGGCTTGTTGCTGTGCTTACAGCCCATTACAGGTCCCCAATGTCGGTTGTTGCTGTTTTTACAGCTTGTTCATTTTACACTTCGGTGGAATGTCAGCTGCTATTGTAGCGCTGTTGTTTTTTTTCCACATTGTTGGATTCAGCTGTGTTCTTCAGCTTGTTTTTCCCTCAATTGTAGGGCCCCTTCATTGTTGGGACCGGCTGGGCATGCAACTTTGACATTTTGGCTGCGGAAGGGGTGGATGTATTTTCAGGGCAGCGTCCCTGAGTGGATTCTCCATGCCTTGGATCTTGCTACCACTCAACCAGAGCTTTTCTTTTCCTCATCACCTGTAGTCGTGCACATGTCCGATTGAGGGAGCGTTGCAATTTCAGTTTTTGGTCTTAGATTTGCAGTAGTTTAGCATGTGACCAGCTGTCGTAAGTTTGAAACGGTTTGGTTTATTGTAAAGTATTCAGAGGAACTCAGGTAATTTCCTTTTGCTGCCTAGTTTTCCTTTTCTTAGCTCATAGCCATGGCTCGAAGCAAAAAGGTAGCACAGAAGAAGGCAGCTAGCTCCAGTGCCTCAAGTAAAAGAGCAGTTACAGGTATGGTTCCTGCCAATGGTAGTTGTCTTCAGCAGCAGACAGTTAACAGCATCATTGTCATCAGCTTCTACAACAGTGGCAAGGGCTTCAACTCAGCTTCTTCACAGTCAAAACAGCCTACTTGAGACACCACAGCATCAACAACAGGCACATCTGCAGAACACTATCCATAGCACGGTCCTTTTAATCAAAAGGCAGATGTAGAGTCACGCTGACATCACTCCATGTAGGTAACAATTACCTTATCCACAAATGGGGCTACAGTAAGTATATGGTACCTGTTTTCACCTACAGGTAAAAACAGTTTGTTAAGGCAAATGACGTATGCACTTCTTTTGGAGCATTTATATGCTGTCAGTCTGAGGGATTCTACGTGAAGTAATTTCTGTCAGCTCAAATTTATGAGAGCAGTAGTAGTAGAGATATCATAAATTCGCGGTGGACTTCATGTCCGCGAGAGACTTGTCGCCCAACATTGGGTTACAACTAGTGTGCTTTTTCATTACCATTACTAGTTATGTGTTCAAGATCAGCCAGTTCACATTTGTCAAGATTGTACTTCATAAAGTTTGCTTGCTGTACATTTCATTGCTGTGGTCGAACTTTTGCTGCAACAAAGTGGCGTCAGACTGAGTCATGCGAATTATGTTTGGCAGCCCTGCTTATTGCTTCCCATTAAGCTGGATTTTGCTGGGCTTACAGCCCATTGCAGGTTCTCAATGTGGGGTGTTGCTGTGTTTACAGCATTTTCCCTTTGTGGAATTTAGTGTGTTTTTCAGCTGTGTTTTCCCCTCATGGTTGGATTCGGCTGTGCTGGTCCACTATGTTGGGTGTTGCTGTATGTTCAGCTTTGCATTTTTCCCTTGTGGAATTTCCCTCATGGTTGGATTTGGCTGTGCTGGTCCAATATGTAGGGTGTTGCTGTGGGTACAGCGTCTTCCCTTTTTGGAATTTGTTTCCCAGCTGTGTTTTTCCCCCACATTGTTGGATCGGCTGGGTCAGCAGCAGTGTCATTTTATCCGCTTGTCATATGTGGGAGGCAGTGTCAGCATGTTACTGCCTGGGCTCCTTCAATGGTTTTCCCATGTTTGATTCTGTCTGCCACTCAACCTATTTGCGATGTAATAGGTATAATGCAACCACATTATTGAGACTCTGTCGAATTCCTTTTCTGCCTAGTTCTCTCTTTGTTTTCACCAACAGGCATGGCTCATGAAAAAAAATGTACAAAAAGAAGAAGGCAGCTAACCTCATTGCCACTCAGCATATTCAAATCCTGCAACAGACACTAGGGCTACAAGGCAACAATCAACATCAACTTTACAAAATGGACATATAATTTTGTTTTCAGTTATTCTTTAGGATATATAAGTTTATCCTCTCTAGATCAATATAAAGCTGTATTATTGTACATAAGACTTCAAAGTTATAGTGGCTCATCTATCTTGCTATGTCTTGCACATATATTTACAAAGGCAAGCCTTCCAATAACCAATCAGGGGTTTCAGATGTTTGGAATCTACTTGCCAGTTGAAGACCCAGATTTAGTACAGCAAATGTGCGCCGTGCATGGTACAGAGTCAAATGTTGTAAGCCAGCTTCCCCTTTCAAGTAGAGTCAATTTATCGGGAAATCAGCTGTGTTTTCTGGTTTGGCAGTGTGACATTTTTTTAAACTTCCTTTATCAATATGAGTGCATTACTGCTACTTTAAAAACAGGCTCTCCAGCAATCATCCAGAGGTTCTAGACGTATGAAGTCTATTTGCCTAAATGGCCGTTGGGTACAGTCAGTTAAGTTGTGAAACAAGTATATATATATTCATCAGTTTAAGGCCAAGTTTAGCATAGTAACTGTTCGCAGGGGCTGCAGTAAGTTGTGCCATTCTGGCTTATTATCTGATGTCCCGAAAAATGTTCAAGTGACAACATATAAGGAGCAAGTATGCTTTGTAGGGTGGGGAGGAAGCTGGTTAGAAATATTTTTATAAAGTACAGGAAGTTTTTAGGTTCACACTATGCGCTTCCTCCAGATTAGCAGATTCCATTTCACATTGCTAACAATTATTTTTACTATCTTTGCATTCCATGCATTGTGATTCCATGTGATTGACTAGGCTTTTTCAGAGAGAATTTTTCCCTTCAAAAGGGTGTTTTAATCTCTGTTTATTTAGGGCAAGTCTCTCTTTGGTTTGTGTTTAGCCACAGTAGGAAATACAGTTACTCAATTCGAGTTTTGTTCCTTGTTTCCCAAGGTAGTAATAAATAAGAAGAGGGGGGTCAACCAGACTCGTTTCCCAAGGTAGTAATACAAAGAAGGGGTCAACAAGACTCGTTTGTAGATAAAGTACAAAACGTAGTTTACAGACTTTACAATTGTTATGGATTTACCTCTATTGCTGCAATAAAACAGAAGGTAGTAGCGTAGCCAAGCACATTATATAAGTAGGATGCCTAAGTTATTGCTAGTTAGAATCTGGTGCTGTGCCAGTATAAATTTTGCATACATCTGTGAAACATGCATGAGTCACAGTTCATTTGCCAGTTTCTCAACACGGCACGGGTCAACGTAGCAATCAAGACAAGTCACTGTTCGCAGGGGCTGCAGTGACGTGGACTTTCTTCGTGTGGGGCCGACACAAGGTGTGTCTTGTGGCGTGTTTGGGCCCCACAAGATGGGGGCATGATTAAATGAGTTACCTATGTTGGTGAATTCTTCGTTAGACTGTTAAGTGGTCACCCATTTTGTGGCCCACTTTATGTATTTCTCAGTTATCATCATGTTAATCATTGTAAGGAAATTTGTTTGTGTGTCAGTTTATTGGTCACCAATTTTGTGGCCTAATTGATGTATCTCATCTTTTTACAACTTTAATTTTATCACAAGTGTAAGTAGGTTAGTTATTGTAAGGTCACACGTTTTGTATTATGTTTGCGTGTCATCAATTAGTGGCCTGTTTGATGTATTTTACAGTTACAGTTTCTCAGTAAATGGTCACCCATTTGGTGGCCCATTTCTCCCACAAAGACATGAGTTGGGTATTCCTTAATTTTGCTGGTGTTGTAGCTGGCCGGGGCACAGCATCACTACCAGTGATGAGGGGCCTTGTCAAGCATTGACAGCGTTTGCAGGGGATAAAAGTGAATAAGCATTTTTGGGCGAAATTCCAATATCATGTTTGTTGTTCATGTCAGCACTGTAAAACACCCTATTCTGACCAAGTACTTTTTTATCAAGAGTCCACCACTTATAAAAGCACTGGTCAAGTTATTTTGGTACTTAAAAAAGATGTTCCTTATTTTCTAATAGACAGTCATGTGAGCTTATATTATAGTGAATCAACAATTTCAGTGACATTCATAAATCAAATTTCTTGCACACATATACACTTATATCCAACCTATTATAATTATGTACATGTATATCAATTATCCAACATATAAAATGCACAGATATTGCTAGCTTTCATAAAAAAGTTCAAAGTTTTCTCATTGACTCGCATGTATAGCGATTCAACACGTATGATCAACGTACGTATTATAATCTATAAATGCATGTATATTATTCATTCTATTTTGGGAAAATATATATGGTTTCCTTATACTATTAGACTGCTGTGAATAGTGGATCCCTATTTTCGGTGAAATTCTAAAATTAAATTTCTTGTACACAAATGCACTTGCAACCATCCTATTCCAATCAAATACAGTTACATCAATTAGCAAATGTCTATAAATGAATAAATATTGCCTGTTTTATATCGTAAAAAATGTGTTCAAAGTTTTCTCGTAGGATACATGCATAGTGAATCAACATTTTCGATGAAATCAGAACGTCAAATTTCTTGTATACATATGCATTTTTACCTCTTTCTTCAAGCAAAGTATATTTACATAAAATTATTAAACATATACTACATATCTTGTTTTGCAGGGGGAAAATGTTAATAGTATACGGCCTGTATCCGTAATCAGGGATATGAAAGCAAGTTCGTTGATCGACACAACCTTGTTGTTTTATATCAGCCAAATGAAAGCCGTTATCTAAAATCTTATCATACCATTTAAAATGACTAAGTAGCTTACTATGTGTCGCCTCGATAAAGTTCCAAGGCTGTGTGTTAGTGACTGGACACAAATTACATGGGGGTAGTTATGGTGGTTTGGTTTTTTTAGTATGGTCGGTATTTTTTGATCAAGTATTTTAGAAGGGTGTTGAAATTTCACGCATGTCTTCTTGGGAGGGTCATAATTTTTTGTTCATTTACAGCAACCATAAGCAAGTAAAATGTGGTCGATACAGTGCTTCACCTAAGTATATATAATCATACTACATTAAATTCTATTGAGTAAACTAATAATACTTTACCTGCAAAACAAGCTATGTCTGTACATCTATATGTGTTTGATAATTTATGTAAATATACTTTGCTTGGAGTGAGAGGTAAAAAATACATTTGTGCACAAGAAATAAAAGTTCTGGATTCCTTCAAAAATACTGATATGGTAGAGTATGAGAAAAGTATTGACATTTTTTCCAACATAAAACTGGCAATATCTCTACATTCATAGATGTTTTGATGATTGATATTAATCTACGTGGTAAAGATAGGGTGTTTACAACTAAAAAACTAGTTAATCAGTGTATTTATAGACACTGGATAATTAATATTAATGTACTAGATTAGACAAGGATGGTTACAGGTGCATGAGTGTACAACAAACTTGATATTGTAATTTTACCGAAATGATGATTCACTTTACATTGTATTCTGTGAGGAACCATGAATAATTTTTTCACGTATAAAACTAGCTTAATCTGTGCGTTTATAAATGTTTGACAATTGATATAAATGAACGTGATGAGAATATGGTGATTGAGGTACCAGATATGCACGACAAATATGATATTTGAATTTCACCCAAGTCATTATTTGTAGCTGTTAAAAGTATTCTTTGAAACTTCAAAGGTCAAATGAGAAATTATATGTCAATTATGACATTATTGATACGGACTTTAACATATAGGGAAGGTCATTGTATTTTGCGCATGAAAATTTGGGAGGGTCACTTATTTTCTTGCAGACACTTTTGAAGGGTCACTATTTTCGCGCAGTGTCCATTTGAAAAACACCCCCCCCCCCCCTTGTAATTTCTGTCAAGTTCCTTAGAAAGGCCACATGTCATATTTTCCTAGACAAAATGTCGTGTTATTCCGACACAATCCTGCTTCAGCAGAAGAGCTTTAGAGAAACGCAGACCTTCAACTGGACGACGTCCCTGGCCTATCTTCATGCAAATATTATGACATATGCAAATAAGATGCCCCAGGCCTATCCCCCATACAATTACTCAGTTCATGTACACATGGCAGAAGGTGACCCCGGCCTATCTACAGATAAATTTGCAGGCTAAGGAGATAAGGAGAGAAGGGTTAAGTTTCGAGGCGCAAACTACCTTAATGCGGTTTTTAGAATATTTTTATATATTTCTTCGATATTTAGGGGTTTACGGTTCGTAAGACCCAACTACAGGCATGAAAATGAGATACTGCAGAACGCATCTTCGTAACTATTTGCCTTTCTATCATGACAGAATGTGAAAAATATGCTGACACGGCTAGTCAATATCATATTTCGCAAGGAGAAAATAAAGTGATCAGTGGCAAGACTTTCAAGAGGGCGTTATTTCTGATATTTTTTCATAGAGTTTTCCACGTGCCTTTCAGGTTGATCATTGCACGGTAACTTATATTGAATTATCGCTTTATTCTTTTCATAGCAACAAATGTCCATGTTTGGCGGTGTGATAACCATGCCATTTCTGGCAGCCAGTATGCTTTGCGTCCAAGATGACGTCATCATCACAGGTCAAATCTTCAGCACGGCTGTACTCATGGCCTCCTTTGCAACTTTTCTTCAGACCACGTTTGGGGTGAGGTATGTTTAAGCTGTAGGATATGTTGGAGACATTAGTTAAAAGCTCAGAAATTTCATTTGTCCGGGTGAACTTTCGGTAGATATTTCTAGAAAACAAAACACGACTACTTCTTGCGAAATTTTCTTTCGCAGGCGATTTTGTCATTGCAAAACCACTGCATGGATTTTACATTACAACAAAATACCTATTTACTGCAATCATATCATAACCACTGAAATATGTGTTGATGTTAATCGGTACCTAGAACCATACAGTTACAAGAATGTGAGTGTATATCAGAAAACTTCCGAACAAAGGCAAATTAACTTTGTATAAATTGTTATCGTTTTAACCTCTTACCGGCACGGTTAGGATTTACTAAGTTTGGCCTTATCTTTGGCCTTATCATTGTTGAACAATTTCCAATGGAGACTTCGCCTCGCTCCTAGCGTTTATTCTAACAAAATCTCATAGCATCTGCTATTTGCTTGATGTTATGGCAAAAGCATGCTCAAATACATAGTATTTGGCTTCTCGACATCAGTTTATCTGTGCTTTCTCTGTTATCGTTACTCAATGATTTACACCAAGTGACGTGAATAGGAAGTACGAATCGAATATGTGTTCAAACACACACTTACTGTTGCACACTGAAGGCTACTGTACTCACGCGAAAGGGATTTAGTGTATCATAATTAACACGTGGACATTATAGTCTGTGAAGGCTGACTAGTCAAGCGTTAGACTATGAGAAGATCTTAACTTAAATCGGTTGAAAGTCCAACCTGTAGTTGCTATGATGCTAGACATTTTTGAACCGTTTTCGTTCTGTTAAACATCGCCCACGCTCTGATCTGTTCTCCACAGCATGTGAAAATGTATTTTTTCTCCGTCTAAAATTGCTTTTAAACAAATTAAGTAAGTTATATGTTAATATCAAATATGACAAGCATGAACTACGACAAAACACATTAATGATGACACATTAACATGCATCATTAAGTCGCTCTTTTTGACTTTTTGGTGATATTAAACATGCAGTACTCACATAAGGTCTCTTAGTGTACAAAATGAAATTGACGTGTGCCATATGTGTTATATTTACACAGACTGCCCATTTTGCAAGGACCGTCTCCGAGTTTATATTTCCCAGCATTGGTATTTTTATCATTGCCACAGTGGAAATGTCAGACAGATTTGGGTGAGTTATATATTCATAAAAGTAGGCAGCCTATTTCTAAGCTGGAACTAGGCTACGCCCCTCCAACTTATTTTCGTCATAATCTTTTTGCCCATAATCAGATAATGAGAGACTTAATAATTTATTCATCATGATTCAAACTATCCATATAATTGGCGAAGATGAGAACTCAAATAACCAAGAGCTAGATTAAGTTACAAACCAAAGGTAGCTTTCTGCTTGCGTTATCTTTGTTCTAGAAAACAAAGTATTTCTGATGCCGAAGTCTGCTAAAGCTTGTTGAAATTTAAAGAAAGCAAATTGATATTAGCAAACATTCATGCAATGTGTTTTTCTGTGATCTGTGACAGCATATTGTTGTCTAACAGGAACTTCCCAGCAGCCTATTTTGCTGCGCAGATGATTTTTGTTTCATGAATTCGCAAAGAAATATTCCTATTGTATTCCCATTTCAGATTTAAACAGCAATTTCAGTGTTAATGGGACTGAAGTCGACTGGAAAGATAGAATGAGGGAGGTAAAGATGATTCAAAATAATACAGGCCTTCGTAATCTTCTGTCTATTAGTCTGACTATCTGTTTGCAATTCTCTCTCTCTCTCTCTCTCTCTCTCTCTCTCTCTCTCTCTCTATATATATTATATAAATATATATGTGTGCGTGTGCGTTTGTGCGGACGTGTGCATGGATGCATAGATAACTGGATGGACGGGTGCACATATATCATAATATATATATATATATATATATATATATATATATATATATATATATATATATATATATATATATATATATATATATATATATTGTTATTGTTATATATATATATATATATATATATATATATATATATATATATGTTAGATATATATATTGTTATTGTTATATATATAAATTGTTGATAATTGGTATCCTTGGTCCCTATTCATGATTGGCCTTCGTTGTTTTATGTAGATGGCTTCTTTTACTTTACGTTTCAACCAGTCCTGTTCCCTGGCTAGGACCTTGGTATTATGCCAGGAAACGCTATGACCAGTAGCGTTGCAGTGTTCCCCAATACCAGTAGTCTTTTTCCTGTTGGTGTGTTCTTTAAAGCGGACACACAATGGACGTTTTGACTCTCCAATGTATGTGTGACTACTGTACTGGTCACAGGTGATGTGGTATATATTGTACTACATAGTTTTTCCTTCGGTGTTTTGTCTTTGGGATGCACCAGGATACTGCGCATGGTATTGCTAGGTTGGTGGTACAAGCTAACGCCATATGACTGGAATACCCTGAACAGCTGTTCCGATAACCCACTTATGTATGGTAGGCCAACTGAGATGCGGGTAGCTGGATTGCAATCATGGTTTATATTTGAATTCTTAGCTGGACTTCTGTTCTTATTAGTGGGTATGTCAAGTGCCCACTCCTCGTACCAATTACCAACAATTTACGGACATATTATTCCGCCAGCTACAGAGACATATTAACGCTGAATAATTAACATCATTGCGTGATCAAGCTCCATTGTAGTCAGATCGAAACGTCGCAACTGTTTCAAGAAGACCGTTCCAAAGTGACTGTATTTCACTATTCTCCTTTGATTCTTGGAACTATGAACAATATATTTTCCATATATATATTTATATGATATATATGCACCCATCCATCCAGGTATCTATGCATGGATGCATAGATAACTGGATGGATGGGTGCATATATATCATATTATATATATATATATATATATATATATATATATATATATATATATATATATATATATATATATATATATATATATATATATATATATATATATATATATATATAATGTATGTATATATCTGTGTACATACAGATATGCATCCAGCCATTAGCTCCCCTAGGAAAACACTTCCCTCATAAGCTCATATTCTCTTGCAGGTGCAAGGTGCCTTGATGGTGGCGTCTGCTTTCGAGTTCTTACTGGGTATATCTGGAGCGATTGGTCTGTTGTTGCGATTCATTGGGCCCTTGACGGTAGCACCTATCATCGTGATGATTGGTCTTGGAATGTATGACATTGCAGCATTATTTGCCAGCGGCCACTGGGGCATTGCCTTTCTGTAAGTCAGTTAATATTCTTGTGAAAGCTTTTCTTGCGATGTTTTTATTCAAGAATTTAAATTTTGTTTAACTTTATAAATTCTGCTTTTCCTACCACTAAATGCGCAGGACTTGTATATCTTCAAAAACACTTTCCTTGACGTTAAGAATACTATAGGGCTACCTTGAGAAGGAACTTTTAAATTTGTTTGGCGATCAAAACTAAGGCGCAATCATACTTTTAATATGTTATTTTGTAATGCGTATTGTTTGGTCTTCTATTTACATAATGATATCGTCATTTCACAGAACGGTTGCTTTGATAGTGTTGTTTTCACAATATCTCCGTAAAGTGCCATTGCCGATTCCAGCGTGGTCAAAACAACAACGCTGTCATTTCCAGTGGTTGAAAATTTTTGAATTTTTCCCGGTAAGTCTGATAGACGGCGCCTTGCTGTGCAAACCAAGGCCATTGGATCGTCTTACCCTTGAGCCTTTCAATTCAGCTCCGTGATGTCTCTGCCTGCCTTTCTGTCATTCCATGTATATGTATTAAGCCGAGTCGGTCTGCCTGTCTCCGTAACTAAATTTCTTTCAATTGACACTTATAGGGCTGGCTTCCTTTCTCCACATATATTACATACTGTACCCGATCGGAAGGTGTGGGTCACGTCCTAAATCAGTATTATTAATTTTATCAAGTTTTGCCATTTTAACGGAGCATTCATTTGAGACACTAGGGTGCATATTCGCTACCAGGCCTGATATCTAATAATAATTTTCTACCATCGCACAGCCCTGTCGACACAAGTTTTATGACAAAATCATAGATATGATACTAGTATGTACCGAGCTGATATATAAAAGTTTTTTTGAGTTAAACTGGTACGAAAGCTGATGGCTTCTCATAATATCGAGTGAAATTTAACTTCCACATCTAGTCTTTCCACATGAATCACGCGAACGCAAAAGCATTTTTGATTATGAGCTGGAAATTCGTATTTTCGACATCCTGGTATTTGCATAGACTCCTTTACTTGTTATCTCCAGGTAATTCTCGGCATATGCTTGGCCTGGTTAACCTGTTATATATTGACTATAACTGAAGTATTCCCAGAAGGAAGTGCGGTAAGAACCGATCTGAAGACTTCAGCTGTTAGAGAAGCACCCTGGGTGCTATTTCCTCTTCCAGGTTAGTATATCTTTTCGGATAGTTTTCAATCGGATTCGAACCCACAACATACGGCTATTTCCTCTTCCAGGTTAGTATATCTTTTCACCATGCATGTATGAATTATGGTTTTATATCACTTTTCGATATGAAAAGCTATTTTTCTAAGCTCAACTTCGACGAAGCCGGAAAAAAATCGGCAAAGAACCGCACTTTTTGGTAAAATAATGGATTTATTTTTATGCAATCGTGAGCAATGTAGATTTATTACCATTGCTTTGTCACTAGGTCAATGGGGAACTCCGAGAGTGAGTCTTCCACTAGTTCTGGGAATGTTCTGCGGCATCCTTGCAAGCATCGTCGAGTCAGTTGGTGATTACCACGCATGCGCACGTTTCAGCGGCGCTCCCCCTCCGCCACCTCACGCGGTAAACCGCGGGATTTGCATGGAAGGATTCTGCTGTTTCTTGGCTGGTATCTGGGGTTCTGGACTTGGGCCAACTTCGTATTCTGAAAACATCGGAGCTATTGCAATAACTAAGGCAAGGAAATATTTGTTAAATATCGCAATCTTTAGACTCTGGTCTTCCACAAACACTTACCGCCTAAATAGGTCTTATATTGAAAAAGGAACGTACCCTAGCTTACGTATTAAAACTATAAATACGAAAACCACACTGAAGGTATCGAAGTTGATATGACGAATTTGTCATTTGCAGCGTTACTATCCCATCGCTTAGCCACAACAAAAACAGTAAATAACTGATAAAAGATTATTCTTCCAGGTAGGAAGTCGTCGTGTGATGCAATGGACCTCATTGTTACTATTCATCTGTGCTGTCTTCGGGAAATTTGGAGCTGTATTGGCCACACTGCCTCTTCCAATCATTGGTGGCGCCCTCATAGCCGTCTTCAGTAATTTACCTAATATCTTTTTAATTTTCATTCGTGTAATGCAAAAGTTCAACATTTCGTGTTGTCTCTCCATAGAAGATTCGAGTTGGATAAGCTAGTTAAATAAAAAGGATTCATTTTATGTTATCACACTCTGGTAGTGCGGAAAGACCTCGCTTACTGTTCCAGTTAAAACCCAGACGTGAAGTGAATGTGTTCAAATGGTTTACGACAGGTTAATTACATAGTAGTACGCTTCACAGAACAATCAGATATCTGTCAGATCATGATACGTAGCAGTTTTCATCAACTTTCGCACAGTACTCTCGGAGTCATTAATTACAAAACTTCATTTGATATGCAAATGAGCTGTTTATTAACTTGACACTATTCAATTCTTCATTGGGCAATTATATATTTATCAGATCAATATCTGTAGCACGTCTCATTATATTTATATATCAAGTAATACTGCAAAAGAAATCATGAAAGTGTTAACAGATGACAATCACATACTACGTTAAGGGACAAAGTTACAACTCTCCTTTCTATCAATTAAAATATAAGTCAAATCCTATAAATATCTAGCACAACAATTTTCTCTTCTTAGGTATGATAATCTCTGTTGGTGTGTCGAATGTACAATTCGTCAATATGAATGCATCGAGGAGTCTGTGTGTCTTCGGACTGTCGGTGTTCTGCGGCCTGATGGTGCCGAATTGGATCAGCGAAAACCCGGACGCTATAAATACTGGTAAATATACCCTGGCTTTCATCATGGCTTGTTTGTACAGATGGTTACTAATGTTTTGGAGGTGCATAAAATGTTTTAACTACAGGGAAAATTGACAATTGTATTACTGACAACGAAATAAATGAAAGTGATCTGTCGAGGTATGATGTCTACTTGTTAAGTCAATGTAGTAGTGTACACAACACGATGATCTCCATATATAATACAATAATACATGCACACAGCATGCCAATTACGTCACCTTACATTCACTGATAACAAGGGCATTCGTCGTTTTAGCCGTGCTTCTGTGGTATGAAATTTATCTGTGAGCCTAAAAGAACAAAAATTCCTGTTTTAATTTGCCATCTCTTTTATTATTCGTAAATGTGATTTGTTTTCTTGCCACAATCATTTGATATTTCTACACAGGAAACGCTGAAGCTGACGACGTTTTGATGGTTCTCTTGACCACTGGAATGTTTGTGGCTGGTATTGTCGGATTCTTCCTCGACAATACAATACCAGGTAAGATACCTTACGTTGTGCTTCAAGTCCTCCACTGCACTTCTCTATATATCCCCTTTCTATTTATCTCGGCCCATCTCTATAGCACTCCATTCCCTCGTCAACGTCATTGATACTGTTTCGCCGGATAATACATAAACAGTTTAAAAATGAACTTAACCATTGTTTTAAAGGAGAATATCGTTTGTGTGATATTTTTGTGTATCGTGAACGATTTTTCCGGATCAGTCATAACACACGGAAAATCAGTATTGTGACTTACTACGACAACAAGAAAAATACATTTTTCACAGAATTAAAACCTAGATAAGGTGAGTTATATCTTTGTAGCTTACTTAATTCAGATATAGGAATTGTAGGAATTTAATAAGGCTGATATTATTGTATGTGTCATCTACCAGGCACAGCCGAAGATAGAGGATTAATTCGCTTCCATGCTGATAAGACATCGAAACGCAATGACCGTGAAAGATGCTATGACCTGCCATGGTGTACATCCAAGATACGTGGATGGAAATGGTCTCGCTATATTCCAATCTGTCCGGGATTCCTGGACAAACGTGAATAGCTCAGCGGCGACAGTGATCTCTGAAAGAAGAGCAACATGTTATTGTATTCCAAATTTTTCACAATATTACCTGACATTAACTTCTTTTATCATTAATCTTATTATTAGCTTTTTCAATCAATTAAGTTTCATTCAGACTTTATGTGGAAGATTACGTGTAATGCCTTATGTCGATCGAATATTCATTTAGTACATTTTGCACATTTAAAGAACTAGTGAACAAGACTATCATTCATATAGTATCCCAACTCAACCATTGTCCCTCCCGAGACAATTAACGATGACACATCCCACAGTTGGCTTAGGGAAGATGGCAGACTTTGATTAGTAGGACATCATATCAATATAAGAATAAGCAGACATGAACTGAAAATGTTAACTTGCTTCAGTATTCTAGCTGTTGTCTGTAAATTGAAACTTTTCCCACAAGTTTTAAACTTCATTGAAACTTCTATGATCAACATTGTAGCAATATTCACCACAGATTAATTTTAAACGCCATATAAAGTATACAATGTTGTATTAACTCGAAAAAAAATATTCAGTTGATTTGATTTTTGTCATTGTATCACGTCCTTGTATCACCAGTTTATATAGCAAGTGTTAAAATTGCTTGTTGGTCAAGGTCAAGTCTTTCTAGCTTTATATTCAAAACTGTTAAAGCCCATTAGATATGTGAATTATGAATTAGTTGGCATAAAAATGCAAAACATAATGCACATATACGATACACTTGTCTCTTAATGTACATACTACGATTCATAGACTTTTGCCATGTCCTTCCAGTAATGAGTCCCAAATTTGCAAAGTTAGTTCCATATGCAAATTGGTCACTATAAAATGCTAAGCTACTTTCAGTAATATTTTATCTTAGTATCTTCAACGTATATAGCCTGTTTTGTCAACTTTGATCAAGTTTATTCAGAAATCTATTCCTAATTACGGGTAAGAGAAAGAACCTGTTCTAATATGCAGACGCTGTCTATGTATATCCGTTTTTCTACAATCATTTATTATACAAAGAAGCATAAAATAATAAGCTAAAAACCGAAGTTATATTTTCTCCAATCAATCGAAGTAGTTTGTATTTCTTAAAAATAAAACCTTACATTATTTAATAAAACTTACTGGATTAATTACTTCATCGCTGTGTTGAAGGAACATAAAACTTGTGGCAAGTTTTTCGGAATTCTGCTTCTGCATATCAACTACCGTGTCTGACCCTAATCCGTTTGTTATGCTGAAATTTCGTGTGTTCTTTTTGTCAACACAGCTTGTGCGTGTGTAGTGATCATTGTTTATTGTTTACAAATGAATTCTAGTCCGGACTTGAATACAATTTCAACAATAACAATGGAAATTATACTCATATACGTTGTGCTGATATGCTAAATACTTGGCATTAAATTATAGTCTAGGGGATCAATGCTGACAGAGTAGGGAAACTACAAAAAAGTCCTAAATAATTAGCCAAAAGATACAGCTTAATGATCTTTAAATTGATATACATTAAGTTCACGTATCGAATAAAGTTACATGAGAAAAATACTTTAGTTTGCTTGTCTATTATCTGTTATAATGGGATTGACGCCAATTTGCTTGCGTGTTCTTTCATTGATTAAACACAAAATTGTGACGAGTACCCCTACGACAACAGCAATGGGATTTTCAACAACATGACCTGATAAGCCATTGTCAAGACATTTCAAGAAATTTTAGTTCATTATAACCATAAAACAGCTAGTGTACTTAAGTCTTAGAAAGAGAAATGGAGAAAAAACATGTTTTATTGCAGCAAAATTAAATCTCATCTCACTGATGATCACAATAGAACAAATACTTTCTCACATCCTTAAAATGTCAGCACTAATTACAGCAAACCGATCCAAACACTTTGTCTCATCAAGAGAAGGATGTGTATTAAACAGTGATGCGGATGCAGTGATCTAGATTACAGAGACTCTCTCGTATAGTGCAGACTATGTATGAAGACATGTTTACATTCTACACATAATAATTGCTTTATAATCATGCAGAGACCACAGACTTGTGCTAAATTGCCAAACTGATTAGGACCTGTTGGCAGTGACAAACTGCATACTACTCCCTTTGCATATAT
The DNA here is from genome assembly GCF_041260155.1 of Ptychodera flava. Taxonomy (NCBI): domain Eukaryota; kingdom Metazoa; phylum Hemichordata; class Enteropneusta; family Ptychoderidae; genus Ptychodera; species Ptychodera flava. The sequence continues at coordinate 10,361,417 of NC_091929.1, forward strand.
CCACAATTGGTGACAGCTTTAGAGCAAATTTCAATGGATCAGTAAGCATATATCGAATGGCTGTGAAGTATTAGCTGAACTTACAGTCCTTTAGCCTGAGTCGCCCGAAATATTTCTCTTATATGATCTCTAAAGAGACAGGTAACTTCTCGTGAGGCCCACAGTGACAGGCCAAAGACGTTGCAATGTCACACAAAAACTTAGTAACACGAATATATGTTATTTGCTTGACATAGATCCACCTTGTCGCAGGCCAATTTCACTCATTATCAAAAATATTTTGCTCTCTATCCATTAGGGTTGTCTCACCTGCTGTAAATTACTTAATAGAAATATTTTAATATATAGAATAAAGATAGTGTTTTCAGGTTCTTCAAACCTCTAGCTAGACCACAGTCAGACTGAACACAAACCATACAAAAAAGAAAGTTCGTCACACCTTTCAAAGAAGGCTGTCTTTCCATTTTTCATGGCATAAGAATGGATACAAATGCTCCAAACTCTTTTAAATTCTGAAAAGTTGTCATTGAGGTAGGCAGTATCTAACCATACAGTCTTATTCTTACCGCCAAGCTGGTGGACTTTGTTGCTCTCTTTGTCACCTGTATACAATACATCAGAGAATTTTGCATTCAAAGGACGAGTTACACGAGGCAACTCGTTGAGCAACGCGGTAGGCAACTCGAGTTGCCCGCCGTGTCTGCAAAGGTATGCCGACAGTCATTGTCTATGCCAAAAATGTACATTATGGAAATGTTGCTTGAGATGAAAGCAATGACTGGAGCACATGGTTTATCAATTAAAAAATGAGTCCAGTATATTGCAAGTACTTTACCACCGCACGGACCATTTATAATAGTTGGCCAAGATTGCTACCCATTGTAATGATGTCGGTAATAACCGTTTTGTTGCTGCTTCTGTTGTTTTCTTTAAGTTTGCTAGAAAATGAAAATGTTTTAGTTGGTGTGTTTATAAAATGGCATAAGGGCATGAACATGTGTGTAAAATGTGACACTTAACTCTATCATTCAGTTTTTCAATGACATGAGTAAAACGTGATTGTTGTGTGATTGAAATCAAAAGTCTGTATTTCTTTGGTAATTTTGATGTAGTACATTTTATGTACATTTTTCCTATTGTCGTACGACGCAGTAAATGATAGATACTGAAAAGTCAAAGTGCATTGCTCCTTGTTCACGTAAAAAATGTTATCATCGCGTGGGGGTACCTAGCTGCGCCGACACACATTACTTGTTGACATATTGCAGTTGAATACATTCATCGAGTTAGCCTTCACCAGTTTTGTTTACCGACCCGGCCATAGCGGTAAAGGAGAGAGCTGCGTCATTAGCTGAACAGGACCCAAATCTACCGGTGAGTCCAAACTATATTTGATCGCGTTTTTCTTAGGTATTTTGATACAGATTACCAAACGAGTGAATCAGAATAAAAATAACGACAAAAGCTTTGAAGTATGAATTTAGCTTTAGTCGCTCGATCGCATATGTACAGCCAACCTAATTTAATATGGTGTGTTTCCTTTGCACTTGCACTCTTCAGAAATCCCTGTTTCTATCATCTGCTGATTGTTTCCCTTCATGTATTTAGCCGTTGTTACGATTTCATGATTAGGGTTTTTGTACAGACGGCAATTGCTATGTTGTGTCCCACTTGTCTACTGGAGAATAACGCCGTAGCTTATTGAATTGTGCACAATTATAGGGCCATATATGTCAGTTACAAATCGGTACCTATGAGGTGTAAAAATTTAATCTCGATTTACTGTTTGATTTGTACGACTCTATCTCGTAATAGATGTCGTTGATTCTTAAAAAGTAAGTTTGCAAATTTATTGACTGCATCGTTTTCCATTAAAAATCCGTTGACGGCTGCTTGTGAACCCCTGATTATGTGGTCTCAGGTCCAAGCGTTTTCACAATTCGGACTCAAGTGTTGGTGTCCTTCATTAATCTCGATGGAAAATATGAATCTACATAAATTATGACATAAATGTATTCTAGTTTATTTTTACCTGGTTGTTCAAGGCTGTCTGTTTAGTGGTTTTTCGTGGCGAGATCTCGCAAGACTTGGATACTCATGTTATCTGTCATTCACCGGGCATGTAGTGGTGTGCAATGCATACTCAAGCTGATCAGAGCGACTTGTGAGCCTTCTATACGAGTTGTAGACTCATCGCTCGGACAATGTCGTGAGACGATGGTCCATAAAATTATAGTCACACAATATCTCGCACGTTCTCATGTAGAGAAAACCTTGCGTATATAATCGCTTTATCGCTCAGCACATATTCAACATCTAATCAAGATCTAGAAAGCGTCTGTCGTTGCACTCTGTATTGTCTCCTGCAATCTGACGAACATAAAATGAGATAATTACTGCATCATTTCGGTTCATGTAGAAATTGGACGCGCGGAATTACAAGTGATCATAGGCTTTGTTTTGTAGTCCCTTGAGAAGAAGAGGGAATAAAAATCCCGTCGCAAGCAACAGAATGTTTCCATGAAATCACAAGGTTTGTAGTTGACGGGTCTTTTTATTGTGATTTAATCCTAGGAATTCCACAAGCGTACGTAAAAGCCCGAACCCGATTTTGAAATGCCTCCATGGTTTAAAGAGTACAGTGACCTGGCTGCGCTCACAATTTGCTCCACAACAACAGTCCGTTACTCTATTCTCTTATTTTCAGGCAAGAGAGCATGGACTTTACAGACGGTGTTGGTCTTCAACGTAATGTGGCCACGACGCCAGAAGCCAATGAGGCAGCCCCTCCAGGTCAGAGTTTGGACAATGGCAACGGTTGCTCTGGGAATCAAATGAATCCAGACCAAGCAATAGAACTCCATGAGATGGATACAAAGTCACAAGACGTCAAGCTTGATGCATTGGAGGAAGGGGACGACAAGAAGTTGAGCAAAGAGAGTGACATAGAAATGACCTACAGTCTTGACGACATACCTCCATGGTATGCTTGTTTATTATTTGGGTTTCAGGTAAGTAAACAGCAATTTTATTTGATTTTACTACGAAAGTTACTTACTCGTCCAAAACACCCGCACCAAATGTTGAGCGACTGCAATAGCTCCTTATGTTCTACGAGATTTGTACATTCATTGTTGAATAACTAGAAAAGATAAGGGAAATGTTTATACAGCCTGTATTATTAATCACGGACATGAAAGCAAGTTCTATGATAGACACAACCTTGATGTTTTATATCAGTCAAATAAAACGTGTTTGTTCAAATCTTATCAACGTCTTCATCTTATTTGACTTGACCGATTACTTCTTTACTTTATGTTGCCACGATACGTTTTTCAAGGACGTGTGTGTGAAAAAGCCGAGCAAAATTTGAACCAGAGTTGTTTGAATAATACACATTTGTTTCGGGGCTGGATCTCATGTCATGCTAACTCAAACAAAATGCCGGGTCCTTTGACACATGCCCTACTCGTAACGGTCGATAGCAAAATTTGAAATTGTGTTTCCATTGACGATTTGAAACAAGCACAGTAGACCCACTAGATAAGGCGACACAAAGGCAGACAGAATTGATTAGTTCAGTGTAAGGTGTCTAATTGCGGGCCGATAAAAGTGATAAATCCTTCCCGTGAAATTACCATTATACTTCAGACTAAAAAAAGACGGTTTAACGACTCTAAGGGTCGGAGCATTCGTTTTTCACGGTGGAAATTTGGGGATTGACTTTTGCAAAAGCGTTTTTAGGGGGTCAAATGTTACACTTTATGATCGGGGTCAAATTGTAAGGAGTTTTATATGGTGATATGCCAGAAAAACAACAGAATTGACCAAAAACTATATAAAACAGAATATGAACAAGGCTTTCTTCTGCTGATCACGTGATAACAAGCAGAGAGGAGCAGTTTTGTTCACAAATAAACTTTCAAGTCGACAAAGAGTAATGTGTCATGCCATGTTTTTAAGATAAAACTTTTATAACACTTTTCAATACTAGGTAAAATAGCTAAAAATTGAAAATATGGTGTTATATAAAGTGTTTGCAAAGATTTTTGGACGTTGTAATTAAACACATTTACACAAGAAATTTTATTTGGGAATTTTACTGAAATGATCATTCACTATACATCATTGCGTCAATGGGGAAACTATGAATAGTTTCTTTTCTATAGAAAACTAGCTAAATATGTATATTTATATACGCTTATTAGTTTTAATGTACTTGATTAGTCTAGGGTGGTTACAGATGCATGGGCATGCAAGACATTTGGTTTTGGAATGTCAACGAATATTGATTCACTTTACATTGTATTCTATGAGGAAACTATGAATAATTTTTATCGAGATGTAAGCAACAAATATGACATTGAAATTTCACAAAAGTGATTATTTGTAAAGTTCAAATAATTTTCTTTGAAAGTTCAAAGGTCAAATGAGAAACGTACATGTCAATTCAGGTATCATTGATACGGACTTAACATTAGGGGAGGATCACTGTTTTTTGTGGATGAAAATTGGAAAAGGTTACTCTTTTTCTTGGAAACACTTTTGAAGTGTCATTATTATTGTCGAATAATTTCATTGAATTGGACTTGAAGCAAATCATGTCAACCTAAAGCATTATTTTTTGATTGACAATGCCTTGCAGACAAGCGAGTGAACTCTTAGGCTTGGTTTTTCACATTTAGTCATAGTTAGAGGTAGATACATTCTATAGCAAGAAACATTCATTAAACTTTTTAAAAATATATTTAAGCAATAACCCACTCCGCAGGAGGGTATGAACGAGATTTTGGTACAATGTGCGACATATAGCACGAGTCGATAGGCGAGTGCTATATGGAGCGAATTGTACCAAAATCGAGTGTATACCCGACTGCGAAGGGGGTTATTGCTATTATATTATATCAACTTGCTTGTCTTTGTTGTCTTACTTGGGTATTTTCATCAAATGCCCCAAATGCAGAAACGGACGTCTGAGAGATCGAACGAAGGAAATTCTGCGCCCGAGACCGAGCATTTTCATAAGTTGGGATTACTTACAGACACACGATAAATACGCATTACGTTCATATCGACATTGCATTTTATTCGCATGCAACACGAACACTATACTTGTCAAAAAATACCTGCTGAAGTCACACAGAAATGGGTCAAGACTTCAACTCAAAAGAAAAAAGTAACATTTTTTTCCTTAAATTTACATAAGAACAATAGTCCTGGCTTTTTTGGCATACTAAAAATAGATTTGTCTCATTCTGTACCGTATAAGAGGTATACGTCGACCGCGGCCGTAGCGACATTCAGAGGTGGCTTAGTGAAGTTACAGGACCTATTTTTGACGGATAATTTGGACGATAATTGTACCAGAAAGCAAAACGTTTTGAAATAATCCAGACTTGCGATGACTGCAACTGTGATGAACAGTCGTGCAGAGTGTGTTGCCCGATGCAGGGAGAGTTAGACGCTGACACTGCTCGTTGCATTTGATGTCAAATTTAGTCGCAGTCGCCACGAGTCATCCCATTGTTATGTGGACTTCTTGGTGTACATCGTCAGGATATCCCGGTCTGTTACAGCCCAAACTTTGGTAAAGAATATATGGCATACTGTTACTGTGAGGAAGTGTCAATTAATTTGTGTATGAACGAATACTATCTTCATTTTAAAGAGCGGTAGGGTATATCGCGTCTCGACTCCCGCAATATCAAGCAAAGTGCACGGTGTGCTGTCGCCCTAATATTTGTTGTGTGCATCACACCCGAAACGTGCTGCTTCAGATATGTCTGTCATCGATCATCGATCTCAACTTATTTACACTAAGAGGTGAGTTATAGACCCACACTTTGTCTGTGTATCAAAATTCGGTCTTCGGTCTCCGAAACAAAGTGGACTATTTCGGTTTTTGTCGAGGGTCTATGGTTTAGATAGGTACGTTCAAATGCACCGACCGGGCAATTTTCGAAAATGCTGGTTTAGGGGCCCGTTTTACCAATGCTATCAGTGCTAAACCAGTATTTTAGCATCGGTAGAATAAGCTCTCGTCCAATCAGAATGGCCCATGGTAGCATGATATAATATAATTGACTTTCTCTCACTTTTTCTAGGTGTAAGCACAAAACACATTATAGGGATCTCATGACAGTAAGATATTGCTCCATAGGGCATGAAAGCAAGAAGGATCTTTCACCGTATATATTGCCGACGGGTGATATCCCTGACTATTTGACAACAAACAGGCTAAACAAATATTCCACAAATTGCTCGGGATGTGCTAGTTAACCTTCTTTTTTAATATTACACATCGTACACATCATAAGCTTTCGCCTTGTAGTACAGAAAGTACAGTAACGACCTGTCTTTGTCTATAATATATGGCACTGAGATGATCAAAAGGTAAAAACGTCAGCACAGGTGGCGTATGTTTCCCTTGGAGGCATTGTGATCGACTAAAAAGATATGGTTTCTCATTCTTGATCCCTTAAGTTAGAACGGGCCATAGGGACAGATATTCGGACAATATTTTTCGTCTACGATGTGTGGGGCTTGTTTTGAAGTCTATGAAGTCTAAAGTTTATACCAGCTTATTTATGTGAAAAGCCAAAATTCAAAGTGACTTCGTAAATTTAACGGAGGGATGGATGGAGACAATTTTAAATGTCAAGTGATTGTAAACATTTTCTAATTTGTTTCTCTAGTTCAAGCGTTAAAGTTTCCTTGTGACAAGTTTTAACAAAAGTTTAAGTTTCGAGGCGCTAACTACCTTCACGTGCTTTTTATTATTATTTTCGATATTTTGTGTGTTTTGGTTCTTAAAACCGAACAATCAGTATGAAAATAAGAGAACGCAAAACGCATATTCGTATCTGTCCATCTATAGATCACCAGCGACCGTGAAAAACAGGCTGACGCGGCTACTCCACATCGTCGCTTGCACGGGGCAAATAAAGCGATCAGTAGCAAGATTTGCAAGCGGGCATCATTTCTGACATTTTCCATAGGGTTGACCACATCACTTTAAGGTTTATCCTTACGCGTTAACTTATTGAATTATCTATTTATTCGTTTCATAGCAACAAATGACTATGTTTGGTGGTGTGATAACCATGCCATTTCTGGCAGCAAGCGTGTTCTGCGTTCAAGATGACGTCATAATTACTGGTCAAATCTTCATCACAGCCGTACTTATGATCTCCATAGCAACCTTTCTTCAGACCACGTTTGGGGTCAGGTATGTTCAAGCTGTATAATACGTTACAGACATTTAAAAGACGGTTAAAAGTCGAGAAATCTCCTCAACTTTCCCGTTCACAAGATATAAGCATACCTTATACATGCAATATTGCCAGATAATGAAAGTTTCGGCACGCTGTATATCCCTGTGACAACGATACATCCATTCCAATATATTAAATCTAATTAATATTAAAAATTTAAGAGAATGAGCCGAAATTATTACTTTTTCTTTGTCCGTCCGTAGATTTTTCGTTGATTAATTAAATCTCGGAACTTTGCCTTCGGCTACGTAGTGTTAACTTCTCATACCATCTCCTTTTTGTTTGGTGTTCTGACTATAATATGTTGAAGTGTCCGGTAATAGCGTCTCGACACCATTGTGTACTTTATGTGTTATCGCTACACCTTGATTTGCATCAAGATACCAAAGTAAAACAGTTGGTACTGAGCGAATTAATTTGTTTTAAAACACACACTTACTAATCAACAATAATGTTTACTGTACACTCACATGCGAGGAATAAAGTGTATCGTAAGTAAGACATGGGTATTATAGGCTGTGATAGCCGACTAGTCGCTATGTCAGAGTACAACGTATTAGACTAGAAGAAGACACTTTCATGGTTAACTTGGAAGAAAGTCCTAGTAACTGTACCGTTGAACAATTTCTACTCAGTTTCGTTCTATAAACATCCACCGATCTGATCTGTTCTCCGTCTCAACACAGCCTTCACTCAAACTAGTTCCAGTGATATGCAAATATCAACTATGACAAGCGTGAATTATTACAAAGCACCTTTCTAATTACGCATCAACATGCTTCATAAAGTTGCTTTTTTACCTTTTTCATTATATCAAGAAAACATGGATTACTCACATAAAGTCACTCAGTGTACAGAATGACGATTGTATATAACTGCAAAATATTGATTGCAAACGGATGATTTCGTTTGTGACCTCTAGACAAAATTAATTTATCCTATTCAAACTTGCTTTCCTATGACAAATAAATATTGCCACAATGTACGGAAAAGCTTCTATCGTTATCTATATGAAAGGCACCGGCAATTAAGATTTCATTACAAAAGATTGTATGAGGTCGTAGTGTATGTTTAGCCATGCATGGTGAGAGTTTAAAACTAACTTGATTTTTTGGTATAGGCCTTAAAATGTTCTACTAAATGTGCAATGTTGTTATCTGTAAGCAGAGTTTAGGTTGTGTGCATTTGACCAGTATTTCAGAGTGTTTCAAGAAGTTGAACACCACAAACTACTTTTTCATATCAAATACATTTTATGAAAAAAAACCTAAAAAAGTAGTACTTTGTCCCTCTAATGGGGCTTTGCCGCGCATCTAATATGTTAAATATATAAAACACAGCACGTTTTGAACTAGGTTTTGCGGAGAATTTCCTTGAATGAAATTGAACTGTACCGTGTGTTATTTTTACAAAGACTGCCCATTTTACAAGGACCGTCTCCGAGTTTATACTTCCCAGCATTGGTATTTTTATCATTGCCGAAGTGGAAATGTCCGGCAGAATCGGGTAAGTTCATTGTATTCATAAAAACAAACTTCCTGAGTTTAAAGCTGGAAATACACTGCACACCTCCCACTTATGATTCAATCTATCCAACTATTTGGCTCAGATCGATGAGAACTGAAAATAACCAACAGCTGGATAAATTTTCTGTCCAAAGGTAGACATGCTTCGGTTATCTTTGCTCAAGAAAACAAAGTATTTTTGATGCCGGAGTCGACCAAAGCTTGTCGAAATATAAAGAAAGGAAATTAATATTAGCAAACATTCATGCGATATTGTCTAACAGGACCTTGTCAGCAGCCTCTGTTGCTGCTCAGATGATTTATGTTTTATGAATCAGCAAAAATACGTTTCCTATTGTATTCCCTTTTCAGATTTAAACGACAATTTCAGTTTTATGGGACTGAAGTCGACTGGAAGGATAGAATGAGGGAGGTGAAGATGATTCAAAATAATATAGACCTTCGCAATCTTCTGTCTATCAGTCTATATATCAGTGTGTCTATCTAGCTGCCTGTCTACTGTCTGTCTGTTTGTCTCTGTATATGCATGCAAGTAAGTATGTATGTATGTATGTATGTATGTATGTATGTATGTATGTATGTATGTATGTATGTATGTATGTATGTATGTATGTATGTATGTAGCTATGTATGTAGCTATGTATGTAGCTATGTATGTACGTATTATGTATCTATGTTTGAATCTATGTATCTATGTATATTTGGAACCACACCAAGCTATATACTCTCCATAAAGTTACCCCTCTTCCCCATTGTATGTATGTGCGTGTTTACAGATCTGCATACAGCTGCAAGTTATCCCAAGAAAACACATCCCCAATACAAATTAAGCTCATATTTCCCTCCAGGTGCAAGGTGCCTTGATGGTGGCGTCTGCCTTCGAGTTCTTACTGGGTATATCTGGAGCGATTGGTCTGTTGTTGCGATTCATTGGGCCGTTAACGGTAGCACCTATCATCGTGATGATTGGTCTTGGAATGTATGATATTGCTGCATCATTTGCCAGCGGTCACTGGGGCATTGCCTTTCTGTAAGTCGGTTAATATTGCATTAAGCTTATGCCTTGATGTTTGCAGAGAAGAATCGGATATTTTGTATTAATTATGTAAGATGCATTTATTCTACAAAATGCAAGACTGGTGTATATTCAAAACACTTTTCCTGATGTTCAGAATGATATAATGCTAGACCTAAAGAAGCAGTCTAAACGTATTTGTCGAGCCAAACTTGATGCGCCATCATACTGATAATATGTTATGTATATGATGTGTTTGTTTGTGTCTTGCTTTTGCCTACTACTTACATAATGATATCGTCATTTCACAGAACAGTTGCTTTGATAGTGGTGTTTTCACAATATCTCCGTAAAGTGTCGTTGACGATTCCAGCGTGGTCAAGACAACAGCGGTGTCATTTCCAGTGGTTGAAAGTTTTTGAACTTTTCCCGGTAAGTCTAACATCCTGCGGAGCAGTGCAAGCCTTGACCGTAAGATCCAAAACGATCTCTCGTCCTACCCTTGGACCTTTCACTTCAGCTCCATGATTTTTCTCCGCCTGTATTTCTGCCATTCATATTCATATACATATCTAGGCTAGTTGGTTTATCTGTCTCTGCATCTGTAAACTTCTTTCCATTGACACTAGGAGGACTGGCTTTAATTTCTTTTGCCGTATCTAATTAGGCGGTGTGGGTCACGCCCTTAGGCAGTATTAGTAAGTTAATCATATTCAACGGAGTATTCTTTTGAGACACTCTATTTCTGAGGCGAATATTTGCTACCAGGCCTGATATCTAATGACACGTTTCTACCATCGTACAACCTTGATGACAAAATATTTATGACAATATGAGGGATAAGCACTAAAATATACCGAGGTAATATACAAACGTTTTAGTTACGTAGTACGAAGGCTTGTTTCTTCATATGTTATCGAGTCAAATTTTATCTCTACATCTAGTCTGTCCCCATTAATCACATGAACGCATAAGCACTCTGTACTATTTTTGCTAGCGATTAGATTTTTCGGCATCTTTGTATCGTAGACTGCATGACCTGTTCCTACCTGGCCTGGTTGACCTGTTACATATTGACGGTTACTGAAGCATTCCCAGAAGGCAATGCAGCAAGAACCGATCTGAAGACTTCAGCTATCAGTGAAGCACCCTGGGTAATATTTCCTCTTCCGGGTTAGTATATCTTTTCACTGTTGATGTTTCAATTATGTTTTTATAACTCTTATTATTGGTATAAAAACTATTTATAAGCTCAACTTGAATATAGCCATTAAAACGTTAGCAAACTGCGAAGCCTTTTGGTAAAATAATGGGTATCATTTTATGCAATCGTAACCAGTGTTGCTTTTACTCTCAATTTGTCACTAGGTCAATGGGGAACTCCAAGAGTGAGTCTTCCACTAGTTCTAGGAATGTTCTGCGGCATCCTTGCAAGCATCGTGGAGTCGGTTGGTGATTACCATGCATGCGCACGTTTCAGCGGCGCTCCCCCTCCGCCACCTCACGCGGTAAACCGCGGGATTTGCATGGAAGGATTCTGCTGTTTGTTGGCTGGTATCTGGGGTTCTGGACTTGGAGTAACTTCGTTTTCTGAAAACATCGGAGCTATTGCAATAACTAAGGTTAGTTAATGCACTCAATTACAACTACAAAAAAATCAAAGTTTGAGAAAATACTAAATAACAGGCCTAAAGGACCCACCAAAGATATCCGAATATACGTTTCAGGTCATCTCGAACGACCATAGTCAAAAATCATATTGTATCAAAGAGAATTCGATTCTCCAATATTTAACACTTAACTGAATGAATGTGATAATTGCTATGTCTCCTTAAAACAAGTTAGCAGGAACATTTAAGTTTCCTTTCGGGTCAAAGGAAACATCATGTTAAATATCGCAATCTTTGGAGGTCTTTAACAAACACTTATCGCATATAAAGTCTCATACTAAAGACTTAACATTTTTCTTGGCCTCAAAGTACCTTGGCTTAAGCTATACTTACCTATGCTATAATGACGAGAATCATGCTAAAGGTATGGAAGTTGATATAACGAATATGGAATTTGCAGCTTTACTATTCCATCGGTATGCCTGTCAATAACTGACTGAAGATTATTCTTCCAGGTAGGAAGTCGTCGTGTGATGCAATGGACGGCATTATTACTATTCATCTGTGCTGTCTTCGGGAAAGTTGGAGCTGTATTGGCAACACTGCCTCTTCCTATCGTTGGTGGCGCCCTCATTGCCGTCTTCAGTAATTTGCTTAATATCTTGTTAAATTTTTACTTATGTCACGGAATGTTTAATGTTTGGAGTTACCTTTTGTAAAAGATTCAATTGGGATAAGCTAGTTACTGAAAGAATCTATTTTTGTTTTGTTTTTCTTACTTAATAAATCTGGCATCAATACTCGAATACTTCAGAGAGTCTTCCCTCACTGTTCTAGTTAACGTAAATATTATTTCTCAAACTCAATTCTCATTGAGGGATATCACAACTCTCCGTTTTGTCCATGACAATGGGAATCAAATATCGAACACTCTTTCCTTTCAATATCTTACTGCTACATGAGTAGCGCAAAAATTTTCTCACGTCAGGTATGATAATCTCTGTTGGTGTGTCGAATGTACAATTCGTCAATATGAATGCATCGAGGAGTCTGTGTGTCTCCGGACTGTCGGTCTTCTGCGGCCTGATGGTGCCAAATTGGGTCAGCGAAAACGAGGACGCTATAAATACTGGTAAATATACCCTGGCTTTCATCATGGCTTGTTTGTACAGATGGTTACTAATGCTTTTGAGGTGCATAATTTTTTTAACTACAGAAAATATTGACAATTATATTACTGGTAACGAAAAAAATGGAAGTGATATGCCGAGATATGATGTCTACTTGTGATGTCAATGTAGTAGTGTACACAACATGATGATCTCCATATTTAATACGACAATACATGCATACAGCATGTCAATTACGCCACCTGCTATTCACTGATATGAAGGGCATTCGTCGTTTCAGCCGTGCTTCTGTGGTATGGAATATAGATGTATGCCTAAAAGATCAAAAGTTCCTGTTTTAATTCGCCGTCTATTTTATTATTCGTAAATGTAATTTGTTATCTTGCTGTAATAATTTGATATTTCTACACAGGAAACGCTGAAGCTGACGACGTTTTGATGGTTCTCCTGACCACTGGAATGTTTGTGGCTGGTATTGTCGGATTCTTCCTCGACAATACAATACCAGGTAAGATGCTCTGCTTATTGCAAAGCTTGTTGAAAACACCTTACGTTGTCCTTCGAGTCCACAATCCACTTCTCTATATTTCCTCTTTTTATTTGTCTCGCCCCTCTCTACAGCAGCTCCATTCCCTCGTAAAGGTCAGTGATACTGTTTTGTAAATCCACTTAGCAATTGTTTTAAAGGAGAATAACTTTGGTATGATATTTTTGTGTATCGAGAACGATTTTTCTAGATCGGTCGATATAATACCGATGAGTTACCAAGATAACAAAAAAACACTTTTCACAGAATTAAACCTGCAGACTGGAACCAACATAATCATTAAACAGAGATTAGCTTTTGTAGGAAATATTGACCGTTTTATTGTTCTACAATTTTTAAGAAAATATCCTTAAAATTTTGGTCAAAATCTAAAAAGAACTCTCGAACAATCTGACGCAGGGCAACCTAGACATGGTGATTTAATCTTTGCAGCTATTTTATCAGCTGTTTAAGTCAGATAAGAAATTAAAGGCTTGTATTAAGACTGCTGTTGTTGCATGTTTGATTTTCCAGGCACAGCCGCAGATAGAGGATTGATTGGCTTCCATGCTGATGAGTAATCGAGACGCAATGACCGTGAAGGATGTTATGACCTGCCGTGGTGTACATCCAAGATACGTGGATGGAAATGGTCTCGCTATATTCCAATCTGTCCGGGGTTTCTGGAAAAACGTGAATAGCTCAGCGGCGACAGTGATATCTGAAGAGAAAGTCACATTGTAATTGTGTTCCAAATTGTCACAATGTCACATGACATTAACTTTTATCATTAATCTAATTATAAGTAAATTCACATTAATTCAGACTAATTTAGAAAGATTATGTGTAATCCCGTAAGTCGTTCAATTATTCATTTATTCCATTTTGCACACTTAAACAACTATTGAACAAGTCATTATATTATAGTATCTCAAAAACAACAATTTCTTTCCTGATACAATTAACGATGACCCATTCCGCAGTTGCCTGTGGAAATGAGGGTACACTTTCATATCAACATTAGTTTTCAGCAGATATGAACTGAAAATGCTCACTTGTTTCAGCATACTGTATTGAAACGTCTCTGAACCAGCTATGATCAACATCATGAGCAATTTTCACCAAAGATTGATTTTAACCTCATATTGTATTACAGTTATGTTATAGAATGAAATTAAAATACCAAATTTGTTGACTGCTGTCATTGTACCACCAGTTAATACAGCAAGTGTTATTGCTTTTTGTCAAGTCCCTTCTAGCTTTATCATGCAAACTGTCTAGCTCATTGCAAATTATGTATTAGTTGATATGAAAATGCAAAATATCTCTCTCGTATACAATATACTTTTCTCATTAATATACATAGTCATTTCATAAACGTTGTCGTGTCCTTACAATAATGTGTCCCCAATTTTGAAAGTTAGTTCAATATGCAAATTAGTTACTAGCTAATATAAAAATGCTAAGCTACTTTAGTAAATTTTATCAAAGCATATGCATCTTCAAAGTACATAGCATGTTTTGTCAACTTTGATCAAGTCTATTCAGATATTTATCACCAATTATGGGTATCAGAACGTACCGATTATACTATGCAGCCGTTGTCTATGTATAGCCATTCTTCTACAATCATTAATAATGAAAATAAGCATAAAATACGTGACTAAGAAGCGAACATACTTTCTGCATTCAATTGAAGCACTTTAATCTCTTAAGAATAAAACCTTACATGATTTAATAAAATTTAAGGGATTATTTACTTCATCGTTGTCTTAAATTGATGTTCACGTATCTAATACATTTACATAAAAGATATCATAGTTTGTTTGTGGTTTGTCTATTACAATGTGATTGACGCATATGTTGCTTTCATATTCTTCTGTTGATTAAACAGAAAGTTTTGACGAGTAACCACAATAACAGTCAAATGGAATTTTCACCAACTTCAACTTATAAGCAATTGTCAAGAAATTTCAAGAAATTTACAAGTTCATTATTGCTTGCGCAATCTATATCTTCGAAAGGAAAACGAATAAGCAAGATGCTTTGCCCTTCGTTAAGCAAAATTACGTCTCAGTGATGACTCAGCATTTTCGCCTCGATGTTATTGAGAAGGCTCGACATAATTCACATCTGAGATTAACAAAATACCGACACCTGTTGTTTGAGTCCGTCTGGATCTTAATGCAAAACATGTCCCATGGAGAATGAAGCTGTCGTTATTTAAGGTAGAATGCAATTAGGAACAGATATTTGAACTCTGAAATGTCTACAATTCTTTTCTGAACTACCACTTTGTGGGGGCTCATTTTAAGGTCTTGGTTTTTCGAAATCCAAACTTAAAATTATTTTCAAAAGTGTTAATGCAAGGATGGCGGCCATTTCGCAAAAGGCTGGGTAATTTGTTTCTCTAGTTCCGAACTTGCCACGGTGACCCCCGATTTTTATTGTTGATATCGTAAGAGGATTGTTGAAATTTTCATTGACTTTGCATTTTCATTCAATTTCGAAGCACATTATGTACACTGTGGACTAGTTTTGAATTAATGTACTTCAAATCACTGTCATATGTTAATGGAGAAAACAAAGAAAAAAGTGGAAATAAAAACAGCACGCCAATGAAACGTTTGCGTGCCTTCTTCGAGTTAGCATGTTAAATTATCTCTGCATAGTTGTCACTTTCGTTATTAACTTTTATAATGCATAGTTTAGGATAAAAGAATCCGTTTTAACGTAAATGTCGCCTCCGCGATCCGACATATTTATTTCAGTGCGTTAGATTTCACAAATTACTCAATTATATCGACATCTTGAAAGCATTTTCTCATTAATCATTTTTTGATTACCTACATTGTAACCTTCTACAATGTTTTCGGCTATGTTTGTTTTTAATTAATATAGCAGTACCTTTATGTTCAAATCCCCTAAAGCATAAGATACAGAGTGTTTAGCCTATAAACTCAGTCTGTCCATGTGTAAACTGTATTGTTATTATCGCCAAATGAATTGATTTGATATTTTAGATTCAAATTTGTTTACTTCATCGGCAGGTACAGTATGCCCCAGGTGGTGCTGATGGCATCAATATGCTGTAAAGCCTTGTTTCTAATCTTTGAATATTAAACTTGCTCCAATACAGTGAGACACATGTTCACCAATTATTTCTAGAGCAATTACCTACAGTAGGATATGCATAGCAAAATTACACTGTTTGTTCTCGAAAGGTAGTAGTCAGATATATCCTATACTGTTGCAATGTCCCTCCATGGGACCATGGCTGGTATTAACGGTGTACAATGCAGGGCTGAGCTATAAACACGATTGGAACTAAATTGGGATAATTGGATTGGCAGAATTTCTAAAGAATTTTAGGCTTCATAAACATAACATTGAGTCAGGGCATATTTTAAAAGACCCTCACTGACTTAACTGTAAATCAATCGAAAAGCTTCATTTGGTCGAGGAAAAATGACAAACTGACATAATTACTAGTGTTTCAGTAATGAAGAAACACAGACAAACTCTCATATTTTCATTCAAATGTGAATATTGTTCATATGTTTTGAACAATATTGCATTGGATACTATCATGCACTGATTCTTACTCATAAGATTTCAACAGCATCGTAAATTGTGTATAAAAATTTAAAGATGGTAAGCAAATATGGTGTAAAATTCATGAAAAAGTCAGGGGCATTTCAAAAGTGCCCTGACTCAAAATCGTCAATTAGAGAAATTTTAAGCATTTTGTCTCGTTTCTTCAGTACTTTACACAAAAATGAACTTATTTTCATAAAAATGAATCCGATGAAAGAGGTATGCAATATCGTTGTGTTTTCGTTGTTTTGTCCGATGAGAACAATATTTAAATTTTACACTATATTTATCATTTTGTAAAATTTCAGCTGTAAAAATTTCGATTTTGTTACATTTTCCTAATAATTACTCTCATCAAATTTTCCCCAATTAGTTCCAATCGTGTTATTGTTATTCTAAGTGACATATGTTCTAGTTTTGTGTCGGTGGTGGCAAATGTAATGGTGGGTCAAAATAACGGAACTGATCACGAATATGAAACTTGTTATACAAATGAGCAATCAATAGCGCTAACAGAATGAGTTACCCCTCCAATGTTCAAAATATAACTTTGTTGGGCTATCACTTCTTTTGTAAAACATAAATATTGTCAGGAAAATATATTACACTACACCTAGTACGGTCAGCAGGTAGTTGCCTGCATATGTAAAAAGTTGCAAATGTTCACGACATGTTGGTTGATTTACATCGTGGATCTTGTAATATTTATATATAATCCAATGGTATTTTTCTCTGTTTGACGTCATCGTACACGAGTGTTTTTCGCGGAGCCGTACAACTTCTCGCCGATTACCAGGGATTATATATTTATCACATGAACAGTCTTCTTATTTTTCTTTCGACGTAGATGGATCAAAATTATCGTAACAAATTGCATGAATTTCGTCGCGATTTGTGTTTTACTTACGCGGATCACTTTCATTTAAAGAGTAAAGCGGGCTGTCACCCAGGAGATACTTTCATTTATAAATCCCACTAAGTCGAAATTTTTGACACATGGAACGGTATATCTACTAATCAGATGTACGGACTCGGTCACGTGAACGTGTCAATCATTATGTCTCGCGCTGTCGATGCCAAGGCAAGTCGGCAATCGGCGGACATAGCTTTCACCGCGCTAGCGACGGATAGCCATAGTATTCAGAATATTTAGAATATTTACGAATAGATTTATGAAGTAAAATGCAACGACATGATCGAAACAGTAATTCTCATTCTTAGGGATGCCGTGGCTTTTGAAAATATCACACAAGTTTTCGCCTTGGCGAGCGCGAAACTGAGATTCAGTTGGATGGCACACATATTTAGGCCACATTGCATGTTTGTTTGTGGCCACAACGCTGCCGTCACCGGTCTCCGCCGGTGTCAACTCGGATCCCGATCTTTTGTCAATGTTTTCTTCTGACGGACTTTTTGTGTTTGCAGGGACACATATCTCGCCCGTAGATACATCCTAATTTTTTTACTTTACGGAAACTCTGTTCTGTTGTGAGTGTCGTCTGAGTCAACTTTCGAAATACATCGGATTCCACAGCGCTGCACTGCAGAGATTACAGCTTGACAGCTGTCTTCCCTACAGCCTTACGCTGCGCGCTGTAGGTTTGATTCCGAGCGAGAATTTTCGGATTTTTTGTGTGATGAAGGACATTTATCGTTGTTAGTCGAATGACTTTATGCTTTTGCCTCCTATGTCATTTTTCCGAAGATTATACTGTACTCATTTATTCAGTTGAACTTACGTTGAGGTGTAGGTTTCGGGTTTATCGCCAACCGGGATCGCCAGGTACGTCCACATTGAGCCTTGCCTTACGACTCGACTGAAGCCTAGCCGCGACGTTACTGAGCCGTTAAAATAAAACGATCGACGGTATCCCCATTCGATCCTCGGGGATAGCTATAGTTTTAGCGACTCGAAATTTCGTTGGACATGCCTTCTATGTTTCCATGTGTGGATTTGTCGGTCAACTTTTTGTAAAAATGTCATTAGAGCACGGCATGCATCTATATCGCCAATTGGTCTGTGTCCGTGGCGACGTACAGATATGAGCGGTACCATGCAGGAACAATGTTCCGGCTGATGACGTACAATAGGGGTAATATGGATTTCTTATCTGTGCTGATGTACGTCACACAGGTGAAGATACGGGCCAGTTCATGTGATAAATATTATTGTCAAATCACCGAAATAACGAACAGATGATTACAGACATTGTAAAAAATGCCACAGTTGTCCCATGAGAATTATATGTATTTCTAATGGCATTATAGTGAGAGTAACTTCTGAAGAGATACAAATTCTTATGTAAATGATATGATTCAAATGTCAAATACATGACGACCCTGAAGTGTGATATCTGTCTGACGGGACTTTACAGTATGTGCCGGATGTATAGTGACTCCAATGTTACGACTGTTTGGTGAACCCATGATTGTGTGTTTTCAAGTTACCCTGTTTTCACTATCCTCCATTGGTCTCGTTAGAAAGAGTGAGATCTACGTAATTGATGAGTGGAGTTATTTTTATGCGTATTATTTTTCCTGTTGTCCAAGGCTGTCTATATAGTAGTTTGTCCCGGCGAAATCTCGTAAGACTTAGATATTTGCGTTATTTATCATTTGCTTGCCATTTGGTGATGTGTTTGCATGGTCAAACTTATAAGCATTACTAATGCCGTCAGAACGATGTTGGGACTCATCGCCTCGATAATATCATGAGATTATGGTCCTCCAAAATTACAGTCACGCAAGATCTCGCAAATTTTCATGCAGTTTAATAGTCTTTATGGCTCAGCACAATCGGATGGTGAAGGAAGGTCGTTTTAACCTGCAAGTGTAAGCTCATCTGCTTTTCTTTTTTAATAATTACACTCTTGTTTTGTGGGTAATTTGTACTATTGCAACATTCAGCTATATGGCACATAACACTCTGGAGAAATTTGAAAACTATGAAGATCCAATTATCCCAAATTAGTTCCAATCGTGTTTTTGTGGATTAATTAATCCTAGATGCATTCCACAAGCCTATGTTAAAGCTCCAGCACGATTTTGAAATACCTTCAATGGTTTAAAGAGTACAGTGACCTTGCCGCGCTCACAATTTACTCCACAAGAACAGTCTGCTTCTTTGCTCTCGTCTTTTGACACAAGAAAACATGGACTTCACAAGCGATGTTAATCTTGACTGTAATTTGACCACGACGCCAGAAGCCAATGAAGCAGACCCTCTACGTCAGAGTCTGGACAATGACATTGGTGGTGCCGAGAATCAAATGAACCCAGGTCCAGCTACAGAACTCATTGAAGATGCATAGAAACTCACAAGACGTCGGTTTAGTGCATTGAAGGAAGGTGATGACAAGAAAATGAACAAAGAGAGTGACATAGAAATGACCTACAGTCTTGAAGACATACCTCCATGGTATGCTTGTGTATTATTTGGTTTTCAGGTAAGTAAATGTAATTTTATCGTATTTTTCTACAAAACTTACTTCCTCCTCCAAAACACCCTAACTATTTTTTAGGTAGAGGACAAAAATTGCAGGGCCCGGGGGAAAGGGTCAAAATGATACTGCGCGGAAAAACCGAACCCTTTAAAAGCGATTTTGGAGAAACAAGAGAGCCTCGCTAATTGCCTGTGCAAAAAACAGTGACCCCCGCGTGTCACATTTCATATTAATAATATCTTAACTTGATTGACATACAATGTCTCATTCAACTTTCAGCAACACTTTTTAACTTTAACATATAAACCATTTTATGCAAGGTTTCAATTAATTCAAAAAAAAGATCTCATTTCACATATATGTAATTGTATTAACTACTTGCAGTACATTGGCTGTTCAAAATAAAAGGGACAATAGAAGTAATGTTTACCTTCATGTATAGTTTGGCATGTAATTCGTACAAAGAGCACTATTATTGTTTGTCAAAACTTATTACGGCCTAAAAGTCACTATTGAACAATTGATTTTGAAATTTCACCGAAAATGTGGTCCACTATTCATGGCAGTCTATGAGGAAACTATACACATTTTCCAAAAATAAAACAAGTAATATATATGCATTTACAGATTATGAACAATTGACATAAATGTACTTCATTAGAATAGGTAGTAATACGTGTTGATTCACTGTTCATTGGAATGTATGAGAAAACTGTGAAGGTTTTTTACAATATATAGCTAGCAATATCTGTGAATTTGTAGATGTTGGATAAATGATATACATGTACATGATTAGAATAGAATGGATATAAAAGCATATTTGCACAAGAAATTAAATTTAGGAATTTCACACCGAAAATGTTGATTCATTCACTATACATAACAGTCTATTAGAAAATAACGAACAGTTTTTTACAATACTAAACTAACTTAATCTGTGATTTTATAAATGTTTGACACTTGATAAAAATGAACTTGGTCAGAATAGTGTGTTTCATTTTTACACTGCAGAAGTAAACAACAAATATGATATTGGAGTTGCGCCCAAAAATATTAATTCACTTCTTATAGTGGACTAGGGGTAAACAAGTTAACATTTTCCCCGTCAAAACTTGCTTTATCTGTTCATTTATAGGTAAATCTACACATATGCTCTTGAAACCATCCTATTTCAATCAAATAAATAAAGATCATTTATCAATGTTTACAAATGAATAAATATTGATGGTTTTATATTTGCAAAATGTGTTCTAAGTTTTCTCGTAGGATGCATGTATAGTGTCTCAACAGTTTCAATGAAATCCGAATATCAAATTTCTTGTACACACATGCATTTATTACCTCTCTTCGAGCAAAGTACATTTACATAAAATTATCAACCAAGTAATACAGATAAAGCCCGTTTTGCAGGGGAGATATGTTAATAATATACAGGGATATATATACAGGCCTTTTGGGGAGAGTCATTTTTATGCTGTCTCAACTATAAAAAGGCAAGATGTGGTTGATAGAGTGCTTCACCAAAAAATATCAAATCATACTACATTGAAATCTATTGAGCAAACTACTAATACGTTCCCCTACAAAACAAGCTATGTCTGTATTTATATATGTTTGATAAATTATGTAAATTCACTTTGCTTAAAGTGTGGTAAAAAGTACATAAGATTTTTGGATTCCTTCAGAAATAATGATTCACTATACGTGGTAGAGTATGAGAAAACTATGAACATTCTTCCAATGTAAAACTTGCAATACCTGTACATTTATTGATGTTTTATCATTGATAATCAACCCACATGGTACGAATATAGTGTTTACAACTACCAAAGTAGCTAAATCTGTGTATTTATAGACGCTTAACAATTAATATAAATGTATTTAATTAGACATGGGTGGTTACAAGTGCATGTGCGTACAACAAATTTGATTTTGGAATTACACCGAAATGATGATTCTCTATACTTTGTAGTCGTGAGGAAAGTGTGAATAATTTTTACACGTACAAAACTAGCTTAATCTGTACTTTTATTAATGTTTGACAGTTGATATAAATGAACGTGATGAGAATAGGGTGATTGAAAGACCAGATACGAACAATTTATATGATGTTGGAATTTCATACAAGTGATTATTTGTAACGATTAAAAAGTATTCTTAGAAGTTCAAAGGTCAAATGAGAAATTATACGTCAATTAAGATATTATTGATACGGACATTAACACACAGGGGAGGGTCATTGTATTTTGCACATGAAAATTTGGGAGGGTCTCTCTTTTTCTTGCAAACACTTTTGAAGGGTCACTATTTTTCCGGCAGCGTCATTTTGAAAAACTCAGCGCCCCATATCCCCCGTAATTCTGTTTAGTCCCTTACAAGGGCCACAAATTTGATTCAGAGCTATTTAATAATATACATTTGTATCGGATACACTTCTGTTGTCATGTTTTCCTAGAAAACATGTCGTGTTCTTTCGACATAATCCTGCTTCAGGAGAAGATCTTTTATACTTTATCACTGGTATAAAAGCAGACCTTCACCTGGACGACGTCCCTGGCCTATCTTCATGCAAATACTATGACCTGTGCACATAAGATGACCAAGGCCTATCCACAATACAATTACTCAGTACATGTATACATCATGACCCCGGCCTATCCACAGATACATGTTCACGCTATGGAGATGACCCTGGCCTATCCACAATACAATATGTACCCTCGAGGGCAGGAGACTATTTCACTTCCTTGCGTTGGGTAAATGGTCATCTACCCAGATCAATTATGATAAAACGTGAAAAATATGCTGACGCGGCTAGTCCACATCATCTTTCGCAAGGAGCAAATAAAGCGATCAGTGGCAAGACTTCTAAGAGGGCGTTATTTCTGACATCTTTCCATAAAGGTGTCCACGTGTCTGTCAAGTTCATCATTGCATGTAAAATTATTAAATTATCGCTTTATTCGTTTCATAGCAACAAATGACCATGTTTGCGGTGTGATAACCATGCCATGATAACCATGCCGCCAGCATGCTCTGCGTCCAAGATGACGTCATCATCACTGGTCAAATCTTCAGCACGGCCGTATTCATGGTCTCAATTGCAACCTTTCTTCAGACCACGTTTGGGGTCAGGTATGTGTAAGCTGTTGGATACGTTGGAGACCTTAGTTAAAGGCTAAGAAATGTCCACAACTTTCTGGTTTACAAGATATATGTTATGTCATACTTACAGTTTTATTTATATTTTTGCCAGACCACTAAAACGTCTGTACAGCGACTTTGTGACAAAACGCGCTCATCTGACAAAACTCTTTTTATACCAATAACATAGAGGGTCTCTTAGTCAGCGCACTTCTCCACCGTCTTAATGTATCACTGCGGTTACATGTCGTCCTGCTTACGATGCTGTTTGCTCCCGATGCCGGGAACACATAGCCTCGTACGCAGGGTACAGTGCATGTACACAGAGGTACCGGTTTAAAGTTAATACGAAGTATTGTTTCTGTTAAGTACTCCCAAATTGTTTAATTAATTCTTTATTTTAATGGTTGTTCTTGCATCGGCCACCAGGCTCGCTCACTGTAGTTGAGACACTACATAGGTGCTTTTCCTATCATCTATTTGCATGTTTATGAGTATAAGTAATGAACTCAAATGGTAAAATTAGCGATTGTGAATGTTGATGCAGAAAGAATTAAGGCTACCGCGAGGAAGGGGATGCATAACAAAAAAAGCAAGAAGTACTCTGGTCGCCATTGTAGTGATTTTGATACTCCCGCCACAGTAGACGAATTCAGTCATGTGGCCGTCGGCGCGCACTCCTCTACCCCTTAAGACGGCCATTA
Organism: Ptychodera flava; assembly: GCF_041260155.1. Classification (NCBI taxonomy): domain Eukaryota; kingdom Metazoa; phylum Hemichordata; class Enteropneusta; family Ptychoderidae; genus Ptychodera; species Ptychodera flava. The sequence goes on from NC_091929.1 coordinate 10,385,386, forward strand.
TGTGTTAATCGTGGGATACACAGTGATTAATTGAGGGGCTTGGTGATTTTACGTAATCAGTGGAATTTACTATATTTTTAAGTTTAGTGTGCCCATTTTGTAATGTTTATGATATTGGACTGCTTTGATTACGATTTCATTTGTATTTTTAGAGTCGAAGTATTGTGTGGAGAATAACTTTCCCCAAATGAGTAGGGCTACAGGCATTATTTAGTTATTTTTGTCAGATAAGCACGTTTTTTTTTCAGATAGGCGCCGTACAAACGTCTGCACGGTAGCGCTGCATTTTCCTGTGTACTGCATACATCACACATGCGAAAACATTTAATCTAATTTACATTCATTTAGAGAATGGGCAGGAATGATTAAAATTTCTTTTATTTTTCCGGGCGTATATTCCGTCGATATTTGTAGAAAAACGAAACACGACTACGTCTTGCGAAAATTTCTTTCGCACGCAATTTTGTCATTGCAAAAACACTTCATTGATTTTACATTAAACAAAATACTAATTTACTGCAACCATCTCATAACCACTAAAATATATGATAATGTTAATCGGTACCTAAAACCATATAGTTACAAGAATGTGAGTGTTTATAAAAAAACTTCCGAACAAATGCAAATTAACTTTTTGTAAATTATTATTGTTTTTAACCGCTTACTTGCACGGTTAGGATTTCCTTAGTTTGGCGTTACCTTTGGCCTTATCATTGTTCAACACTTTTCAATGGCGGCTTCGCCTCGCTCCGTAGCGTTTATTCTAACAAAATCTCATAGCATCTGCTATTTGCTTGATGTTCTGGCAAAAGCATGCTCAAATACTTAGTATTTGGCTTCTCGACACCAGTTTATGTGTGCTTTCTCTGTTATCGTTACTCTTTGATTTACACCAAGAGACCTGACTAGGAGTACGAATCGAATAATATGTTTTTAATCAAACACTTACTACCGTTGTACACTGAGGGCCACTGTACACATGCGCAGGGGATATAGTGTATCATAATTAAGACGTGTATATTATGGGCTGCGAACGCTGACTAGTCACTAAGTTCGAACGTGTTAGACTTCGAGAAGATACGTTAAGTTATTTCGCCCCTATTAGTAGTAGCTTTGCTAATTTGACATTTCATTATTTTTTTGTTAACATTACTCTCATCCAATCATCCCAATTTAGTTACCAATAGTGTTAAATTAGGTCAGTTATATGTGAACATCAACTATGACAAGCATGAACTACGACAAAACACATTTATGATTACACATATAACATGCATCATTAAGTCGCTTTTTTTTACTTTTTTGGTATTAAACATGCAATACTCGCATAAAGTCTCTTAGTGTACAAATGACATTGACGTGTGCCATTTGTGTTATTTTTCTACAGACTGCCCATTTTGCAAGGACCGTCTCCCAGTTTATATTTCCCAGCATTGGTATTTTTATCATTGCCACAGTGGAAATGCCAGACAGATTTGGGTGAGTTATATATTCATAAAAACAGGCTTTCAGTGAATAAGCTTTAACTGGATACGCACCTCCCACTTATTTCCGTCATCATCTTTGTGCCTACAAGACTTAATTATTTATTCATGATGATTCAAACTATGCATGTAATTGGTAAGATGAGAACTGAAATAACCAAAAGCTTCATTAAGTACCAAACCTAACGTAGCCTTATACTTCCGTTATCTTTACTCTAGAAAACAATATTTCTGATGCAAAAGTCCGCTAAAGTTTGTTGAAATATAAAGAAATGAAATTAATATAAGCAAACATTTATGCAATGTGTTGTCTGTGATATGCGGCCGCATATTGTTGTCTAAAACGAAGTTCTTCCCAGCAGCCTTGTTGCTACGCACACTGTAAAGTTAAGTGTTAAAGGATGGAACACCAATTAAACGCCTTTTTGTAACACTTTTTGAACGCGTCCAGACGTTCAGAACAACCAACGTTCAATTTTTTAACACACGTGTGCAGATTTCGAACGCTACGTGTTCATCAGACATTATATTGAACACCACAGTGTTCCATATCTGAATACACGTTGCACAGAAATGTGTTCAAAAAATTGAACGCATTTACGCGTTCAAAGGGCTGTAACACTTTTTGAACGCATGGACGCCGTTTAACGATAAGTGTGTTAAAGGCTACAACACATAATGCGCGCTTGTTGAACACCTTTAATTTTGGGCGTTCAGGGGGTGTTCAAGCCTTGAAATAACATTACAGACCACTGATATACAGTAAAATTATTTTCTTCTAAAAATACACAAAACATTTCTAGAGTAAATACAATAATTTAAAGTGGGCAAATAAACATTGCCAATTTGTATGTAAAGTTTGTCATAGGAAACTACCAACGGTGTTAACACCCTCCTATCAAAAGCATAAGCAATAAAAATCCCCATGAAGACTGTAGATCGTTTTAAAACCTATGAACAAATTAATGACAAAACAGGTTTTACTTAAATATTGTGGATTACGTTTTTAGGTTCATACTTGTTTAAAATGTACAAAAAATCATCTGAAAAAGCTCAAAATTTGGCTTACTTATTGTGTTGAAAACACATATATGTATGGAATGCATACTTCATTGTTGTAAGATGGTTTCTTAAAGACATTTCCTCTTGTATAGACAATTGTAAATTTTGAAGAAAAAAAAGTTAGTCAAGGCTTCTCTAGTGCACATGGTATATAGTTGTCCACATTAAAGTAAACACAACATGTCAAGTTGTCAAAGTGTCACAGTAAGGCACAACATGCAGAAAGTGGGGAAAATTGGTCCTTGGCAGGGTAAAACCTTTTTCCTTGTCTAACAAAGTCCTTAATAAACAAAAAGGTTTGTTTGTTTGTAATATCTTTAAAAAAACACTTAAATAAATCGGTGACATTTCAAAAATCTACTTCTCAGAAATTAAAAACATATTCGTAAAGACCTTTCAAATTCTGGTGTACCTTGCTATTAATTTTATACAAATGTTTTACCAAAAATTGTAAAATTCACCCTTAAAATAAAAAAATGTAGATTTCATCATAACGTATATATGTCACATTCTGGTAATCCCTAATGTCTTAAAAATGTCTGAAATGTCTTTAATTTCTAAAAATACAAAGTTCCAAATTTCTGCATAATTTGAACAATCTGAAAAAGGCTATCAGTTGAGATCTATGTCTCAAATATCAAAGCTGTTCAATTAGTAGTTTTGAGGAAGATTTTTAAAGATTCTTAGACCAAAAATGACGAAAATTGCCATAAAATATACAGATTTGAATATTTCATCACAACTAGCAAAAATTTGACTAGGTTCATTCTTAGGGACATGTTTACCAAATATGAAGACGTCAGTAAAAGAGAAGAAGATTTTTGCCAAAATAGCAAAATTAGCATCAAAAATATAAATTTGCATAGTTCATCATAATTTGAACATATGTGATTAGGGTAATCCCTGGGGACCTGTAATCCAAATATTAAAGAATTCGTACAGGCTGTGTTGAAGAAAACTTTGGGATGTACAAATTGAGGGCAATGCTACACAGTACATCCACCTATTTAGCTGACGGCAAAGCTAAAAACCAGTTGCTAAGAACAAGAGACGTGTTGAGCTACAATACAAAATTCTCTTAGGTTTGGTAGCATGCTATGATCAACTAAATGTTAAAAGGGCATAAGCTTCCAAAGACGTGAAGTCTCCTTTATCAGATGCAAGGGGGAATGAAAAATTGAAGCAGAAAGTGACAGAAAATTCAGAGTGAAAATTTCAGAAAATTCAGTAATTCTGTCAGAGTGGACATTTTATTACTCTGAATTTTCTGTCGCTTTCAGCTATTATTTTTCATTCCACCCTTGCATCTGATAAAGGAGACTACACGTCTGTGAAAGCTTATCCTCCGGCAACATTTAGTTGATCATAGCATGCTACCAAAGCTTAGATTAATTCAGAAAAAAAATCAGAAACTTATCAAAATTCAGTTACTGACCCTCGGAAGTTTAAATCTACATTAGAGATGAAATGAGGTTCTCAAGCTTGTTTCCAGACAGCTACCTGTATACTAATCTTCTTCATTATCTGTACCGCCAGCTTCTGTAACAACTCTTCGATTTTCAGTTATATCCAACTTTTTACATCCTGAAAAAATGCAACAATAGGTAATATGGCGAGATGAGACTTTAAATGAAAGACAAGGAGCTGATTAGGTTAAGGAAAAGGGGATACTTTCATATACAGTGCCTCTTTTCAATACTGTTACAAAATATTTGCTTCTTCTTGTCATCAACTGATTAAAATAAAAAAAAAATCTCTCCTATGCTGAAACAATACATTGTATACTCTACAATGTTTAATTGATTTTTTACATGCGATTTCTCTACTAAAAGACATGTGTCAGCTGTGATTACGCAGCGGTACTATGCAAGGCGTATCGATCGCGCTCAGATCAAGGGTTATCGCTACAGTTGTGTTGCAATGACCCTTGACCCGAGTGAGATCGATCGATAGGGCATGGCTAAAGTACCACTGCGTATTCACAGCTTGTTGTTGGTATACCAGCCACTAAAAGAAAAAAAGGTTTCTTCACGTAGTTAAGCCATTTCAAAGTACAATACGATTAATTTCGAAGGATATTAATACAGATGCTTCAAAATCTAATACCTTTAACTATTTTAGAGAGAAAACTTACCCTTTCTGGTCTTGCTTCAGCACGATCACGACTTCAGGGTGCGCTTACAAGAAAAATGTCGCAACTTCCGTTTTGATGCATCATGGGATAGGAAAAAGCACCAAACTTGAACACCAAGTGTTTAGAAATAGAACGCCTCTTGCACGCCGATGTTAAAATTAAAACGTTCATGATGGTTTTCTGATTTTCTTTTCAAATTTTCAAAATTTCAACACGTAATAAACGTATAAAATTATTTTGTATACTTTCGTTTTTAGAAAAAACATGCTTTCAGCAATTTTAGACCGGAAATATTTTTTCATTTAGTGGAAATTCGTTACACCAAAATCCGTGTACGTTTGCCGGACAGCGAGGCAGTAGTAAATTTAATATAGCCATTGTAAAGTAAAAAACCCAAAAGATTGGTAATTGTTTCACAGTATTGTAAAATTTCTGTGATGCTGAGTTTTTGAACACTTGAAGGAGATGGTTGTTAACACTACGTGTTCAGGTTTAGAACACCATTGTTAATAATATGAACACTAGTGTTAACAATATGAACACTAGCCGTTCAAATTTGAACACCGACACGTACATTTTGAACGCGTAAAGACGCGTCTAGCGTCCGCTATTTTTACAGTGCAGATGATTTCCGTTTTATGAATTAGCAAAACATGTTTTCTATTGTAGAAATCGTTTCAGATTAAAACGGCAATTTCAGTGTTAATGGGACCGAAGGCAAACTGGAAAGATAGAATGAGGGAGGTAAAGATCATTCAAAAAATCTAGACCTTCAAATACATATAAGTATGTTTGTGCGCATGGGGGATGCATGGTTAGATAGATAGATGGATTGATGAGTAGATGGATGGAGGGATGGATAATTAAAAGGAGATTGAATGGATGAATGAATATATGCAAAATGGATTGCCAGATGGGCGTCAGTACGTATTTTCGTAAGTACGTACATGTATGTACTTGTCTATGTACACACACACACACACACACACACACACACACACACACACACACATATATATATATATATAATATATATAGACATATATATATAGACATATATGTAATATATAAATATATACTTGCATGCATGTATGTGCAGACCCGCACCAAGGATAAGCTCCCCTAGGAAACACTTCTCTCACAAGCTCATATTCTCCTCCAGGTGCAAGGTGCATTGATGGTGGTGTCTGCCTTCGAGTTCTTACTGGGAATATCTGGAGCGATTGGTCTGTTGTTGCGATTCATTGGGCCCTTGACGGTAGCACCTATCATCGTGATGATTGGTCTTGGAATGTATGATATTGCAGCATTATTTGCCAGCGGCCAGTGGGGCATTGCCTTTCTGTAAGTCAGTTAATATTTGCATGAAAGCTTCTCCTGTGATGTTTGCAGACGAGAATAGAAAATTTTGCTTCTATTGTGTAAGGTCTGCTTGCCCTACGGTTGATACAGGACTAATACATCTTCACAATCACTTTCCTTATGTCGGGAATGATATGAGGGTTGACCTTGAGAAGGAACATCTAAATTGATTTGTTGACCCAAAATGAGGTGCCATCAAACTTATTATGTTAAGTATGTGATGCGTATTGATTTTGCCAACTACTTAATAATGATATCGTCATTTCACAGAACAGTTGCTTTGATAGTGTTGTTTTCACTATATCTCCGTAAAGTACCATTGCCGATTCCAGCGTGGTCAAGACAAAACCGCTGTCATTTCAGTGATTAAACATTTTTGAATTTTTCCCGGTAGGTCTGATAGACGGCGTCTCCTTGAGAAGACAGTGCAAACGTAGGCCATTAGATCCAAAACGATCTTTGGTCTTACCCTCGAGCCCCTCAATTCAGCTCCGTTATGTCTCTGTTGTCCTTGCTGTCATTCCATGTATTTGGCCAAATCGGTCTATCTGTCTCCGTAACTAAATTTCTTTCATTGACACTTATAGGGCTGGCTTCATTTTTCTACATATATTACATTCCGTATCCAATAGGGCGGTGTTGGTCATGCCCTAAAGCAGTATTAGTAATTTTACCAAGTTATGCCAATTTCAACGGAGCATTCGTGTGAGACACTATATCTCTAGGGTACATATTCGCTACCAGGCCTGACATCTAATAGGAAGTTTCTACCATCGTACAGCGTTGTTGACACAAGTTTTATGACAAAATCATGCATATGATACTAACATGTACCGAGCTGATATTTAAAGTATTTTTTGGTTAAGCAAGTACGAAGGCTGGTGGCTTCTCATGATATCGAGTGAAAGATAACCTCCACATCTGGTCTGCCACATGAATCACACGAACGCATAAGCACTGTACACTATTTTGATGATGAGCTAGCGATCGCATATTTCACATACTTGATATTTGCATAGACTCCTTGATTTGTTATTTCCAGGTAATGCTGGGCATATGCTTGGCCTGGTTAACCTGTTACTATTGACTATTACTGAAGTATTCCCAGAAGGCAATGCGGCAAGAACCGATCTGAAGACTTCATCTATTAGTGAAGCACCCTGGGTGCTATTTCCTCTTCCAGGTTAGTATATCTTTTCACCATGCATGTATGAATTAACGGTTTATATCACCTTTCGATATGAAAAGTTATTTTTCTAAGCTCAACTTGAACGAAGCCCGAAAACAATCGACAAAGAACCGCACTTTTTGGTAAAATAACGGATTTATTTTTATGCAATCGTGCGCAATGTAGCTTTATTACTCTCGATTTGTCACTAGGTCAATGGGGCACTCGAAGAGTGAGTCTTCCACTATGGTCTAGGAATGTTCTGCGGCATCCTATGTCGAGTCGGTTGGTGATTACCACGCATGCGCATGTTTCAGCGGCGCTCCCCCCTCCGCCACCTCACGCGGTAAACCGCGGGATTTGCATGGAAGGATTCTGTGTTTCTTGGTTGGTATCTGGGGTTCTGGACTTGGGCCAACTTCGTATTCTGAAAACATCGGAGCTATTGCAATAACTAAGGCAAGGAAATATTTGTTAAACATCGCAGTCTTTAGACTTTGGTCTTCCACAAACACTTACCGCCTAAAAAGTCTCATTTTGAAAAGGAAAGTACCCTAGCTTACGTATTAAAGCTACAAATACGAAAACCATACTGAAGGTATCGAAGTTGATGTGACGAATTTGTCATTTGCAGCGTTACTATTCAATCGCTTAGCCAGAAAAAAAAAACAGTAAATAACTTACAAAAGATTATTCTTTCAGGTAGGAAGTCGTCGTGTGATGCAATGGACCTCACTGTTACTATTTATCTGTGCTGTCTTCGGGAAATTTGGAGCTGTATTGGCCACACTGCCTCTTCCAATCATTGGTGGCGCCCTCATAGCCGTCTTTAGTAATTTACCCTATATCTTGTTAATTGTCATTCGTGTAATGCAAAAATTCAACATTTCGAGTTGCCTCTCCGTAGAAGATTCGCGTTGGATATGCTAGTTAAATAAAAGGATGCATCTTATGTTATCACACTTCTGGTACTGCGGAAAGTATCCTCACTGTTCCAGTTAAAACCCAGACGTGAAGTGAATGTGCTCACATCGGTTTACGACAGGTTCATTACATAGTAGTACGCTTCACAGAACAATCAGATATCTGTCAGATCATTATATGTAGCAGGTTTCATCAACTTTCGCACAGTACTCTCGGAGTTAAATCGTAAATTACAAAACTTCGTTTCATATGCAAATGAGCTGTTTATTAACATGACACTACTCATTTCTTCATGGGGCAATCAGATACTCTATCAGATCAAAATCTGTAGTACGTTTCATTAAATTTATATATCAAGTAATACTGCAAAAATAGTATGAAACTTTAACAGATGACAATCGCATACTACGTTAAGGGATATATTTAAAACTCTTCGTATTATCAATTAAATTTTTTTTGTCTTTTATTTGTAAAATTTCACATCAGATAGAGATGAGTACAATTTCATGTATTACAGGAAATGATAAATATTTACAACAAGTCTATCAACTTTTCCTAAACTTTCTAACATGTCATTTCTTCTGTAGATTTCTTTTTCAAAATTATATCTTAACACAAACTCATTCTTAGTATAATTTCAACAGGTGTATTCATTCCTGTAACCCAAAACTTGTGTATGCTCCATTTCCCTAGAAGAATCAGAAGTTTAACACCATTTGATAATTTTTTGGAACAGTGCCATCAGAAAAACATGAGAAGATAATATGTGATGGAGCTATTGTGATCGTACGACCCAGTAGGCTGGTTACAATATATCCACCTTTCTCCAACATTTCTCAGCAATATGACAATATAAATATCTATGTTCAAGAGAATCAACTTGATGGCAAACCGGACAATTAATTGAGTCTGTCTTTTTCCAAAAGAATAATATTTGTTACAAGGAAGAAGACGATGAAGGAGTTTCCACTGGAATTCTCTCAGTTTCGTTTCTTTGGTCACAGTTTAAATATTCTTCCAAATTTTACCACAATTATCCATTTCATCTCGATCTATGTATATTTTTTGGAACCATTTAAAAGTGACTTCTTCGAATGTGATGTACAGTGCTGAACAATGTATAGTGTAAAAGGTCTTACACTTAAATTTACAAACTGGTACCTCATAATCATTGATAATTACACCATAGTAAAATTGCTCGGGTGAAATTGAATAAAAGCATCTAAATTTGCTAGACCAACCAAACTCAGTACGATGGCCACCGCTAGCACGACTGAAATTTACATTATACCATGCATTGAGTACATCCACATAGAAATGTGGCAAGAGAGAATGTACATGATCTGGAACCTTACTCCAAATAACATACTGATATAATAAACTGGTAGTGTTATCCAAGTGAAAATACATCTGTGGTATTATAGTCCACACAGCACCTGTACATTCAAGCAGTCGTTTGACCCACATAGCTTGCAACGCTTGTACCTGACACTTAACATTAATATGTTTAACACCACCATTGTTGTATTCGTTTTCAAGCATTTTGTTTGACAAAATGCGCTTACGCTTTACAAAACAATCTATTAACCTTGAACCTTATTGCATATGTCATTTGGCATGCCAATTACAGAAGACAGATACAATATTTTTGACATTGCCAAAGCTTTTGCAACAACAATCCTTCCATAAATAGTTAAGTGTCTACGGCTCCAGGAATTTAAAATTTTCTCCAATAAATCAATCTTTCCATTCCAGTTCAGTTTTTTACATTCAAAGTCATTATATCCAAAATACACACCTAATGTTTTAACTGGCTGGGTTGTTACACCGATACTATTCGCCCAGTTATCATTCGGTTTCATACCACCAAGTAAAAAGGCTTGTGTTTTCTTTTTGTTTAATTTTAGACCACTACAACTGTGAAAGTTCTCCATTACACTAAGTACATTTTCAATTGAAACAGAATCTCTAACAAAGATCGTAGTATCGTCTGCAATAAAGAGATTTTAGCTTCTGATACTCTATCATTATGTTGAGGCAAACGAAAACCATGAATATTGCTATCACATCTGATCTTGCAGGCAAGCATTTCTATGCTAAGAACAAATAACAGGGCAGAGAGTGAACAACCTTGCCGAACACCTCTTTCTAATTTGAAATAGCTGGAGCACCAGCCTTTGTACAAGATACAACTCTCAACATCTGTGTAAAAGGTTCTAATCCATTGTCGAAATGACTCGCCAAATCTCATGTGTCGTAGTACTTCGTCAATGTACTCCCAATTAACACTATCAAATGCTTTCTCATAGTCAACAAAAATGGTAGCTCCCGCAATGTTATGTTTCTTAGAATAGTGAAAAATATCTGAAATAAGCCTTACATTTTCACCAATAAAGCGACCCTTAATATAACCAGTTTGATCTCTGTGAATGAGATTAGGCAAAACATGCTTTAAGCGGTTAGATAATGCCTTTGTAGCTATTTTATAGTCTGTGTTAAGTAGCGATATTGGACGCCAGTTGTTCAGGTCACTTTCGGGACCTTTCTTATGCAGGAGCGTGAGAACACCACGCTTTTGTGATACACTAAGAGACCCACTTCTATATGCCTCATTCAGTGAGGCTATAACAAGACTATTGATGTCTTTCCAAAAATAATGATAAAATTCTGCTGTGAGCCCGTCAGAACCTGGTGATTTGTTTGAAGCCATACTATCTAGGGCTTTCAAACACTCTCTTTCTTGTAACTCACCTTCGCAAATTTTCATTTGATCTTCTGTTAAAAATGGTACGAGTGTATCCCCCAAAAACTCATGCAATGTAGTGTCTTTACTCTGAGCTTTGTAAAGATTTTCATAAAACTGCTTCTGAGCATCAAGTATTTTTTCAGTGCCAGAAACATGGCTGTCGTGTATTTGCACACTTTCCATTTCCTTCTTAACTGCATTCGATTTTTCTAAGCCCAAAAAATACTTCGTATTCTTCTCCCCGTTTTCAACCCATGAGGCCCTAGATCGAATTTGGGCTCCCTCGGCAAATACTTTATAGAGGTCTTCCAAACGCTTCCTGATATTACCATAAATCTCTATATTAACATCTGTAGGGTCGTTGATCATATTCTGCTCAGCAATACTTAACTGATTTTCCAATTCTGGAATAAGAGTCTTACCTTCTTTTGTAGCGTTATGTGCGTAACGCATAGTATACTCTTTGATACTTTTCTTTGTTAAATCCCATTTAAGTCTCGCATCAACAGAATCATCATTGGTTTTATAAGACGCTATGATATCTTGAACACCTTTTACGTAATCTTGTTTTGTTAATAAATGCTTATTAAATTTCCATACACCTGGCCCTCTATCATACTTTGAAAGAGTGATTGAAAAATACACAGCCATGTGATCACTACACAGAGCTGGTCTGATATCAACAGAATTTACAGATTTCAACAAGTTCTTAGAAATAAAAATGTAATCCAGTCTGCTATGAATCGGACTGGGATGTAATCGCCTCCAAGTGAACTTACGTAATGATGGATTATGCTCTCTCCAAACATCTACTAAATCAAAACAATGAAGAAGTTTACGGAGAGATTGAACGGACTTATCAGCCTTTATAGACTGCGACGTAGTGTCAAGACTCTTGATAAGTGCACAGTTGAAATCACCGGCAACTATAAGATTATCATATATACATTTTTCACCAATAATATCAAGTAAATTCAAAACGAAGCTCTTCCTCTGAACATTATCATTCGGTGCATATACACCGCAAACGGAAAAGCCGACACCATTGTGAGTGCCGTTTACAATGAAAGTCTACCATAGTTATCTGTATACACGTAATCAATCTGGAAATTAAAACTCTTGTTAATCAGAATAGCAACACCTCTACTGTTATGCATGCCTTCTGACAACACAATTTCTCCACCCCACTCTCGCTTCCATTGGGAAATATCGATCCCCTCCCCATGAACTTCCTGTAAAATACAAAACTTGCCTTTTGATGCTTCAACCAGTGAAAAATATTCCTACGTTTGGCTGGGTCACGAAGACCTCTTACGTTAAACGTAACAGCACTTAGTTTATCAGTCATACGGTCTTTGCTTCCTCTTTCTTTTGCGCTTCTTCTTATTCTTTTCATCTGTACATCTCTGTCTTGGTAGTATGGTTGGTGACTCAACGGATAGGTCTGACGGATTCTCGCGAGTAGTGTCACAATCAACATACCTTTCATCATTACTTCCGCTGAAGTGTGACGATGTTTCACTGTTGTTATCTTCTTTATCTTTTCCGTGAACTGATGAAGTCTCCACATTAGTCACTTGAGTTGCTTTCCCTGCGAAGAACGACGTTATTTGTCTTTGGGAGTACTTCTGATCCGATGATGTTGAGTAGCCTTGCGCCGGTTCGACATTTGAGTGCGATGACGCAACAGTGGCATATGACTGTCCAGGAGTGTTCGATGGTAATTGTTGTGCTGTGACAGGAATTGTGGTGACATGCCTATCTGCCATTGTGTCTTCTGACAGGTGCCTGTCCTCACCACCCGATTTATTTGTCATGTCCATCATCGCATTAACACATTCTCTGGCAAGATGGCCAGCACTTGAGCATAATCTGCATATCAAAGGGTTTGTGCATTGAGACTGAAGATGTCCAGTTTGCAAACAGTTGTTACAGCGTTTTTCTTGTTCTTGACTTTGTGAGATAAAAAGTCTCGCAGAGAAATTTCCAACTTTGAAAAATTTGGATGGTGCATCTTTTGGTTTTTCAATGTACACTATACGATCACCATTATAAATATTTGTGAGTTTCCCATTTATCCGCCATCTCAGTCTAGTGGGTTTGGTCTTTGTCTTGAGACCCATACCGACCAAAGCGCTTATTAAAGACTGTCATCTATCGATAACGGAAGATCTTTATCATGACTTTAGTCCAATCTTCATGCAACTCCCGCCTAAACGGATTCCGATCCCACAGATCTACTGCTTTGCCTCTAAGTGTCAACCCGTGTTGTACAAGTATCAACATATCCGCTTGTCTTTCGGGTTAAATCCTCCATAACCCACGGATACGTTGTAGCCCATCGATATTCTCAATTGGCACGATTTCAGCTATAGCTGCAAGAATTTCTTCACCTCTTAGCCATTGCTTGTTATCAGCGCCTAAAACATCGGACTGTTTCAAAAAGACAACTGTTTTCTTTTCTTCGGCTTCAAAGTGTTCAACTACATGACTCGGTTTCAGCGCATTTGCATAACTTACATTTTCACGGCAGCCATGTTGTAAAGTCGTCTTCGTTGTCCTCGCTGACGGGTGAAAACAAAAATCTCTCTGGAATCCTCAAAATGCTTGAAGATATTTCCAAAAAGCTCTGGCTTGATAGCCAAGTGGTAAGTCAACGTTCCAAGTTGGAAACGACAGAAAAAATGATACTGAAGCGTAAATTTCGATAAGAAATTACCGCAGCACTCAGAACCTGCTTCCTTGGATAACAGATGTAGAGCGCCCTTTATCAATTAAATTTGAAGTCAAATCTTTTAAGTATCTAGCGCAACAATTTTCTCACGTCAGGTATGATAATCTCTGTTGGTGTGTCGAATGTACAATTCGTCAATATGAATGCATCGAGGAGTCTGTGTGTCTCCGGACTGTCGGTCTTCTGCGGCCTGATGGTGCCAAATTGGGTCAGCGAAAACGAGGACGCTATAAATACTGGTAAATATACCCTGGCTTTCATCATGGCTTGTTTGTACAGATGGTTACTAATGTTTTTGAGGTGCATAAAATGTTTAAACTACAGGGAGTATTGACAATTTTATTATTGGCAACGATAGAAATGGAAGTGATCTGTCGATGTATGATGTCTACTTGTGATGTCAATGTAGTAGTGTACACAACATGATCTCCATATTTAATACAACAATGCATGCATAAAGCATGCCGATTACATCATCTGATATTCACTGATATGAAGGGCATTCGTCGTATCAGCTGTGCCTCTGTGGAAGGACATGTATCGCTGAGCCTAAAAGAACAAAAGTTTCTATTTTAATTCGCCATCTCTTTTATTATTTGTAAATGTGATATTTGTTCTTGCTATAAATCTTTACACAGGAAACGCTGAAGCTGACGACATTTGATGGTTCTTGTGACCACTGGAATGTTTGTGGCTGGTATTGTCGGATTCTTCCTCAACAACACAATACCTGGTAAGATACTCTGGTGTTTGCACAGCTGGATGCAAACACCTTCAGTCGTGCTTCGAGTCGACCACTACACTTCTCTATATTTCCTCTTTCTATTTATCTCACCCCAATCTCTATAGCACCCATTCTCGTCAACTTAAATGATACTGTTTCGCCAGATAATAAATAACGAGTTCATAAATGATCTTATCCGTTGTTTTAAAGGAGAATAAACATTTGTGTGATATTTTTGTGTATCGAGAACGATTTTTGCGTATCTGTCATTAAGTACCGAAAATCTGTACTGTGAGTTATTAAGAAAACAAGAAAAAATATTTTTCACAGATTTTAAACTTTGGACTGGAACCAACAAAATAACGATATATATATATATATATATATATATATATATATATATATATATATATATATATATATATATATATATATATATATTTTATTTATTTATTTATTTATTTTCACTTTATTTCGGACTAAATCAGTCCATATAATACATGATTCACGTGTAGAAAAATTTTCTTAAAGCATTACAAAAATATGATTTTCTGTGTTGGTAAAGAAAGACAAAATCAAAGGTACAGGGAATCGATCCACAATTTACAAATATCAGAGATGAAATAAAGACGATCATGTACCAGCCTAACGATCATATTTTCACTTCTCAATAAGCGTGTCATAAAACCATACATTTGTTTTCTACGAAGTGCATCGAAGTTGTACAAATTATTGGTAACAAACATTTCACTTGCGCTACTCCGTTTGTCAAATCCTAGAAATATCCTAGCCGCATTGTTGTAGGCGACCCTCAACTTTCTCAGGGCACTGGCAGTATGGTTAAACCAGAGGTGTGCCCCATACA
This sequence comes from Ptychodera flava, assembly GCF_041260155.1. Classification (NCBI taxonomy): domain Eukaryota; kingdom Metazoa; phylum Hemichordata; class Enteropneusta; family Ptychoderidae; genus Ptychodera; species Ptychodera flava. The sequence continues at coordinate 10,400,589 of NC_091929.1, forward strand.
ATTGATGACAATAAATCTTAAATATCATACATTTAACATCAAAAGAACATGAGCAGAATTTCCTGAGAAGCATATTAGCTGAAACGTAGAAAGATCTTTTCTGTCGTTCAATGTCAGCATCGTCTCTGAAGTGGGTTGTTAATATATAACCAAGATACTTTTTGTTCTCTACGAAAACAAGTTTAACACCATTAAGATACACCGTGGGCAAACGAACAGTACTTGCCTTGTCAGTAGTGACACATAAACATTCAGTCTTTCAGTATTAAAAGTAATGTCGTAAATATCACCATAATTACTACATATATTTACCAGCTTCTGTGTCCCTTTGACAGAGGGACTCAACAAACAAATATCGTCAGCATATATGAGGTGGTTTACGAGCAACCCCCTACATAACACCCTGTTAAAGAATTTGTAAGTCGTGTACTTAACTGATCAACATAAACATTAAAGAGTTTTGGTGATAAAACTCCCCCTTGTTTCACACCGTTAGAAATATATATATATATATATATATATATAATATACACACACACACACACACACACACACACACACACACACACACACATATATATATATATATATATATATATATATATATATACATTGGTATTCTACAATATTTGATAAAAATTCCTTCTCAATGTTTTGTCACAATCTAAATACAACTCTTGAAAAATCTGAACAAGAAGAGTTATATCTTAACAGCTTATTTAATTCAGATAAGGAATTAAAGGCATGTTTTAGGGCTGTGATGATTGTATGTTTGATTTCCCACGCACAGCCGCGAATATAGAGGGTTGATTCACTTCCATGCTGCTAAGTCATCGGGACGCAAAAGACCATGAAAAATGTTATGACCTAACCGTGGTGTACATCCAAGATACGTGGATGGAAATGGTCTCGCTATATTCCAATCTGTCCGGGATTTCTGGAAAAAATGTGAATAGCTCAGTGGCGACAGTGATCTCTGAACGAAGAAATTTTTCACATATTACCTGAAATTAACTTTTTCATTAAATCGTCTCCTTATTAGTTGTTTTTAATCAATTCAATTTTATTCAGACTATTGAAGGAAGATTTGGTTCATTTCGTGAAGTCGAATCATCGATTTAGTCTATTTTACACACTTAAACAATTATTAAACTAATCTATCATTTATTTAGTATCCAACACAACGACTTTCTCTCCTAACAAGACAGAAGCTAACGATGACCTGGCCATCTGGCAGTTAGCAAGCTGAAATGGGCAGCACTTTCATTAGTCAGACATCACAATCGAAACAACATCAGAACAACATCTGTTTAAAAATTTATTTTTTCATCTCAGGGACAACACCACGATGTGATTTCATTTCATCGCTGTATTAAATTGGTATTCATTAAGTGCACGTGCCTAACCAATTTATATACTTATATCAATCATAGTTTGTTTGTCCTTTTTCTGTTATAGGATGTACGCCCATATTGTTGTCGCTTTTTATTATTGATTTAACAGAATATTTTTACGGGAAAACCAGCAAATGGAATTCGAACTAACTTGACCTGTAAAGCCACCATTGTCAAGACGTTTACAAGGTCTATATTATTGCAATAATATTGCTAACGTACTCTACGTCTAACAGCGTTAAACGGACAAGCAAGATATTTTCCTACCGTATTTTAAACTTTCCCTTTAGTGATGACTCAGCATATTTCTTCCCGAGGAGATAGGCAACATATCGAAGGAGGTTCCACATAATTCACATCTGACATAAGTGCCGACTCATTTTATTTGAATATGTCAAATGAAGAATAACGTTGGGGATGAACATTTTGAAGGTAAAGTACAGGGAAATAGAAAATACTGTGAGACTGAAAAGGGAATTTTATATCAAAAAGAACCCGAAATAAAGTCAATTAAGTATGCACATTGAAAGTAGATGACGTAAACTTTTGCTTAAAATGTCCTCAATGAAACCTTCTCTCATCAAATCAAAAGTAAAATCAGGGTTAACCGTACAAAATTTAGTACTAGAGAAACAATCGCCCAACACTTTACCAGTAGGAGTAAATAGAAATTTAGCATTACAAAAAATCCAGCAAGTCGAAATTCGTTTTACTCGATAACTTTAAAATGAACACTCACAAGTGGTAAACCCTGTCCCTGAGTCTCTAAGACGCATTCTACCTAATTTATCGTAAACGTGCGTAGTTGTGTACTTATTTTACACGCATAGAACAGGTACTTTTTCACACAGATCAGGTAATCACGTGAAACTGATCGAGACGTGTTTTTTCATTAAGAGAAGGATATGTATTTAAGAGTGATGCCGACTTGAGTAATCTAGATAACAGCATGGACGTAAAAGATAGTCCGTGATAAAAGTGACGCTCTCGTCCAGTGCAGAGTATGCATGAAGTTATCTTACATTCTACACATGCATAATAATTGCTGTATTGTCTAGCAGGGACCAAAGGTGTGTGCTTCGTTACAAAACTGATTAGGACCTGATGGCTGTGACAGACCGTGTCTATCCCCCTTTCTATATATCTGCATTTGATGAAAGTCTTAGAGAAAATTCAATAGAAAAGTAAGCATATATTGAGTGGCTGTGAAGTATTTGCTCAACATACAGTTCCCCTTGAGCCTGAGTCGCCAAAAACATTTCTACAGTGTGATCTAACAAGAGACGGGTGGCTTCTCGTGAGACATACAGTGACAGACTTAAGGAGAACATACCAAAACATCGCCGGTGAATATATCTGATATACATAACATTCCGGCATGTTAATTTTTGCTCAGTCGTAGGCCGTATTGACTTGCTATTTTTACCCTCAGGTTTTTGTCTTGGCCTGATTAATGCATTACGGGAAGGCTCCATTAACTTAGCAATACCCTACTTCCCTAGAGGATCAATTTCACATACCTGCCGTTCCTACGATGGCACTACAATAGCACCAGCTGGATAAAATAAACATAACAATGGAACATTCACACCGTTGGGATTAAAAGACTTCTGTTTGTCACCCGAGTTGCTGAGGCAAGGACTCGGGTTTCAGGTACCATGGAAGTTAATGCAGCCATCCCCCAATGGGCAATGAACTAATGTCAAAACAAGTTGAAAGCAGTAAAAATTTGGGAAACAGATTTGAAGTGAACCTTAAACGAGCGAGTTAGGTACGCAGAGGTTTTCCACGAGCTGGTCTGTGGCAGAATCTCTATGATTGAAATAGACATCAAATCAGGTCAAATAATCGTTAACATTCAAGGTAACTAAGAAAGTTACCTGGTCCAAGGAACATATTGAAAATGACAAAGGCGATGGGGTCATCTTGAACCACAAAGTAGTGGTGGTACCAGGTGTCCGGAATGGGTAAGCGTACCCTGCCAGCTAGCCGCACCCGTCAAGATTGACCCAAAGCGACAAATCCATTGTTATTTGGTGAATTCACCAAATTACTTTTGTGAGTCAAAATTTGGTATGCTGTCACTCATCATTTGAGTAACAGACAGGTCATATTTTGATACAACATCTCCGTATCTACCGTAGAACTTCTTAAATTATTTACTTTCTGAGAATCCTTGCCTCACTAACTTTTGAGCTAATAGGCTGTGTCTAACTCGAAAGTCTTCATATGAATTGTGAAATATACACACCATATTGCTCGACAAAAAGGAAAGTTTATGATTTCAAAATTGAAATCGTCTCTTTTGTCATACAGCTTAGTATATAGTGTATTTTGTCTAATTTCAAACAATACGTCTAGGTATGAATCGAGTCCACACTTTCAGTTGTTTCTTTTATTTCTAAATCATCTGGGTAGATGTGAAAGCATCAACAACATTGAAAGCATCAACAACATAAAGGGTAAGCTTATCATCTTTGCCATCTTAATAGAGGTTACAACTAAGATAGTTACAACTATTCTGGATAGAATGTCTAGAAAACCTGGTGCTAGGTCGTGTAAAATGCTGTGGTCCGAGAATAAGAATCTACTCGAACTGTTGTCTGTACTTGATTGTGTTAGAAATATGGAAGTAGCATCTAAGCACTGCATAGCGATCGTAGAGTGATCGCAAGTCATTTTGTCGTTGACTATTTCTTTTTGATGTGTACACTCACAGACACCCGTGCCCTGGGTGGCCTGCTAAATCGATGGATTTTCTGCTCAATTTATCGATCTTCCTGCCACTGCATCCTACAGATAGGTTGCATTGGTGGGTAGATCGAGTACGGGATCGATATACATACACTCCACGTCATCATTTCATGCAGTCACCAAAGCTGATTAATGAGCGATATTTTGTTTTTTTCCGAGGGAGTGGTATGCCTAGAAACAACCCCAAATTCACAGGTCACTATACTATGCGCTAATAGGGTAAGAACACCGCCAAAATTATCTTGATACCTTTATTTGAACTTATTTCATCATTATTATTCCATTATTTGGTTTTGATGTACACATCATGTGTCTGTATTTGGTTTGGAATCCATACAAGATGTATGTATGATGTTGATTTTGATGTACACATCTTGTACACATTTGGTTCCAAATCTATACTACTTATGTATACATTATTATGGCTGTACCTTTGATGTGTATATCCTCACAAAATGATGTGTCTTTGATGTACACATCATGCTGGGTTTTTAAATGATGTTTCATTGATGTATACATAATTAGCGTTGATGTATCTTTGATGTATGGTTATTACGGTAAGGGATACAGTTGAAACGAGGTTGAATATATATATATATATATATATATATTATATATATATATATATATATATATATATATATATATATATATATATTCGTTTTCGAAACAAAGTGACTTCCAAATGTTCATATAATGTCAGTCGAATGTGGATTTATATAAAAGGCGTGTTCACACTGCTGCATACAGCAGGGCTTACATACACTTGAAAACGAGGTTTTATATACAAACAAGGATTTCAAGTTTCTGTTATCAAAAAACTGATCTAGATATATTAAATGCATATATCCAGGTATGTATTTTCCATAATTTACATAGATGTAGAAGAAAATTTCATCAATGTAAATTTGTGTGTGAAACCCTAACCTTTGATCATCTTTGAATGGCTGCAAGACTATATGATGATTAATACAGAATAGACACATTTGTAAAATATTTCAAATTATATCTTTGAAACTTAACAATATGCTTCGTACATGGTCTATTTATGCCAATTTGATAGGTCATACAATGGGTGCCTTTCTGTGCAATGTTTAATGCCATGATCGAATATGGTTGACAATGATCAATGTCACTGCTGTTGCACAAATCTGCCTTAATTTTTCACGGAAAAATTTTCCATAATGAGTGTTAGGAAATTAACTGCAATTTGAAAGGTAAAAATGTTTAAAAATTAACATTACCATGGCTATAATGTTCATTAAAATCAACATACAACTTCTATTGCTTTAAGAGCCACCATCTTAAGGTGCTGAGCAATTACAGTCAGTAACTTGCTTCACCTTGATTATGTCTATATGCTGTTCAACTTCATATATCTGCTATGTTGCTCAAGAAAATAAGCGAGGAAACAAGGTCCAGTTCTGCCACTGTTATCACATTCTTCAACTGTGTTGATCGAATAGTAAAATAGGCTTTGAATTCACTTACAAGAAAATGCAGGTTTTTTCAGCGGGGAGTTAATGGGTTTCCGAATTTTATGACGGGACCTGAAATAAATCAATAAAAACATGTGAATGAAAAGGCATAGGCCAGCTGTACAAAGATATGTCTTTAGAAACAATGGTATGGTGATCTGAGAGACAGTGATTGGAAATAAATACACCCTCTCTATATGATCTCGGCAGCAAATACTGCGATTTCAGTTTTCATATACAGTATGAGATCATTCACAGTCAATGCTTACTTTATTTACTCTTTAGCATTTAACTCAGTAATTAAGCGTCCACACAAGCCGTTTCAGATAAAATATTGAATGAAAAAATTACCCTGCAAAATATAGAAATGTATATATACAAATATCATCATAATTATGTTTAAAAATATTCCAAAAGTGAAACCCCTTAATGAAACTCTGAACGTTTCAAAGCATTATAAAGACCGTTTGTGTTCGTATGATGACTGAAAAAGAAATTAGTTTACTTGCGCAATGTTATGCCAATTGACACAATTCTGAAGTAAGACATCCTTGAGAATACCCGTGTACCAAATTTCAAATAATTTTGACAAACAGTCTATGAAAGGTTCAAAATGAAGGAGAGAACGAAGGGCGCTGCTATTGAACTGTCAATTATTTGACACACATTTCGTCATTGAAAGAGGAGCTTCGCAAAAATTAATGAAATACTTCATAACCATGCAGTGCTTTTCTCCTAGATTTCTATGTATGGATAATAAAATTTACATATATCAGATAAGAAAATACAAAAACGAAATTGGAAAATTCATACATGCTTCAATTGCTTGTAGATGATCGCACCTAATCATCAACAGGATCATATTGACTGACATTTGGAAGCAAAACATTAACTTGTGTACGCAGCATGATTTTTGTTTCCAACCATGAATCGTAAAACTATTACCCACCGAGCTAGTATCCTTTACAGTGTAGTATAACCCATGAGTACGATGCTAACAGCCTCAGTCTGAATCGAGTCTGGAGCTCGTGAGATCGTGTTGTAATTGCACTGGTGGTACTGAGCTCTCCCTAGTGAGTTTCATGTCCTTGTCCGTTCTTATAGCTGCAATAATCGATGACAGCCAATAGTCTACGCTCGCCGGCTTTTTCTGTCATTTCTGTTCCAATGGCTGTGAAGCGCCGATGGTTAAGCTAATCTATTCTCTTCTGTGCATCTCGATCGGGTCAAACGCTTCACGAGCAGCAATTTTGACACGTTCTCGACGGTGCACTGCTAGCTGCTATCGATGTCACTAAGGTCTGACCAACAGCGTTCAGTACGGTGCTTACATGTTCATTTTGAGGCGATCAAGATCACAGAGTCGATCGTATCCAGAACACTTACCCACGGTTTATGCATACCAGGCCGCCGTAAAGCTCGTGTAGCACTTACAGAATCTGCTATTTGACAATTTCCGTATTCCGACGTGAGGGTTATCATGAACTGGCAAAGTGTAAAAGTAAAATTTCAAAGTGCAATCTGTAAATTCTCCACCGCCACCTTCTGCACTAGTCTGGTCATAGGAAATGACGCAATTATGGTAAAAGGGTACGTTACACTATGGGTCGCTCGATGCTCAAGGGGCTGAAATGATCTGTCATATTCCACATTTTCATGAGGTTGACCCCACAGAACAACTTACTGTTCTGTGCTAGTAGATAAATCATCTGCTTATAACAGGGTGAAAGTCGCTTTAGTTTTTGTTTTCATGGATCGCCAGCGATGCAATGAATGTCGCAACGGGCATCAACCCCCGGAGCAGAGATTACCGTTTCGCGACAGATCGTCGTTTCCCGCTCTTTTGAAATCTTAAACAACAAGACCTTGCGCTGCAGGATAAAGCGATGATGAACGAATGTACGAAAGGATACCTTAATATGTACCGTTTAATTTCTCCTAGACGACAATGTTTTTGTTGAAAAGATAGCTGAAATCATCTTCTTTGGTCAAGACGTCCAAGTTATTCATGTGCAAAGTGAAATTGTACCAGCGGCACTGTGGTATATGGACAACCGCTGAATTGAATACATTATGGACGGACTTGGTCACATATTTCAGTTATGCAGGTAAGTTCATAATAAATACATTGTTGAGTTGAAATTTAGTGTATTTGAGAAAACAATATCTGTCATTCTCACCGGTTTTCATTACCGATGTCTCCATGTTTGTTTATTCATTGGTTGCAATTTTTTCGGGGGGGAGGGGCATGTGGATGGCGGTCGTTGGATCATGAATGTGTCTGTATTTGTTGTCTCTCAGATAACTCTTGTATAGGACCTCAGCATCATTATTGTTTTCATTAGGGCAACAATTTGCATGCAATTATGTTCCAGTATTCATCATCGTTTGCGAAAAAGTCAATACTACTTTCATTTACTAAATGTTTTAATTTCATTTCGTTTTTGTGTAGTTCTTCGTATTGTGTATAACACACTTCTGGTACCACTGCATGAAAACCCAATGATACTTACAGTATTTGCATGGATTATTGCCTGTATTTAGCTGAAGAGTGCATATACAGATGAATACAGTAAATAATCCATTGCTTATATTCAGCAAGCCTTTATTCGTGTGGATTCACGTGAATTCAAGTGTATTATTCTATAATACACTCAACTCATTAGTGTGAATTTATCTGTATTATTGCGTTTTGATGCAGTGTACAGCTTACATATATTTGGACCATTGAGTTAAAAATAAAAACTGAAAGTAGCATTAGACTACTGGAACACTGTCTGTCAACATTTATATTTTTGTAGTTTATATTATTGAGATTGAATTATCTTTTTAATCATATTTTCTTTTTCTTCTTCCTATCATTCTTAGGGTATGGAAAACTGAACAACAGAACGGGCAACTCTGGATCTCTAGAGCAGGACATTTTAAGTGTGAAGTTGCAAACAAGATCAGTAGTGTGTGAGGATCGACATTTCATAAATATAAGTTTGGACTGAAAAGAAAAGCTGAAGTCGTGATTTTTCAATTATGTTTATTAAATATCTAGTCTACTTTAAATTAGGTGTCTGCAAGCTGAACATAAGAGATTTTTGTCTTGCGTTTCCTTCATGATGTAGAGGTAAGTCTTAGATTTTGTATAAACAGAGTATTCAGTCCTTTAACTCCAAAAAGTGTCATTTGATAGCAAAATTATTCTGGCCAGTTTTAGGGCATAGGTTGCTTTTGAAGTAAAACAAGTTACAGCCTGTACAGTACAATAAAAATAATTCCTTCTGAAAAGCCAAGCGTCTTGTGATGTAGTCATCCTGATAACTTTATTAATGTATCATAAAAGAATAACAACAAAATTAAAATTTGGTGTTTTTATTGCATTTATTAGTCATAAATAATGATTTTCATTACAAATGTCTGTGATGCAAACTCATGTGTATATCTTGGTGATCGTCAACTGTGATTGCATGGTAATATCCAACACAGGGTTTAGCCGGCTTAGACATCTGTTGAACCACTTTTCACGGAAATATTTCAAACATTCTGGATTTACAAAGTGGCAAAATTGAAAGATGAATCAAAATTGATAAATTTACATATGATGGTAACATTTCATTATTGTGATATTGTTGGAAAATTGTCCTTTCGTAATGATATAGTACGGCAAATGTTTGCCATCGCACTAAGGCTAATAAATCGTTGATACCAGACACGCCCCAAAATGTTGGGTTATGTGGCAGACTGAAATCTTAACTCTGTAGTTGATACTGAATGATGGGTCGACTAATGAAATTTTATAAAATCTGCTCTGGAAATACAAAAATTTAAAAGACAATAAATGTTGATAGGTTTTTACTGAACTGTATCACATAAGAATATTTTGTCATTTTGGTACTGTTTTAACCTAAAGAAACACCAAATTTCTGATATGCTATGCATGTCTACACCCAAAAAGTACTAGAAAAATTCATTTTAACACTGACTTTCGCTGTCAGGCGAAACCTTGAGATAAATCGGGACTCAACAACGGTTGGTGGAGTCAGAAGCGGTAAGGGAGAGTCTTTATTTCCAACAATTGTTTTAGAGTTCGGGCCGGTCAGACTCGGTAATCAGAACGGAGGGAACCAGCCAGCGTTGCAGCCTACATGTACAGCGTACATAGTGTATTTTTATGCTAAGAATAGGAACGTGATGCGTGCATTGTGAGGACGTCATCGTTATCAAACGTGGCATCGCAGCGCATTGAGTAACCCGCACTCGGCACACAAAATCTGATAAACTGCAGTAATTGGAAAATAGCGTGACATCTTTGAGCAGGTAGGTGCAAAATCGTATTAGAAGGTACACCGGCAAGAAAAAGAAGGCAAGATTCGCCGAATAACGTTACTAGGTGCGCCAAACGGAATCCGGTCGGCTTCCGCCCACTTTCTCTTCGGTATACAATACCTCTGGTTTTGTCGTCCCACCCAATTAAATACCCAGGCAAGCCATTGGGCTACTGTATTACAGCTAGGCTATACGGTCGGAGGCTGCGGCCCACATCTGGTAACACACAACTCTGTTACGTAGAGCATCATATCCAATCGGCTCGACATAATTTATATTACCAGATGCATAAATGGGAGTGCTACTACCTAAGATCCCTGCAAAACATGGCGGGGCCTCGAACTCCCTCGCCTATCTGCCTATAGTATGTAATCCAGGGCCATACACGACGTAGCTGCAGTACTGTAGCTAAGGTTTGCCTGTGTCTTTGTGTCGGACGGTTTTGCCGTCAACCCAAATACCCAGGTAAATCCTCCCAGAAATTTAGTTCTCGAGACAAAGAAACCGGCCGTAATCGTTGCTCGCAACTATGAGGCTCCTGGCATGAGCGTTGCTCTACGCATGCGCACACATGTTTATGTCCGGCAACTACGAACAAGAGCTGTACGTGACTCAAAAGGTAAGTACGCTTCTATCTCTTTCAGTTTCTTGCCACATAATCTGAATGTCTCCATATAATGCCCATTTTGGTATGGTATAGATTTCGTAAAACTGGTACAGAATGAATGAATAAAAGTCAAGGTGAACTTTCAGAACGATTTCATGTAGCTCTAAATTGACATGTTGTGGACACGGGCGACAGTTTGAAATAGGATAACCCGGATGAAAATCAGTAAGCCTTAGATTACCCTATTACAAACTTAGTCCCTCTGCCACGAACGTCATTTATTCACTGATAGATTCCATGTGTCACCAATTTAAACTAAACCCATTAGCCATGAGTTATCTGACAGCAAAGGCATTAGACACAATTTAAAATATTCCATCCTTTCCTTTTTATTTCCGACAACCCATTAAAGATCACCGTGGAAGGTGTAGATAAACTCGAACTGTTACAGTAAATAAAAACAAAACAATCATGAAGAACTTAATCGCATTATGGTCTCAAAACCAATTTTGCAAAACGTATTACCCTACTCGCTGCTTCGGGAATGAGCAACTTTCTACCGTTGCATACTTACAGTATATTTCAGTATTAGGGATATACGCGTCAGAGTATTAGAGTCACCCTCTTACTCCCATCATTTTACAGATCAGGCAAACAGGATTCTGAGTGCATGACGCTGCTGTGTCATTTTCACTGACGATCAAATCCGACTACCAACTGTATAATTTCTATGACATACTTTTCCAGCAAGCGTAAAAAGCTAATGCTATACTCCATCTGGTATATCCCGTACCAAAAACATTGCGTTATATTAGTAGGAGATAGCGCTATTTTACAAAGGTGACAAAGAGGTGACAAAGAGGCGAAAGTTTGGTGTACAGAGAGAGCCTTATTTTCGACTGAAACAATGGATATCTACTTTGAATCTGCCTACACATATGACAAAACTACAACCTAAGAAGTAGGTCTATCAGAGGCGATAAGTAGTTATTTCAGCGAAATATATATGAGATGCAAATAAGGTATTTCCATATCTACGAAATCTACCGCACACCTACCACTTGTCTCACCTGGAAAAAAGATTTCAACCTACATGTTACCTACATAAATCTACTAGTCACCTACTCGGACACCTACCTTGCACCCATTACAGACCTATGATAGATCTACTAACATGCCTACATAAATTTGCAACACACCTGCTAAGATAACAACTAGCACCTATTAGTGACCTATGATAGACCTACATTAATATATTACTCAACTACCTACCATGGGCCCACTAAAGACCAATGATGACACCTTTCAGAAATCTGCATACACCTATCATGAAAATACAGCGAAAAAGTACGTGTATGATAGGTGACAAGTGGTATTTTTAATAAATATTCATGAGATGGAAAATCAGATCATTTGCAAACTATAACCTTAGGTGTCTATACCTATTGGATATCATCCACCTACACACCTTCTTGGCAGGTACTTCAAGTCTTGCAAAGAGACAAAGGTGAGGGTCACTAGAGATTATTCAGTTAATGTATACGAGTTGCTGAAAGATTTGTCGTTTAATTAAAGGCGCCCTTCTCAATCCTTGGTTCTCGCATCAAGTATTTGAGTAACATTGATTACAAAACAAGTATTAAGAGTGTAGTTCATTACAACCAAGGTGAAAAGATACCGTCATTAGTTTATGGTTCCTTACTCCCCCACCCAAAAATATATATATATATATATATATAATCTCTCTCTCTCTATATATATATATATATATATATAGAGAGAGAGAGAGAGAGAGAGAGAGAGAGAGAGAGAGAGAGAGAGAGAGAGAGAGAGAGACTTTTATATCCTTTTGAATGGTGACAATTTTAGCACATTTCGTCCCCCGTGATAGTCAATTCTGATCTCATGAATTACTGTGATATCAACAACAGAACCATCAGATCATATTTTACAGATTACAATCGCTGCAAAATACAACTATTTGATTTTATGAGATATTTTACAGATCAGATGACTTACGAACAAATTTTAAAATGGCAAAACAAACTGTGAAAGTATATGCGCGTTCTTCTTCGAATCAATGTTGGCGACAAATGTCACTTTTATCCCATCATGTTAAGACACTTGAATTTTATCGTTGGCTAGAACAATCACGTGAAAACCTGCCTGATTCTGAGATTGAAATGACACCAATTTACGCTCGTCAACTATTTCTAACAAAAATTGGGTCAAAGTATATTGATAGGTCAAAGATGGTCATATAGTCAAAAACAGGGAATATGTGAATATTTATCTGTAGTACTTGTTATGAGATGAAAATGCGATGTCGAAAGTTGCAGTTGAATACTTCTCCGATGGAAGGCGACTTGTGGGGAGGGGAGGGGCTTAAACATCTGCCATTTTTATGCCAATGCACACCAACTCAATTTTTCCTGCTTAATGGGATACTTTTATTCAGGAGAGTACTACGAAGCATCTTGTACGCTTATAAGAAAGTTTTATTTTTACTCTTGTTCTGCAGATATCAAATCCCTTTCTATTTATAGTTTTTGTAATATCTTTACGGTAATCTCCTTCTGTGCAATTTTAATTGCTCACTATTCGAAGTATCGTATGTCATCCTACAACACGATTTATGATATGCACTTCGTAGGAAGTTTGGTTATCTAAGATACACTTGTGAATCACATTATTATTATTATTATTATTATTATTATTATTATTATTATTACAAGTTTAGGGGCTATAAGTATTATATAGAAATCTAATAACAATTCATTGACGCTGTGGGAATTCTGAAAAAAAGGAGAAAGATGTTGTTTATTTTAATTTTGTCAATAGGGGTGTCGTACGTATATTCTCTCCGCCCAGTTAGATAGGTGTTTCTTTTGACATCACTACCCTTATGAATATTCATATACTTGCAAAAACCAACAGTCGTAGGGGTGTCGTACGTATATTCTCTCCGCCCAGTTAGATAGGTGTTTCTTTTGACATCACTACCCTTATGAATATTCATATACTTGCAAAAACCAACAGTCGTTGTCTCTGGCAGCGCGTGCTCACAGCTGCTGAGCTGCACAGCGCGTAGCCTTTGATCGCAGGCCCATCGTGGCAGTCGTGGGCCTGGCGCCCACAAACAAGGCACGGCGACTGTGGAGAGTCTATGCTAGTGGAATATTAAACGTATCTTCAGCGTGGCATTTGTAGTTGTGGCGAAAACCATAAACCCTCTCCCTGTGCTGACGTTGTTGGGTTTTATTTTGTTCATGTGCATTTACTGTAAGCGATCGAGGAAGTTTTGGGATGGAAATAGAGCAAAAGCATCGAGTTTTTCCGCGAAATCTGTGCTCAAATATAACTTCACGCATGCGCACAGTCGTTTGCGCGTAAATGTGTCGTCTGTACACTACGTCTCGTGCTATAATCTTGTCGTTGAGCTTTGCATGTTGACAGAAACTGGAATTACTGCAGAGAATACTTTTCAGGAGATCACAAGTGAGTCCTAAGGTAACAAGTGGGACGTTTAGGAAATCCTTTCAGAAAGTTCCACGCCGCCTGTGGCCATTTTGTGGAGTATAAGCTTATATGAACCTGGACTGGAGCGACGGTATACTACGGTGGCCCAAAACTACCTGTTCTCCGCATTCAAAGTCTGCGTCGCATTCAATTGTTTTTCTCTCACATATGTCTCCGCATTCAAAGTCTGCGTCGCAATCAAATGTTTTTCTCTCACATAAGCTTATGTCTCCGCATTCAAAGTCTGCGTTGCAATCAAATGTTTTTCTCTCACATATGTCTCCGCATTAAAGTCTGCGTCGCAATCAAATGTTTTCTCTCACATATTGTTATTTATTTATTAGCCGTGTTCACAATAATGACATTGGCTCAGAAAGAAAGAGAAGGGGAAGAAAATGTATAACACTGAAAAGTTTTCAGATTCACTTCATTCACATTAGCTCAAAGTAATGAATGTGACATATGTGAGAGAAAAACATTTGATTGCGACGCAGACTTTGAATGCGGAGACATAAGCTTATGTGAGAGAAAAAAAAATTGAATGCGACGCAGACTTTGAATGCGGAGACATATGTGAGAGAAAAAAATTGAATGCGACGCAGACTTTGAATGCAGAGACATATGTGAGAGAAAAAAAATTGAATGCGACGCAGACTTTGAATGCGGAGAACAGGTAGTTTTGGGCCACCGTAGTATACGGTATTTCTACTGTAAATATTGCCAGATAATATGCGATGGAATTTTGCGTTTCACGTCGTTCAATCATTCAGATGGAAATGCCGGCCTTCTCCAAACTTTGAAAAAATTAGGGTGACAGAGTTTGGCTAACTCTTGTATAACAATGACGTAATTAATGAGAAGACCTTGGTATTCGAGCTCGGCAACATTTTTTGATTTGAGAACTCTGATCATGGCGGATTCACTGAAACAGTGAGTATTCAACAATTTTTTCCTATGTCCATGTAGCACTTGTGCAAAAATAAGCGAGTCCACAGGCCTTTGGCGAATCAATAAATGCGTTTTTCACCAAGCTGAAAGGTTGAAAGATGTGTCCGTCACTTTGTGACGAGCTAGATAAATGCAGTCAAACCCAGCTGGGCATAGAAATTTGCCATAGTATGACTTTGTTCTGGAGACGACCGGCCGTGCGGTGGAACTTTGCAACAAAGTTTCCATATCTGAACTGACGTACTTGAATGACAGGCACAGGAAACGATGGCCAATAAAAATGCATTCTCGTTGCATTTTGATAATAATGTATCAATCACAATGACACGGACATTATGCCTCCTCCAACAGAAGGGCCAAGGTCTATTTTTAACCTACAGTATATCTCAGTGCTGAAAATGCCATATTGTTGTCATGTTGTCATGGCGATTTTAAAATTTGCATACAACTGTGAGAATGAAACGGGTTGTTTATCGGTCACAAAACTTTTGAGTCCACTGTCGTCCATTACACCTGTTTCCTAGGGCATTAAAGGTGTGCAAGTATACACATCAAAAGACTAGAAAATTCACTTCATGGGCAGCACCTTGTAAAATAGCCTTTCTTATCTCTACAACGTATTGAAAGTCTCAGTCAGAAAATGTAACAACTTAGCCGGCTATTGAACCACTCTTTTTTGGGAGTGGAGATTTAGCCGACTGGTTCTGTCTCAGGCCTCTCAGCTAGGCGACTGATGCCGTATGTTGTGGGTTCGAATCCGATTGAAAACTATCCGTATTGTCTGGTTAACGAAAAAAGATACCCCTGATCTAAAATATGCATGGGCTACCAGCCAGTGTCACCGGCCTACCACATTCAGAACATGATTGCCCAAGTGGACTACCAGGGAAAAAAAGTTTATTTCGAGCCCTGGGCAATATTAAACATGAAACATTTAACTTGTAATATTTCCCCTTGTCTTGGCCTGCTGGGTTTAAAAAAAATGTTTAAAGGTATACAGGGACCATGTTCAAATTTAGCCATTGCTACCATGGAAAGGGGAGATCTAGCTAATCATCAGAATCATAGAGTTTATGGGGTCACGCCAGGTCACACAAAAAATAATGCACCACTACATAGCCATAATTTTACTTTAGTTAAACAATCAGAAATAATTTGTCTTCATTATTCTTCCTGGAAAGAGGCAAAGAAATCAAAATATATTATTATAAAATGAACATTATTATACGTCGTTTATTATAAATCCATAAAATAAATAAGTACCAGTGAATTATGTTTTAAATAAAACAAAAAAAAACTGTTACTGCTTCTGATAAATAATGGTACATTGGGTGATAAGGGGAATTGGGTTCATAAATTAATTTGAGATACAAGTAGAATTAATTTTAGCACATAAAATTAATTTGAAGGCATAAAATTAATTCGATGAATGCATAATAAGTTGGTACTATACTCTATAACACTTATTTGGATTGACTGCATGAAACAAAATTAGAAATGCTTGAAAAATTTTTTCTGGTCTATATAAAATTAATTCAAACACACAAAAATAAACGGAAACAATTTTGACAAGAATGGCCTCAATGTACATTATCTTTATTATTCTTCCTAGATTGAAGGCAAAGAAATTACAATTATTATTATTATTATTATAGAACAAACGTTAAAAGTTGTTTCTTAGAAATCCATAAAATAAATAAAAAACAGTGAATTATGTCTTAACATAGACCCACTCAAGGGTCTATTGTTTAAATAAAAAAAAGTTGTGGTTACCAAAAGGTTACCATGGCAACATGAAACAAAAATGAACATTGAATTCATGCTGTAATAAATACACTTAGGAGAGCATTTGCATAGTTACTAGGATTACTTTTAATGGATTTTGAAAAAAAATGAAATTTTAAAACGCAAATAGGTTACTATGAAACACAGGAGAGTAAATGGATATCATATTTTGTCCTTTAACCTAAAATAACCCTTTGGTATAATATTTCTGTTGATTTAATGGATTTGTACACTGGATATTTGGTCTTTCTAACCCAAAATATCCCTTTGATATAACATATTCTGTCGATTACTGGATTTTAGGTGGAATCTTTGAAAAACTGGTAATTTTTACTCCTGAATGGTTGCCATGGAAACATATCACATTAAAATGAGTGTGATTTTTTTGGTGTGCTAACCAGAAAAACTCTTATTATCAATTTTTTACATCAATCAATAGTTCTTTAATAGGAATTAGGGAAAAAGTAACATTTTCAATCCCAAAATAGTTACCATGGCAACTCGAAACATTAAAATAAGTCTGGTTTTTGTGTTCTCTGACCCGAACTCCCCCACTAGATAATTTTCATATCAATCAAAGTAACTTTTCATGGGATATTAGAAAAACTGAAATTTTCAACCCCTAAAATGGTTACCATGGAAACATGGGGCAGTGAAATCGATATCATATTTGATCTTTTCGACCCAAAATACCCTATGGTGAAATTTTCACGGAAATTGAACCTATTATTATTCGCGTTATTATTTCTATATAATACTTATATTAATTATTATTATTATTATTATTACAAGTTAGGGGCTATAAGTATTATATAGAAATCTAATAACAGTTCATTGAAGCTGTGGAAATTCTAAAAAAGAGGTGTTGTTTATTTTAATTTTGTCAATAGGGGTGACTTCTAATTGTCGTACGTGCAGCGCAGAATTATGCATCATACTGTACGGAGAGAGGGGGATATCATTAAGCCAAAGGGTAATGCTTGTCGGAAAAGTGACACTAAGCAGTTTAAGCAATACCAGCAGGTATTGACGCAACGCGAATCGCAACGCGATCCCAGGGTCTGGACGTTCTTGCAAGCGACCGGTCGGATTTCAGCCTGATCCGGATACTTTATGGAACTCCACACATCCGTTAATCAAAAAAAAAATTACAAGTACCATAGCCAAATAAAATTAAAAATGAAAAATAAAAACATACCGCGTATTAATAGGTCTACCAGCTAGTATATATTCTCTCCGCCCAGTTAGATAGATGTTTCTTTTGACGTCACTACCCTTATGAATATTCATATACTTGCAAAAACCGAAGGTCGCTGTGTCTGGCAGCTCACATGCATAGCGTAGCGTGACAGGCCCATCGTTGCGTGAGCGCGCGCGCACAAAACAAGGCACAGCGCTAGCGACTGTGGAGAGTCTATGCCAGTACAGCTGACAATATGAGCATGCGCAATTGCGTATACGTATATGCGCGTGAACGTGAAGTGAACGTGCAGTCTGGAACTTCTTCGTCTCGTGCGAGTCGTTGAGCTTTAAAATGTTGTGCAAGTTGACAGAAACTGGAATTACTGCAGAAAATACTTTTCAGGACAACACATGTGAGTCTCTAAGGTAACAAGTAGGACGTTTAGGAAATCCTTTCAGAAAGTTCATGCCGCCTGTAGCCATTTTGTGGAGTATAAGCTTATACCGTACCTGGAGCGTTTACAGTATTTCTACTGTACATATTGCCGGATAATATGCGATGGAATTTTGCGTTTCACTTCGTTCAATCATTCAGATGGAAACGCCGCCCTTCTCCAAACTTTGAAAAAAACAGGGTGATAGACTTTTGAATGCTAACTCTTGTATAACAATGACGTAATTTAATGAGAAGACATTTGTATTCGAGCACGGCTACAGTTTTTGATTCGAGAACTCTCATCATGGACCGTGGTTATATTCAACAATCGAGAGGCTAGGGTGAGTCTAAGTTTTTCCTATGTCCATGTAGCAGTTGTGCAAAAATAAGCGAATCCACAGGCCTTTGGTGAATCAATAAATGCGTTTTTCACGAAGCTGAAAGGTGGAAAGATTAATTATTTTTGCCGCATGTCAATAGTTTGATATGACTATCGCCTTTTACAATAATACTGGCTATTCCATTGTGCTATAGGCCCCATGGTTGACACACATGTGTAGCGATTTTTATAGAAACTATTCCGTAGCTATTTACATTTCTTTATCGCTTTTTGCGGTTTTGCAGTTTCCTGTTTTTTTGTTAGCCGATTAGCCGGCACACGCCAAAACGACTAGTCTTTGCGGTTTTCTATAAGTGAGTTGGCACACGCCAAAACGATTAGTCTATTGCGCTAGTATTTCTGGGCACGTTTAGTCTCACTGTTTACCTCCGGTTGGTTAGCAACCGCAGTTTAATTGACAGCCGATTCTTTATATTAGGGTAAATTGTTGCATTAAGTGTTTCCTATGACATTCGCACAAGTGAGAAATAGGGCAAAATTTTTTGAGAGTTGGTGCTAGGGACGGACCATTAGATCTTGGTAGGGGGGTGGTCAAAAACAGAAAAAAAAATTTCAGAGCAGAAAGTTAGGAAAAAAAAATCTTCAAACTAGTTTGCAAAATAAAAAAAAATAAACAAGAAGACAAAGGCGTAAAAAAAAAATCTGCAAAAGTCTTTAAAATTTTGAATTTTTTTTAGATTTTACCGACAGGAAGCAACTTTCTGTATTTTTTAGTACATCCTCCATGCACATTTTTAATTTTAATTTATACATTTAGAGTGACTGTATCCCTTATACTGGAAGTTGTGATTATCTTATCTTTTCAGGACTTTTGTATTCTGATCACTTGAAAATTATGAAATTATAGAGCCTGTTTTCTACTTGTTTCCTGCGTACAAACCAAGCAGGTACACTAGGTAAAACATTGAAACTATGGTATGGTTGTCAAGACGATAGTTGTATTTGCCTTTTAAGATCAAGGTAAACAGATGCAGCCACATCAGTTTCATTTTTTCGCAGCATTTTATTGCAATGATGAATGCAGAATGGGTGAACAAGTAGAAACACGTCAATAATGATAAAACAACATATCAGTCATTATGTATTATTTTGCGTTAAAAAGGCATTTTCAATTCTTTTTCTCAAAAAACAGCATCAAAAAACAACAGCAACATATGTTTTAACATTCAACAATACACTACGTAGAATGCCATCTATCCAACAAATCCCAACACAAAAACACACAAAAGAGTTGAACTTTGAAAGTTTCTCGATAGCAAATACTGAATAAATCTGCATGAATAATCGTTTTTGTGTAGCAAATTTCAAAGAAATTGGACAAGCCCTTTCAGAGAATACAGATGTTTTGACCATGAATGGCATAAATTGCCCTAAAAAGACAAATATTGAAATTTCAACACCATCTATACACATCCAATCAATTTGGACATGCTGCTACAGAGAAATAGATGTTTTGATCAAAAAAGGGCAACGATTGCTCTAAAAACACAAATATGCAAATTTAACTATATTATTTAGCTTATTTTAGCTTCTCAGCTTGTCAAAATCAATTGTAAATCATGAGATACGCATGATGTTTGGTGAGGTGAATGTAGGCATTTCACCACGCAGTAGAAAGGGAAGCCAGGAAACCAAAATAGTCAATTTTCAAAACTATAGGAAGCTACTGAGGAGTAAGAAGACCATGTTTCAGAGGAAGATGTGTAATCCGAAAAAAATGCTCCCAAAGTGCCACCAAATAACACCATTTTTATCTCTATTTTTCAAAAGCTCCAACAGCAGGAGGGGGACACCCCTCTCCTGACCCCCCCCCCCCGTGACCGCTTGCGTGGCCGCTTGTGGTGCTTGGCACCACATCTTTGCCCTCTTTATCTTCAGACAGCGACGAACTAAAAAAAAATTATAAATCTGAAAATTTACTCTGAAAAAAAAAATTGCACAGCTAATCTCAATTAGAAAAAAAAATTTCTGAAATTTACAATAGTAAAAAAAACATTTTCACAATTTCATTTTTGACCACCCCCTCCCAAGATCTAATGGTCCATCCCTAATAGTTTAATTTCTTTACAACCAGGGCAGTATTAAACACGAAACATTTAACTTGTAATATTTCCGCCTTGTCTTGGCCTGCTGGGTTTTAAAAAAAGTGTTTAAAGGTATACAGGCACTATGTTCAAATTTAGCCGTTGCTACCATGGAAAGGGGAGATCTAGCTAATCATAGAGTTTATGGGGTCACGCCAGGTCACACAAAAAATAATGCACCACTACATGGTCATAATTTTACTTTAGTTACAATCAAAAATAATTTGTCTTCATTATTCTTCCTGGAATGAGGCAAAGAAATCATAGTAAATGATTTTAAAATGAATATTAATACGTCGTTAATTATGAATCCATAAAATAAATATGTACCAGTGAATCATGTTTTAAATTTAAAAAAATGGGCGCTACTGTTACTGCTTGTGATAAATAATGGTACATTGGGTGCTAAGGGGAATTGGCTTCATAAAATTAATTTGAGATACTAGTAGAATTAATTTTAGCACGTAAAATTAATTTGAAGGCATAAACTTATTTCAATGAATGCATAATAAGTTAGTACTATATTATATAACACTTATTTGGGTTGACTGCATGAAACAAAATTAAAAATGCTTGAAAAATTATTTCTGGTCTATATAAAATTAATTCTAACACACTAAAATTTACGAAAAGCATAATTTTGACCAGAATGGCCCCAGTATACATTATCTTTATTATTCTTCCTAGCTGAAGGCAAAGAAATTACAATTATTATTATTATAGAACAAATGCTAAAAGTTGTTACTTAGAAATCAATGAAATAAATAAAAAAACAGTGAATTATGGTTTAAATTAAAAAATTGTTACCATGGCAACATAAAACAAAAATGAACATGGAGTTCATGCTTTGATAAATACACTTAGGAGAGCATTTGCATAGTAACTGGGATAACATTTAATGGAATTTGGAAAAAAAATTGAAATTTTAAAACATAAATAGGTTACTATGGAAACATAGGGCAGTAAAATTGGATATCATATTATATCTTTCTAACCCAAAATAACCGTTTGTTATAATATTTCTTTTGATTACTGGATTTTTACACTGGATATTTAGTCTTTCTAACCCAAAATATCCCTTTGATATAACACTTTCTGTTGATTACTGGATTTTAGGTGGAATCTTTGAAAAACTGGTAATTTTTACTCCTGAATGGTTGCCATGGAAACATCTCACCTTTAAATCGTGTGATTTTTTTTGGTGTGCTAATCAGAAAAACCCTCATGATCAATTTTTTACATCAATCAATAGTTATTTAATAGGAATTAGGAAAAAAGTCACATTTTCAATCCCAAAATTGTTACCATGGCAACTTGAAACATTAAAATTAGTCTGGTTTTTGTGTTCTCTTACCCGAACTCCCCAAGTAAATAATTTTCATATCAATCAAAGTAATTTTTCATGAGATATTAGAAAAACTGAAATTTTCAACCCCTAAAATGGTTACCATGGAAACATGGGGCAGTGAAATCGATATCATATTTGGTCTTTTCGACCAAAAATACCCCTATGGTGAAATTTTCAGGGAAATTGAACCTATTATTATTCGCGTTATTATTTCTATATAATACTTATATTAATTATTATTACAAGTTTACGAGCTTAATGAGTATATAATTATTATGTTACATACCGGTATAGTCGCTGTTGATTGATATGTAACGGTGACGTCTTATCATTGTGTTGTAAAGGAAGAAAGTCATCGATGTAAAATTGTCTCAGTTCTTATTAGCCGATTATATCTGGTCCGATCGATCCAATATTGCTAATGCTGACACGAAGATGCACGGGCCTTTCCCGTGTTTCAAACAACAAGCGACTGTGGTTGTACAGTAGGAACAACTTCGGCATGTCAACACTAAATAGCATGGCTTATTAATAAATATTTAGACACTAAAGTTTGGTTCAAACCGGAAGAGTATAGTGAAGTCACTATTTAAATACAAAACTGTAGATTATCTTGGCTTGATCATTCTTTTCATCGCCATAGCTGAAACATGCAGATTAAATAAACAAGTTCAAAACCGTTCACTTTTGTCCTGTTGCATTATTGCGGCAACATTCGCGTCAGTCTTGGCTTTTCTACAGTAGATGTAGTCTGGATTCCTGCCCCCTTTAAATCGTCCTCCGCTAGCTAGCACAGAGAAACCGCCGGTACAAAGAGAGCCTTCAGTAATTACAGGGGGGGGGGGGGCGCAGGGAATTCCGTACGCACCTTTACTGTAAAATGTAACCCTCTATCCTTCTGTCTAAAATGTGACCCTCCCCCTTGTCCTAAAACTTAGCCCTCCACAGCAGTGTTCTCCCAAGGAATAACTGAAACATTATCAGCAAATTTACATCACAATAAGTTTAATTTTTATGTAAGTTAAGGACAGAAATTACATGGGGGAGGAGTGATCAAACCTTTTTTGAAAAAAGTAACATTTCTGGCCACTATATGGTTGCCGTGGAGACAGGTTGCGTGAGCATAAAGACCAGATTTGTTCTAAATATTTAATTGCAACCCTTAAACATCTATTTTGAAAGTTTTGTTCCATTCCAAGCAATTTTGAATGGTATTTCAAGAAAGAAAGGATATTTAAAATCCAAAATGCTTGCATGGAAACGCGTAACACAGTGTTGGACATTGTATTTGGGTTTTTCATCCCTAGATGCTCTTATAGTGTAATTTTTGGAGCAATCACTCATTTTGTGAGGTTTTCAAAAAACTTATTTTTCTTGCCAACAAACGGTTGCATGGAAACAAGCCGTATAAGCATAAAGATCACTTTTGTTTATTTTAACCCATCAAGGGACGTTTTTTGTATTTTGCTGGCTTCTAAGCCATTTCAATGAAATTTGCCGAAAAAATGGATATTTTTAACGCCAAAATGGTTGCTATGGAAACATTGGCATCAAAATGGATAATATTATTGTGCGTTTTGACCCAAAATACCCTTTTGCTGAAGTTTTCATAAAAAGTGCACCTTTTCTTATCGCTTTATGATAGTCATATAATTATGTAAAGAGGGTAATCCGAGTTACAAATCAAATTGTAATTTACATCAGAGCCCTCTGAGAGCTCGAAACATCAGTATAAGTAGCAGATACAATGTGTATGTACATACAGCAAGTGTTCAAAATAAGTTGAGTAACATCTTCATTACAACAAAAAAAGAAAAATCAATCTAAATCTGAACCCTCCTTTGTAAACTTCATCATAAGATAATCTCGCAACTTTACTTTCGAAGTGGGTAAAGTTGAGCTATTTCTAATCGCAGGGGAACTGTATTCCCAGTACTCGCAGCGCGGACAGAGAAATACATTGGACCTGTGGAGGTCTTGAATTTTGGAAGATACAATTTCCATGACTGGCATTACGGGTGATTGATGAAACTCGATGAAAAACGTCAGTAAATAAGGGGGTGCAAGGTCATCCAATGATTTGAATGTCAATAATGCAGTTAAATACACAATACGTAGGTCAATCGGCAACCAGTGCAAAGTTGTTACACAGGCTATCAAGGTGAACATCCTAATTCAAAATAAAGTTGAATCACCCGAAACGCCTAAGAGAATCTGAGAGAGACATTAGAGATAATTGTTTCATGTCGTGTGACACGAATAGATGTCTCAGTGTTAGTTATGTGTCTTTTTTAGGGCAAGAAGCAATGACCATGCTTGTAGTTTTTTCCGTGTTGACTGCCATAGCATTATTAGAAGCCCACAATGAGATTGGGACTACATCGTTCATAAGAGAAATATTTGATCGCCGCGCCTTGGGGACTGTGACTCTCAAACGTTTCCAATTTTAGCTTGCATTTGGTATATGCATATATACCAAAGAGAGGTTATCTTATAAGGTGAATCAGTTCATTTGCATCAATTTACTCGTCTGTCTGTCTACCTGTCTCTGTCTTCGGAGTAGAAACACAGTAAAAAACATTGCAAAGCAAAGCTGAAAGTGATTTTGGCAGTTTTGGTCTCCAACAAATATATACTCCATATTTTTTTCAATGTTTATGAGTATCAGGGTTGTAAATAGTTGTATATTTTACACTTCCTTCCACCTGGCCATCGTATCGCTTCATACAAACATTGTCCATACCATGGTATGGAAAGCCGTAGCTGTCTTAAGTGAAGTAAAATGATGATTTGATGCGCGTTCGTTATACGGTGATCGGCATTTGTTACATGGTGATGCGCATTTGTTATACAGTGATTGGAATCTTTTATATTGTGATGCGCATTTGTTATATGGTGATGCACGCTTGTTATATGGTGATGTGCATTTGTTATATGGTGATGCATGCTTGTTATATGGTGATGCGCATTTGTTATACAGTGATTGGAATCTTTTATATTGTGATGCGCATTTGTTATATGGTGATGTACGCTTGTTATATGGTGATGCGCATTTGTTATACAGTGATTGGAATCTTTTATATTGTGATGCGCATTTGTTATATGGTGGTGCACACTTGTTATATGGTGATGTACGCTTGTTATATAGTGATGTGCATTTGTTATATGGTGGTGCACAATTGTTATATGGTGATGGGCATTTGTCATACAGTGATTGGAATCTTTTATATTGTGATACGCATTTGTTATATGGTGGTGCACACTTGTTATATGGTGATGCGCATTTGTTATATGGTGATGCAAACTTGTTATATAGTGATGTGCATTTATTATATGGTGATGGGCATTTGTTATACAGTGATGGGAAACTTTTATATTGTTATGTATAAGTTAGGCTCGGCATATGACTTAAACAAAGACAGTTTAACAAAAATGTTCGTGGGTCTCAAAATCGTGATTTTGTGGTACCCTTCAACATATGACCGTGACAGCTGTTGCGTCCCAATATTTTTTCAGTTAAAAGTCTATTTCATATTTGTGGCATGGCCTCGTAGCAAATAAAACAGATTTCACACAAGGCATCGCCCAAAAGTCTATTTCGTATTGGTGACAGGTTCTTATAGCAAATAAAACAGATTTCATACAAGGCATTACCCTTTATTATCTGTCTAGGTTAAAAAATGATAGAATATGACGTGTAACAAAAAAGATGCAATTCGCAATACTTTGACTTTACAGTTTCCTTTTCCAATGCTTTTTCTGTTAAAAGTATCTTTCATATTTTGATATGTCTCCGTGGCAAATAAAACAGATTGCATATAGAGAATTGCCCTTTTTGATATGTTTAGGTAAAAATTGGTAGAATTTGAGTGAGATAAGCAGTGACAGTAATTTGCAATATAAAGTTTGGGGTATAGGGTAGGTTTTGGTCATATTTTATAAAAGCTTTGGAAGATATTGCATATTAAAATATGTTATCTAAAAGAAGAATAAAATCCCTTTTCAATGTTAGCCCACAAGCTAGATTATGTAAAAAAGTAAGCTCAGCAGATGACTTACAAAAAGACAGGTTAAACGAAAATGCATACGAGTTGGCAATACTGCAATTTTGCAGTACCCTTCAAGGTATGACTGGTAGACCTATAGCATCCCAATATTTTTCCTATCAAAAGTCTATTTCACATTTTGACATGTCCTTGTAGCACATAAACAGATGTCATACAAAGCATTGCCTTTTGTGTTATGCCAAGGTAAAAATTGGTAAAATTTCAGATTTTTGGGGTATTGGGTAAGTTTTGGTCCCATTTCATAAAAAAATCTATCGAAGATATTGCATATTACATATGTCATTTTAAAGAGGAATAAATTTCCATTCTAATGATATCCGACAAGTCAGATTATGTTAAAAAAACTTAGCAGATGACTTACAAGTACTACAAGAAAAAAACACATGGATAGCAAAATGGTTATTTTGCGGTACCGTTCAAAAGTTGACAATAACAGTTAATTACATCCCTATATTTTCTATGTCAAAATTCCATTTCGTATTCTAGGGATCCCAAGGCTTCTAAAAAGATAGGTTTGTTATCCTGGGGGTGCAAGTAGACCCCTCTGGCCCACGGCCTAACATTTCTTGACTGCTGACATAGCGTCATCCTTTTATAGGATCTAATACCGTGCACTTTATGCATAAGAATTGTGTTTTTTGCCTGTATTTACCCGTTTAACAAGTCAGATCGTGAAGAAAATTTAAAAGAATTTTCAAATAACTCTTTCCACAGCTTATTATTGAAATTATTCAACCTAAAGTTACCCAACGACTTATGTAGTTGACATTTACTAGGTGAGAAATACCTGCCATGGCAACGCTTTTGCTAGATTTTCAGTGGCTCGGTATCTGAATTTGTTCAGCACATATCAAGACACATCTGAGCCAAGTTTGGTGCTTTTATCACAAAATCTAGTCTGTCAGACAAGCACATGACTCGCAGAGTCCATGCACGTTCTTGCTCTCTTTGCTCTAGCCCGGCTGCCTCGCCCTCGCCCCTTCCACCTATCACCACCCTGTCTGTTTGCCGGGCTAAACAACATGTTAGCCTCTCTTCTGACTCTTGCTGCTGCACTTTCAAAAGAACCCGACGTAGAAGCCATATTATATTCATCACACATTTCACGGAGACTGAAGAGATCTCCGAACCAGGTCACACCGAATCGTCTGAGTTGATCATCGGACATTCTGTCGACCATTCGTGGGGTGATGCCATTTTCGTTGAAAACAGACCACAAGGTCGACAGACCTAGTCTTGTCAGAATGTTCTCCATATTTTAAGTGTAAGAAGCTGTGTGCATGGCAGGCAGCAGGGCAAAGGAAGACTCAAAAGGGTGCACGCATTTGCTCCCCATGAACAGTGAAAGCATTATGCGCATGCTCAATCTGTTGGCCCATGCCTACAGGAAAATTCATATTATGCCTACAGGCGTTTATTTAGAGACCAACTCTTTTTTATCAACAAACTCACAAAGTGTAATAAGACCACTTATTCTTGATTTCATTACATCGTATCAGATGTATAGTTAACGTTTAAAAACTAAATTTCAAGATGTTAGACTTCTCATTAAAATACAAACACTTATTTGCATCCGATTAATAGGGGTTGTATGGTCCTCATCACTTCATGGAGAGTCCACATCACTATATAATAAATCACTATTACAACATAAGAAATCCACATCGCCATACAACAAATGCGCATCACCGCATAACAAATACGCATCAAGATTAACAAACGCACATCACCATACAAAAAATCAGCATCACTATATAACAAATGCCCATCACCATATAACAAACGAGCATCACCATATAACAAACGAGCATCACCATATAACAAACGCACAGCACCATATAACAAACGTGCATCACCATATAACAAACGCACAGCACCATATAACAAACGAGCATCACCATATAACAAACGAGCATCACCATATTACAAACGCACAGCACCATATAACAAATGTGCATCACCATATAACAAACGAGCATCACCATATAACAAACGCACAGCACCATATAACAAACGTGCATCACCATATAACAAACGCACAGCACCATATAACAAACGAGCATCACCATATAACAAACGAGCATCACCATACAACAAACGTGCATCACTCTATGACAAACGCACAGCACCATATAACAAACGTGCATCACTATATAACACGTGCATCACTATATAACAAAGAAGCATCACCATATAACAAACGCACAGCACCATATAACAAACGAGCATCACCATATAACAAACGCACAGCACCATATATCAAACGTGCATCACTATAACAAATGCACATCACCATACAACAAACGTGCATCACTATATCACAAACGCACAGCACCATATATCAAACGTGCATCACTATATAACACATGCACATCACCATACAACAAACGTGCATCACTATATGACAAACGCACAGCACCATATAACAAACGTGCATCACTATATAACACGTGCATCACTATATAACAAAGAAGCATCACCATATAACAAACGCACAGCAACATATAACAAACGTGCATCACTATATAACACATGCACATCACCATACAACAAACGTGCATCACTCTATGACAAATGCACAGCACCATATAACAAATGTGCATCACCATATAAGGGACTGGTCAGTTTCTTCAGCCTGGGGGGGCGGTGGATTCATGGGGGGGGGTCACCCTGTTTTTGACTTTGGTGATAGGGGGGGTCACCATGTTTTTGAAATACCCAATAGGGGGGGTCAGTGTGTTTTTGAATTTTGACACAGGCTCATCATTGCCGAAAATGCTAGTGTCAGCCACAAATTTCTTCATCCACTTGTATTTTTCGGCGCGCCCTTCGGGCGCGTAACTTTAATAATAAGTAATATTTTTCAGCATGCCCAACTTTAACATATCAAACATACATACATCAGAGATATCTGTATGTTCAATATTTTTCAGCGTGCTCTTCAAGCTAATTACTTTAATATATCAGACATTTTTCAGCATGCCCTTCAGGTGCATAATTTTAATATACAAGGCATATATATCAGAGATATCAGGATGTTTCATATTTTTCGGCGCGCCCTTCGGGCGCCATACTTTAATACATCAGAGATATCTTGATGTTTGCAAAGTGAAAGTGTACCATTATGAAATCTGCATTTCATATGAAAAGGATGACAAATTCCTGATACTTTTCTGTTCTCTCTATGAGAATTCAGTATGAGAAAGCAACATGCACAAATATTTCACAATATATATTTGATACAGCGACTTATTTTATGAATAGAAAAATGACAAGATATCTTTCCTTCTCATTGATGCAATTATTTTCCTTTGTGTCACAGGTTTTCTGTAGAAAGATGCTTTTTTTATGAACAAAATGACAGTTAAAAAGGCAGTTTTTGTCATTATTAGCTGTGCTTTTATGGTTTCAATGTTACAAGAAAAGGTCCTCTCAGACACTGTACACATCAGATTTGGCTAAAAAAGCTCTCTATGGCTCCTCAGGAGATTTAATTGGATGGTTGGCAAGTCTTAACACCCATCAAAGTTTTTGATTCACTGCTTTTTCCTCTTTGACATTAATGATTGACATCCATTTCTGTACAACAATTCAGGACATCTGGGTAAGCATACAAAGTGTGAAATACATTCACAGCTCATTCAAAATACAGCTCATTCAAAATGTACCGTATTCAAACTTTAAGAGTGACACTTTGAAATTCCTATCTTACAACTGACATGTTAACAATTTCATTAAAAAACATAGAATGACTATTTAAAATATAAATATATATGTAAAATGTAAAATATAATATATATATATATATATATATATATATATATATATATATATATATATATATATATATATATATATATATATATATATGTCCACCTTTTGTTTTACCTATGTCGCGCGCCGGGGGGGGGGGTCACCCTGTTTTCGAAATTTGGAATGGGGGGGTCACCCTGTTTTGAAAATTTGGAATAGGGGGGGATCAGCCACTTTTTGACGTCGGCAAAAAATAATCCATCACCCCCCCAGGCTGAAGAAACTGACCAGTCCCTAACACATGCACATTACCATACAACAAATCAGCATCACCATATAACAAACGTGCATCACTATATAACAAACGCACAGCACCATATAACAAATCAGCATCACCATATAACAAACGTGCATCACTATATAACAAACGCACAGCACCATATAACAAACGTGCATCACCATATAACATATGCACATCACCATATAACAAATGAGCATCACCATATAACAAATGTGCATCACTATATAAAAAATGCTCATCACCATATAAAAAACGCCTATCACCATATAACAAATGTGCATCACTATATAAAAAATGCACATCACCATTTAACAAACGCACATCACCTTATAACAAATGTTCATCACTATATAACAAATGTCCATTGCTGTATAACAAATGTGCATCTCCATATAACAAATGCACATCACAATATAAAGGATTGCTATCACCATATAACAAATGTTCATCACCATATACCAAATACCCATCACTGTATAACAACTACGCATCACATAATCAATTTGCTTTACTTAAGACAGCTACGGCTTTCCATACTGTCAAGTGGTGGACCATTTGATATCCTTGGGGGTCTGGAAAATTTTCAGGGGGAAAGATTCCAAGCAAGCCACACATAAATTTAAAACAGCTTGCAAAAAAGAAAAGTTGGGAGAGTTTGAAAAATAATGTACAATGGATCAGGTAACAAAAACCAATGCTACCTCATCAATCTTCCAACCCCCTCCCCAAGGATATCAAATGGTCAACTCTTGATGTTTTTGTGCACACAATTACCAGTGGAGTTATGTCAGTTAAAGATGTGAAATTATGTTAGGATTTGTAAGGAGTAGTCAAGTTCATCACAGTTAAATTTGTTTAGTTGATCTGAATGTCATTATCCTTGTGTAAGTGAGCTTTGTAAGTTGTTACAAAAATGGATGGAAGAAACAGTGTTTACTTTTCTCTGTAGAATTTCTTAGTTCATATATATATGTGTGTGTTGAAATCTCTCCATGTATCTAGTGTATTGGCAAAATGTAAACATTGGTTACATGTTATATATTTCAGTCTACATGTATGTCAAATATTGTTAATGAAAAATCAAGAAAAGTTGCTATGTGCCTGTAAAAGTGTTAACATATTTGTCAACAAATATAAACTGCCTTGCGGGTTGATTGTCTTATTATTTTTCACATAAGTAGGAAGATGACAAGGAACTAATCAAGTTGATGTACTATATTTACCGTGAGTTCCTGTACACCAGCTGTCGGTAATATCTTTATCACTCTCCATGGGGTAGGGCACGCTAAGAGACCAAGAACAAGTTTATGGAGCTCATAAATCCATAACTTACGCATAAATTTCTCAAAATCTTAGGTGCTCTATGGCTGAATGTCTCAATATTGCAAATTACTCATAAAACAACTGTTTAACGTAAAAAGAAAAGCAGATTAGCTTACATTTGCAAATTTTAAAGACATTACTTCAACATCCAATTATCGCAAATTAGTTCAAATCGTGTTAAAAAGAGAATTTGTCACAAAATATGCAATGAATGTCTCTTTTGTGTATTTGAAATGCACTGTTAATAGCCTGCAACTTTTCTTCCTTTCCCAAATGTTGACTGTTATTTTCATGAATTGTATAAAGGGCTGGTTGCCTATATACCAAATATGCATTTTAGACACACACACACACACACACACACACACACACATATATATATATATATATATATATATATATATATATATATATAATTATATATATGCTAAATATTGATAACAAGCAGAAAACAGGACTTAGGCGTTACTCGAGTTTCACGTTACATGTGCTCTCTGTAGCGATCATAAGACTAATGGTTCAACTAATCTTATCTTCGAATGTTTCTGAAGAAAAGTTAATTATTAAACATAATAACTCCTTTCATTATGCCACTATGAATGATCAATTCTATAGCCCTTCTCTTGATTATTTGACAATTAGTTTGTCCAAAATGCTGTTATATCAGTGGTCTATATGAAACATTTTGGTTGTTACAAAGAATTTAACATTACAAACTCGTAGCAAGTACTCAGCGGAAGAAATAATTAAACATACAAGTAGGTTGTTTTCACTGACAATACAAGTTGTGTCACTTTTTCAGAAGTACTCTCCCATAGGTGGTAATGAATTAAAAAAACTTGGCAATGTTTGACTGTGGCAGGTACAGCTTTTAAGGTGCGAGACTACCAAATACCAAGAATATTGGCATTTTCTAGAAATCACAAGTAGTAGCTTGTAAAATGGCTGTTTGCAATCTACTAGTTGAGAAAATTTACATCAAGCTGTCCACAACCCCATGATTTTAAGATCTGCACATGACTTTTATTGCAAATTTGACCTGCTCACAGAAAACAGTAGCCATGGTGGATAAAATATTATTTCATTACACTCTTGATTCTTTAAAATCATCTACATGTTGTATTTCCAACAGAAATATCATGTATAAAATTCCTCATCTAATACCAAAGATGCAAGCTTATTTAATGAAATGAAAATTGTGAAAAATGATGAGTCAGCACTTTTGCATCGGTGACTTTTCAAAGAAAACCGTACAATTATTATTCTCTTTAAAAATCAAGCATAGTAACATAATATTTATTTTATATTTTCAATATAGCAGCTTGTAGTGGATCATTTGTGAAAGCTCTATGAAATTGACAATGTTCCTAGTATGTTTTCTGACATTTTCATGCGCTGTACATGCACTCGTTCTCACTAATTCGCGCATTTATGTCATACATTTTGCTATTTTTTGCGTCAGTGTTTCAAACCGCAGCATGCAGGGCTGCAACATTGAAGTGCCGACCGTGCCAAACAAGCCTAATTTTGCAGGATTGTGGGGCTCTAAATCTATTAAAATTTTCATCACTTTGTGTTTGAAAACATAATGGTCTAAACTACTGTAAATATGGAAAAATACAATTTTTTTTTTGTCACAGCAGGGACTGTGTTTCCGTACAAATCCACTTGACTGTAAACAAACAATTTGCAATTTTTGCCTATATTTCAATTTTTCTTTAAAATTATGACTGAATTGTACATGCGACCATCAATGATACAAAATGTAATGCCAATGTCACAGTTAAAAGTAATGGATACGGGGAAATGAGACTGGTCTGCTTATAATTACCTTTCGCCGACGTTTCTGCATGGACCTTTGTGTGCGGTCGTTCGATATCGTACACGTCTCCGATCTAGCTGGAGAACTTGTCTGAGGAGGAGCCTTCAAATGTTCTAATCAATTTTGTGTATAAAAAAGTGTTGGAATAGCATCCGGCTTCAGGCGTAATGACTTTTTGTAATCCAATTGATGCTATGATGCTCAGAGAAACGACAAATGCCGAATCTTCATTTGCACCGAACACAGCCGTGAGTATTGACTCGGCTGCCGATATTTTCTTCGGACTACTTCAATCCATTTTTTGCTCACGTGTTTACACATGTGAGCATATGTCGCAGCGATATATGTCTGTCTGTCTGTCTGTCTGTCTGTCTGTCTGTCAGTCTGTCTGTCTGTCTGTCAGTCTGTCTGTGTGTCTATCTGTCTGTCTGTTAAGTTGGTCCGATATCTCATAAACGGATTATCAGATCAGAATCAAATCTAGTACATATATTAAGTTACCAAATGGTAAGAACTGATTAGTTTTTGGTTGGTGTGGCTTGCATACTTTTTGCTCATTTGCATAATTAATGATTTTAGAATAAACGGATATACATTAAAAACGACTACACACAATTTGATGAGATTTGCTACAAATGTTGATCACACTAAGATATATCAGCAGTGAGAACCATGAAGGGTTGACATGAAAGATAGTTGCTAATTTGCATATTAAATGAACTTTCCTAATTAGGGATATATGTGTGATTTGACTTGATCAAAATTGACCCAATTTAGTATGTATATTAAAGATACTATGATTTAACATTATTGAAAGTCATTAAGCGTTTTAACTTCAGCCAATTTCCAATTTGCATATTTCATGAACTTTGCTAATTAGGGATATATATTTGAATTGACAGGACCAAAGTTGATGAAATTTGCTACATGTATTGAACCTACTATTTTCAACATTTTTGAAACTCATTGAGCATTTTTACTTCAGCCAATTCCGAATTTGCATATTTAATGAAATTTCCCAATTAGGGATATATATCTGAATTAACTGATTGTAGTTATTGAAACTTGCTATATACATCAAAGATACTGTGATATAACATTATTTGAGATAAAGGACATTTTTACTTCAGCCAAAACCTAACTTGAATATTAAATGAATTTTCATAGTTAGGGCTATTTATCTGAATTGACTTGATCAAAATTGATGAAACTTGCCATGTATATTAAAGACACTATAATACAATATTATTGAAAGTCATTAAGCATAATCTCTTCAGCAAATTCATAATTTGCGTATTTAATTTACTTTCCTAATTAGAGATATATATCTGAATTTACTTGACTAAAGTTATCAAAACTTGCTACATATATTGCAGATACCGTGATACAACATTAATGACAATCATTAAGCATTTTAACTTAAGCCAATTCCCAATTAACATATTTAATGAACTTTCACTGCATGAAAACCCAATAATACTTACTGTATTAGCATGAATTATTGCCTGTATTTTAGCTGAATAGTGCATATACAGGTAAATACAGTCAAGAATCCATTGATTGTAATCAGCTAGCCTGTATTCATGTGGATCCATGTGCATTCACGTGTATTATTCTATAATACAGGCATATCATTGGTGTGAATTTATCTGTATTATTGCATTTGAATGCAGTGTTTGCTTATTAGGAATATTTACTGGGAGTTACTTTATCAAAGTTGGAAAAATGTGCTATGTACATTGATGATTATACCAGGTTAAAACAATATCGAAAGTCGTCTTACATTTTCCTGTCAGCTTATTTATAATTTCCATATCTAATGAGCTTTCACAGCTCGGCATATATGGCTTGAAGGACTTGGCCAACGGTAATTACAATTGTATATAAAATGGTGATACAATGACAGCAGTCAAAGAACTTTAATATTTTTATTTCAGCTAATTACACATTGGTATACTTCATGACCTTTTACACTGAATCGGTAGTGATTATTGTTTATATTGTTGATCATTATACTTTCAATGAAGTTGAAAACATGTGGTAAAGGTTCAAATTTACACATAACTGCAATATGTAATGAAACACGTGAGCATTTTCAGTTATATCTGGTTTGCTCACGTGTTCACACATGAGCATCTGGTTTAGCGATGTCTGTCTGTGTGTGTAATTGTCTGTATACCCGATATCTTAAGAACTGCTGAAGTGATGTCAACCAAATTTGGTACACAGCTTCAGGATCTAAATGTCAAGAACCAAAAGGTTTTGTTGAGCATGGCTTGGATATTAATGAAGTGGGAGTGTCACTTTCATGAAGTTATGAAAGTTTTAATTTTTCTGTGACATGGTTGTCTATGAGCGACTTTCGCTAACGCCGCGTATGACAAGTGAAAATGATCGATTAAGAGATCGACTGTTTGAGGGCGCTGTGAAATGAACTAGTTCAGGTTGGCTGCAGCTAGATAGCTCTGGTTTCAACCTCGTATTGAACGTTAAAAATATGATTTTTTATGACTCATTCAACACACTATTCAAGATAAAATATCGTTTAGCAATTGTTGATTGATCGTTTCCCTCAATACATACGTTTTCCACCATACATAAGCCTCATGGCATTATCACTCGCCCCAATCCCTATCAAAATATGGTAGTGCTGATCAATAATAGTTTTGGTTCAAAGGTATTGAAGTGTGTCCAATCAGGTTCGTGCACACTGTCCATAGCCGTGACCCACTTCTTGTAATTCGATTCTGCTGTGTTTTGATTTTGCTTCGCCAAGAAACGTGCTCGCCGTTGTCCATAACAGTATGTTTGTTGTCCTTTGTAAGCATTCTTTTAGATCTAACTGTTTCAGATTAAAAAGGCGAGGTTGTTTGTGAAACAAATTCTTGGATACGCTTTATATGCGCACGATCGGCAGTGCATGTACCACGCTTGTGTAACTGTCGAGCTCAACCTGCATTCTCGATTTTGTATTCATGTACAATACAATCATAATGGTTTCAATGCCGATGAAGATTCATAAGCCTTTTTCCGTATGATAATCCCGACAATTCGTGTTATGGTTAGACGTGGTGGCCATTTTATGATAGGTTTTCAATACTGCAAAGCTACCTAGCGTCACTATCGCGTGATCGAGGTACAGCGTTCTGAACGGGATACAGGAACTCTGAAGAGAGAGAAACGATCGTTGACATGTGCAGTGAATGTACTTCAGCACGTAGTCCGCAGATTGCGGATTGAGAAAATCAATGTGTCCCAGTAAATAACGGAATGTTTATGTACATGAACTCGATATTAATCAAATTTCAAGCCCATCGCAAAAATGTATTTCAAAGATTTGTCACTGACAAATACTGCACTATACGGAAAAAACAGTCCGTAGAATAGATCAAATAGTACTTCCCGAGACAAACACTTGTGTTGTCAATTTTGATTTCATTTCACAAACTTCATACTTCTTCGAGTATCGCGTATAACAGTCTTTGTAAAGCAATTTTATTGATGACATGTAGGCACTAGGCCGTGGTGCAAACATATCAGCCAAATTATCGTTTCGAAACAAACAGTTCTATCACAGAAACACCATCAATTCTCCTTAAATATTCGTTAAATATCGTTAAATCGTTTAATATTCAGTAAAATGTCACATATCGTGAAAAAAGTGACGTGGTCGAAGTGACTTTGGTACAGGGGTCGAGGAGACCAAAACCAGTGTGATTTACATGGGTCGAAGCGGACAGGGGTCAGGATGACCTGTTCCCTAAGCGAGCTATGTTCAGAAGTCTGTTTTGTCGCAAAAAACGTCAACTTTTAAAACCCGTCATTTAATATAAATGTACTTATGTTGCTCTCGGCATCACAAAGTCTTAACATATACGCCTTTGCTATGTATCACAGCACATAGTGTTATATAAGCGCCTCCTGGACTCCTCGTTTTTTTGCTAACCTGGAAGTGTGTCTCGCTCAATGCATTTCCTATCGATAGCGAGGGAAACTGCCCGCGTTCCATGCACCTTGTTTCAATGCCAGTGCAACACTATCTGTGCAAAATTTGTGGCGATATGCTCCCGTGTGATGGAAAACCTCTCTTATTCTAACATGGACGTAGTTGACTTTGGGACTTCGATTTCGTAAATGTGATGTCCATGCAGTGAGTTGGGGTTGGCGCGCTTATAATGCAATCTTCGCCCGCCTGCGGTCCGCTATCCCGCATAAGGCATAAGACCACTAGAAAGATTGCTAGAAACCTGTATTTCAACTCTGTTGTCGTTTTTTAGTTGACTTCATTGCTTATCGATCGGAGAGGTTTTTCCAGGATTGGGAGCCATGGCAATGCAAATCTATATCTTTCTCTGTACTGCGCCCTTTTAGAACGCCTCTAACCCCTTAAAAACAACGGTAGAAATCACAACCACACGATCAGTTTGCCAACCAAGGGTTCAAAGCTCATTTTCCGCGTGTGGGAAAATTTAGCCATCAATGAATTTTTCGTTTCAAAGCGTTAAAGTTGAGTATGCGAAATTTGTATTGCAGGAAGCCTTTTTTTGCCAAGGACCTAAAAGCTGCCAGCTGATTGGCCAAAAACGATGTCATAATGTACATTAAAGATACTATGATATACAATTATTGAAAGTAGTTATTTTATTTTAGCCAATTCCTTATTTGCATATGCAATGAACATTTCTAATTAGGGATATATCTAGTGAAGAGTAAATCTGAAAATTTTATTGCTTGTTTATTTTGACTTAAATGGTCAAAAAACATCTGCATTGGAATTTTCAGAACTGCCCTCCCAGTTCCGAATAAAGGTCTAGCGTCGCCCTTGGCAACAACATACAACTCTTCGGTAATCTTCGGCAAATGTAGTTTATGACGTCATCCGAGGACAACGACCGCCGACGCTAGCTATTAACGCCAGTGCTTTAGCGCGCCTTCTCAAAATCCATTGTGAAAAGTTACAAGGCAGGGCTAGGGACAGAGAACTGCTAAGCGTTGTGTCGCTATGCATCGTTCTCATTCAGAATCAAAATTGTTTCAATGGCCGAAGGATGAAAATCTGACTAGAAGAGGACCAAGTTTGTGGAAGCAAAGCGGATTAATTTTACTCCCTGTAGCCACTAGCGTACTTTTAAACACTTCACTGACGATTGTTTTGCCAATCGCACGTAATACGATCACGGATTTGCCACAAGGCGAGCCCTAATTTATAAGATTATTAATAAAACCAGTGATTGGCTAGGTTATTTTGGTAGTGTAGTTCTACCTCACGAGTTCTCGGTAACCAAAGACAACGACGACTACTGTGTTTGCTTTCCAAGCATTTCTATGTGGCCAAACCATGTGCTGTGCAACATCGTATGTTTACTTCGCAGCAAACGATATCATACCCCGGGATCATACCATTCACACTTTACGCCGAATTCAGACTACAAGTTACAACTGCAACACACCTAAGCTCAAATTACCAAAGATATTCATCTGCGAAAATATCAGAAATCATAGTTGCGTTTAAAAACGTGAGCGGTAGAATGTTTCATCGTGCGGGCAGGGCGTGACCATGGACATAGTACAGTCGGTAAATCTACATTTACAGATTACTGGGAATATAAATATACAGTGAAACACTGAGACAGAATTATGGAGAACAATTTTTTCATGTTTTATACGGGCATAAATTTGAGGACTTTGAATCTCGAGTAAAACTATGTCAATGATTTAAAGTTTTCGGCTGTATGCAAGATTGGAAAACAACGCACTAGAACACTAGCAACAGATCATACACATTTTTCCACGGGTTTCTAGATGTGTCGGCACTGGTAGGTTTCGGCCGGTATTTTTCACAATCCTGATTTGTTCGCCCGGTTTGTTCGGTCCTGACAGCCTAGCCGTTTCAACCTTTATCAGCGTAGCCTATAGTCTATATCGTCTTGTCAGGACTGACATGAGACGACAGTACGCTAATAAGGGCAGTGCGAGCGAGCGTTCTCTCTGAAGCCAGTGAAGGAGCGAGCGTATTGTCAGTATGACAGACGTTGCATGAGACGATGGTACGACACGGACAGTAAGACTACGAGCTAGCGTATTGTCAGTATGACTGACACAATTTGCAAAAGAGACTTACAGCTACCGCGTACAGTCCAAATCTAGCTAACATTTGTTCGTCCTCAGAGGCCGAATAGACACTGTCTTGGTCGTGGTAATCGACTGAAGTCG
This sequence comes from Ptychodera flava, assembly GCF_041260155.1. Taxonomy (NCBI): domain Eukaryota; kingdom Metazoa; phylum Hemichordata; class Enteropneusta; family Ptychoderidae; genus Ptychodera; species Ptychodera flava. The sequence goes on from NC_091929.1 coordinate 10,440,320, forward strand.
CCATCGCAGATAGGCCGTCCTACTATTGACGCCACACATCCGGGTTTTGTTTTTTTCGTGGCAAAATGTGACTTAGCTTCGGAAAATGCACTTTTTCCCAGTAAATACGCACTTAATCCATTTTCCTGCTATAATTTTTTTGCTTTTGCCTTTCCAAGCATTATTTAACGAGTAAAAATAACCTTTTCAGCGATTTATTTTTGCTCTTCACCAGACCTTTAAGCGGTGATACAATGACAGTACTCGAAGTAATTAATTATTATTTTTTCAGCTAATTACATAATTATTTGAATACTTAATGATATTTAGCATTGATCTGTGGTGACTTTTGTTCATTATGTTGATCAAAACACTTTCAATGAAGTTGCAAACATGTAGCAAAGGTTCAAATTTGCAATATGTAATGAAACAAGTGAGCATTTTCAGTTAATATCTGGTTTCTGTTTCGCGGCTCTGTAGGAACTAAAAAAGCTTACGCCTGACCCTGTAGTGTTATTAAGACACCATCGTTTATCTTTACATATGGCTAACAAAGAGAGCAACAACTATTTACATATATAATACACTCTGCTAGACCGCTCCGTGAATAGAAAGCACACCAATTGTGTTTGACTCAAATGACGTCACTGACAACAGAACTCGGAAGTAATGATGTAGGCGGACATTTTAAATTACGTTTTGTGGGCGGGTCTGACACCCAACTACATTTTCGAGAAATGCGATTAGTTTTTTCACATCGCCGACAATTGCTTTATCATAATGAGCATATGTGAGATAGGATAACCAAAATGCTCTCGTGTTTGCACATTTTGAAATTATTTTTTCATTTCACCTTTAGAGACCCACTAGCTGTAACGTTTAAAATTTGTTGACCTCAAACATCTTCCTATTTTTTCTGGCATTGTCTGAATTCTATCCTCTGAAGAGTTGGGCTTTTTCTGCATTAGGAGACCACTCCTTTGTGACACATTTGACATGTAGATTCAAATTTTAAAGATCATTTTGATTTCTCGCTGACATTAGTGTAATGCTTCGCCCGACGCGCTAAACCCGCGCTAACAACTACATGTATGTGTCTTTATACGTTCTTTGCGTTATTTTCGTAATGACCTTAAACTTTACTGAAGTAAACTAAACGAAAGTAAAACTAAACTAAAATAATTAAATAAAACAAAACAAATTTTAAATAGTGAAATGGCAACAAAGTATATGATAATATTCCGATTGTACCGTTATATCTTATTTCTCATAAGTGAACATTACTGCCCCACAGACCAAGGAAAATTAAGTCGTTCGCCTTATTCACTCCTGCATCAGCATTGTATTGGAAGTTGTAAATGAACAACATGTACTATGACTCGAGAGTTCGATTGGTAAACCTGTCTCATCCCTGGGAAATGTATGGAAATCCGGTCACGACATGCGACATGCGACCTGCGACTTCAAAACTGCGACCTGCGTCCTGCGTGTTTGTCAAACTTCGACCTGCGTCCTGCGTGTTTGTCAAACTGCAACCTGCGACTTCCGGGTGCTCTGGCCTAGCTGCCACCTGCGAGTTTGAAACTGCGACCTGCGAGATCACGACCTGATCCATGATTTTAGGTATTTGGTGTTTATTGAGAGTATGAAAAGCAGTCACAAGTAATATCAGTGATAGGTGGTGTCATTTAGGAAAGAGATGGACTTCGATGACACAGCTGTGTTGGCCTACGTGTTGTTCGGTTGCTTTCAAAGTCCGGTTTCAAAGGGACAATGCTCAACTGATCACCGATTTTCATGAATAAAATTTGTTTTGATAGGCCTACGTCAACAAGGATGTTGTCGGCAACTCTTAGTCGCAAAGAACCATCAAGCCATGTAGCCAAACGGTTCACTCGGGGTTTTGTGGGACTAAAAGTTCATGGTAAATTTAGGCATAACACATGTTAAAATGAAGCCATTGAAATACATTCAGATACAGGAATAGATATGGATACATTTAGACCATAATTAAAGTCGTTTCGGCCCAAGTCGTTACGATCTCAATTTCCGGCCGCAAGTCATATAGGCACCGTGACCCAAGACGTTTCAGCATCCCTGTTTCGATTTGTTTTTCTTGTTGGTTTTTTAGGGGGGGTTTCAAACTTATCAGTCATTGACTGACTAGTCATATTCGTAAGCTTGATTGAAATTTGCCCTCTTACCTTTACTTTTACGTGCATTTTGATTTTTGTGTGATTTTTGCCGTGCCGTTTCTCCAACGGATCCGCCTTGTAGTACGTAAACGTCTTATACCATTGTAAATCCTCATCATGGCATAAATTCTTGACTTTCAAGAAATTAAAAAGAATCCTCTTTTCTTTCCTCCCGACCCCATAAGTCAAACAAAGTCGTCTCCGGCCGCTTGAAATGTTGGTGTGAGGTGAATAAGTAGTAAACAATAGACTAATCACAGGATCCGACTTTTGATGATAGTGGACAAAAACCAACCAGATGACGCGACGCATCAATGTCAATCGACTTAATAGGACAATTAGATCATAGCATTATCTAACTCGTATGCAGAAGTAAGTTAACGAGGCAAGTTTGCGTTATAGATTCGCCCTTAATTGAAGCGTAAATCACATTTTCACATGTAGCCTTTTATAATTCTGTGTAAAAGCCGATCATAAAGGGTAAAAGAAAGGATCGGTGTTTGATTTCTACCGGCGATCATTCCGTTTTCTATGTAAACACCGATAATAAGGGTGAAAGAAGGGATATCGGTATATGTTTTCGACCGGCGATCCTCCATTGTCAGGTGTCGAAAAATCGCCGCCTGACGGCTGTTAATGAAAGCCCTGATATAATATACAATGAAACTTCTTTAGTCTACATGTTTTCCGATGAAAATGTGCAGGGTCTAGTAGCCATTTAGGAATTAAATTACGTGGAGAAATCCAAATTTTATCCCAAAGTCATAATACCATGAACTCACTGCAGCCATAAGAAATACATGCCAGAGTTTATGTAGACTACAGTCCCTCTATCAGATAAAGGGACCGTCTGTAGACCAAAAGGAGCCTTGCTTAGATAGCAGAAAGCATGCACAAGGAGCAAAGAGTATACGACATTACAGCACGTTGCATTAGTGTTCTTGTAATTTTAAAACAGTTAAAGTCTGAGAATTTGCCAAGCATAGTGTATGTGTGCAAAAGTCAGTGCAGGTGGCAAATGATCTTGTAAAATTGTGCACTTGTCATCTTTTGACATGGTGTCATCATTCTAGGCATAAAGTAGAATGTCTGACACTCTGCCATACCATAATACTTTCGAGATGAAAATTGGGAAAGTTTTGCCACACATTGAAGAAAGTTATGGATGCAAACATCAAGTTCATTCTCTGCAAGAACACTTGCATCAAATTATCTCTGGATGTTTAAAATAGCAGGTGTTTATGCAGTGTTACTGGCATTGTAATGGTTTCTTCTAGAGTTTATAAATGTAGTCAGTTCACAAAAATATATCAAGACTTAGACACATAGTGGAACAAAAGAAAAGACATTAAATTTCAAGTCTTCACATGGTTGTTTTCAAAATTCAGGGCCATGATGATGAAGTAATGGTATGATATATCAGGTGTTTCTCAATTTCATAAGTCTTGTGTGTCAACAAATGCAGCTGCCACTAATACACAATAACTACAGCAGGGATGTTTTCAAGTACAGTGAATGTTTGTGATAATACAACAGATTTTGCAAAATATTTTAAAAATGTGACCTGAGCAATGAGTTTATATTCATTAAATCTTTCAGATAAGTACCAGAAATGCATAAGTACTATATGACATCATGATGATGACCATTTTCTAGTTCAGTTTTAACAATTCTAAGGAAACTACATGATCAGAAAGATGACTACTCCTAGAAACTCTAGGTACTGGTCACTGCAATGTATTCCTAAGGGTAACTAAATTGGACACATCTACCTATAACTTTTCAGAAACCATTTTCCCTCATCAAGGGTGTAACCCATTGTCAATATGAATTGTCTTTAATTGATTATCATTTTCTTTCAAAACTTAGGCGGAAACCCACATGAAAAGGTTTTTCCGTAACTGCCATGGTTATTTATTTTGGTGTACTATTTAGCATCATATATGCCCATCACCTCTTTTTGAAGTCAAAACTGGCTTAATGTGCAGCATATATAGGATTGAATGGTTGGCTCAAACTCATTGTAATTATTGATTCATTTCCACACAGCCAATCCGCCACACAATAGTTTTGGTTTCTTATTCCTTAACTTGCTGTAAATAATAACTATCAATCAATCAGAAACAGCCTTCTTCAGCTACTGTACATCAGCACTGATCATTCTCTACATCTGGCCTACGGAAAGCTATAATAATATTGATCACTGAAATCTACAATGATGTTAAAATGTAACCATCAATAACGTGACCTTGATTCTTTTATAGGTCAGTAAGTTCAAGTAGTACACCAACTCAAGGCACAACATGGCTGATTGCTTTATTTTCAACTACCATGTCATATATTATTGCCCAAACAAGGGACTATATACCCGTAGTAGGTGACCATTTGCCCTGTATCAGACCGAGGGCAAATAGTCTCCTGCCTCAGGGGTAAATAGTCCCTTGTTTGGGCTACAATGAGTTAATTACATGCTTCTCTTCCATAATTTTCACTTCCAATGTTTGGGTTTATTTGCAAATGACAATCATAAGCTCTATTTCCATGTTATACAAAAATCTGTTAAAAGTGGAATGATTTTCATTGTCAAACGGTACATTGATACATACACTACTTTTTCTACCATAATTTTTAAAGCAAGATTTTCCCGTGAAAACAATGTAATTTGAACATATTTAAATCCTGATTTTTCTTGCATAATTTTCTAAAAGCAAGATTTCCTATGTAAAACATGTGATTTGAGCATTTTAAATAAAAAATTTCATATTGGAAATAGTTCTGGTTCACTTAAATTCTCACGATGACTATGCAACCCACGACGTCTTCAGCGATCAGTTACCACTGTATCTTATGGAGCATGTGACATTCAATACATGAGGCATGAAATAAACTACTAAAGCTACTTGAGAAACATCCTCTTCACAGGTTATACCTTGCTATGAAGTGCAAGCATTTCTTGTAAATATCAGAAAGATTAAATTGACAGCACATTCAAAGAAAATGATTATTTATCCTCAGTTCTCTAGTATAGCATATTGCTAAACACAATCTACATGTTCATGCAGAAAAAGCGAAACAAACAGACAAACAGATAGAAGGTGAGAAATAATAGACTTCGATATACAAACATAGCATCAGTTTCTGCACAGCATTTTCCAAAATATAGAATTCAAAAAATGTCTATTCAACGTTTTTTCCCAGCCTAAAGCCTGTCTTGTTGTACACCTTACAAAAGCCTCTACAGCCATCAAAGATCATGAGCAATCTGCAAGAAATCGTGGATATATTTTCACATCTGAGTGACACTAAGTTCAAACAAGCCAAGGAATTCCTGAAATATCAAATTCCTGCGGAAATGTTAAGTTGGTTGAAGACGCAGTTGACATGGCTGAACTAATTATGATGTACTTTCAACGTGGACAACTGAAGAAGCAAATCCTTGATATTCTAAAGAAAACCAAAAGTGAAGATGTGATTGAAAAATTCAGCAACGTTTTGTCTGATCCATTCAAACGTAAGTGTTATTATCTTAGGTTTGTAACATACACAATATTTGATCTGAAATTGTGATAAAAAATGACCTTGACACTGTGCTAATCATCTCAATGTCATTATGAATGAGAAGAAGAGAGTATTACTGTAGAGATTGCAATGGTAGCAGTGATATGCTTGTAGTTAGAGGAAAAAAGGCCGCACATCACCTGTACCTTACATGATTGGTGTTTGCTGTCTTGCGAGAATGTATACCATCTTCCTCTAATTAATCGCCTTTAATAAAAAAGTCATTTGGTAGTGTATAGTGTCTCTAAAATCTTGAATGGAAGAGTTGAATTAATTCTCAAAATATGACTGTCATAGTTAATTGGATATAACATGTTAACACTGCATCATAATACCTAATATATGTTACAAATCACTCCAGGCCACTAGGCTGGTGACTATGAAACTTCCGCTTACAATTCTCTCAATAATTGTTTATTAATGAAAATTCAAACTACCTTCACTCATTCATGTAATAAATATGCTTTAAATCTTGTTGATCATTGATTTCACTTCAATGTACAGGCCAAAACCAACTCAATTGTTTAAAAATCACTGTGTAAGGACACTGATTACATTGTAATCATTATACTTTGCCAAAATCCATTTTATTTTCATCCAAAGCAATCCAGAAGTGTCAGTCACTTCCCATCCGACGACGATCTACGAAACGTTCCGTATGTATGTATGTATGTATGTATGTATGTATGTATGTATGTATGTATGTATGTATGTATGTATGTGTGTATGTGTGTATGTGTGTATGTGTGTGTGTATGCATGTATGTATGTATGTATGTATGTATGTATGTATGTATGTATGTACGTACGTACGTATGTATGTATGGATCTTTATTTCAAACTGTTGCTCTAATTTTTCAAAGTGTTATCTTCATTTAATATTTTTGTCAATTTATCATTGCATTCTAGAAGACACAGTTGGAACAAGCAGTGATGACCCTGACTCACAGTCTCCGCAAAGGAAAAAGAGGGAAAAGAAAACCAAGCATAGAGGTGATAAATATAAGCACATTTTGAATAGAGACAAGAATGGGTGTATGAGAATGTATGTATGTATGTATGTATGTATGTATGTATGTATGTATGTATGTATGTATGTGTGTATGTGTGTATGTGTGTACGTGTGTATGTATGTATGTATATATGTCTGTCTGTCTGTCTGTCTGTCTGTCTGTCTGTATGTATGTGTGTGTGTATGTATGTATGTATGTATGTATGTATGTATGTATGTATGTATGTATGTATGTATGTATGTATGTAGGTAGGTAGGTATGTAGGTATGTAGGTATGTATGTATGTATGTATGTATGTATGTATGTAAATGTATACATATGTATACATGTAAATATATACATATATATATATATATATATATATATATAGTGTATGAGAGAGAGAGAGAGGAGAGAGAGAGAGAGAGAGAGAGAGAGAGAGGAGAGAGAGAGAGTTATCTAACCCCCTGACTGACCTTTTCTTCTTTCTGATCAAGTTTCTATGTCTTTTGTTAATATCCTTAACTGCTTCTTTGCCTTGTCTACAAGTTTCTTCCCTATTTCGAATTTCTGCTGTTTCTGTCTGATCTGGATATTCTCTCTTCAATCTTACGCTTTCTTTCACTATCCTATTTGCCTACGATGAACTTATGCTTTTTCTGTCCTGACTCTGACCTTACTAGTAGTAGAGTATTGTTATGCACTTTCTCTCTTAAAATCGCTGACATGAAAGTAGACTATGTTCTTCTGCCTCCCTAGCTATCTGCTTTGCCATTTTTTGTTCTACTGCCTATTGCCAAATGTCAAAATTGCTTTCCATCTTCTAATGTGGTGATGTTGGTTTATGCCATTAATATACATGTTATTTGTGGATGTAAAGCGATGATGATAAAATCAGTTTATCATCCTTAAAAATATATTACAACTGTAATATTTTGTCTGGCAATTGAATGTTCTTGTCAAATTATATATTGTAATGAAATAGACAATACATACATACATACTTACTTACTTACTTACTTACTTACTTACTTACTTACTTACTTACTTACTTACTTACTTACTTACTTACTTACTTGTTGGAAGAATATCACACTCTACTATATTGTGGTTCACTTAGCACGACGTTTCGTCCAAGAAGTCGGACTTCGTCAGGTGTTCTGTTGAAAAAAATCAAGTACAGCTTAGATGTGTTAAAGGTACATGTCTTTTTGAAAAAGTTACATGTCTTTTTGAAAAACGAAAATTACAGAGCAGTACAAGGGTGGTTTTAGAAAATGGCTTACCTAGTGTATTGGCGCGGGATGGTAAATGGCACGCAGATGGTTACAGGCAGGGCTATTAATGGGTGTTATGTGAGGGCGCTGTATTTTGCATAATTACTGAGAACGGCGGTGTATTTAAGATGCAAGAATGTTGAGGCCTTGAGGTGTTAATGTGCTTAGTTTTGCTATCCATTGGGATTCTAGATTTCTGCGGATGGTGTCATTGGTGTTCCTGACTTTAATTATGCCAATTATGTCAACATCTTGGATTGTATGGTTTGGTTGGTTGAAGTGCAGAGCTACTGGGGTGTTCAAATTTCGCCTGATTGATGATAGGTGATTATTGAAGTGTAGTCTGAACTCTGTTTTGGTTTCTCCGACGTATTGCTTTTTACACCGGGTGCATGTTATTAATTATATTATGTTCTTGGTTTTGCATGTGACAGTGTGTATTATTTTGTGTGTTGTTTTGCATGTGGTGCTCGTGAATTCTGTTGCATTGTGTGAGTATTTGCATATGTTGCAGCCTCTGGTAGAATTACATTTAAAGAAACCTACTGTTTGTGTAGTGCCAGATACATTTCTGTGTACCAGCAGATCACGTAGGTTTTTACTACGGCAATGTGCTATGATAGGGAGTTCTGGGATGGCATTTTGACAGCCAATCGACAATTGGAGTATGTGGAAGTGGACTCTGTTATTTGTTTTATGCTGGCATTGTGATGGTTGAATGTACTGACTAACGGTATATAATACGTGACTGTGTCTTGATTGGTTTGTATTCAAGTTGTTGGTTCCTTGGAATATTTTTGGCTCGATCTATTTGTTGCTTGATAAGATTTTCTGGGTAGTTCCGTTTGACAAGTGATTCCTCAAGTTCGTTCAAGAGGGCATCCCGCCACTCTGTTTTTGAGCAGATAGAGCATATGCGTACGGCTAGCCATATGGAATGCCCGTTTTAGTATGTCTTGGGTGTGATGATGAAAAGGGTAAATATTGATTTAAATCCGTGGGTTTAGTGTACAAGTCTGTTTCGATGTTGCCGTCCTTGTCTATGTATTGCTTGACGTCTAGGAAGGGTATGGATGTGTCAGAGATTGTCATGGTGAATTTGATGGTTGGATGGATGTTGTTGATGAAGTCGTGGAATGTCTGGATTACCGATTTGCTCTCAGTACATATAGAGTTAATGTCGTCAATAAAGCGAGCCCAGTCTAGTGGTTTATCTTGTGTAGTTTGTAGAATTTTGTTCTCCAGTTTGCCCATAAATATGTTAGCATAGCTTGGGGCCAATTTTTGCCCAATGGGCTGTGCCAAATATCTGCAGGTAGTGTTGACCATCAAAGGTAAAGTTGTTATTGTACAGAATTAGTCGCAGAAATTTAATCATTGTTTTGGTGGATGGGTTATTTGTCGGTCTATTGTTGAGGGCTTGCTCGCACGCACATATACCTTCTTCGATCGGAATGTTGGTATATAGTGCTGTCACGTCAAAAGTTGCTATAAGGCTGCCAGGAGGAACTTGACCTAGGTTTCGTATACGCTGGAGAAAATGGGTTGTGTCTTTTCTGTGTGATGGGAGTTTTGTTACGAGGGGTTGGAGGAAGTAATCAACGTATTGAGAAATTTTCTGTGTTGGATGATTGATGGTGGAAATGACATGGGTCTAAATGGTATGCCTTCTTTATGAATTTTTGGAAGGACGTAAAACCTGCCGAGGGCTGGGTTAGTGCATATGAGGTATTCACGGGTTTGTTGGTTTATATTACCCTATTTTTATTCTTCTTCTATCGCTTTTCTTACAATTTTGTTTATTTTATTGGTTGGATCTGAATGCAAGGGGTTATTTAGTAGTTTGTTGGCCTCTGTGGTGTAATGGAGTGTATTCATCACTACAGTGGCCGAACCCTTGTCAGCTGGTTTTATTACTATATCTTTTCTTTGTTCAAGGCTCTTGAGTGCTTCCTTCTACTCTGTACGTAAATAATCTCTGACAAAATCTGTGCCTTTATAGTTACTTATGTCTTTGTTGACCATAGCGATGTATGTCTCTATGAACTTTTCTTGCAAAATCGTCCGGGATGTCTACAGTATCTGGCTAATGGAAAAATTCTGCAAGACGCAGACATCGATAGAATGACTTCATGTCTGTGGTTAGTTGAGCTTTGTCGCTTTTGGTAAGGGTTGGGTAAAAGGTGACTCCCTTTTCTTAGAGACTTACCTAAGGTCCTGTTAAAGTAACACTAGATAAATTCACCACTGTGGAAGAGTCTGTTGATGTACATTCAGTGTTCATTTGATTGTCGCTTGCCTTTGTTCTGTTGCCTTGTCTTTTTCAGGTGAATTCTTTAACTGTTTGTAAATGTTCTGATTGAAATAATGTTGGGTTATTATAGTATTGATTCCGTCTCGGTGTAATTTGCTTTGTTTAGTAGTGACGATTTTCCCCACAGTTGAATGTTCCTAATCTTTCAATAGGCCAAACCCGGAATTAGAATCGACCACGGTACAAACAAAGCCATGTGCGCAAACGCGCACAGACGTACGTGTATTTCCATACGCGTTCAGAACACATGTGGGTTTGTTTGTACCGGCATCACGTGATTATTTGGGCGTACTGAGTATGTAGAACGGCGTACGCATCGCGTCCTTTTTATTCCGGAGTAGAACCATTCTCTTGAGATATCTGGGAGAGTCTCTGGTGTACATTGTTTTTTCGGTGATATCAGAATGTTGTTGCTCTCCTTAGTGTGATAGTTAGCTTGATATATGTATTCTTTGATGAGAATGTTGCGTAATGTTGTTGATGCATCTGTAATTACGTTGTTCCACTTTCTGTGAAATGATGGTGACATTGGTGGTAGATTAGGTCTGAGTTTGATCTGAATGCCCCTTGGAATAACTTTACAACATTTGTATAGTTGTAGGGTTCCAATGTGTGATCGGCATCGTATCAGTTTCTCAGCAGTTCTTAGTAGTAGGTATTTATTCCTTTCCAAGATAAGAATTTTTACACCATTTTATTCGAAATAACTACAGGGAGGGAAGGAAATTCCCTTCCCTGTAGCTCCCTTCGAACGTGTCAGTGCGCGTAGCCATAGAAACGCACACTGGTGCACATAAGCCTATTTTGCAAGCGGTGACAGATGGTGATCTAAAAATAATTCCATGACATGTAGCAACACGTTCGGTTAGGGTTATTTATAAACACACTTTTTGAGCTACGTATTGTAAAGTGACGCGACAGCGACATGTATAGACATGTACGTGTGAGTCATCACCGTCGAACTACGTATATATAAAGGAGGTTTTTACCAGTGTTGTCAGTCAGTTGACGACAAGACTAACAGCGGAGTATATTCTAGCTGATGTAAGTATATAGATGTGAATTTTTCCTGCGGATTGTCATGACAGAGGGGTGATATTCTGCAGTTTTCATGAAAAATTTCTACGGAGTTTTTTTTCTGAACTCGGGAGTTAACTTTCATAACCATTTAGTCCGTAATGTCGCATGTATCGTTCTAAAGGAGGACTAAACCCTTCTTGTTTTTGTATTTCTAGTGCCTGATGAAATATGTTCTGAATAAGGTCTGAGGTGCGTTCCGAAAGGGTATCTTTATCCTCTTCTTTCTTTATAGATGCACCTTTTTCTTGTATTTGTGTAAGCAGCTGTTTATATTGAACGTAATAATGTTTATATTTCTCTCGCCTCTTTGATACTCCTGTTTTTCCTTGTATTACATCAATAACAACACCTGGTATAGGAGTTAAAGCTAAAAGAACTGGTACTGTAGGAATGGCTGCTATTACAGCAGAACTTACAAGAATTCCCTTAGTCACATTAAGAGCCATATCAATTCGACCCATTAATTTGTAACTTCGCCGATATGCAGCGCTAGTTCTTTCGATATAGTCGGCCAACTGTTCAACACTTTCAACAACTGACACGTGCATTTTGTTTTTACTGTATATGTAGGGAATGATAAAAATAATTGTAGTAATATAGAGAGACAATATGGCAATAGGAGGATGAAGAGAAGAAAAGATGGGAATAATATTACTGATGAGGATACACGAAACGCATTTATTAGGAGAACTGAACTTAGGGGAAAAGATCTGTATTTCGATGATCTCAGGCTGACAAAATATAGAGGAGGTGGATTGAGAATGCTCGAGACATTAAGAAGAGAAAAGGAGGAAGTGAACTTAAAAGATTATTAGAGGTCCGCTCTAGCGCAGACCCTGAACATGAGAGTTCTGAAGATATATTACAATTATTAAGAAACCGGCCAAGGAGCTGAGACAGAATAACAGAATTACGATTTTTTTTAGTGATAATGCAGATAGAATACATGCTATCGAAAATAAAATCAATTTGGAATAATAAAAACCCCGAATATAGAGCTATTAATGATGAATTAAAGATTGCGAATATGCGTATTAGCGAGCTTAACTATGAAAAAGATAAAATAATGCTAGAGGAAAGAGAAGTTGAAAAACAGTTAAAGGAAATTCCTGAAACACACACCCTAACAAAAGAAAAGCCGAAAAACTACTAGCTGAGCTCATAACAAGAGAAGCTTAAGTTAACTACCGAATTGAATATGAACATGATAAAATCAGTGAGGCACGTGGAAGACTGGCGCCAACTAGGTCTCTTCGTGATGTAATTTCCGATCCAGATTTATCACTCAAACTGAAGCTTACAGAGTTATTTAAACGAAATGGTATTACAATCGCCGCATTACTTACTGCCCTTGGAATGACAATATCAACAATTGCTCTGGCTGTGACTAAAGAGGGAGGGGATCAGCTAGAACTGGCGGCTCTGGGGAAAACAATGGATCAGGTCCGCCCAAAGTATATACAAAAGCGAAAGAAATTGTAAAGCAATTTGGCGAATGGTTAAAAACCAGTCAAAAACCTTGTCAATTTTCTATTAAAAACAGCAGGATCAGTTGTCGGATTCGTTGGAGAACAGCTATGGATATTTTTAACTGGTTTAACATTAGTCATAATAGATAGAATTATGTATTGATACAGAGTCTAGCGAATTCTGAAGACGACTCCGTAGGGATAATAAATAAAATAAGTATTAATATATGACCCCGCATGTTTGGTGAAAAGAATATTACAAAGTTTCTTTCTAAAAATAAAGACCTGTTTGGTTTCTCTGTCGAATTGGAATGGTGTAAACTCCGACGGGTAAATAGGCATATCCTTCGAGCAAATCCAGGTGTGAGACTCAAAGATGATAATCTATATCATAACATATTAGCTTTCATTAAGGAATGTCAAAAGACTAACTTCTTTAAGCGACTAGAATTCTTAAATGTCGAAAGATGACCAGGAGTGTCATCATTTACAAGAATTTTGGGTTCTTCGACTTATTCGCGACACAGGTAATCGATTTATCTTTCAGTCAGATGGAAATATTTATGTTAAGATGTGATTTATTTTTGAATTTTTTCTTCTACGTTACTATATACATTACACAAAAATGGGATACGATAGATCATTATTACCGAATTTCAGCAACTAAAAACCATAGGGGACAAAGTCAGAAAGGACCCATCATGTGGTTGCTCATAATCCAAGTGAGGCAGATCCAGGCCAGACACTTATCATACGGTGTCCAAAGTTAGAAAGCAGAGTAGTCCTTGTCCCGGATACTTTCAACCTTGTTTTTGATCTCGAAGTAACGGGACACGAAGATAATCGAGTTGTTCAAAATGTTGCAAAAAATATAATCGAGCGTATGGTCCTCACATTTGAGGGGCAGGTACTTCTCAATTTGAATAAATATAAACTCATTGAATGTTATCGCGATCTCTTCAAACAAAAAAGGATAGAGCTAATATGACACTCTATGTAATTCAGAACGAAAATCTAAGAAAATTTAGAAGTGGTGCAGCCGATGCAGATGCTGCTGTCGCTGACGATTATTTACTTTTAGACACATATAAAACAAAATATGCTATTCGTCTGACTCATCCCCTCATAACAGGTCATGGGGTTGCATATCCATCAGCGTTAGGGAGTCATATCGAATGGGAAATTACACTTGCACCTGCCACCCAATTACTTGTCAGTAATCATCTTACTACACCCAATTATAAATTGAAAAACATTCAAATGAAATATGAATCGATCACGGATCCCACCCTCGCGAGAGATACTGCTGGGTATTACAACAGTGGAAAAAGTTTTCTCTACGAGCATTTACATTATTTTAGAACAATCCCATTCAAAGAATCAACCACGGTTATCAATGAAAATATTAATGTACCACGTCGTAGCATGAGAGGTGTCCTGATACTCTTCACTAAAAATCAGAATCAGTCAGAACTGAATAGCGAACTTTTCATAAATCCATCTATTGAATCTGTGTCTGTAATGATTGAGGGTATTGCGAACAAAATATACGCTCAGAAGATGTTACCAAGACAATTTTGGAAAGAAACACGACGGTATTTTGCTGAAGATAAAGATTGGTGTGAAATTGACATGGATGAAGTGGATTATTTGAAGAATAAATTTTGTCTGTTTATTGATCTGCGTAGCTTTAAAGATATTGTATTTCATGGAAATGGTTTAAAAGTAATGAACACAAAAGATGGTATACAACTTGAAATAATAAGTATAGGTTATCGGACGAGTAACGGTACGTTTACGGTTGTTATCACCACACTTTTGGCCAAAAGTGTGGTGATAACAACCGTAAACGTACCGTTACGAGTTGTGATAACCGACTTATACCACGACAAACACACAAATTTGGCCAGAATTGCGACGGTTGCCTTTGCTATCATTTCGAATGTCACTTGAATGGCGACCGTTCATTTACAAGTGAATTAGAACCAACTACTGTAAAGAGCATCTGTGTGGGAGGAAACGGTTTTATGATTGGTTCTTTTATACGGCTTCCTTTCGATTTTTATTCTAATCGTCCCTGGCAAGCGCAGGTGCTGAATGGGCTACTTTATTGGCTTATTTGAGTTTCATATGCTAAGAGATTCATGTGATTGGCTCAAATCAATTAATTGTTCATGAAGTTCTCACCACGTGCACTGCCCTAGCCAAAGTTCTCTGTTTCTACTTGGCTCCTAGAGTGTAGACATGGACGCTGCTCAATATTCCGATATTTCCGACTATGACAGCGATATTGAACGTTTTGTGTCACAATATGATAAAGCAGATACCAAACCAATGGAGAAATAGCGGAGGAGGCAGCATTCACCCTCACAAAAACACAAGAGCGATCACGTTTTGCAGCTCCAGTCGGCACGGAAGATGTTGCTAAAATTCCAACGTTCATGTGTACCGGAGAACACGAGGATGTTACAGTCTGTGTTCGGATGAGGAATGAACGTATCCAGTAAATCAGGCTGTGGAAGTAGTGAAGTGTTCACTTTTGTACCTGCACTATCGTGTGATATAGGAGCGAGGGAACTCAATTCTGGCTTTGTCGTTGAAGTTCGTCGAGCGGATGGGACAGAATATCCTTCGAAAAGTTTGAGAGCTTTGTATCGTAGCATTCAGCGGTATTTGCGTGACGAATGTCGTCGCCGAGACTTGAATTTTATTAACACCAATACGCACATTTTCCGGATTTCCACTATACAATTGACGGAATTATGAAAGACATTGATAGACGTGGTATCGGGGTTTACAAAAAACAAGCACAGCCGTTCACACGAGAAGGAGAATGTAAGTTGTTGGAGAAAGTTTTCTTAGTCAATTCTGCCAAGTTGCGCTGTATATTTCTACGAGTATAAAGAAATCTACAAGTTGTTCACATTGAACATTGGTCGAAAAAGATGAATTTCCATTTTAGTCAGTGTTTGTCAATTATATGCCTTTCAAAATTACATGGCTTTTTGTGTTCATTGTATATGCGTATGAATGGTTGGAATCCTGAATTTTCAGGTGGTTTCTACTTGTATGCAGATTTTGTTATCAGCCACCCTTTCTTTCATATGTTGATAAGTTATCACCACTCTTTTTTGATGTGTTAATTATCGCTATTCATAAAAGTGTGGTGATATCTTATCAACAAATGAAAAAGTGTGGCCGATAATATAATCTGCATAAATACAATATTACCGTGTGAGTTTATGAGAATAAATGCACTGCAAGAACAATAGGTCACATGACCTAGAGTGGTATAAAAATGGATACATCAGTGAAGGGTGTCGACGCCCGCGATGATAATATATTTGCTCATGTTTATGTTATCAGTGATGCTCAGGTCTCCGTTGAGAGGTCTATACTATTTTAATGGACTCCGTCCTATCGGCATGTTTCTGCCAGCCTTTCGCCCGTGTCTGGATTGTATAACTGCACACGTTTGATACCATTTGGTGCCGTCATGATTTTACTACGCTTTTCACTACGGATTTCACCGGGTTTTTTCAGTACAAACTGTACAAATTGTGCCCGCTCGGTCTCCTTCCTTCGGAATGCACCAGTTTCAAACAGATCCTTATAGTCTTCAAAGTTCAAATGTTTTCTAAAACAAACATCTTTTATCCCTTTTTTTTCGTTGGAGTTGAAAAGCATATACTTTCGAATGAATGGCGGCAAATTCAAGAATAGGTTCACCATTCTACTAATCTTTTAATTTACCTATCACCTTTTTATTAATCTTTGGAACTCCCATCCCATCTTTTATACCACTAGTATCATTTATCGACCCCTCACCATTCTGTTCTACATCTTCTCGGACTATATCAGTGAAAGTGCTGACTAGTTAGCCTGCAGAAGGAAGAGGTACACTGTAAATAAAACTATCAGTATCTATGTAGGCTAATCGTATTCCAGGGAACCGCTTTCGAAAGTAATTGTAATGCGTCTCATACATAAGCAGCTTAGAAAGTTCGAGCACTGCCGCGCCAATGAAAACTGGCTTTTTATATTCATATTTATCCTTTTTCAGTTCCAGTAGGGCACTGTCGCAGGAATCGCCATCCTCTTCACTAGTTATGAGAGTTATATGTTTCATCTTTGGATTATACTTCTGAATTTTTTTACGACCACTATCGGTACTACTGTGACCCGCCACAAATTTAAAGTCTCTGTACTTTCGAACGTCTTCTATTGTCTTGCCGAACATTGCATTATTCATCAGCTTATAGAAATTCTTTTCAAAATCTGTCTTTCCCTTTGTCCTCATTTTAGTGTTTAAGTCAATATATTGTTTGAGACATGGAGCCTCTTCAAATGCGAGCGCCCAATGTATTTTTTTCAGCCGCATTCCCATCTGAAGATAGAATTCGAGTAACCTGTAATGTAAGACGTATCTCTCTCTGTCCATTAGACTTGTAATCAGTCGACTGCCCTGCCTCGGAAATTCATAGTGATGCGGAGCTAGAGGTAGATCGGAATGTTCTTCATGTAATTCGGTAGGGTATTCTAAGTCTACTTCTAGAAAACAGGGTGGGAAGCTATTACAATCCAAATCAGCCGTTCGACGGAACCACTCTTCCCTTGTCATCCAATGAAGTCCCCCATTGGCATTGGTTGACTCATTGCCCATCCATAGAGGTTATTAGCATCGAGATATTTTATTTCGGACAACGGCTTCTCCGGATCGTAATTCCCACCTATCTCTTCTGTGGCGTAAGCTGGATGATTTGTCTGTAAGTAATGAATATTACACTGACTGATACCACACCGATTTCCCCTCTGAACGAAAGTCATCTGCTCTTCATCCTGAATAAGTTTACATTTACTACCTGTGTAAAGTAACATAGCATCCCATGTCAAGCCGGGCGTTGACATATAGTGAGCTGGGTCTAACTTATATGCTTCTAAACATGTGTTACGGAAATTTTCGAATATATTCGCAAGAAGGAGAACGTCTGTCTCGCAATAGAATTCCATATAGTCTTTTATGGTCTGGCATCCACTTTTTTCCATACATCCAATGCATGTTTGTAATCACACTCCTTGATATCCTCTTCCTTTAGTTTGCTATAAAATTTGTGTCTCGATGGGAGCTCGTCCTCTTCTAGTCTGTCAACCGAGTCTAAGTATTCATATGGGAAGAAACCTTTCTCCTTCTGAATCTCTGGATGAGAAAGTGGTATAATCCATCCATCCTTTGGACAGTCTTTGCCAACTTATCGAGCGATCCAGTCGGACAGAGTAGTTGTAAACTGTCCATAAACTTTATAAAAAAGAAACATTTCACTGTCTCCCTCTTCCTATTCGGCCACTCTCCGCCGACTACAATTGAGGCGTGAAAATAAATGTTTTCATAAGACATAATTTCTCCATTGCCTGTCTAAGCTATAATTTTTGGTTCTGGACTGCATTCCCAAGGGTCACATCGATTTCATGTAACTTATTCAAAATAAAAGAACCATCGTACCCCTTGAGGTTGTGAAAGTAGATAGGAATGGTTCTCGACGGGTGACACCCTTTACAATAAAAAGTATTTTCATCCTTCACTATTCGGTGTGTGGCGGGATCTCCACATGCAATACAGTCTGGATTCTTGTAATTAGAAGGATCTTTCATCAGTTTTATTTTCAAATAATACGATTTCGAATAATTCTCAGCCCTTTTCTTCATATCCTTTAGAAATTCTGTAACACAGGAGAGGCCCGTGAATGTTCTTTTATGGTAAATTTTCGGCTTACTGTCGGGCCATCGTTCAATCATAACATACGAAAGACAAATTGGAATGTGCAGGCCGGTGTCCTTCTCAATAATTGCCTCAGTATCTGCATACACGACGTAGGGACAAGGAACCTTTTTCCGGTGGCCTTCGAATTGACACACTTCCTTAGGAAAAACTGGCTGAGCAGTGTCTGTCCCACAGTACACCTGATGTAATTCCAATTCTTCTGTTGACGCAAAACATCGCTTACAAACCATACAAATACACTTCTGCCTGTGCTTATTCTTACGATTACTGTTAGAATTAAGAAGGCAATTTAATTTAGTAATTGGTACATAGTCACCCCTTCAAGACTCAATGTTGCGTGAGCTGCCGTCACCAACTATAAGTAAGACATTGGCTATCTGTGCTCCTGTCCCCCTATCGGAACAACCACTATACAAGACAGTTAGGCCGGACGTGTCAGGATCATTTTCGTTGATCTGAAATACTTGGAGTCTGACCCCTGGATTTTGCTGTTCGAAGTGCTTATACACGGTCAGATCAGTGGGCGTAGGAAATGGTATTCCATCCCAACAGTAATCGGCAACAAACGGGGCGTACGTATTCCAGTTCTTCCTTCCCAGGCCACATTTCTTCTCACAAAACTCGGTCTCACCCAACTTTAAACTTGCGACGACCGCATATTTGAAGCAGTTCTCGCTACTGCGAGGTAGAATCAGATCGCTCACACATTTCATATTTTTTTACCATTGTGGCAGTTGAATCTGGCTGTCGCGTGAGCTGCCAGCACCCAGTGGAACTTCTACCAGTTTTACTTCAAATTAAGTATCTTCTCGAGAACGAGACCGGAACCCTAAACATTTTTTAGTTGTATCACGATATGGTCGAAGCGATCTATTAATTGTTGTTTCACGTCCGATTTCGAAGCTCTTAAATCTTTTGTGTATGTATCTTTTAATTTAACAGGCAATGTACGAATTTGTGAACTGCCGTTTTTTCGGATCCACCAATTTGAATTCCATTTCTGCATAACAAGAGTATATCTTTCGTTCGGTTCTTTGACCATACCATCAATGTCGATCATGGCGATGTCCTCGACCCGCTTGACTTCAGGAAATTCTTTTCGTAAAACTGACCCGTCAAATGCTTCTTGTAAGCGACGCTTTTTATAGAAATAGGTTGTAAGTTTTTGGAGCCTACCGGAACGGTTCCGAAGGATTGGTGCGTCCCGTTCTGAAGCGTTCCGAAGGGGCGTGACTATCTTTCATATTTCTTTATTAATTTGTCTCTAAGATCATTGAAATTTACCCTCGGTTTTTTGCCGAATGGGTTTTCTAGAGTAAATCCTTCACCTGAAGAATCTGTTATATCTGTGTGAGCCGTGGTGTATGAGTAGTTATGAGTGTCTAGGTTCCTATTTAAATCAAGTTGATGTACATCGGCCAATTGGCTTATCTTATATTCATCCATGACAATGTTCTCCTCCATTGTAACCATCCTATATATAGGATAGGAAATTTTCTGAAAAGAAAACATTTATTCTAAACTATCAAAATCCACCATAATATTTTTGTCAGCATCTATTTGTTTATATATCTCGCCTAATCTTTTTAAGTTGACTAGTTCTTCCACATCTTGAATTTCTGGTTTATAAGGTGTGACACAAAATAACCTCTCTATGGTGAAAGAAAGACTACACTTAAATAAGCGCGGTTTAATGCTAAGGATTCTATCTTACTACCCCTTCGGATATACGTGGTACAATAGCAGGATTTTCTCCTGCTGGTAATTGGCTCACTGCTTTAAAACCACAGTCGATTTCTTGAACTATATCAATGCATGTAGCAAAGTCATCTCCTCTTTTAACCGAAATTTAAAATACTTTGTCTGTGTGTCGCTCCCTCGCTTCTGATACACTTTAGAAGGATTGTAAAATAATACCTGCGGAGCATTCTTGGCGTGAGCGGCCAGGCTTGCAGCATAGTTTTTAGCGGTGCTTGCATCGAAACTTTCACCTAAGGTACGGGATACTATCAGATCGGTAAACTGTTGAAGACTCGGTCGCCAACATACACACATTTCATCTCATGTGGCAGGATCTTTGGAACCATATTTAGGGTTGATAGGGAAAACCACTTCTAGCTCACTGTCTACATATATAATAGGATCTACATATTCACCAAATACTAATTTACCTCCATCACTGATTTGAACGTTTTCTCCACTTTCCAGTATTTTTTATTGCATCTGAAATAGAAAGGATTGCCATTGTCTTATCGTAATATATCTTTACGAAAAAAATAATTTTAAAAATTTTCTATGATATAGATATCACAAAAATGTCATACATATTCATAAATGGACCAACTGGAAGTGGTAAGAGTTACAATGCAGTACATTTGGCGGCGACTCACATACATGGACCAGCATTTGATGCCGCCACTTTTTCTGACACAATTGCCGACTTTTATCATGGAAAATTGAAGAGTAACTATTTTCAGAACCAGTTTACAGAACATACTCTTATTTGCAGTGCAAGTTGTACACTGGACGGGGTGTGTATACTATTTGTAACTCAAGTATAATTCAACACCTGACTTTTTCTCGAATCCGAGGTGTTCACAGAGTTGGAAGAAAAAATAGATTGTTTCAAAGGCATTCGACGATTTACACAGTTTCATTATCATATTTAAAGACGTGACTTGGGATTATTGCAGGCGGAATATTCTGACTCGAGCAAGACAATATGAAATAACCGAGTTCGCCTTAAAAGAACTAGAAGAGATTCATAAGTGGTTCAAACAGACTTTTTTAGAAATTTGTAATGACTACAGACTTCCATGTTTGGTAATTAGTCAGCCACTTACGTCTACCCTTCTTAAGAATATACTTAATCCAACAATTGATACATAAACAGTCGGATCAGTAGATTCTCCACGGGCTTTTGATTTGACTTTGGAATTGCATGGGGCGGCGGCAGCCAGGGATTTTTAATCGATGATGTTGAAGAGGAGGAACTTGAAAAAGCTTACTATCCACCTGGCCAAGAACAACTAGAACAACCTAAGGTATCACTCAAGAACCTCCACAAACTTCTTAATGCTTGTGAATCTGTGTGTGCTTATAATGCTCCGTTTGACTTACAGGCACTTGACATGATGAAGAGGCAAGACTTTGGAGTTACTTGTCTATGGCTCATGTCAGTTGTGTACATTATACTTCAACCAGAACTTATCGATAAAGCTGAACAAGGGGACTCGAAAGAACAGCTCATAACAACATGAAAAGTCGCTTTGAAGATCTTGCAAACTTAATATGTGCATCCGGGGTACCACCTCATCCACATACAGCCCGCAAGGATGCAATAAGTGAACACTACTTACGCCAATACATGATAAATACTTGGCCAGGTGGATGGGATAAAAATACACTTTACGCTTTCAAGAAATTAAGGCTTGCTCCATGGTACTTATTGAATAACTTTCGTAATTACTTTCGTTACTACTTACGTTAGTACTTAACCAAGTACCAGGAAGGAACTACGTAGCGTTCCGAAGGGTACTTACGAAGTTCTAATAACATTTTCCTCTGGCTCCCAACTACTGAAACTTTCTGGATAACCTTTCCATTTTATCAGATAGTATTTCTTTCCCCTCACTTTTTTTGTCTTCAAAATTCGTTCTACTCTGTACACCTCGTCGGCTCTGCAGCTCATCGGAATAGAAAGTGCCGAGTATTTCCTCTCCATTCAGATCTTTTATCATATAAACGGGCGGCATTCCCAGTCCAGCTTGTACACCACTTTTGAAACTATGAACACCTCCTCCGTCCAATTTGGTAAATATCTTTTCCTGAAAGAGGTCTTGTATTTTGTAATTCAGACCCTTTCTCCCGGCTTGAACTTAGGGGTAGCTCCCACGGCCGCCAACTCAGGTCTGTATAATGTATAAAATGCCTGTCAATTGTTTTCCTCTGTTACGTCGATGGGTTTCATTTTGATACTTGTGTGTACGGTGTTATTGTAATTCTCGAGAAGTTGTGGTAGAATACCGAGCCATTCACGAGTTTGTTCATACATGAAGTATTTCCACAAACATGTTTTTAAAAGTTTGATTGAAACGTTCAACAACACTAGCGTTTTTGTCACTAAACGTGTGAAACCAGTGAATGCCTGACTCCTCCAACCATTTCTGCATTTTTTGGTTAGTAAATTCCCGCCCCTCATCTGTCTGAAGTTTGTCAGGTTGCCTCCCACTTTTCTTAATTACGTCTTGTAGCGCCTTCAGAGTGTCATCAGCCGTTTTTGACTGTATCGGCCTGGCCCATGCATATTTGCTGAGCACATCGATTACTGTTAGCATGTATCGAATGTTGTTATTCTCTTTTGCGAACGGTAAAGGCATTTCCACAAGATCCTTGCCAAACTGCGTCTATCGATGATACGAAAACGCGCCTCCCACCCGTAGCACCGCGAGTACGAGGTACCGGTTTATGTAGATTATAAGTTAGCTGAGTTTGCAACCAGTCCTGCACCTCTTTCTTAGTAACTTTTAGTCCGCTGGCGCGTGCTGCCTCATATAATTTTTGTACACCTCCAAAACCAGTTCTCGGGTTGTAATATAATTCTCTTAGAGAGCCTTTGGGTGAAGCCATGATTAGCTATATTATACTAAAAATTGTATGTCGTACGGATGCCGTAAAAGAAATACTAGTTTACTGAATGGTGTACATTTTTAATTGCCTGACTAGGTCCATGGCCTCCCGTTCTGACACGTCCATTCCATATTCTTTTATAATAGTCGTGTTGTCTGTCTTGCTGGGTGTGTAAAATAGTACTAACATCTGTATGTTTTCCCTGAATGGTTTACTAATACTAGTATATTGTTCAGTCAGAACCCAGACAGATAATCTGTCATGTATTGTGCTGAAACCAAGTGTGACTTAAATGTCAATGCGCTTCTTCATATCTTTGGACGAGGCGCAGTCGTCGAGGATTATTAAAGTGTTCGTGCCGGCCCATTCCTTATGTACGAAGGCTAGTGTATCATCCACAGCATCGAGTCCGACCGGAAACACAAACACGTGGTCATCCGTGAAAATGAATCTTTTATTATACGTTTTATTGTTCATGAATGTTGGACAAATGAAAACTACGTAGTCAAATTTCCCTAAGTACGGACCGGTGAGGAGATCCATCACATATTCCGTTTTGCCAGAATTTGTCGGTCCAGTTACAATCATGTTGAATGGTGGGGTCGCGTACATCTGATCTATATACTGTACATAAATGTAATGAATATGGCTAAAGATAACAAACCAATTTTGCCGAATTCATGAATAGGGTCCGCGCTGGCAGCGACTGTATCTGCTGCCTTCGGAATCCGACTCGTGTCAGCAGCATCTGCCGTATTAGGTGGCTCATCCTGCCACTTCACAGCATCCTCATCCCCATCCATATCATGTTTAGCACTTTCTCGGATTTCTGTGTTTACATCTCCATTTACCCCGAAGCCGAAGACCATAGATTCTGTTGCGTATTGCAATTCATTATTATAACCTGTGATTGCCGGGCCCGAAAGAATGACCATTTTAGATGGCAAGAGAAGTAAATTGGGCAAAACGGCCATATCAAGTTTTACACCAGTATTTGTTATTGTGTCTTGATATCGCCTATAACTGATTACTTTGTCGGTATTACGAATTTCATCTTCGAGGAGGACGCCGAATTCTTTTCTTACTTGTTCTGCACTGCCAGTATCACCCACTATGCTACTACGGATATTAGCTTGTGCGCCAAATATGCAATATATGTAGGCTTCAAGGCTTTCATTGAGGCAGGCGAGACCGGCCTTTGTTAGTCCCATGTCTCCCTCGAGAGGGACGAAACTATTGTATTGTCCCTCCGATCCGTCACTTCGGAAGAAATAATAGTGTGGTCGGTCTTTGTCAGGCAGGACATGTTTTTTCTTTCCAAAAATTGTATGTGTGTAATAATTTACTTTCTCAACATTTAGAATCCGCGAATGCATACATTCGTACTCTTTTTATAGATTTTTCAAGCGCTTTTAACACCATTGAACCATATGTTCTCCTTAGACGTCTTATCAATATGAATGTCGATGCCAACATAATTCTCTGGATCAGTGATTTTCTTAGAGAAAGACCACAACGGGTATGTGTAAATGGCTACAAGTCAGAGGAAATTGTACTGAATGTTGGTGCACCACAAGGTTGCGTGCTATCACCTACTCTATTTTCTATTTACACAGATCACATGAGGTGCAATACTGCAATATCTTGTTTGTTCAAATTTGCTGATGACATGGCTCTTGTTGGGCTACTCAAAAAGGAAGATTCTCTTTCTGAATATTTCCATAATGTTGAAATTTTAAAGAACTGGTGTATAGATAGCTATTTAGATATGAATATTAGTAAAACAAAAGAGCTTGTCATTGGTTGTAAAGTTTGCCCGGATTTTACTCCTGTCACAATCAACGATGAATCTGTTGAAGTCGTTTCATGTTTCAAATACTTAGGTTCATTTCTAGATGAAAAACTCACATTTGATGAAAATACTGACTATATAGCGAAAAAGTCCCAACAAAGATTATACCTTCTCAGGAAACTCAAATCGTTCAATGTGAGTCAAAATATCTTACAAATGGTGTACAGATCCCTCATTGAGAGTGTTTTAACCTATAATATCATTTTGTGGTATGGAAATTTGACTGTCAGAAACAGAAGTAAGCTTTCTCGTATTGTGAGGATGGCAGAAAAATTATTGGCTGTCGTCAAAATTCCCTTGTAAACCTTTACCAGCTGGCAGTGAAAAGGAAAGCGCAGAATATTGTCAATGATTCTCATCACCCTCTCCATGGTTACTTCCAGAAACTCCCGTCAGGGAGACGTTTTCGGGTTCCTCGTGCAAAGAAAAACCTCTTCAAAAAGTCATTTCTTCCATCAGCAGTTTCAATTTTAAACTCAAACTCGATGTAGTTGTTTTAAACCTCCAGTTGGTCCTTTGTTGTTTCCGTCTGTTTCAATTTTTGTATCTATATCGCTACCTTGTGTGTGTTTTTAAGCATTTCAATGTGTAATAGCGTCCCTTTTTATAAAATCTTTTGCTTGTTGTACTATTTTAATTTGTATATGATGAGCCTGAAGGCAAATTTCTACATTTTTTGTGGATAATAAAGTAATTGAATTGAATTGAAAACGCCTCCGTCGGCGGAGAGGAAAAAGTCGTGACCATTGTATACAGCTGCAGGCTGTCGAACGGGACTGCGATTAGTGTAATATTCATAACCATACCCAAGACCTGAGTTTTGCCCTTGGAGATATCGAAAGTCGGACTTCGTGGGACTTATATTTCCAAATTCGGTACAGAGAAGTTCATATTTCACGAGATTGTACGGATTGTCGCCGGCTTTGAAGACACCTCCAGTATCGTCTGGAAGTGCAACCTCCATTTCGTGAAGGATCCGACGAACTTTAAAATATACATGAAAACGACAGAGTGATCGTATTTGCAGTGGAAATATGTTATCCAAGAGATGGGCAAACGATATATGGCGAAATTTAATTGCTGGTCCCAGTATTTTATGTGCGGACCGCCCAACCATATATTACTTTCTTTCGCCGATCGATGAGTGATTACGTTATCTTTGAATATATCCTGCAGATGAAAAGTAAATTTATCTGTCGGCGTTACATATATTTCTAAGTCCATGAGAATAGGTTTTATGTCATTTGGTTTGGAAGGAATATCAGCATGCTGTACTGTTGGTATGCTCGTCTTATTCAGTTGAAAAGCAACCGGGAATGCGTCTGTACTCATGATTATATGTGTAGTAGTATATACATATAGATTTTAATGGAGGAGAATTTTCATATTCCATATTTTACCTTCGGAACCGTTCCGACAGGGCTCGTCATATTCCAGACTATGTTAATACTATATTTCGGATTCAGGTTTAAACGAATTTTTTATTTTTTACTAAGAATAGATAACATACTGCAAACAATGGAGAATTTAATAAAGTCATCTGCAGTGGCCAATACGACAGCGCGTTCCGAAGGGGCACCGACCGCAGCATTGGACGCCCGATCCATAATAGAGACGAAGCGTGAAAAACTACTCTGTATCGTTGCAAGTGGTCAAAGTAAGTTATTTTTGGTAAGGAGATTACAATCGAAAGTGTTGAAAGGTGGAATGATGAAACGGTAATTAAAGTCTTTAAAGTTTATGAAGCGAGATACAGTTCTCTTAT
Organism: Ptychodera flava; assembly: GCF_041260155.1. NCBI lineage: Eukaryota > Metazoa > Hemichordata > Enteropneusta > Ptychoderidae > Ptychodera > Ptychodera flava. The sequence goes on from NC_091929.1 coordinate 10,467,208, forward strand.
AAGTGATACCGTCACTCAAAGTTTCATAGATCTAGGAGCCTGTGCAATCAGTCAGGTAGTTCCAATCGATGATCGAGAAAACTATGCCATGATCTTAAAAAGGATTTTATTCTAAACAGTGAAATAAAACGATTATCAGGACGGATAGCCTACACATGGGGGCCCATACTTGCTCTAGTTTCCACCGGTTTAATTACGGGTAAACATGTAGATTTAAAAAAAATCGGGTTTAATATAATACCCGAAATAAATGGATTCAACTTTGCAAGCACCCCAAACGGTTCCAACACCGACTCAGCAAATCAAAATGGCCCCGATGACTACCCTTCGGAACGAGCCGCAGCGCAACATAGAGAAAATTACGTTACCGACAAAACATCCAGGGAGAGTTGCTGCAGGGAAGAAATTCAGAATGGAACAGACAGAACAAGAAGAAAAAAGCGTCAAGCTATAGTGCAGCGTCAAGCAATAGCAATGACTGAGGTAGACTGTGACTGTTCCGTCTGCCCTCCAGCACATTCCAAAGGGGCTCCACAACAGTATGACAGATGGTATAATAATTGTTATCTTGTTTAGGAATTATAGGGGTTTCATTGACTGCATCAGGACTATATTGGGCGCATGCTCGGCATATTTGTCCCCTTCGGAACGCTCTTACGTGACCGAGCCCCTTCTGAACTGTGTCGATAGGGCGCCTACATGTGAGCCGCTTCAGAAAGCGACACCTACAGAGCCCGTAGCGGAAAGCAAGTTTTCCCAACCAAATCCCGGTCCCTGTACATTGTATGAGATGAATTAATAGGCTTCGGAATAAAATTATTTTATTTTTCTATTTTATATACGTGTCAGCAATCATGGATACTAAAACAGTTGTAAACACAATGTATGATGGTATTGTAATCGCTTGATTTACTATGGATATCTAACGATCTCCTGCAAATTTCTGAAATGGATATGGGCGATCGAAGCCGACCAAATCTCACTCTGTGGACAAAATTAGGTGGAGCGACTGCTGCTGCGGTTGCCACTAAAGATCTCCTTGAACAGAAAAATATTATTCCTGCAGAACCTTATACTTTGAAATGTATAAAGAGACCTTCGGAGAGTCGCAAATAATAATATTATTATTCCTACAGAAACTTATACGTAGTAATATATATAATATATATATATATATATATATATATATATATATATATATATATATATATATATATATATATATATATATATATATATATATATATATAATATATAATATATATATATATATATATATATATATAAACGTACAGTTAGCTATGGCTGCAGCAATAGGAATCACAGTTCTCGGTGCTGTATTAAATGCAACGGCATTCACAGGAGGAAATATTATCGGTCAAAAGCTTAGCGGGAATAGTGGGGCTCTGATGGAAGAAAAAATTAGACATGATAAAGCATTAGAAAATGTCTGGTCAGAAAAGATTACTCAAGGCTGATTGGGAAAGAGAAAATCAAGCTAAAGATGCACATGCTGCGGCTGAATTAAGAGATACAGATGCAGAAATAGTTGAAGAAGCAGCTGCACGTTCCGAAGGGCAAGCTAGCTCTGCATCAGGGCCAGTTCAATTCTCAGATTATTATCAGCCAAGTCCTGAACAAAAAAATATGAAATGATCTATATTGCTGGAGGGTTGGTTATAGGATGGTTTACATTCCAATATGGTTTCCGGAACGGCTACAATAATTCGATACAAAAGCTAGTTGGCCAGTTATTGAAATTGACTTCATTTCCGTCCTGATCTATTATCCAAATACGCATTGAACTCATGTAATCTGGGCCGTTTCTCAATGGCATGGAAATTGAGCTGTTTTTTAAGTCATAGGTGACCTTTTCACTTATTTCTTTTGTATCCCGGATGGGAAGTATTTGTAAACAGTCTGAGGTTTTCCCCTGTATGTATTCACCCGAGCCGCTTGTAACGTAATTTCCAGTAACATCAACAACATCTGAATGAACTATGTATTTAGTGACTGTTAAGAAATCTGCTCTCTTCGGACTCATAGTACTTTTTATCACGGGGTTGTCATCTGGCCTATCTGAAAAGCCGACGAGGTTAGTGAAGTTACCTGTGGCATTAAAAAATACTTTAACATCTTTA